>NW_022900940.1:12968800-13031366 GCF_012274545.1 Fukomys damarensis
TCTCTCTCTCTCGGTACTGAGCATTGAACCCAAGTCCTTCACACTGAGCTGCATTCTCACCTCAACCCCCTTATGTTTTGATCAGGATATCTCTCTAAGTCATTAAATTGCTCTCGGTGGCTGGAATTTACGATCTTCCTGCCTCAGCCTCCCACCGTGCTGGGATTGGCCACCGCGCCCAGCTCTCTTAGCTGTCTTTCGGATGTCTCTTTAGAGCGCTCCTGCTAACGTCAAAAATGCAGCCAACAACAAAACTTTATAATACTCCCCTTATGTTTTGATCAGGATATCTCTCTAAGTCATTAAATTGCTCTCGGTGGCTGGAATTTACGATCTTCCTGCCTCAGCCTCCCACCGTGCTGGGATTGGCCACCGCGCCCAGCTCTCTTAGCTGTCTTTCGGATGTCTCTTTAGAGCGCTCCTGCTAACGTCAAAAATGCAGCCAACAACAAAACTTTATAATACTCAAGGCCCTCAGCAGACCACACACCCCTTTATGATGTCTTGGGTGAAAAAAGGGTATTTATTGAACATTTTCTAAGTGCCAGAGTAGTATGATTAAATAACCTTTTCATTTTTAAATTTTCATTTAATCTATAATATTGGAAGCAGAGAGCAAAGGACTTGCCCAAGGTCACATGATGTGTGAAAATCAAGATTAAAACACTGGGGCTGTAATGTAAAAACTTAATGCTGCAATGTAGGCAATTCCGTAGTTTCCTTGAAGGAAACTGAAGTTGAAAAATACCGACCACAGAGATAGAGTTAGGAAAAGCTAGACGGTGGGATAGCACAACACGTTCTCAAAGTTTTGCCCCAGCCCAGCAGTATCAGCCGCAAAATGCACGGTGGGAGGCTGAGGCAGGAAGATCATAAATTCCAGCCACCGAGAGCAATTTAATGACTTAGAGAGATATCCTGATCAAAACATAAGGGAGTTGAGGTGAGAATGCAGCTCAGTGTGAAGGACTTGGGTTCAATGCTCAGTACCGAGAGAGAGAGAAAAAAAAAGTTGACTGGAGCAACTCTCCCAGCAACCTAGACATTTAAGACCGCCGGGTCGCCCCTTTAAGAACGGCGGGGCCACGTGATCCACAGGATCACATGGGTCGCGGGAGAACATGCAAAATGCACCAGTCAGAAATTCAATACTGAGTCAGAATCTCTGGGAACAAGACACAGCTCTTATGAAGATTCTAAAGCACATTAGTTTTAGAACAACTCTTCTGTGATTTCACAAAGTGCAAAACCAAAACAAAAGAAGATAAAAGGGAATTTATAGATTATAGCAATAACCTGGCCAGGTTGTGAATGCCTGTACTTCCAGCTGTGCCTGCAGTAAGGCCATTCCTACCCTTTATGAGGCCAGATGCTTTTGCTTGGTATTGGATGGGATTAGACCATTGGATCTCATGATCATAGCCTGCCTCTGTGCCTCCTTCACTGTGACAAGTTTCCCCTGGCCAGATACTATCATTTGTGGGAATATATGCCTATAGGTCAGGCATTCTTCAAGGTCTCAGACAGTTACACTGGCTGAGGCTGTTAAGGAAAGAAAGACACAACTTCAAACTACCTACTCCTCGGTTCATGGACTTTTGGTCCCAATTTTGGCTTTTATGAATAATGTTGCCATGGACATTCATGTACAGAATTTTGTTCAGACATATGTTTTACTTTTTCTTGAGTATTTATTAGGAATAATATTTCTAAGTCTTCTGGTAAACTCTGTTTAACCTTTTAAAGAGCTACTTGCTAAAACAGCTGCACCGTTTTATACTTCAACCAGTCACGTGTGTAGGGTTCAATTTCTCCATGAAACAAATACTTTTGGCATCCCCTTTAGAGTAAAATCTTTCCTTTATCAGAACATTCTCTCAGCATATTCTCAGCCAGGCTATAATAAGACTTGACCCTGGTTATTATCTGGCAGCCACAAGAGGCTGTGGAGGCAGCTCTTGGGAGGGAGAGGAGCTGGAGGAAGTGGCAAACCTGTGGCTTTTCTGAGACCAATCCTCTTCAGTACGTGGTGACTTCCTACATGGGGGAACTGCTGGTTCTCAATAAGGAGACCAGAGACCACCTCTGCCAACAACCTCTGGAGGCCCAAGGGAGTCTGCAGAGCTACCTTTCTCAGCAGCAGGCACCTAAAATGCCCCTACCCTACTTTTCAGACCCCAAACATTTCAACCCCATCCCTGACTTTAGCAAAGGAAACCTACCTTGGCTGAGTGTCTCAGCACTCTGATGCCTCAAGTTGATCTACCTCAGCTAGGTTGGCTCCTATATGGTTGGAGATGAAGACCCCTTTGCACATAACCAAAGAGGCTCTCTGGTTCTCATACTTAGTTTTTAGCTGTTTTATTAATTGTCCCTCAGTTTTTCATAGTCCCTGTATAGGAGAGGTCAGGGCAACTTGGTAATAAGCAGCCAATACCATTATCCTTGTATGCATTGTGTCTACTCCATACCTTCCAAATTCCTGAGTCAATATCATGGCACACACATTCCCTTCCCCTTTGATATTGTCCCAGGTCACCATGGGCAAAAGCTTTTAGAAGCTAGGCTGCTACTCGTGCTGGGGACTATCTGTGCCCACGCACCACTCAAGATGGGGTCCTTGTCCCCAGCTGCACAATGGGAGACCCAATCCCCAAACTCCATCTTACCTCTCCACCAACCAGCCACGTTAGTGTGGTTCCTATCCAGAGGAAAGGCAAGAGATTTGTTGGTGGCAGACCTGAGAACAAAGGGGAGCCAGGAATGGCTTATCCAGAGGAAAGGCAAGAGATTTGTTGGTGGCAGACCTGAGAACAAAGGGGAGCCAGGAATGGTAGCACAGTGAGGCAGGAGGATCCAAAGTTCAAGGCTAGCCTGAGCAAATTAGTGAAACCTTACAATAAAATAAAATTTACATTTAAAAAAATTTAAAATAAAATAAAATAACTGAGACGTAACTCAGTGGCAGAGCATTTGCCTACCATGCTTGAGACTCTGAGTTCTATCTCTAGCACCACAAAAACAATGAATAAAACAGATGAAACTTCATGCCTCTGTGAAACAGACAGTAAATAACTTAAAACGTGAGATACTTAGACCAGTGCTGGTGAACTTGCAGCATATGTGCCACAGACGTCTCTATGTTATCATGAAAAACTCTAAAAGGTTCGCCATTAGATCATTGCTTAGTACAGAAGAATAGCTCAAGAATTCTTGGCCATTATTGCCAAATCATATAATGTCTAGGATAAACATCCCAACTTATTTTTAAAAACAGGATATTTTCAGGGCCGGGGATTTAGCTCAGTGGTTCTGCAGCCTGCCTCACAAGTGCAAGGTCCCAAGTTCAATGCCCAGTACAAAAAACAAAACCAAACCAAAACAAGATATTTTCCTCTATTATTTAGACAGTGAAAGAGAGATGTCCAAATATTTAGGGGTGGGAAAATTTTGCCATTCAGTTCTTTCATTAGGCTGTCTTCAGAATCCTTGTGGGGTAAAATCAGTTGACTGTAAAACGTATTAATTTATTATATAATAATTTTATATTAAATAAAATCCACAAAAATCTGCCCAAACACTGTACAAGTAGTTTTAGAAAGATGCTAATATTCTGAGATATAAACACGTAAACGTAAAACGGTATCTTTCTTTTGAGGTAATTATGAGAACTCTAATTTCTTCAGTCCCTGACCAAGAGAATATTCAAAGTTTTATTTCAAATAGAATACTGCATTGCATTTAACACAAGCCAACTGTCATCCTTCAGGCTAAGAGGATATTAAATCATACTTTCTATATCCTAGAACTTAGACAAATTTTCCATATTTCAAAGGGTTCATAATATAAAGGAAAATGTAAGTCATTTGACTTACAAGACTATAATTTTTGTTTTTCAGTGTATTTTCAACTTTACAAAATAGGGTTTTATTTATTCTTTAAAATTTTAAATATTTGTTAGTACACATTTGCAGTACATAATGATTACCTTTATTGTGGGGAGTTGGTACATGTATATAATACATCTGGATTCTTTTTACCTCCCTTCCCTTCCATTTCCTCTGCCTGAGCCATAGTTTCTACATCAGTAAAACTGAGTTACTACTGAGAATGAGAAAACTGCCTAGCGCAGTGCTGGACACGTAGCAGGGGCTTGATACATGCCTGTGATTTGGATTTCAAGTTTTGTCCTTTTTTCTAAGCCGAAGAAGTAAAGACTCTGAGGTCTGTCTGTAGTACCAGAGTGCACTTCTAATGGCAGGGACCCTCCCTGGTCTCCAGAATTCTCAAGCCCCTTGGAAAGCTGTCCATGCAATATTATCTGGTGCCATGCCTGAGAGGAGGAAGTGAAAATCCCAGCCTTCTAGGACTTTCTGAAGCAAGGATACCCCTTTTCTGGACTCGGCTAGATCCTCTTTCCCTGAGCAATATTTACAAATGGACTTCAAGTCAGAGTCTTAGCTTTTAGGCATAGTGTGACTTTGGACAAACTGCTTAACCTTTCTAAATTTGCTTCTGTACTTGAGAAATGGAAAGCAGTGTTTCTGTGAACATTAACGAGATTTTTCCACAAAGAATACCAGGAAGATGGCTTGCTCTTCATCAGTGTTTTGTGGGGTTTGAGGAGATAACGTGCTTCCAGACAGCCAAGGCTGCACAACCCAATTAGGTATCCATTTCTAAGTCAGTAAAGTTTTCTTTGCTTTGATAGCTTTTTTTAAATTAAAAGATGAGGTCTCACTACACTGGTCCTTACTTTGAGCTCAAGCAACCTTCTGTAGCCCCCTGAGTAGTTAGGATTATATGCACATCACTGCACTCAGCTTAAAGCTCTTTTTGGATCTTTGAGTTTGTTTTTGTTTGTTTGTTTTCTTGCTTACTTTTTGGTTTTGGTTTTTTTGAGGCAGGGTCTTGATATGTAGTTTAGGATGGCCTTGAACTCACTGTATAGCTCAAGCTGGCTTCAAACTTGTGCCAATCCTCCTTCCTCAACTTCCCAAATCTTGAGATTAAAGGCATACGCTACCAAGACCCACATTTTGTGTTTTTGAGATAGGGTCTTGCTATACAGTTGAAGCTGGCCTTGAACTCACTATGTAACCAGGAAGGCCTCAAATTCAAGGTGTTCCTCCTGCCTCAGCCTCTCATGTCCTGAAATTACAGGCATGTGCTACCATGTCAGTTGATACTTCATTTCTTTCTTTCTTTTCTTTTCTTTTCTTTTCTTTTCTTTTCTTTTCTTTTCTTTTCTTTTCTTTTCTTTTCTTTTTTTTTTTTTTTTTTTTTTTTTTTTTTTTTTTTTGAGGCAGGGTCTCACTATGTAGTTGAAACTGACCTGGAACTCTCTATGTAACACAGGCTGGTCTCAAACTCACAGCAATCCTCCTGCCTCAGCCTCCCTAGTGCTGGGATTACAGGCGTGTGCCATCACGTCCAGCGATACCTCATTTCCAAAACCTCTCCTATACCTACCTACAAAGAGTCATATAGTATTACAATCTTGTTTGTCTTAAAGGTCAAATTTTCTATATTTTAGTCCCACATATTACTCTTAAAGTCTATAGTGAATATTAAGTTTTTGAAAAATAATACATGTATATTAAAAATAAATGATACAGTACGAAAGAGTATAGAATACAAACTAAGCTTTTCTCCTGTCCTGGCCAAAGTGTGGAATTTTCAAACAGGCATATCACACATTTTGGTGGTGTCTATTCTCCCTCTTTTCCTCCCTTGAGCCCCCTTCCCCCATCCTTATTCCCCTCCTCTTGTCTCCTCTTTAGGGTTTTTCATTTTTGCTTTTGTTTTAAGATAGGTCTTACAGTGTCCTCCAGCATGGCCTTGAACAGCACTTAAGCCTTTTAGTTGTGCTAATTTGTGCAGTAGTCAATCAGAGAAAGTTACATACAGAAAATGTTATATTTGCATCTGTTCCTCTTTTTTTTAAATGCTTTTGATCCTCACCTTGAAAGTGGAAACACACGCACATGCACACGCACGTGCACACACATACACACATGCACACACGTACATACATGCACACACACTGACTTTTAAAAAAATAGAGGGGCCAGGGATTTAGCTCAGCGGTTCCACTGCCTGCCTCGCAAGCGCAAGGTCCTCAGTTTGATCCCCAGTACCAAAAACACAAAACAAACAAACAAACAAAATACAAAGAAGAAATACATTTCAAAGAGACATAGAACAGGGCCAGGGAGGTAGCTCAGGAGCGCTGAGCCTGCCTGGCAAGTGCAAGGTTCTGAGTTCAATCCCGGGGATGGAGATTATAGATATAGATATAGATATAGATATAGATATAGATATAGATATAGATAGGAGCTGTGGAAAGAGAGATTAAATTCCAGGGGTGAAAGGTATGGCTCAAGAATAAAGCACTTACCTAGCATGTGCAAGGGGCCTGGGTTCAATCTTCAGCACCATCAAAAAAAAAAACAAACAAACACAATTCAGAAGGAGCTGGTAGATTGTGGTGAACAGAACGAGAGGCAGTAGCCGGCTGGTTTAGAAGCTTCAGCAGCTTCAGGGCCCTCAGCAGTAGGAGCTCCCAACCTTCCCTCCGGTGCTTTCTCACTTCACCCCCCACCTCTTCAACTGTACTCTTCCTTGCATACATGTCTTCTTTTTCTGTTGCCTTGACTCCCTCCTCTGGCTCTCTCTCTCTCTCTCTCTGTCTCTCTCTCTCACCCCTCTACAGCTTCTGCTCAGTCACCTTTCCAGTTCCCGGCATGGTCATGACCCTTTGTGGCTTCAACACTACCTCACAGCCTCTTCCACATTGACTTCTGCTGCCAGCACTCAAAGTATTAGTTTCTCCATTCAGTTGCCATTGAGGGGAAGCCTCGTTTGTCCAGTTCTTCTTTTTCACATCACAGCACAGAGTAGGCCCAAGGGAAGCCTGTACTTTACTGTGCTTTAGTCAGGTAGCCATCTCTGATATTGGGCTACAATTAGAAAGCCAGGTGAACTCGTAGTTTGCATCAGTCCTGTTTAGTTCTTTTGTTAGTGTATTTTTGAGACAGGGTCTCGCTGTGTAGTTCAGGCTGGCCTTGAACTCACTATGTGGCCCAGGCTGGTCTCAAATTCATGGCGATCCTCCTGCCTCAGCCTCCCAGCCTTAGACTTTCTGTGTAGCCTAGGCTGACCCTGAACTTGCAGTCCTCCTGCCTCAGCCTAGAAGCCTTCTTAAAGCAGTAAGTGCTGGGTCTATCCCCAGATTCTGTAAGTGTAAGCTAGAGCCTAAGACTTTTCATTTCTAACAAGTTCACAGATAATGCTGATTCAGCCATGTTGTAACTAACTGCTGCCTTCATAAAAAGCACCACTAGCCCATCCCGTAGCATCTGTGCTGGGTTAGGCATTTTTCTCTTCCCAGTGCTGGGGTATGTCAGGCACCTTGACTGACAACTCCAATACAATCTATAATTATCCTCCAAACTTAACATCTTTTCATCTTCACAATCTTCCTGGATAGTAGTGATGGGAGAGATGGGTGCAAAGAGATGAGACTGGCATAAAATTCTTTGGAGCAAGTAAAAGATGCTCTGAAAAGACAGAGGAAGGAAAAGAAACCACTGTTGTCGCTCCCTTTAAGATCTGATCCTAGCTTTTACAGTGCTTGAAAGCAAGTAACAAGGGGAATAAGAATGAGTTCCAACTTTTTCAATAAAGAGAGCTCAGTTGTAAAGGTGAGATAGATACTCCAAATGCTCCTACAGTCGCAGTTTTACTTGTAGTACACAATTTATTTAAAAAACATATTGTCAAGATGCTGCTATTACATGAGCAAGGGAAACAGCATGGTAGATCTCATCAGCACCTGTATATTTTTGGAAGTTACAAATATATAGCACTCTTTTTGGTTTCGGCCAACGCTGAACATGTGAATGTACTCCCAATTCTTATAGGCCCTCTTTAGTTTCCTGGAAGTCTGTGACCAAAGTCTGAAGGATCACTGACGAAGTAACTTCTAGGAAGAGGAAACCATTACCAAACTTGCCTAACAGAGTGGAATGAATCCCAGAATTAGACTCACAAATCAAGCTATGACTTTAGCTTTACTCACTAAACATCTGTGAATCTGATTTCGCCTCTATCCTAGTTGCAATTTACTGAGATCAAGCATGCAAGTACAAGTATAAACACTAGATAATATTACCATGGTATCATTTTGCTTCTGAGAAGTCCATCCATCCCATTTTATGGCTTATGTATTTCATGAACTCTGGATACCTATAATTTGGTAATACATTCTTTTCCTTCAAATAATTCTTTTTAAAGTACAGGTCCAGTGGGCTGGGTGTGGTGGCACCTACGTGTCATCCCTGCTCTTGGAGGCTGAGGAAGGAGAATCACTCCAAGTTTGAGGCCATCCTGGGCTATACAGTGAGTTCAAGGCCAGGTGGGACTACATGGCAAGACCTGTCTCAAACAAACCAAAGAAAACAAGAGAAACACAGAGAGGGGAAAGGGAGAGGGAGAGGGAGGGAGAAAGAGAAAGAATAGGTATATATTTTACTAAATGGTCTTGGGATAAAGTATAAATGGCTTTCTGTATTCCTCTAATTGACAAAAAAATGAATTCATTTTCTCCTCTTGCTCCTATTTCTTGAAATTTGAAAATGCATTCTTCACAAGAGAATGTTCCTCTGTGCTACAAAAGAAGACTCTGACAGGGCAGAGCAGTGGCCCCCAAGGATGTCTACATCTTATTTTCTAGAACTTGTACATACATCACCTACTTTACACAAAAATGGATGACACAGATGTGACTAAGTTGGGGTCCCTGAGATGGGAAGATTAATTTAGATTATTGAGTCTAATCAGTAGGGACCTTATAAAGGAAAGAGGTCTTGTTGTGGCCAGAGAACTGTATGGCCATGGAAGAGTGGACAGAGACAGACGTGCAACACTGTTGTTTTGAAGATGGAAGAAGGGAGCCAACAGTCATGAAATGAAGGTGGCCTCTAGAAGCTGGAACAGACATGAAAAAAAAAATTCCACAAGAGCCCCAGAAAGGAACATAGCCCTGCTATAATAGTGTTAACTGTAAACAAGTGAAACCCGTGTTGGACTTCTGACCGGTATAACCATAAATTAATATACATTTGTGTTGTTCAAACTAACAAGGTTGTGATTATTTGTATGGCAGCAAGAGGAAACTAATCCAAATATGTATTTCAGTTCCAGCATTTTCACTGGGTACCAGCTGGAACTCACAGGCAGAAAGGCTGCTTTGGTTGGGGCACAGTTGGACATCAGTGGAGCTATCTACCACAAGAGTGACTCTCTCCCTCAACCTTTCCCCCTCACTCCCTTCCTGTTTAGGAGGAGTGTGTGTGTGACCATGAACTTACATGACACAGATGTCTGAGCTCAGATCCCAGCTGTTTAGGGAAATTCAGAGAAATACCAACTGCCCGGCCCCTGGAGATCTCAGAGCCTCTGAAGACATGGAAGTTTTACACCTTTAACTGAGACCAGAAGCTATAGGCCCTGGCCAGTTCTTGGCCAGGCAATGCAATGCAAATTCTGGAGTTGTTTTTGAGACAGTTTTATAGTTCCTTAGGTACATATATGATTCTTTTGTACACAGAAAGCACAGAAATGTGCAGTTGTTAACTCTAACTTCAAAGTCCATCCAAATTTCCTGGAGGGACTGCTAAAACATAGATTGATGCTCATCTGCCACCCCTACCCCTGTAATTTGTGATTCAGTAGCCCTGAGGTATAGCTGAGAATTTGCATTTCTGACAATTGTCCGATAATGGGGAGGCTGCTTTTCTGGGAGCCACGGTTTGGGTTTCTAGTATGATGTTGCTATGATTAATGAAAAGTTACAAAATGTAAAAGAATTAATATAACACCAAGGCACACCTAAGACAACCACATGTGCCCTGGCAAACTGTCCTCCTAACAGCAGGTAGAACTCCCCAAATCTCTGAGACATGGATCATCATTTAATTTTTTTATTTGGGTGGACTCCCAGAGGAAAGAGTCTGAATAGAATGCTTCACCCACCAGAGTGAAGAGGAAGCCAAAAGTGTTCAAAATATTTCATGAAATTTTGTCTAACAGTATAAAGAGGAAATTCATTTGGGTGTGATGCAATGGCTTTAGAAATGAATAGAAGTAAACCGGGCCAGGAAATTAATTTGAAAATAATTGCAGAGAAGTTAAAAGAACTATGTCATGCTCACTCCTCTGGGAAATCTAATAAGAAAGTAGAGTTTTAGGGCTTTTTTCCTTTTTCCTGTTCTAGGATAATTGATATAACCATCATGTTAAAAAGAAAGTCACCCCTGGAAGGACTTCATTTTCTTTCTATTGTGAGGTCTCTGAGCTACAGCAACAGAAGAGGTTAGGTCATTGGGAAACTAGAATGTTCCTATTATTTCAACATGAAAATTTTCCTAGGGACAATTGTACCTATTAATGAATAAGCCAATAAGTTAATGTAATAAAACTCTACTATAATAATTTATTTATTATAACTTATACAATGCAATATATCTAATATATCAAGTAGCATTAGGGCTTTAATCATGACTTCTTTTACAAAAAATTAATAGTAAAGATCTGGTTAGAAGAATACGTAGGAAAGACTGAATTTAGTAGTTTGGAGAGTCAGAGGACTGAGCTTGAGCCTGAGTTCTGGAAGCTTGGTTTCTCATACAACTGTAGTCTTTGCTTAGTTGTGTGATCTGGATAAATCACTGAATCTTTAAATGTCTGTTTTTTATACTTTATCTGCAAAAGAAATTTCTAAAGTTTTCACTACTAAGTATACTTCCATGAAAATTGCTTTCAATCACTGATCATTAGGCAAATACAAATCAAATAGTTAGAAATCATCTCAAACTAATTAGAATTACTGTGGTCAAAAAAGAAGAAATGACAAATTCCAGTAAGAGTATGGGGGGGGAAGAACTTGTATACACTGTAAGTGGGAATGTAAATTACTACAGCCACTATAGAAAACAGTATGGAGCAAGAGCTTCCAGGAAAATGGCATAGTGATGAGCAACAACAACTCAGCCTCTTCAAGATTTGGAATCCAGACACTGGAAAATAATAACTGAGGAAGAAAATTAAAGAGAGAAGTAGATCCCTGGGACCTAGGTAAGATTTGAGGAAAAGTAAAACCTGAGGAGAAAATGAGACAGAACCCAATGTGGAGAAGGGAAGGAACCATCTCCACATTCTCTACAGCTCCTGGCTGGTGGCCCACACGAAAGGGAGACCAAATGTACAGAGACCAGGTGAAAGTGGGAACCCCAGAGGGCTTCAGGGAGAAACACCAAAGAGATACTCAGTGGGATCACAGAAAATGTAACTCAACAGATAACGGAAGTAACAACCAAAATAATCCAGAAGCTTTCAGAAGACACTAAGGAAAAGTCAGATAAGCTAAACAAAACAGTAGAAAACTTGAATGACCAGTTTAGCAAAGAATTAGAATCCATAAAATGGATTATTGAGAAAAGCAAGTGATTAAAATTTATATTGAAAATATGGACAGAAGAAGCAACGAACGTGAGGACAGAATTTCAGATTCAGAAGACAATAATGCCTTTAAATACAACGACTCGGAGACATCTTAAAAGCAACCAGGGAACATGAAAAACAGATCCAACAACTGTTAGATGATGCAAAGAAGACTAACCTGAGAGTAATTCGAATAAGTGAAAAATCACAAATGGTAGAAACATACAAATAAGTGAGGCATATAGAATCCTAAATAGCCATGACCAAAAGAGAACTTGTTCATGCCATCTTGTACTCAAAGTACCAGAAGTCCATAACAGGGACAAAATTTTAAAAGCTTTTAGGGTAAGGCAACAAATCACATATACAGTTAGACCCATTCGAATCACAGCAGACTTCTCTACACAAAACTTAAAGGCCAGGAGAACGTGGAGGAAAGTCTTTCAAGCCCTAAAAGATAAACAACTTTCTACTCCAACTTATGTGTCTGGCAAAATTTTCTTCAAAACTGACAGAGACATAAGGTATTTTCATGACAAGGAGTATCTCAAGAAATTCATGACCACCAAACCAGTATTACAAAAAATTCTCAAGGACATCCTGGAGAGAGACAGTGAAACCAACAATGCCAATAAGTCATAAAGAATAAATACACCTGATGGGATAAGCAGCTAAGCAAAAGGAAAAAAAATAAGGAAATCAGCAACAGGAAGCAAATGCAATGACAAGAATAAGTCAATACTTCTCATTAATAACTCTCAATGTGAATGGTCTTAATTCCCCAATCAAAAGACATAGATTGGTAGAGTGGATCAAGAAGCAAAATCCAACAATATACAGCATATAAGAAACACATTTAATTTATAAAGAAGCTCACAGATTAAAAATCAAAGGATGGAAAGCAAAATTGCATGTATTTGGAACATTGCTCAAACACTTTAATGAAATCAAAGAGGAAGTAGTACTCCCAGAGTCATTCCTGGAAGCAACCATTATCCTGATTCCAACCGAAAAGGACCCAACTGAAAAAGAGAACTACAGAAAACATTTGACAAAATTCAATGCCCATTCATGATAAAAACCACAAAGAAAATAGGTATAGAAGGACTTTACCTCAATTTGATAAAAACCATCTGTCTCAGTTACTTTTCTCTCTGCTGAGACAAAACACCCAACTCCCAAAGTTAAAGCAGGACAGGTTTTTTTTCCCACAGTTTATAGAGCTGTCAGTCCACAGTCAGCTGTCTGTAAAGTGCAATGGCATGGGAAGGGGGCTTTACAGAGAAGAAACAGTCCATTGCAAAGCAGGCAAGAGGCAGCGAGCAGCAGAAGCATCCTGCCTTCCTTACGTCCCTTTATATTCCATATGGGTGACAGGCCTATTTATTGGTGCCACCCACACCCAGGGTGGGGTTTCCATTTGATACGCTAATTTAGTGATCACACACCCTTAATCCCAGTATTACATACCCTAATCCACTATCAAATACCCATGATCCAGCCACCTGCCAAAGCTCCACCTATGAGTGCATGAGGCTTTGAGGAGACATCTAGATGTGAGTGATAAAACCATCTCTGACAACCCGATGGCCAACATCAAGCTAAATGGAGACAAGCTGAAAGCTTTCCCTCTAAAATGAGAAATAAGAGGCCGGGGATTTAGCTCAGTGGTTCCGGCGCCTGCCTCACAAGCACAAGGACCTGAGTTTGATCCCCGATACCAAAAATTAAATAAATAAATAAATAAATAAATAAAATCAGAAACAAGAAAAGGATGTCTGCTATCACCATTCCCATTCAATATACTTCTCAAAACATTAGCCATAACAATAAAACAAGTGAAATAAATAAAAGCAATCTGGATAGGAAAGATACCATTATTTACAGATGGCATTTTCTTCTACAGAGAAGACCCCCCAAAAGTTCACCAAGAGACCCTTAGAATTAGTAACCAAACAGTATAGCAGGATAAAAAGCACCAAAAAATCAGTAGCATTTTTTAACATCAATAATAAACTCACTGAGAGAGAAATTAGGGAAGCAATATCTTTCACAATAGCATCAAGAAAAATGAACTACTTAGCAATTAACCTAACCAAGGAAGTGAAGACCTCTGCAATGAAAACCACAGCATTATGAAAGAAAAGATTGAAGAAGATATCAGAAAATGGAAAAGCATGTCCTGTTCCTGTATAGGCAGTCCCAATCAAAATACCAATAGCATTCCTTACAGAACTGGAGAAAGCAACCCTAAAATTCAAATGGAACCATAAGAGACCCAGAATAGCAAAAACATTCTGGGCAGTAAGGGCAAAGCAGAAGGCATCATAACCCTGAATTTCAAGATACATTACAAAGCTATAGTGATTTTAAAAAAAGTAGCATGGTATTGGCAAAACAAACAAACAAACAAACAAAAAACAGACTTGTAGATCAATGGAACAGAATACAGGGTACAGAAACAACCCCTGGAACACTCAACTACCTTGTCTTTGACAAAGGGGCCAAATACTTTTGCTGGATGAAAGATAGCTTCCTTCACAAATAGTTCTGGGAAAACTATCCGCATGCAGAAGATTGAACCTAGACCCACATCTCTCACCATGCACATATCTCTCACCAGCAAGGCATGGTGGCACATACCCATAATCCTAGCGCTTGGGAGATTGCTGTGAGTTCCAGGCCAGCCTGAACTATGTAACAAGACACCGTCTCAAAAAAAGAACAAAAGGATCAAAGATGTAAGTATTAAGACAGAAACAAAATGTGCTAGAAAGAGAAAATATGTAAAACTCTTGAAGACATAGGCAAAAGAAAAGACTTTCTGAACAGAACTCTAGTTGCACAAGAAATAATACCAAAAATCAATAAATGGATCACATCATGTTAACAAGTTTCTACACAGCAAAGGAATCACCCAACAGAGTTAAAGGGCAACCTATGTAGTAGAAAAAAATTTTGCCAGCTAATCCTCAGACATAGGACTAATAATCTAGAATATATAAATCATACTAAAAATTTAAGTATCTCAAACTTCAAGACCCAGTTAAAAATGGACATCTGAAATGAATAGATATTTCTCAGATGAAGTTGTAAAAATGACCAATAAATACATGCAAAACATGGTTTACATCATGGACTGTTTGAGAAATGCAAATCGAAGCAACACCTAGATTCCATCTTATTCTGGAATGAATGGCTGTCATAAAGAAATCAACCAATAGGGCCAGGGATTTAGCTCAGTGGTTCTGCTGCCTTCCTCACAAGCACAAGGACGCAAGTTCAATCCCCAGTTCAAAAATAAACAAATAAATAAAATAAAAAAGGAAGAAATCAACCAATAACATGATATAGAGATTCTGGGGAAAAGGAATTCTTCTTCATTGTTGGTGGGAATATAAACTGGCATAACCACTACTGAAATCAGTATGGAGATTCATCAAGAAACTAAAACTAGAAATTCTATTTGACTGACTATATTCCCCCCCTAGACATCTTCCTTAAAGATTCAAAGACATCATCTCACAGTGATGTATGCATATCCCTGTTTATAGCAGCATAATTCATAATAGGTAAATCTTGGAAGCAGCTTATATCAATAGATGAATGGATAAAGAAAATGAAGTATTTATACACAACGGAGTACTACTCTGCCATAAAGAAGGATACATTTGTGTCAAATGTAGAAAAATGGATATATTTTGAGACCATAATGTCAAGTGAAGTAAATAAGACACACAGACTTGAATATTGCATGGTTTCTCTTATATAAGGCCAATACATAAACAAAGTACAAAATAAGAGAGGCAATGGGAAAAAAAAGAGAGAAGGAAAAAACGTTACTGTAATCCAGCATGGACAGTGTATCTAAAAATGTATCTTGATTTGGTATAATTGCCCTAATATTTTTCATGTTTTTGACCTGTTATTCTGACTGTTAATCTGAATTTAAGACAATTAACTTGATAAGGAATTATAAAATAAACAAATGTCTCTGATGCTAGCAAAAAGAAACTTAAAAATGGGAGAGTAGAGCATAAGAGAAAAAAGAATTGAAATGTGTTATATATATGCACCAATTTCCAGCAATGAATGCAGTCATTGTGTATTGCAGACATAGTAATAAAAATTTAAAAATTACTGAGATTCTTCAAAAAATATAGATGTATCATACAATCACAAAATCCCACTAACGGGCATATTTCAAAAGGAAATGACATCCATATATTGAAAAGATGTCTGAACTTCTATGTTTACTACAGAACTATTCCCGAGAGCCAAGATTTGAAATCAACCTAATTGGCTGATAACAGATGAGGGCATAGTGAAAAAATGTTTGCATATTAAATGGAATACCACTTAGCCATAAAAGGGATTCGGTTTTGTCACTTGCAATAAGAAGAAGTGGCCTGAGGACATTATGTTAAACAAAAATCAGCCAGACACAGACAGATAAATACTGTATACTGCATAGTCCCAGTCATATATGGGATCTACAGAAATCGAAGAGTGGTTACCAGAGATTGGGGAGGGCAAGATGGGAAGCAGTTGGTCACATGGTAGAAAGCTCCCGTTAGATAGGAAGAATAAGCACTGATCCTCTATTGTACAGTAGGGTGCCCATCACTATCAGTAATGAGTTGCACCTAGAACAAAAGGGTTTGAATGCCTTCAACACAAAGAAATGCTAAATATATGAGGTAATAGGGATGCTAGTTACCCTGATTTGTTCATTATATATGTATCCCATAAATATATATAATTATTCTGTGTCCATTTATAAAATAAGACATTTTCTTTTTCGAAATTACTTTTCAACCAAAGGCTTCACATTGTGAATAATGAACTGTATAATCAGCTCTTTAATTTTGAGGAGTAAAGTTATATTAATAAAAAAATAGGTAACACTATTTACTAATACTAGCTCTAACTTACTGAATACTTACTCTGTGCTGCGCACTTAGATATATTATCTCATTTATTTATTTTTTGCTCAACAACCCAAAGGAAATTCCACCATGGTACTGGGTAGACAGGTAAAAGGACCAAGGTTCAGTTTACACAACTCTCAAAGTCATAAAGCTAGTAAGTGGTGAGCTGCGGTTTGTGTGTGGGTCCTGAATCTCAGCCACCTGACTGCAGCGCCTTGGCCCTTCTGCAATTGGTTGTGCTGGCTCAATGCTAGTGGCATATTTCCAATAGCTGGGGGTTGGATCTGCAAATTATTCAGAATTCAGGCAGTTCTAGGGACTGTTCACCCTCAGTTTCACTCATGACCTCTCCCCCATCTTTTCTGTATTCCTCTTTCACTATCTAGCTTCTTGTTTTTCTTCATACTTATTTCTGCTTTTGCATCACTATAATTTGACTATGACTCACCCCACTCGTACCACCTTGAAAATTCAGACATCATAATAATTTTTCCCAGTCTCTGTTTCTCCATTTAATCTAATGAACAGTATTTTGGCGCATGCCATCTTTTCATAGAGGCCTATGCTGCACACAGGTTGCTGAACTGAGGCCTGGGGCACACCCCAAATGCAGCAAAATATGGTAGAGTGTTCTGTGGATGGATCAATGTCTTTCAATAATTAGTAATAGCCAACCCCTATTATCTTATGTGCTTATGATGTTTGAAGAATAACTCATTTAAGGGTTATCTCATTCAATCTACATAGCAAAAACTTAGTGAAGAAGACACTATATTGAACTTACTTAAGCTACTTTTTTTTTCATGGTACCAGGGATAGAATTCAGGACTTAGCACTTGTGAGGCAAGGTGAAGCACCACTGAGCTAACTCCCCAGCCACTTTTTCTTTTTCTTGTTCTCTTTCTTTCTTTCTTTTTTGAGACAGGATCTCACTCTGAGATTCAGGCTGAGTTTGAATTAATTATGTAGCCCAGGGTGACCTTAAACTCATGGTAATCCTCCTGCCTCAGCCTCCTGTGTGCTGAGACTACAAGTGTATGCTATCATGTCCAGCTAAGTTACTTAAGTGGAAGATCCCAAGGTTCAAATCTAACATTTTTTTCTTTTTACAGTTGTATTGAAAAATATTTCATGTACCATATAATTCAGCTGAAGTACACAATGGCTTCCAGAATAAACACACAGTCATACAATCATCAAAATCAATTGTGGAACACTTTTATTTATTTATTTTTTTGAGATGGGGTCTCACTATGTAGTTCAGGTTGGCCTTGAACTCACTATGTAACCCAGGCTGGCCTAGAATTCACAGCAATCCTCCTGCCTCAGCTTCCCAAGTGCCGGGATTACAGGTGTGTGTCACCATACCTGGCAATTGTGGAACAATTTTATCAGCTCAACTAGAAATCTCATACCTCTTGGTGGGTTTCCCTTCAGCATGTGCTCCTATACCCCCTTCCCTAACCAGCTGTAGGCAGCTACTCATCTCCTTTGTCTATATAGATTTGTGTATTATAGACAGATTATATAAATGTCATTGTGACTGGCTCTTTCACTTAGCACGATATTTTTAAGGTTGATTTATGTTACACCTTGTATCATAGTTCATTTTGATGGTTGAATGATATTCATTGTATGGCTATTCCATACATTATTAATCCATTTATCAGTTGGTAGACACTTGAGTTTTTTTCACTTTCTACCTATTATGAATAATGCTTCTATGAACATTCACCCACAAGCGTTTGTGTGGATGTTCTGTTTTTCACTCATCTTGGATAGACACATACCCAAGAATGGAAAAATCCAGGCATTCTGGCTCCCCTCTCTTTGTGGGTATGGTAGGTCTCTGAAGTCTAGCCTGTCTAGGATAAAAATAATTTACAAGTTAGTATTGCTTGTATCTTAATTTAATAACATTTTCTGAATGGATAAATTTTTCTTAATGCAAGTGGTTGAATCCTTTTTTATTTTGGTACTAGTGATTGAACTCAGAACCTTGGGCTTGGAAGGCAGGCAGGGTGCCAACTGAGCTACATCCCTAGCCCTGTAAGTAGTTGTACCTAGTAAATAGTACCTGTAAGTAAGTACCTAGTTTGTTTTATTAAAATACATTCAAGGTCTACATTATCATTTTATCTGATCCTTTAGCAAGAGATATCCTAAGCTTATGGTGCTAAGAAATATATTAACTACGCTTGTTGATGCAGTAAATATATATTAAGGATCCACTATATGCCAAGCACTGTGGTAGAAACTGGGTGACCTGTGGAATCAAAGGACTTAGGATCATAAATTTTTCTAAAATCCATTTGTGTATTCTAAATGCTCCCCAAACATATTTATTATTGCATGTTTTATGGGTGCCAGTATTTGTCAAATACACCTCTCTAAGAGGGTGTCTCATTCCATGAGCAAAGCTTTCAATAGTTCCTGAATTGGATGTTTCTTTATATGGAGACTGTAGGCGTTCATGATTTTTTTTCTACAAAAACAGACTGTTAAGGCAAACAATAGTATTTCCTCAGGATTTTTCTCCATCTATTGCATTTTAAATGAGATAACACAAAACAAGATTCAAAACTGAATGGCTGCAATTAAACAAATGTACTTGCTGATTAAGAGTTATTCTACAAAGCACATAAGTGTTCCTCTGTTTCCTTTACCTTGTAATATGAATTAACTTGTTACCTGTGCCAACACTGATTCACAATATTGTTCAAAATAGGTTAGTGTAGTAAGAAGTCTCTTTCCATTTTCTTTTTAACATTGGTGCCTCTTCCCTTGTGATATGCTCTGAAAATTAGTGGAGGAGAAATAAGAACCAATTTAATCTAAGAACCTAGTTTCTATTACTGATTTGGGGTCACAATGTACACATGCTTTTAAAAAAACATAAAGCAAGGACAGTGAATGTAACAAAGATTTCTTTCTTTTTTTTTTTTTTTTTTTTTTTTGAGACAGGGTCTCACTATGTAGTTGAGACTGACCTGAAACAAAGATTTCTAATAGGAATGTCTTACACCCTGTTTCTGCAGCCAAAATTAGATGAATATATATATTAGGTGAATATATATATATATTTTTTTTTCTGATTTGAGACTGACCTGAAACAAAGATTTCTAATAGGAATGTCTTACACCCTGTTTCTGCAGCCAAAATTAGATGAATATATATATTAGGTGAATATATATATATATTTCATTTTTTCTGAAAGTCAAATAATTGTTCAATAATGTGCAAGTTAAAATTAATTAGCAAATTCGTACCAGAATTGTCAGGGATGGTAGTGCACACCTATAGCCTCAACACTCAGGAGACTGAGTCAGAAGGATCATGAGTACAAGGCTAGCCTGAGACACATAGCAATACCTTGTCTAAAAACAAAAACAGAAAACCAGAATCCTAATTTGGAAAGACTAAACATATTTAATTGCGACTATATAAAAAATCTCTTCTTTTTGAGACAGGTCTCTTTATATAGTTCAGGTCTTGAACTCACTATGTAACTCAGGCTGGCCTTGTGCTTGTGGTGATTCTCCTGCCTCGGCCTCCCAATACTGGTATTACAGATGTGTACCACCATGCCTAGCACACATGGAAATCTTTTCACTGAGTATTTTTGCAGTGTTTTCTATCTCATATTCAAAGTGATACAGTAGGAATCACAGAAATAAGTAGAACTCTTAGAATCAATAACCATTTCCTTGACTTTAAAAATTTCTGATGAGTGTATACACTTGTTTAATTTTTTCCCTAATGAACACTGATCTTTACAGAATGCTCATTTGCTTCAAGCACAGCTAATGACTTCCATTTCTTAAAGTATTTCAGATGCTGAGGCAGACCTAGGTTGCCTTTGAAATAAATATGCTGTACTTTTCTATCTCCTCCTCTTCCTCCCCACCTCCCCCCCCTAAGAGGTAGCATAACTATAAATGTAAACGTGGAAAGGGCTTGTGTGGGGAAAGAGCTGAGTAGAGAAACTATTTGAAAAGTACTTCCTTTGCTTGTTATATTATATTCAGTATAAAAGTTTCGATGACAATGGATCATCTTGATTATATGCATCATTAATGGAGAACTACTGCAGTATGAAAAGAGAGCTTCCTGGATGGTGGTGGAGTAATGAAGGTCAGAGGATTCGACAGCACCTTGGTCCCGGCTCCTAGGTGTGCAGAACAGTTTGAGAAGTAAGGAAGCAGTGGCATAAAAGACCAGCTGATGACCACAACCTATGATTACAAAGCAGCCAATCATCCTGTTTGTGATCCTCTAGACATCATATTTGAAATTCCTCTGGAAAGAAGGTGATGATTAAGACAAAGGCAGACAGCAAAAACACTTTGCATTCTCCTCAGTCTTTGCATTGTCCTCAGTGCCCAGCGTAGCAGTGGGTAGAGCAGGTAGATACCCATTAAATATCAGTTTAATACTGACAGCAAGCACTTAGTTAACCAACATAGTGTCCCTGGATAGGTCCTCTGATCCTCTGCCTGTCCCGTTCCACTTTCCTGTGCTGAGTCTGAGTACTGTAATTGATCTGTTTCATGAAGGATTGACCTCAAACTCTCCATCTGGATTGAACTCATGACCCAGGTTATCCATATCCTAGTACAGTGATGGCAACTGTTTTAGAGACTGAGAGCCCAAACTGCAACCTAAAACCCACTTATTTATGGCAAAGTGCCAAGAATGAAATTAAACCTGGATAACTGATGCTCAGCTGCTTGGGCTTGCAGATTTGAACCCAAACAGAGGGCTAACAAAGAAGGCTGATCTGCAGATTCATCACCAGTGTTCTAGGGCTACAGTTAGAGGGGAATATTAGTTCTAATACTGGAACAAAATTAACTGGGACAAAAGGAAGATACACTGAGGTGGCATAGGAAGTGAAAAAACCTCTAAATTCTATTTTATTGGGAACTGAATTAGGTAGAATTCAGTGCCCGATTCAGTGACTAGTCTCTCGATGATGAAGCCTGGAAAAAATTCTCAAAATTTTTACTGCCCTTTCCTCATATATAATTCTTTTTGCTTTTTTTGATTGAATTAAAAGGATATATTTCAATAAATAATATTATTCATAATTTGGACTATTGATATAAATGTTGCATAGTTGTAACTAGCTTGATTTGGGTTTTACCCAAAAAGCTAAATATAGATTTTTTCCAATAACTTATGGAAACTTGAGCTTCAAAGATAAAAAAAGAAAGGTACTTCTCCAAGCATGACTATGATACTATCACAAGAAAGAGCATGGAAATATCTATAAATGTCATAAGACTTTAGTTTTTTGAATAAGATAGACAAGTGTAAAAATAAATTTTATTTGTATTATTTATTTATTTTTTAAATTTTAAATTGAATTTATTGGCACATTCTAGATAGACAGTACAGTTACATTCATTACTGGGATCTTGTACCTTTACATGCCAGGTCTTGGTTCTCATTTTTTCACCCTTGTCCCCACCCTCCCTTCACCCCTTCCTCTCCTCCCTGATTTCAAACACTTGAATTCCATTTTTACATTTTCTCATATTTTTTTCCTTTTCCCTTATTCCCCTTTCCCTATACTTCTCAGTGTCCCTACACCTTTGGTCCTTTTCTTCCTATTTCACATTGCTAATTGTCCCGTTAGGATCTTGAGCACTATTTTAGTTTTTCACACCACAGAAACTATTTGGTATTTGCATATAAATTTTATTTTTTATATTAAATAGTTATGTGTTTTAGAGTGAGTTTCAGACACCGTGAAGTTTCATCTTGTGAAATATTTATCTAAATAAATTATTTCAAAGGAAACTGCAAGATGGCGACTTTCAGATTTTACTGTTTTTTCTGTATGCATTTTCTAAGAAGAGCTTTGTATTTTTCTTTTGATATGCAGATTTCATTTCAGTTCACACTCTAGGATAAGGCAGGAAAGCATTTATTTTAAGGCTCCAGATCCATGTTGTCTACCAGAGTAATTTAGGATGAGTCTTACAGTCAGGAGGCAGGCAATGGGGGAAAATGCCTGCTTGGTAATAATCCCCTGGCTCTGCATGTTTCTCAGGAAAACAATATGCAGGAAATTAAGAGTTCTCTTTATTTGCTTACATGATTCTAGACAATGCTGACACTATTGCCATCAGAGACAGTACAGATAGTTGCCACTTCCATGAGGTATAAATTGGTACTATAACTCCTTACTTGCTGTTTTTTTTTTTTTTCAGTGCTGGATCAAACCTTAGGTCTTGTCTATGCTAAGTAAGTACTCCACCACTAAACTACACACCCAATCTAAATTTTGCATTCTTTTGTAGCTACTATCCTGCCTTCCAGGTATTAAGTCTTTATAATTTGTCCAAATTTCTTCTATTCACAAGGTCGCTCACCAGCAGCCTCTTCTGCAGTTCAGAATTAGGACAACAAAAACAGGGCCTCTACTTATTGGTGTCTTCTCTTGGCCTCACAATATACTCAAAGCCCACATTCAGAAAACACCTTACTTTTTCTAGCTCCATACTAAATTATTCTCTCTCCAACCTTTGAATACCAACTATACTTTTTCATGTCAAGTAAGTGTACAGTGTGTCTGGAGGTTATTTTGTCTGGCTACTCTTATCGTCCTAATAGGCAGCAAATACTGAATAATGTTTTTTATCCAAATCTGAGCTAGGTGCTATAAGAGGCACCCAACTGTAAGACCTAGTTCCTGTCCTAAAGAGTTTTTCTGACTGGTGAGACAAAAATCATAGAAAGATGAAGCTAAAAGATAATCAAGTTCTATGGGGTGTTGATGGATGAGTTTTGGGGGATTAGTGAAAGAAACTCTAAGGATTGGTGTGTAGAAAATCTATGTTGAGCTGTGACAGATGTCTTTGGATTTATAAAATTGTCAAAGAGGACTATGACTTCATTCCTCTACCACAGAAGGTTAACAATGACCAAGAAAGACTATTTGGAGGACTGGCTATACAGTAGCCCTTTCTCTGCTGATGTTTCTCGTGGTAAATGGCAGCCTAACACACCAGTTAATAAGTAAGTACCAAAACCCAAACTGAATCCTATGACTTGAGCTTTAGACATTCTGTCTTGCTATTTAAGAGTGATTTAACTGCCTGTAATCTCAGCTACTCAGGAGGGCAAGGAAGGGGGATCATGAGTTCCAGACCAGCCTGGGCAATTTAGTGAGATCTTGTCTCAAAAAATTAAAAAGGGCTGAGGATACAGCTCAGTGGTAGACTGCTCAACATGAATGAGACCCTGGGGTCAAGCCCCATTACAGGAAACCAAAAAAGAGTAACTTAAGAGATAATACTAACCAAAGCACTCAGGGCTCATTTTATTGATCAACTGATTGATTTTTACCTTGTAATCATTGTTTTTATTTATCTCATTTTTCCTAGTTGGGGAAGTTTATACTTGGGAACCTGAGTTTAAATACATTGTTTAGTGGAGCTAGGTCCCGTGCCTTCAGTCCACTTCCATCTCTTACACAGGTAGCTGGTCAGATCCCCAGCAGCCAAAAATGGCACTGCAGATCCATAGCAAAGAGGCTTTTCAGCAAGCCTTGATTGCTGCAGGAGACACTTGTAGTAGCTGAGTTCTCAGGCACGTGGTGTGGGCCTTGCAAAATGACCAAGCCTTTCTTTCATTCTCTGTCTAAAAAGTATTCCAACATGTTGTTCCTTGAAGTAGATGTGGGTGCCTGTTTGGACCTTGCTGCAGAGTTTGAAGTCAAATGCATGCCAGCCTTCCAGTTTTTTCGAAAGGGTGCAAAGATGGGTGAGTTTTCTGGCGCTAATAAGCAAAAGCTCCAAGCCACCATCACTGAATTAGTGTAATTGTGGTTTCTGAAGAACATAACGAGCTATCTGCTGTGTAAAAGTTTTAATTTTTTTTATTTCCAAAAATTATGAAGCATGGAAACTATATACCCAACTTCCATCTGATTATAAATGGCAATAAAATATTAATTCTACCCTTAAAAAATAAATACATGTTAAGTAAAGGGAATAAATAAAATAATATTAGTGAAAGAACACCCTGCCCCCCCAAAAGCAGTTAGATGGGATTATATTATTTGGGGTAAAAGTAAGTATCATGCTGTTTGGCCTACAAAGCTGTCATCACACCAAAGGCTTAACTTGCAAATGTTAGTAATCACATTCCTTGCAGGCTCCAATCTCATTTCTGTGCTTGCAGTGGAAGCGCCAATAACCTGCCCGGGCTTATCCATGATAATATAAGGGTTGTTTATAACAGAGCTGGCAGTGCCCTGCTTCACATGGATTGGAGGGGAAGTTGGGGTTCGAAACAATGGTGCCCCTTGGAGTAGACATTGGGGAACCTGAGACAATCTTGCAGCTCATGGTAATGGGCTGGAAGGATTTTCCAGGTGATTCGGGATCAGGAATCTGACTTGGCGGTACAATTTTGCATCTCGATGTTATTGTCTGGAAAGCTGAATTGCTGTGAGAACAAAAGGTAGCTTTCTGGGACACTGGCACTTTAATGGGTGTTCTTCCCAACGAAGATGGCAAAGAATAAAATGTAGCTTCCCTGCTAGCTGGGAATCCTTTCTCCACAGAGGCATCAGAACAGGCTCGAGGGACTGCTTTGTTGGTGAAGAAGCCTTCACTGGGGCTGGATGGTCAAAGGTAAAGATGCGGGGCATCAGAGATATCTGGCTCAGAGGACTGAGGGTAAATGGAGTCTTCTCCGAGAGAGTGACGACGGAATTCGACATCCACTACCATCTCTGTGCCTAGGGCTAGGTGCTATCCAGCTTCAGACTATGTGTGATATCTATCCGTTCTTTCTGGCTGTCCTTAAAGTGCACTTGAACTCTGACAGGAAACTCACCCCAGCCTCTTCTGGTCAGGTGAAAAGGAATTTCTCTAACTTCCAAAAGGTCGTTTGGTTTATAGCTGGGGTAGAGAAAGAACCACACTTTCTTTTGACAAAATGATTAATGCTGGGTTCTCTATGAGACCCTCGCAATACACCATCCACTTACGGGTTGACTGGTCATTTTCTTCTCTTTTACCTGGCGGTAAGTACTTGGACACATTGCCTACTACAACTGTTTTCTTCACAAAAAGCCATGAAGTCTCGTCTCCTGTGAGATCAGCATTTCGCTGGAAACCAGTAATGCTAGAAACGTCCCTTCCGGCATTCCGGTTTCACTTCTTTTCTTTTTTTCTGGTACCGGGGATCGAACTTGGGTCCTTGCGCTTGCAAGGCAGGCGGTGGAACCACTGAGCTAAATCCCCCGCCCTAAAGAATCACTTTCTGAATGATGAGTGGATGCATTTCTGATCTCTGCTTCATAGGAGATGACGACCTAGGTGATGATTCCAAAAATTTATTGATAGCAGAATGGTTAAAAACCATGGCATCACATGTCTTGGATCCCTCAGAAACTTTCAGAAGACCTGTAGAAGCTTAGTAACTTGCTACAATGCACTCCCAAAGTGCATCCATCATCCTCTGAGCTTCGATCAGCCACTGATCGATGACTTCAATCTCATGTTCCTTACTCTTCATTTCAAAAGCAAACTGTTCTTTGATAATAGTCTCAGTCTTCTGCACAGCAGCATCTCAAGCTGAATTCTCAATTGCTTTATGCCACTTTATTTGGAAGGGCCACAGATACATCCTCATAGTCGGGGTCGGTTTCTTTGATGTTTTGCTTGATGCCAGACGTGATGACTTTCAGTTCTTCACTTGAAAAACCTGGAACGTCACAGTGTGCTTTTCTGTGGCACGGTAGAAGGAAGTGTGTGTATGCGGGCAGGTGAGGCTCTTAACAAAGCAGAAAGCCGAGATCACCACAAGATGTTTGGGCTGTGAATCTGAGCTATTCACGCATGTAACAGGTTGCAGTTTTCTGTCTTCACCTAGTGTTCCCTTCCCGGCCTGGTCTCCAGGGCGACACACTATGCCGGAAACAGGAGCAGGCAAAGGTTCACGCAGCCGCCCCAGTAAGGCCCCTCGCGGTTCTCCGAGCCCTCCCCTCATTTGGTACTGGGGATCAAACTCAGGACCTTGCGCTTAGCCAGGCAGGTTGCAGTGCCACTGAGCTACATCCCCGGCCCCTTAAGGCTCATTTTTAACATTCATGAGCGATTGAAGTCTTGTGCCTGGGCAAACATTAGGAATAGAGCTGTTCTAGTTAAACTATAGTTTGGTTTGGGGTTGATTACTATATCAGAGTGCATCAATATTTTCTTTATCCTTGTTGATAGTGATCCTTATTTTGGTCTAACCCAGGTGAGCTTTGAAAGTCCTTTGTATCCTAAAACTCAGTGACCCACTGGGTTTGCAAGGATTGATGGCATTACTACCCCCACACACCCCTAACCACAGATATTAATGGTGGAGCTGTATGTCAAGCCCACTTTTTCTGAGCGCTGCTTTTTTCCAGTGTGACTGGCTCTTTCAATCAGGACAGTACGTGAGGGTGGGCTTTTAGAAAGTTGAATTCAGTTGCAGCTTTCAGCTGTGTACCACTGACGACACCTGTTTCTATTTGTAGGGCTTCCCTGGAGGTAGGCTGGTGTGCTAGTTGTGGACCTTCTTCAGACTTCTGCTCAGTTTATAGTGCTGTACTGGCTCTGCAAAGTCCTCACACATCCCTGCATGGGCATTTCAAGAACAAAGTAATAAGAGATTCTTTTCACAGCTGGTCATCATGAATCTTGAACTGTAATCTCAAGAAAAAGGTTGTTGGCTTTCTAGATAAGTGTAGTCTAATATACTATAAACTGCATATGTAATTTTTAATTTCCTAGTAGCCACATGAAAAAGTAAAAACAAGAAAAATTAATTTTAATAGCCTATTTTACTTAGTACAATATACCCAAAACATTATAATTTCAAAATATAATCAACATACAAATTATTATTATTTCAGTGCTGGGATTCAAGCCAGGACCTTGTGCATATTAGGCAAGCACTCTACCACTGATTAGCTACATCCTCAGCCTAATATACAAATTACTCCTGAGACATTTTGCTTTTTTTGTGCTCTTTGAAATTCAATGTGTATTTTACATTTCAGTTAAAAACTAGCCGTATCTTAAATGCCTAAATGGCCAGTAGCTATGCTGTTGGAAATGCAGATATAGAAAATTCTTCCAGGGGAAAAATATGGTAAAGAAAAAGCAACTTCCTTCCCAGTACTGAAAATGGAGAATGAGTATGTAAGTGACTATTCTGACATTCATCAATGTCCATCAATTATACAACATCCCAGGAACCTTTTCACATCATAGAAAAACTAGCAAAATTACTTTCTAGTGACCTAGTGGCTTCTAGGACTTGCAAAATGTTGACTAAAACTATTTGCACAGGCAGAAGGAGAACACAGGCAACAATGTCAGTGAGCTGCAAAACTTGCCTGCTATATGTCTTCCTGACACTCATTTCCCTAAAATATTTTAACTTTTTTTTGCATATCTATTAAATGTGCAGATAGAAGACTAAATCAAGTTGGGTTAGAGAGTAGGGAGTACAAACATAAATAAGACAATCCCTGCCTTCAAACTTGTGGTGTGGGAAGGAGGATGTGGATAAGGCATACCTGGTGTCCACTGTATGTTGCAAATAAGATCTGCCCAATTCTGGCTCTCAGATATGACCAAGTATTCTTCAAAAAGTCCACATTAAAATTCCATTGGGTGTTTGAGTTAAAAGTACATGCAATGATTACTTCTCGCTGCTTGCCGGTTAAATTACCATACACTCTTGAATTTGCTTGAAAGGTAGAGTGAAAAACCATTTGAAAATTAGAGATTGTTTTCATGGAGGAGAAAGAGAAGGGACAGAGGGATTCCTATGTTGTAGGAAGATGGGAGATTTTCTTGGTGAAGAGGAAGGGTAGCTCAGAAGCATTAGACACCAGACTCTAGTGCTCAGTGCTTAAGGGATAGTGCTGAGAGAGGAGGGATGAGCATGAATATAATGAACCCAAACTTTGTTAACTTCAGAGCTTTGCCCATTCCTGGACTGGTTTAAATGCTTCATATAAGCAATTAAATACAATACATATGTTTGTGTTGTGAGGCAATAGAGGCCAAGTTAAGGTTAAGATTTTAGGAACCAGATAGCTTGGTCATTTGTATGACTTGGGGAAGTAACCTATGCTTCTGTTTTCTCATGGGTAAAAAATGGCTCATTACTAGGATTTGATGTAATGATATGTATAAATTGCTTAGAAAATGCCTGGGACATGGCACACACCCAATGAATGTCAGAAATCATTATTAGTTTCGGGCTTTATTATGTCAGTAGTAATATTAAGTTTGATTTCTTTCTAATTTGTTTCTACAGTACACAAGATGTTTCAAGCAAGCAAGAATTCTGTCAAACAATCAAGCCTGAATGTATCTGATGATACTCTGCTGAGTATCTCCCACTCTAAGATGGGGAACCAGGGATAAAGAGATGAAAATGAATTGTCCAAGGGCTCAGAGACAGCTCCTAAAGTGTGTGTGGGGGGCGCGGTTACAGAGGTGGGGATAGAACTAAGACAAGGGCTTAGTTCACTTATAGGCTGGAATCCAGGCTGCAACCACTTTCCTCTGCCTCATCTTGGGAAGTTACCTGTTTTCTCTGAGGCTTCTGCAGAGCAAATACAGGTAATAAGTATATCTAGAGTTGGGAAAACTCAATGGCAACATGCATGAAAAGTGCATGCAGTCTGGGCTCAGTAGAATCCGATTATTAATTATTATTATTAGTAGTAGTAGAACAAGGGATCGAACTGGGGTCCTTGCTCTTGCGAGGCAACACCACTGACCTAAATCCCCAGCTCCAGTTTATTATTATTACTTTTGTTATTAGGAGATATGCGGCGGCTGGCAGCGGGTGACTGGGTTACTGTGATTTTTTTTTTTTTTCTCACCACTATGCCCCAGCGAACCCAGCAAACGTTTGTGGAGTGAATACAAGTCATCTTACGCAGGAAGGGCAGCCGGCTGACTTTGTCTCCGATGTAAGAAGCCTTTCGCCTTTTTCCAAAAGTCAAAGTCCAAGACACTTTGCAGCCTAGGAACCCTGCCACTACTTGGCAGTGTTATAAAATCCACTTCACCCTCGGTGCTCCCGTTAGCGATGCTGGGGAGTGGGGGAGTGCTTCTCGTGGAGCGCACACATCTGAGTGAGCGGATCTCTTAGAAGCTCTTATTTTTCTGGCTTGTGGTTTATTTAAACATTTGCAGCTTCCAGAAGTAGAGGGGCTGCTAGAAATAGGGTCAAGGCCGAGGTCACAGTTTGTATTTATTTTCTGTCTCCCAATCGCAGCGTTGGCAACTCACAAGGCTTCATTTGCACTGGAGAGAGGCGTGCGTTTTTTACCTCCCACGGGGCGACAGTGATACACGCGGTTCGGATTCACCAAAGTGCTCGCGTGGACCGGCGCCTGCAGACTTAAGTTTTTTCGTACAAACACTAGCAAGGTAGAGCAGATGAAATAAAGACAACATCGCGCCTTTAGTCCTTTACCGCAGTTTTTTTTTTTTTTTCTGCCCCGGATTTCTGAAATTCTTGGCTCGGGTACACAAGGAGGTGGGATGGGTAACAGCTTGTAAAAACTTCTCAAAACAGAAACCCGAGCTCCGAGCTCCTCCTTGGCTCCCAGTGACACCTAGATTGCAGGGAAGAGGGCAGACGAAGGAGAAGAGTCCCCAGGGTTTGGGGACGCCCCACGAGGGTGACTTTGGGTCAAGCCCTGCAGACAGCAGCCACAAACACCGTTCCCGCCCACTGGCAGCTCGCCTGATTCCCCTCCCCCGTCCCCGAGCGCGTCTATTTAGAGCCCAGCCCGGGAGCCCAGAGAAGTCTGGGACTTGTAGTCCTGCTCTGCCGCCCCAGGCGCCGGCACGGCCCGGAACTTGGACTACATTGCCCAGGGAGCTTCCCGGCCTATATAAGCTGCCGCCAGCCACTTCAAAGTGCAGTAACCATGTGGATGTTCTGCTGAAGTGTTTCCTCAAGCTTGCTGGGGTGGGAGGAGAGGAGGAGGAGGAGGAGGTGGTGGTGGTGGTGGAGGAGGAGGAGGCAGGGGGCGGAGAGAGAAAGCGCACGCCAAGAGGAGGTGTGGGTGTTCCGCTTCCATCCTAACGGAACGAGCTCACTCTTCGCGGACATGGGATTACCCAGCGGCTGCTAACCCCTCTCCTCGTCCTGCTCCCCCAAATCGGCGTGGCTCCTTGGGCACCAAGGTAGAGGCTGGGTCCGGGCAGAGGACGAAGGGAGTTCTGCCCCCCCCCAAGTTTTTGCCCTGCTCTCTGGGAGTTCTTGGTGAATTTGTATGCACTTGCATGTGTTTTGGGGGGCTTTTCCTGAAGGCATTTTTTTAAGGAGGTGGTCTCGTTTCAGGTTTAAAAATACGCAAATGTCCTCGATTCCATTGCTTGGCTTTGAGGGCTCCCTCTTCTGAACTGGAATGGCATTCCCCAAGTTGGAAACTGTTGGGGCAGCTGCAGGAAATAGTTTGTTGTTGTTGTTGTTGTTTTAGGGGGGTTTGAGAGGGTGTTATACGTTGACTCTGATCAGTCTTTCTAAAAATGTAGCCCTCTCATGCGCTGCAGTGGTTGGGAGAATAATGCATGCGTGGGGCCACCTTGGGGAGGGTTTTAAAAAAGCGGAAGAAAACCAGAGGAGCGGTGAGGGACGAAGTGTGGACTAAACTCATGACCACAGTGAGGATGCATGTTTCCTATACTTCGCCTCCACGCGGGGAAACAAGTGCTTTGGAATCTGCCAGACTCTTCCCACTGTTCTAGCCTTGGCACGTTTGAAGATTTTGTGTGCCCAGTATCACTTGTCAGTGCCCTGGAAATCAGCATAGTTACCTGTAATCTTCACCCCAACTGATCTGATGACATCAACTTGCCAGCCGAGTTTGGGGGGATGGTGTCTCTAGGGAAGGAGGCTAAAGAGGGTAGAAATGAATGTGGAGTATTTCTGTTAGTGACCTTTCTGTGGTCTCATACTCAGGTATCTTTCTTTCTAAATATTCAGGAGCTGAAGACAAAGGAGCAGGATTCGCATTCCTGGCTGGGCAAACTTTGGCAATTGAGTGCCTGACCCGGGTCAGGTGAGTGTCGAAGCCTGAGTGCTACGTTAAATAATTAGTTTTGATCCTAAGCCTATTTTAAGCCCTCTCTAAGCAGCCATGGAAATCGGGTGTAGGAAAGAAAACTATGTGGTTCAGTTTTCAAAATTTGTTACTGCGTTTGGTGAGGGATTTAGGGAACAGAAGTCCAATGGACAGCCCTTCCTTGAACTTTGTGATGATGGCTCAGAATGGAAACAACCTGAAAGTTTATGAGAAGGAGAGGGGGGAAGCCATTAAATGGAGCTAAAAGGGGCAGCCCATTGCTGGGCTAGGAAGTGTGCTGATGATTTAAATTCTGAAGGATGCAGTGCATTTCATCTGCCAAGATAAGTAAGCAAAAATTAAATGCCTCTTCCAAAATAGCTTGCTCCCCCCTCCCCCACTGTGAACGTGTCCTTAATCAGAGTAGGTTGGATTGCAAGAAAAAAAAGAAAGTAGCTGCTGGCTACTTTAAAGAGTGAGAACTTTAGAAAGGGAAGTTAGTTGTGAAACCTACAATAGTAGCATCCAGGCCTTTACTGAAGCCATCTGAATGTCAAGGAATCAGATGTGTCGGTGTTGTTTTGGAATATGAGCTGAAGGCAGCATTTATCTGTAAACACAACAGCTATTTTTTCCCCCAAAATGGTAAGACTGCACTCCAAGAGAGGGAGGTCTCAGTGGGTGCTTGTACATCTCCATCGCTGTAGATTTGGCCACCAAAACTTTTCTTCTGAATTGTTCAGGGTAAACAACAAGGGTGGGAGAGCGGTGGGAGGCTGGGTCTTAGTAACTTCTTTAACATTATAAATATTTAGCTGTTCCCTGGGCTACAATCTTTGGGCTTTTCTAATTAGAAAATAAAAGCCAGACACTTCATTATAGCAGTATAGGCTTTTGTTTCCTGTTGATAAGATCCTCAGGAGCACTGGTGGAGTGAGAAGCATTTGGGTGTGCAAGGTCTGGTTTGTTCTCGGAGTTCCTTCTTTGACTAATGGCCCTCATAGGATTAAAGACGGGGTCCTGTTTCTCCCTTCAGAGTAAGATGAAGACAAGAAGAAACTGACCTATAGACGGTAGGCTAGGTGGTTGCTAAAAATAGTAAGAGTGACACATTAAATCCTTGTAAGCAATTGCAGAGCCATAGATTACTGAAACCCTTTGAGCCAATACAGGTGAAGAAACTGAGGTGCAGGGAGTGACATTCCTTGGAAGCAAGGTTCTAGCCCAGGCAGCACCCCAGTTTGATGTGAGGCAAAATACAGGGATGAGAAGAAAACTAGGAGAAACAGAAATCTGACTTCTATGAATGAAGTATCTCTTAAATATATACCATCTTTGGTAAAATAACTGCTTTGATGTAAGAAGGGTATGATATAGTCAGAAATAGGGATTTTTGAGAAGGTGATGGTGGACTGAGTTTGTTTTGGAAAGGTGTATGTTGAAAGCCTAAATCAGGAGTGTAAAAAGCACAAGGAAGATTGTCTATGTTCATCATTATGCCTATCTTCTACCTGAAGTAAATCTTGATTACAGTGCATCTCAGCTGGTTAGATCAGCCATTTCTCCACTTGAATAATTGGGGAATTTAAAAATCTGGGAATCTGACTTCTGAAATGTTGATAGTTTCTCATATAGCTTCTAGTTTGCCTTATAGCCAGTTGTGCACAACATTTTTCTGGTTTTCTTGCTTTCAAGTGTGTTTATGTGAGCACATGAGTGTGTGCGTTGAAAGTACAATCTGCTCTGTGACTAATTCAAATCAGAACAGGAAATCCTATCAAGATTTTCTTCTTAAGAGGCAGGGAACATTCTTCATGTATCAAATGAATTATTCTGGCCTTCACATTGAGACCATGAATATCTTCTGGGTTCCACGAGGATAATATCTGTTCAAACAAAGTGGTTGGTTTTTGAAGGGAATTGATACCTTTTCTTGGAGAATGAGGAAGGAATGATTGCTTGTGAGAGAAGAAATAGATTAACTCCACAAGAAAGATCTGTTGATAGTTTCTGCAAAGTATTTTCAGCTAAGGAAGACCAGGAAGTGAGAGACTGACTCTGACACTAACCCAGTGGTATACTACCAATGGCTTTCCTGAGGGAAAAAAACTTATATGGCTTTTTAGCTAATAATGATCCTCATGGGAATTGTCTGATTTTTTTTTTAAAATAAGAAGCTCTTAAAAAAATAAATGAAACAACAAACACCAAATATGAACAGTAAAAAAAAAAAAAGCAACTAAAATAAAAGTGGTTGTGGAGTTAGGTTTCTAGGTCGAGCTGTCCTTGAATACCTCTAATTAAGGCGTCTACACAAAGCCAGTGTCCCATCTTGTTTGATACTGATCTTTTAAAATGCAACAGAGTATATTTGTAGGCCCTCATTTAACTAAAAGTGCGTGGGATTTATTTAGTTTACTTTTTCAGTTTTAATTTTGTTTGTTTTTGGTACTGGGAATCGAACTAAGGACCTTGTGCTTGTAAGGCAAGCATGGTGCCACTGAGCTAAATCCCTGGTCCACTGAGCTAAATCCATGGTCCCTGGTTCAAGTTTTTGTGTGGCTCTTTTTTAAAAAAAAAAATTTTATTTTATTTTTTTCTTATTGATTTTATTGGTACTTTTTAGGTATTCAATACAGTTACATTCATCATTGGGATCTTGTACCTTTACAAATGTGATGAGGCTTGAAGTTAGTGACACAAATGATGTAACTTTTACGATTTCTTCTAATTGTCTTGGTATCTGTGGTTCTAACATGACCACTGATGAGGATAAGCTGAATAAACAGTTGAAATAATCATCTGCTAAACTCTGAGATTCCCTAACCTGGACACAGTTTAAGGCACTTGGTGTGATAAATCTATTTAACAGATAGTTGATTCCTGTTGTGAGTCAAGTGTTTCATTGTTTATTCAGCAAAATTTTTGAGCACCTGCTTGCTATGTCCCAAGTGTGTTCTAGGTGCTTGGAATACAGTAATAAGCAGTCCTGTTCCCGAGGGACTTACATCCTTAAAGCCAATATAAATAAGCAAGTAAGTATTGTAGTATGTCTGGTAGTGTTACAGAGAAAAATGAAGGATAACAGGGAACAAAAATAATAAGTCTTGGCAATGATGTAGAGATGTTGAAACACTTAAGAATTGCTGATGGGAATGCAAAAACAGTATAGCTGCTATGGAAAACAGCACAGTGGTTCTCAAAATTAAACAGAAGCCCAAGGTCCTGAGTTTGATCCCTGGTACTGCAAAGCAAACAAACAAAAAAACCACCCAAAACAGTATTTCTAAAGGATCTGTCACTTCCACTTGTAAGCATATCCCTAAAAGAATTAAGCAGGGACTTGAGCAGTTATTTGGACGTCCTTGTTCATAAAAACTGTATTCACAGGTGTCACAATGTGGAAACAATTCAAGGTTCTATTTATGAGTAAATGGATAAATGAAGTGTATATGCATGCAAGGAAATATTATTCAGCCTTAAGGAGGAAATTGTGACAATGCTGCAACTCAGATGAATCTTCAAAACATTATGCTAAGTGAAACAAACATAAAAGAACATAAAACATATGATTCTGCTTCTATGAGGTACCCAGAGTAGTCAAATTCATAGAACCAGAATGTAAATGGTAACTGTTGGGGTAAACAGGAGTTTGTTTAATGGGTACAGTTTGTTTAATGAGAGGGTATCAGTTTGGAAAAATGAAGAAGCTGTCGATATGGGCGATGGTGATAGTCATACAATCACATGAATATCTGCAGAATTTTAATAAAAATGGTGATAACTTCATGTATATATTACCTCAATTAAAAAATGGCATAGCAACAAAACTGGTTAAGGACCTTAAGGGAGGCCTCAGGTAAGATTTTTATTTATAAACCTGAAACCTCAAAGTTTCTTTTTACATAAGATAGACACTTTCAGTGTAGTAATACATTAGGTGGTAAAGACAAGCAACAAAATAAAAACAGTTGCAACAGTTGCAAGATTAGTGTTCCATGCTTTTCCCCCTATATAGATGTATGTAAAAGTTGTGTTAAAATTTCATAAAAAGGAGTCATACTGTCCCTTCCATTTAGTAATTTAACCTTTTGTACAGGGAACATCTTGAATACGTTCTCTTATTAATAAGTCACCTGTGTCTTCATTTTCCCAAAGGTGTCTGTCGATTTGGTGAAATTTCATTTGAGTGATGGCTTGTATGGAATGACAATAGAGTAAAAAAGAAAAGTATACCATTCACATTTCATTACCATCAGAGTCCAGATATTCTCCTACAGTTTGTTCTTTTAAGAAAATTAAGTGGAAGATAAAGCTCTGTTCACCTGTTTGCTGTCTTATTACAGAGGGAAAATTTAGTAATCATCTAAGTATAACATTTCTCATTTGTTCAGAGTAACCTAATCCTATGAGGTAGGTAGGGCCATGTACTCTTCTATTTGCTTGTACCTCGAAAGAAAACCTTGCTGTAGAAAATTTCAAAACATGCAACAGTAGCATTCTTAGTACAAAGAACTCTCTTTCCTCCTTACATATTGTCTCCTTATTCGGCAGCTACCAACTCACAATTAGTCTTGTTTTGACCGTGTTCTCACACTTGCCTTTAGTCTTGGATTACTTTGAAGCCCATCCCAGGTATATAGTTCATCTGTATTTTAGTATGTACCTTTAGGATTATGATTCTTTTCATAGATATATGAGGAAGTGTGTATTTATCTCTATGTATTTGATGGTACTGGGAGTTGAATCAAGGGCCTCACACTAAGCTATATCCCTAGCCCTTTTTAAATGTTGAGACAGAATCTCACTAGGTAGCTGAATTGCTCATGCTGGGCTTGAGCTTGGAATCCTGCCTCAGCTTTGCAGAGTGCTGTGATTAGAGGAGTGCACCAACATGCCCAGCATGTGAAGAAATATTTAAAACAACGGCACCTCTTGTTCTGAGGTGGTCTCCCATTCAAGTACTAATCAGGACCTACTCCACTTAGCTTCTCAGATCAGTTGAAATCTCAAATCCAAAATTTTAGTGTTTATACTTTGAGATATATACATATGTGTACATTTAATACAAATAATAAAAACAATTTTACACACGTGAGTTTGAATTAGTTTCTAAATTAAGTAGCTGCTTTACAAATGGTTGATGTCTTTTAATCTTTACATCTTTTTTTCCATGCATTTTGTTGTGGTGGTTGAAGAAACTCAGTGATACATTTCCTTCCAGTATGGATTTTGCTGACTACATCAGTGTTGTTTAACGTGTTTCCCTCCCTTGTATTTATCATAATTTGCTAGTTAGATGGTTGGTCAGAGTCTGGTTCTGTGTGTTTGTGTATGTATGTATATGGGGAGGGGTACTGGGGATTGAGCCAGGGGTGCTGTATCACTAAGCTACATCTCCAGCCACTTTTTATTTTTTATATTTAGACAGTGTTATACTAAGTAGCCCGTGTGGGACTCAAACTTGTGATCCTCTTGATTCAGCCTCTCTAATTGCTGAAATGACAGGCATATGGCACCATGCCTGGTTTATTTTTATGTTTTTGACCAGGTTCATTTCATGAACTGACAGGGGAGTATATGAGTAGTCTAGATGTTTCCTTTTGTGATATTAGTGATCACTGATGCTCATTGCCTTGGCCCATTAGTTCTGTTTTTCCTTAATTTTTCAGCTGGAGTACTTGTGCCACTTGGTTTTTGGTTAGCCTGGTTTAAAGTTCCTACAGGAGAGATAGGATCCATAACTAACCTCTCTCAGTAATTTCCTAGTTTTTATTATTTATTTTTCTAAAAGCTTTGGTTTGTTTATTTAGGCAAGATTTTTTTTTCTAGCTTGGCACCGGCTCTCTCAAGCAGTCCTCCTGCCTCAGCCTCCTGACCACTTTTTTCTTTTCTTCTCATTGAGTTTATTGGTACATTTTAGGTATACAGTACAGTTACATTCATCATTGGGATCTTGTACCTTTACATGACAGGTCTTGGATGACCACTTTTATAAATGAGCTAGCATTTGTCATGGCTATGGTTGCTAGATGGGGGAAATATCCCAGTACCTCAGGACATTTTTGGTTGTTACGAAAAATCTGAGGAAAGTGCTCCTGTCATTCATTAGAGGTCAGAGAAGCTACTCAACAGCCTACAGTGTATTGGGTACCTTTCCTAAAGCAGAATTGTCTATTCCAGAATATCAGCAGTGCCACTGTTGAGAAACCCTGTGCCATACAGCAAGTATGTTTGTTTGTAAGTGTCATGATAAATTCATGGATTTAAGCATATTGTATATGCTTTACTTCTTGTAGTTATCCTTATTGATGTTACATTATCTGTCTTTTAGTCAGTGAAGGGGAAATATTTTATTACAGATGAGAAAATAGAGATTAAAATAAAGAAAATGTAAAACCTGAACTTTGGGGGGCGGCGGGGATCGAACTCAGGACCTTGCACTTGTGAGGCAGGCTAAACCTGAACTTTCTTTTTTTTCTTTTCTTTCTTTCTTTCTTTTTTTGGTACCAGGGATTGAATTTGAGACCTTGTGCTTACAAGGCAGGCAACAGAACCACTGAGCTAAATCCCCGGCCCCCATGAACGTGTTTGATGAAAGCATTTGCATAATACCTTTAACATATCCTTGCCTATTTAGAAAGCATTCTGAACATAATCTGAACTTAAAAAAAATTGGTCTGCAATTTAGCCTTAGTGTAATGGGGCTAAGACACAGTTCTTATTCCCCCAAAGAAGCCAGCATGTTTACAGCCATGAATTTTAAACTGTGGCACTCCACTAAAAGATGGGAATATCAGTTCTGTGGGCCTTGATTAACTTTTTGTTTGTTTATTTATTTTTTGAGACAGGGTCTATTTGTTCAGGCTGGCCTCAAACTCGTGGCAGTTGTCCTGCTTCCGCCTCCCAAGTGCTGGGATTTCAGGTGTGTGTCATCAGGCCTGGCTTGATCAACTTTTTAAAAGGAAGTAGGTAGAACAGAAGACATTAAAGTGTATTGTCCGGATACATTTTGAATATTTTTTATCTGAAGTGCTTTGACCATGGGGTGTTTTGGATTTTAGATTTGGGGATATTTGAATATATATCTTTGATATCTTGGGGATAGGACTTTGGTCCAAACAAAATTTGTCTCACATACACTTTACACACACACCTTAAAGGTAATTTTTTTTTTTTTTTTTTTTGGTACCGGGGATTGAACTCAGGACCTTGTGCTTACGAGGCAGGCGGCAGCACTACTGAGCTAAATCCCTGGCCCTCTAAAGGTAATTTTTTTTGCAATATTTTTAGTAATCTTGCACAAGACAAAAAAATTTTCATGGCATGAAATTGCCAAGTTGCGGCATTTGTTAGCCCTCAAAGTTTTGGATTTTGGAGCATTTTGGGTTTTGCTTTATGATTACTCAACATGTACTTAACAGGCTGGACCAGGGATATTGCTTAGAGGTAGAACATGTGCTCGTCCCACCAGGGCACACGTTGCTTCGTCCACCCTCAGTGAGCATTGCTTATAAGTTCAGTATATCTTTGGTGTGACTTGCAGTCATAAGTTTGAGAAACACTGTTGTACATCTTTGCCGTCCCAGGTTTGGTCCCCAGAGCAACACTGTTGGCTTCTTTGGGGACTCATTAGCAACTGAAGATTCCCAGGCCCTGTGCCAGGCCCACAGAATCAGACTTAATATTTTTGCAAGATCCCTAGGTGATACGGTGATATGTACACACCGTATACATCCGAGTGTGCGAGTGGGCCTGTCCTGGAGGGTGCTCCCCGAGTGCTTTTTCATCGTTGGTCATGTAGTCTCTTTGTTTTTCATAGCCAGCTTTTACCTGTTGAAACTGACCTTTGTACTTCCCCTACCAGCCTTCTCATTTTCACTTAAGTGGAGAGGTTAGGCTGCATCACCAGCCCAAGATGAGAGTAAGCAGCTCTGTCAGGATTCTGATGGAAACGGGAATTTTATGCTTATATTTGTGGCTGCTTTTTGAGTGTTTGGGTAGAGGTAGGAGACCAAAAGCTATCTGTAGAATTTAGAAGGGTTGTGAAATCATACATCTTTTAAAAAGCTGCATTTTCATCTGTTGGTGAGATGCTTTGAAGAGTTGATTTGTATAATGTGTTAGGACCTGTGCTATCAGCAGAACTTGTGAACTGCTTGGTGTACTGGCACTCATCAGAAAAACCTGAACATCCCTGAAACATCAGTAGCCTCCATATCCCTCAGTGTTCATTTGTGTTTTAGGAGGAGCTTTGTCTGGAAAATGATTTTGTTTTATCAAAACGGATTAAAAGCATCTCAGACACACATATTTTTGAACAGAAAAAGCTGATACAACACCCAGATTTAGGAACATTCATTTGCTTGCCACAGGAAAGACTACAAGTGCACACTTACATTATCACATTCTGCCTACTTGTACTTCCCCACCCTCTCTATATCCCCCTTGCCAAATCCTTCTATTCATTAAAAATCCAGTCCAAGTACTTCCTTCTCTGAGAAACTTTTCCCCCTATTTGAAATCTTTCTGTCATTGAAACTCCATGACATTTGAAATCTTACTTTCCTTATGTACCTTTTTGATTTTTTTAACCTACGAGAGTACCTAGCTCATGGGAAGTGCTCACAAAATATTGAATGAAGTAATTTGTAAACCTGTTTTCATCTTCCTTTAAAGATTGTAGGGAGCCGGGCGTGGTGGCTCACGCCTGTAATCCCAGCACTCAGGAGGCTGAGGCAGGAGGATCGCTGTGAGTTCGAGACCAGCCTGGGCTACACAGTGAGTTCCAGAGCAGTCCAAACTACATAGTGAGACCCATCGCCAAACAAACAAACAAACAAACAAACAAACAAACAAAAAAACCCAAATAAAGATGGTAGGCTGCTTCTCAAAGAATATTTGGGAGAGGAGTACTGGGGATTTAACACAGGGCCTCCACACTGAACTATATTTGCAGCCCTTATCATTTTCTCATTTTGAGGCAGAGTCTTGCCAAGTTGCCCAGGCTTGGCTTTCACCTGAGATCTTCCTGCCCCAGCCTCTCAGTGCTGGAATTATAGGTGTGTGCCACCATGCCCGGCAGAATCTGATTTTTGTACCTCTGTGCTGATTAAATATTTTTTAAATTGGCACATTGCTTTGAAAAAGCCCTTTGCTGTGGACTGTGATGTGAAGACTATGTAGAAATAAATTAAGTTCCCTTTTATGGTTTTTGAGATAGGCCCAGTACAGCTCTTGAAGGCCTGAGACTTGGCAAATGGTTAGTGTTTGTGAAAGGGAGAAGAAGTAAGAATAAGGTAGTGAAACAAAACTGCTGTCAGGTGGCTCCGGTCTTGCCCTGCTGAGCCTCAGAATGGAGGCTCCCAAAAACCCAATATTGACTGCTTCTCAGGTACAGGCAAAACATGAAACATCTGTGTGACTGTTTCCTCTTTTTTGTAGCCAAGGTATAAAAATACTTGCTTTGGGTCATTGCTACCAGCTTGTATAATGGTAAATGCTTGCAAGGCATCTTAGAGATTAAAAAACACATACATACATACATACATACATACATACATACATAAAGGAAACTTGTGCCCCAGGGCAGTGTTTCTTAACTAGTAGGGATGATTTTACTTTCCAGGGCACATGTGACATTGTTGGGAGATAGTTTTGGTTTTCACATTTGGGAGGGGTGGATGAGGTGTCCTGCTAGCTTTGGGTGGGTAGAGGCCAGGGATTCTACTTACCATACTATAGTACATAGGAAAAAGACTCTCATGACAAGGAACTGTTTGCTTCAAAATGTCAGGAGTGCCAAGGTTGAGAAATTCTGTCCTAGAGTCAATTTTCCAGACTTATCTTTCTGAGATATTGACCTAACTTGATTTGCTGGTTCTTTGCGGTTTAGGTATACTATTCCTACCTCCCACTGTGCCAGTTTCAGTTTCAGTATTTGAGGCCCTATGGTCTACCTTTAGCCACTAATCAGCTCTGTGATCCCCAAGAAACTGCTGAACCTCTGGTTGTTTTTTTTTTTTTTGGTCGATTTTTCTACCTATAAAACAAATTTTGGCTAACTGCTCTCTGCCCACCAACTCTTATGTTCCTCAACTACCTAATTTTGAACTTTTGATTGATTTCTCTTACTTTGGTCTTGAGGGAGGGAGACAGAAGAGCAGATGTTGTTAGTTGTTGGCATCTTGTTTTGAAGAATAAGTCTTTGTAGAGACGTATCTGATTTGAGAATAGCAGGTGTGTATGTGCACATGTGTGATACTTTGAGCAACATTTAAAGTAGAAAATTTAGGCTGGGCGTGGTGGCTCACGCCTGTAATCCCAGTGCTCGGGAGGCTGAGGCAGGAGGATTGCTGTGAATTTGAGACCAGCCTGGACTACATAGTGAGTTCCAGGTCAGTCTCAACTACGTAGTGAGACCCTGTCTCAAAAAACCAGTAGAAAATTGTTCTGAATTTAAGATTTACAGTCACTCCTTCTGAGATTGTCATGAAGATGGATCCTACTTAAAGCTGAAACTCTTGAGTTGGTGACTTCCTTGGATCTGCTTGAAAACGAAAGTAGAACATAAATTTTCTATGCTGTGACAGAAGTATTTTTTACAATACATTGCCTGATCTGTGCCAGCGATGTGCTATATTTCTGAAGATGGTCTGATTAGCAGCTAATGGGACAAGGAGAAAAAACGGGGCTTTAGTTAAATGTCTGTGGTTGGAAAGGTAAGTGTTCATCCAGCTCAGAAATGTACTGCTGCTCATCCTTTCATAATATATGGTATCAGCAAGCATCTTTGCTCAAAGGAAGCTCCGAAATTAACCCCAAGAGTGCCTAGTAACAAAGACTGTTGGAAAAAAAAAAAGCTTTTTTTTTCTGTCTTTTGGAAGAGTCAACTATAAATGTGTTGGGTTTTCTCTACCCTGTATTTACAGCCATTTTACTGTATGTTTCTGGGTGAGGGTTTTGTAAGGAGACTTATGCTCCTTTGGAGGGAATTTCCTTGGCCTCTTCCCAGGAGATTGATCCATTGTAAGCCCTCTCACTGGGGCCTGCTTGACCTAAAAGTGAAGTGGTGCCTTTTGTATTGGTTTTTGTCCACATTTCTGAGAGGTAGCTTCCTTATGGCCTCTTGGATTGCCAAGGGCCTTTCAGCTTTCACACATAAGCACTGTCTTTACTAACAACTTTAAAAGAACCTGTTTGATTTTATTATTTTTAAAAACCAACAGTGCTAAAATCAGTGCTAAAGGACTTTGGCAAGGGACTTTGTTTTTTGAGAGTGGATGTAATGTGGACATGCCAAGAAAGGACAGGGAAGGCTGATGGATTTTCACTGGCTACAGTTTACAGCAGAATGTCCGGATGCACTGTGGTTGGGGGCCAGGTGGTGAAGCTTAGTGACTGAAAAATAGACACGGAGCGCTGCCTGTGTGTGATGTAGCCATCCGTTTTTACCTTGCTGTGCCAGGTTCCAGTATTTTTAGGAATAGTGAGGAGAACCTGCTAGAGTTGGATTGACACATTCAGACAAGTGCATCTCATAATGTGTCCCTTTTTACATCTGCTTGTCATTTGTCCTTGCTGGTTGGTAGGGCTGATCTTCAACTGATTGTAGGCCTTAAGATATTTGGAAGCAGTACTTCACAAGAATAGAAAACAAAACAGAAGTTAGAAGGTAAAACATCACTTAGAAAGCATATTTTCTTTCTCTCATTTAATCCTTGGCATAATTTTATGAGGCAAGCCTCTTAAACGACCAGAAAAGTAAGTTGGTAGAGGCCATCGAATTTCTGTTACACTTAAGATAAAAGGTAAATGTGAGGCTGGGGGTGTGGCTCAGTGGTACAGTGTGCAAAGCCCTGGGTTCTATTCCCAGCATGGGGAGTGGAGGGGGATATTTAACTCTAGCTTGTGAAGACATCCAGCTGGCCCTACCATCCCTTTTCTCTGACCTGACCTTGTACCTTGGTCTCTTTTTCATTAATGCTGCAGACTTTGTGGCCAGCTTTCTGTTTCTTGAACTTGGCAGGCTCTTTTCTGCCATATAGCCTTTGTAACAGCTGTTTTCTATGCTCAAAATGCTCTTCCATCTGATTTTTTTTTTTTTTTGGTGTGACTACCTCTACCTCTGTGTTAGCTTTCAGGTATTAGCTTAAATGTCTCATCTTGTTTTTTTCTGACCAGCCAAAATTAAGTTGTTGATTGTGTATCGCCAAATTTTAATTATTAATGTATGCTTACCACAATTCATTTGCCTTGCTTGTTTTACCTTGTTTGTTTACCTTCACTGGAATTTGTGTTTCATGAGAACAGGAACCTTGTCTGGTTTTGACCTGTATCTCCAGTGCCTGAAATAGTGGTGACATTTTATAGTATCAGTTAGTGTGCTGAATAAAATGGAAGAAATAAGTTTCAGGTTGAGGGGTCCACTCTCTAAAGCCCTGGCTATTCAGTTGTGTTTTGAACGTTTTACAGTTATACCTGATTTTCAAGTTTTTATGCAGTATGAGTCCTAGCGATGCCAGAGTAAATCTCAAAGAAGATTCATAGCAGCATTTTCAGACTTGTGGATCTCAGGAGCTCTTTACATACTTAAAAACTGTTGGAGAACCTCACATACCTCTATTTATGTGAGTTGCATCTGTCTATTTTTATCCTTCTAATTATTAACACTAAGTCATTACTGAGAAAATAATATGTTAACATAGCAACATCTTTTTTTTTTAAATGAAAAATAACTATTTTCCAAAAAAAATTTTTTTTTAGTGAGAAGAGTGGTGTTTCACCTTCATTTTGAGATTTGACTTAATGGAAGATTTGCACAGTAACTATCTGTCTGCCTTCAGTCTGTTGGACATGTTTTTCTACCTCTGGAAAACTCCACTGTACACACACACACATATACACAAGACACTGAGCAGAATGGCAGATAATGTTTGATGTTAGGAAAACAGTTTTGACCTTGAAATTACCCCTAAAGGGTTTTTGGGAACCCCATGGAGAGCCAGGGCTCATGGGAATAGGTAATTTGCAGGTCTGGGTGGTGTCTTAGAATATTTGAGAGAAGGAGAAGCTGAAGCCTTCAGTACAGGATGCAGCTAAGTTTGGGTATGGTATCAGATCTGTCTTGTGCAGAAGTGGATGCTTTTCATCTGCTCTGCAAAAGGACATTGCTTCCTCACTAAAGCTCCTGCTGAAACGCAAAGGAACACCGAGAACTTGGAAGCTAGTGGTACTTGTCTTGTGTTCATCGTTTTCTGATGAGCAAGGTAGTACCAGGTAGGCCAGAAATTTTTAGTGGGAGAAGTCTGTCAAGCATAGGTTCCTCTCTGAAAATAATGGCTTCAAATGCAACTGCCTTGACTGCTATTAGTCTGCAGTCCTCACTTGATTCTTCTTGTAGCTTTTGGCTGCAGGTGGAGTTGTATCTTAACCATCAAAATTTCCTTGTGTCACAAGTGGTGTTACAGGAATCAAGGTGGCAGCTGTTAGTAGTAACAAAAGACACATTCCATTCCATTCTTTCTTTCTAGCTTAACTCTTTAAGAGTGATTGCACTTTAGGCCTCTGGGGAGTATTTTGTGTGTGTCTTGGTGATATATATGTGATTTTAACTGTGGAAGTAATGGGTGGTAGAGTAGCCACAAGAAGCTTTGTCCTTGGGAAGTGAATGATGTCCTGGAGTGCACCCCTAATGACCAGGTGCCTGACTCCTATGCTTGGCAGGGCATGGTCAAACTGTCACGAGACTCCTCTAAATCTCCTTACTGACTGTTCAGCCTCAGTGGCCAGGGGCCCTCATTTAAACAAGAGACTTGCTGTTCTTGGTAAAAAATATCTGCAGGTTTGTGGTTTTGAGGTCCTTTAATTGGTGTAAAAGTCACCTTCCAATTTCTTCCCATCTGTCCACTGGTGAAGATCAAGTGACCTGTGATACCTTAGGTGATGTCTTAGTTTAGGAGTTCCCAACTTTTATTTATTTATCTATTTATTTTTTCGGTACCGGGCATCAAACTTGGGCCCCCTTACATTTGTGAGGCAGGCAGCACAACCACTAAACCAAACCCCTGGCTCCCAGAATTCCTAAATTTAAATTCTGAGTTGTGTATAGGCAAAATTATGTGTATTTTTTTTTAAGGAAAATGTGAATTTATTTAAGGTATTTAAGGAGAAATAATAAGAAAAATTATAGTAAGTTTTCTGCCATTGTCAACGCTTTTAGGGGAAAAAAAAATCCAAAAGCTATCTTGAACTGCTTAAAATTAAATGAACACTTTTCTTTTTCAGTGAGGCTGTGCTTTTGTCCTGTTTTTGTTGTTGTTACCAGGGATTGAACTCTGGCTCTTGCGCTTGCCTTGTGAGGCAGGTAGTGGAACCACTGAGCCTCCCCACCCCCAGTCCCGTTTTTAACAGTAAAGTAGGAGAGGTTCTAAATAATTGAATTTTCATCCCTTTGAAGAGGTTTTCACTATCCTCCCTCCCAGCAGGGGACCTGGTTTGATGTTGCAAGAAAAGGAGGTCGAGTTTTGCTTTGGCCCTTTTGGGTACTGTGAATTTGTGCCTTGAAAAGCAGTGTACCTGGTATGTGCTGTCTCCAAATTGGTTGCCTCATGAGCTCCCAGAGGATTTAAATATTTCTGGGGCCCCTGTTTCTTCACATATATTCCTGGTGATGGCGATCGTGTAAGAAATGTATTTCAAGCGGAGGAATCACACGATCAGGGGAGAGGTGAAGAAAAACTTTGAGGAGATAAAAGTAAATGCGTTCATTTCAGTCTTATTAAAAATATAAAAATGAACACTTAGTAAAGGATAGGTATTGTGTTGAGTACCTTATGTAGGTTATTTAATTTATTCTTAACCCTGAAGGATACCAAGGATTGTCTTCTCCTTACTTGTAAAGGAGGTGAGCTTCAGAGAAGCTGTGTATGTTGCCCAAGGACATCCAGCTGGTAACTGATGCACCTGGAAGTTGCACTAAGGCCTTCTGAGTCTGCCTTTCCAAGGGTCCTCTCTTTTTAGTATTCATAAGGCAGTTTAGACTATGGAGAGGAGGAAGATGGTGAGTGGGTATAAAAGAGTAGCTTTGCAAGGATAAAGTTTATAGATTTTGTTTCTTGATCCTATTTTTGTCATAGAAATACAGTGGACCTTCAAGTTAGGACCTGCCTGACGTACGAACAACTTTGGTCAAAGAGGCTAATGGAAGATTTATCTGCCTCTTGTTATCTATAGCATGTACCCAGGTAAACATCCAGATCTCAGCTGTAATGACTTACAACCAACTTGTGTTACAACCAGCCCTCGGAAACTGGTAGAATTGCTAAGTCAAGGGTCTACTGTATGCTGAAAAGGGACCAGAGGTCTATATTCTTTATCCTTGATCCAGTAGTATAAGGTTTACTTTAATTCATTTTAGAAAACAGTCAACTTAGGCAATAGAAGGGATGGCACTACATTTTCATGGAACCCACGCTTGCTGTGTCCCAGGCACTTTAACAGATTCTGGATGTTCTGGTAGGGAAGAAGACAAGACAGTGGCAATGGTTGTTGCCTTCATGAGTTTGTTAGTCAGTGAAGACAAGTGAATAAGCAAAAAGTGGATAAGCAAGGCTAGGACAGAGGTGGTGAGCTTAGATAGGTTGACCAAGGTGCTAAATAGAGAAGTGTGTTGGGGACTTCATGTGGGGGCTGTAAAGCTATGAGAGAGTTAGCTACAAGTGCTGTGATGCAGAGGGAGCCGAACGTCTTACGCAGCAGGCACAGTGTATACAAAGGCTTAGGGCAGAGAAGTGTACATGTTCAGGGGCTGGGAAGACATTTATGTGGGTGGAGGAAGAGAAAGGAGAGGTGCAGAGGAAGAGGCAGGTAGGGCAAGATCATGGAGAGCCTTGAAGAGGTTTTGAAATATTTTAAGCAGAGGGATGATATGTTGAAGTTTGTAAGAGATCATTCTGGTTTTTATGTACAGAGTAGCTTAAGATGGCATCTGTGAATACGAAGGCTTTGTAGAGTTTAGTTAAATGATAACTGGCAGGCTTGGGTGGAGGTGAGGCAGGATTAATAAGGATTTAAAAGCAGTGATATTTGATGTTTAATTCAACTTCTTTATTCTTTTGACAAGTATTTACTGAGCATTGGTGTTGGAAACACATCTCTGTGTACAAAACATCTCAGAATGGATCTCTAGAATCTTGTAAGGGGGTCCTGTGAATGTGTCCTGTGAGGGTGTCAGCCAGGAATCATGCAAGTGTGAACTTTCACTGAGGTGAAGGTTGGGAAAGGGAGATCCATGGGGCAGAGAGTTAGTGAGAGTGGATTTGTCTTCATCTGGGAGGCTGGGTAAGATTTCTTGGTGGAGATGGTAAAGGCATTCAGATTGGAGAGGGGCTTGCCTTTCGTTAGAGAAAAGGATGAGATAGAGATGCAAGTATCCTAGGCTTGAGGAAAATGCATGGACAAAACTCTGTGGCCATGACAAGAAGAGAAGGGAGCCTGGAAGTATCACTAGGCTGGTCGTGGCGCTGAGAAATGTGTGTGGAAAAGAAGCAGGTTGGGAAGGCAGATTAATTATTTTTGGCACATTGAGATCTGTGGGCAGAAAGAAACAGAACCCTAGCAGCTCTTGGCTGTGAGGTACAGATTTGGGAATCCTCCTCATGTGGAGGTAGCTGGAGCCAGCAGAGTGCCTGAGAGAAGATACAAGGATGGAGTAGAGAAGGCAGACAGCAGCACAGATGCTGAAGGTCACCACCTTGGGTTTCTCATTTGGTCCTTACGTAGGAATAGAATCAGATATCTCTTTTCTTGACACGTTACTCAGGAGAAGTTTCAGTGGAGAGCAAAGGTGGCGAGAAGTTCCACAAAGCTGTTGCAGCAATTACCTGAAGGAACACCTTCCAAGGGCAGCTGTCTATACTTTTCTCTGCTCTTGTAAAGCCACTGTGGAAGGATACTATTTTCACCGGTGCTGCTGTCATCAAAGTGGTGGTGGAAGCTGTCATCTGATAGTAATCGCTTTTATAAATGGCGTCCTGACTTCATGCAAAGTGGTTTGCTGAGTGCTTGATGAATGTCATGTTGCTGAACCTCATGGTGAGCTGCTGGTGTAGATTCTTTTATTGTACCCAAGGTATAGCTGGGGAAGCCAAGGCTTAGGGAAGTTGTGGAACTCTCCTGATGTGCTGCAGTGGGTAAGTGCAGAGCGGGGGTTTTGATGCTTCTGCTTGCCAGGAAGTGAGGGGCATAGGTTGTTACCAGAAGTAAGCCCTGGGTGCCCCTGTAGTGTTGGAAGTCTCAGATTGGTGAGACTCCATGGCAGGTTGGCCGGGCTCTGGTTTTCTCTCTCTCTCTCTCTCTCTCTCTCTCTCTCTCTCTCTCTCTCGCTCTCTCTCTCTCACACACACACACACACACACACACACACACACACACACACACCACCCCCCATTGTGTGACTGACACAGGCTCTGAGGGCAGCTGCTACAAGCTTGCAGGCACAAATGGTCTGAGATCAGATAACTAGCCTGTGGCTGTCCCACCCTGCTTCTGAACAACAGGAAGTCTTCCTGAAGATTATTCCCAGGCCCATCACTCTGCGGGTGGCCTCCTCCCCTCCAGCCCCAGAACCTATTATTTTGGCTTTCCTGGCCTTTGTTTTTCTACCAGGACATTGCTGATAATTGCACCAGGGTCTCAGCAACTCCTCCACCTCCTCTTCGGACTCTACTTCCTTAAAGTAGGCAGGGAAGACTTTCAGAAGTTTCCTGAAGAGGTTTCTTCTCCTTTAGCTCTTTGTGAGGGGAATCATTGCCCAATCGCCCTGGGAAGGAATCTATCCCCCTACTCTTTTTGGTTGTTTTTTATTGGGACCCCGGCAGATTGCCTAATTAAAGGATCATTAACTGTGGTGAATGTATTGGCCTGATTTTTCAGGGGGGAAGATAAAATGTGGCTAAAAGGTTATTTGCGCGGTTATCTTGTCTACTTAATAAGTACATTGGTGAGAAACAAGATGCTTAATATTTTTTTTCTCACTTATGAAAGTTTTACATGGCCACGATAGAAAAATTAGGAAATACCACAGAAGAAAATTAGGAAACAGAATTGTGGGTAAAGTAAAGCAGTTCTCTACAGTGTAATCACCCAAGAATAAGAACTGTTAACATTTAAGCCTGTGTCCCAGGGGTTATTGTTAATGAAGAGCTAACTTGATCTGGGCTGTAACCTTGGCCCTGCTATTTGCTAATTATCTATGACTTGGGCATCTTTACCTCTCTGAACCTCAGTTTCCCAACAATAAAATGGCAGTAATGGTAGTGCTGCTGTAGTGGTGTCGTTGTAAATTTTCAGTAAGAGAATGTTTATAAAGCCCTTAGCACAATGGTGGGCATGATAATGCTGGACAGATGTTAGCTACTATAATTAAAAATGAAAGTTATGCAGAGGCTTGTTGTAGAAATGCATCGTCCAGACATCTTTTAGAGTTATCAGCTGTGGGTAACATTGTTACATCATGCTTTCACATTCTACAACACAGTTGTTTGTTGTTCTTTGCTCTGAGGGTCTGGAATCTTAAAGCAAGACACTCCGTTAATAATGACCCTGCTGCTGCTCTATGCTGGCCGGGTGTCTATGGGGGACCAATGCCCATTCAAAGGGCAAGCCCAGAAACAGTGTTTCTCAGGGGATGAGGGGCTGTTCCTCATACCTGCTGTTACATTTCGTGATTTCCCAGTGTTCTTCTGGGGAGGCTAGTGTGCACACACAAATTTGGTCTAACTCAAATTTTGAACACATTATGTTCCACTGTTTGATTCAAGGGCTGAAAATGTAGTTCAGTGACAGAGTACTTTTGTTGCATGTGCAAAAAGTCCTGGGTTCAGCCTTCAACGCTAGAAAAAAAATCATTTTGTGCATTCAGTGGCCTGCTCTTTTTTAATCACTGAAACTCATATCACTGTTGGACTAAAGACATAGCTCAGTGGTAGAGTGCTTGTGCAGCATGCACAGGCTCTGGGTTTGGACCCAAGCAGCAGCACCTCCACCTCCACCACCGCCAGCCACACACATACTCGTACATATCCAGAAGTGCACTTTCTGGCCCCTTATGATACACTTTTTAAATATGAGCTCATGAGGGAAATGTTAATGCCTTTGGTGTTTTCCATTGGTGCCATCTTTGTGGAGTTAAAATATTTTGGCTTGCCTTTAGGTATAACATCTCACTAGGAAGAAATGACAGTGAGTGAAATAATTCCGGAGAACAGTACTTGACAGACTGTTGTCCCTCAGCATGCTCTTTGTATGTCTTTGCTCTGAGTTTAGAGATGATGACTCTTTTGTTTGACAGTTTTTTCTGTATTCTCAGTTGCTGCCTCCCTCTATAAATAAGATTGTGTTCAGTGAAATGTTCTTTATCTCTTGCAGTATCTGTGTTGTTTGGGGAGAAAAATTAGCTTCTCCCTGTAGCATGTCATGAGTAGGGAACTAATTGTTAGTGGTTTGTTTTTGTCAACTGAAAAGTTTTGCTAAGGCAGGGGGATGCTTCTTAAAATTTTCTGCTGATCGTTGCTGCCTAATTCTTCCAAATGAAAATTTGGCATCCAAAAAGCAGCAGAAGGGGAAAGAATATTTTTTCATATCATTACAAGTCTTGTGGCTTTTTTGCGGGGAGGGGGGCAATGATTTTTCAGAGGGGATCCTGAATAAACAGGTGTTTAAGGGAGTCTGGGTTGGGGGAGGGACCTCTGTTAGTCCTTGCATCCATGCACCAGGTGGCAGGGGATCTATTGGAGAATGAGCTGCAGTCCACGCTAGCACTCAGTCTTCCCACATAACGGAAATTTTGTTTTTTTTAAATGTCAGTTTAGCTTTTTACAATTGGCTCCCACTCCTCAATATTTATGGCCCCGATGAAAGCTGTTTTTATGAATCATTTCAGTATTTTTGTTGATATTTATGTGTGTGTTTAATGATTTGTGGGCTGTGTAGAGATTTCCTGGAACTTAGAAGCATTTTCTAGGACTGCTTCTGGTTCAGAGTATTCTGGTCAGGGAACTTTATTACTCTTACCCAGCTACTGAAGGGTGTGAGCCAGGTGCTCTCCATGGGTTTCTCTCTGGAAGCTTTTCTTAATGAAGGAGGAGAAAGTACATTTTGGTAGCATTTGGGTAGATTGTGTACAGTTGTTGACTTTTAAAGGCTACTGGGGCTTTCTGGTTGTTACCAGGTTTCCTTTTATTAATGTCGTTTTGTTGCTTTGGTACCTTGGCCTCCGGTGGATGGCCTTGCCAGGCCCAAGCTTTTTACCAGGTGTTTCCTTCTGACTTAATGTTCCCTGAGGCAAATTGAACATGTTAATGTTTCCTAAGTCAGAGTTTCCAACTCCTTAATAACTGCAGAGTTCTTGGCTGAGTTCCCTGTAGCCTTTATATTTGCTCTTCATTATTGAGGGTCCTCAACTTGCCGAATCAAATTCAGGTATGGTTTGGTTACAGACAGATGTTACTGTGGTTGGACTATGCTGAAATTAAATACTATATGGGAAAATGTTGCTGCATATGCCCTTACTTGGCTCGTGGAATTGCCTGCCTGTCAAACTTCTGTTTAAATTTGACTTTTAAACAAGGCGCTTTGGAAAACTGAGCTAAGCTGACTCTTGGTGACATTTTTCCTCTTCAAGCATTTCTGTTTTTTCTAACAATTTTGCATATTTTACTTTGTCTAGGATTTTCGAGAAAGACATGTCTGACAAAATGTCTAGTTTCCTACATATTGGAGACATTTGTTCTCTGTACGCGGAGGGATCGACAAATGGATTTATCAGCACCTTGGGGTAAGAACATGAGATTTCTGTTGCAGCAGAATGTGTTTAAGACATCATAACTTCTAGCTAAAAACTATGATTTTTAGACTCTTAGAGAAGAGGAAGGGGATAGGGAGTAGATAAAGGAAGGTAAGGGAGGGAAATAGAGGAAGAGGGTATGATCAAACTGTTTTGCATCTATGAAAATGTAACAATGAAACCCATTATTCTGCTTAATTAATATGCACTAGTAAAAACCCTGATTTTTTTAAGATGAAAAGATTACCATTTTACTCAGCTTTTTCAAGGCAGTCAAGATCACAAACAGCAAACCCCATGTTGGCTAAGTTTAACCTGTTATACAAAAGCACTTTCTTTTGTCAGCTTTGAGAGAATAAGATGTCATTAGTTAGGACTCTATTAATTTAAAATTTATTATTATTCACTCTTCATATGAAAGAGGAAAAGTGCTAAGTATATGGACTAAAATTTAAAGATTAATGTTTAAAGACCCAAAGAAGCGTTCTTAGTCTTGTAAAGCTCTTCTTTTCAAATGGTGCCTTAAGTGTAAGATAAGCAAAGACTAACTTCTTGGATGCTTATGTCTCTTCTCTGAAGCAGAACCTTTCCTACTTTAAATTGCCAAATGCAGTTGCTGAAAGTTGCAAATTGTACAATGTTCTATAAATCAGAATTTATTTGTGTTTTCTTCAATCTTTGTCTTTTAGGATATAAATATATTCTATCATGTATTCCTTTGATTGTCTTCTCCCTTATCTTACTATTTCTATTGTCTAGGAAAGGAAATGAGAGATGAAAGGCAGAATAGCAGAATGGAGAGTCAGGATAGTAGACTCTAGAATAGTCAGCAGTGATCTGTATTGTCTTTGTGTAGGACCAGGGTAGTTAGGCCTGTGGTGGTATTGTTGAATTTGGCAAGAGCTGGTTTCAGGGAGGCCGGCCAGCAGCTTCTCCAAAAACCTTATTCTCAAGGCAACCAGAATCTCCCTGTTAATTGTAACTATCATTGAAACTTGTTTGTTTTCTGGTATTTATGCAGAGTGAGTACTCCCAGACACTCACTCAAGTTACTCCACCCCTAAGGTAGAAATTATTTCAGATTCCAAATTATATCTCAATTAGACATCCATTCACACTGTATGAAAATTTTGTTTTTGAACATTATCCAATAAAAATAAGTCATTTTAGGGCCGGGGATTTAGCTCAGTGGTTCTGCTGCCTTCCTTGCAAGCACAAGGACCCAACTTCCATACCTGGTACCAAAAAAAGAAAAAGACAAAAATAAGTCATTTGTAGTTACCTGATTGGCAAATCTAGTGATGGTTTCTACATTTGATCTCCCTGCATTGCAGACCTACCATCAGTTTATCTTCTATAGCTTTTAGCAGATAAGCTTCCTGCTACTTATTTCTCTCTGCCCCTTTTTTCTTCTTGGATGGCTCTTTTCTTTTTCTATCCTTCATGGTTGAGCTTTTTACCCTCCTCTTATTTTTTCAGCAGTGACTACGGTAATATACAGCAGCGGTAAACAATATATGAGCCCTGTAGGTGTTCACTGTGTGTCAGGCATTGTACTAAGTCCTGTGCCTATGGCATACTCTTAAATCCTTGAAGACCTTCATGGTGAGCTCTGCTGTCATCACTGTGTAAGGAGGCAGCACCTCTGTTCTTGGGAGAGGTACAGTAACTTGCTTGGCTAAGCTTTCATAGCTCAGGAGATTTGAGTCTCTTCAGCTATTGGTCTTTGTAGGGAGTTCCTCGCTTCCCTGGCTCCCTCCACCCTACCCTACTGTCTCCCCATAGCCCTGTCTGGATTCTCTGGCAAACATGTGCTCTTTTTTCCTCAGGGACCCTATTTCCCTAATCTCTCAGGCATTCTTGCATGCAAGTCACATACTGAGTCCCACTGAGCCCCTGAAATCTTAGTACTTCCTTTTACTTCCTCCTTTTCTTCCAGAATATCCAATCTTCCTTTTTTTCCCCCCGTAAAGTACTTGAGGTTGAACCTGTGGGTGCTTTCCCATTAAGCTACATTCCCAGCTCTTTTTGTTTTGAGACAGGGTCTAACTATATTGTCTAGGCTGGCTTTAAACTTAGTGCTCCCTTCTCAGCTATCCAAGTAGCTGGGACTATAGTGGCTACCACTCCTATTTAGGAAATCCATTTTGAAAATTTATATGATGTCGAAACTCTTTGCCTTATGTGTTTCCCCCAAGTGTTATAAACCAGTTGAGATTTCTCCCTCCCATTTAAAGTCAGGATGACTGCTTTTTAAACTTTGGTCTGTAATACTTATTTCAAATGACTATTTCCCTTTCTACTTGAACTTATTTGAGGCTAGCTCAGATTGATTTGAAAAACCAAATTTGATCCCTTTTTTGTCTTTTATTTTTTGGTACTGGGGGTTGAACTTTCAGGGCCTTCTCCCTGAGCCGCATCCTTAGCCCTTTTTTATTTAATATTTTGAGTCAAGATCTTACTAAGTTGCCCAGGCTGGGCTTGAACCTGTGGTTCTCCTGACTTGGCCTCTCAAAGTACTTCTTCCTTTTAATATGTGTAGTGTTTATGGATCCCCAGTCATGGCCTCAGTGAGTGACTGCCAGTCTTTATGCAACCTGGTGTCTATAGATGGATGGTGGTTATCTCCATTACTTTATTGACTCGTTGAGTTTTAGAACTCCCAACAGAGCCTTGAAGAGCCTTGTGTATGTGTGTGCTAGTCAGTGATATGTCTCTGAATCACCTTTGAAATTTGTTAAAAATAAAAGTTCTTGGGTTCTTTCCTTGAACATGGGTTAGGTAAGCCTGGGGATGACTGGGTCCTCAGGATATTCGGAAACAGTGATGAATATATCTCCCTGCTTGAGAATTCTTAAAACCAGTTCTTTCATTTTACAGATGAAGAAACAGACCAGGAGGACTGAAATGACAGTTACATCATGCTGCTCTTAGGGAGTGCCACCTAAAATCTAGACTCAAGTGGGGCCCTTTCTCCCACTACTTCCTCCCTGATTGAGAACTTGATGATTAACCCTGCCCCGTGTGGGATTCTGACCCCACCTTTTCAAGTGTTATGATAGCTTTGGTGCTATTACTGCACTTACACTCACAGGGGCCAGGGATGGGGCTTTGAATATAAACGTTATACTCTTCATTTTTGCTAAAGGTCTCAGACTATTGGCCACACTGTCCTTCTCCTTGATGAGCAGTGAGGTCTTGTGTTTTAAAGCTAAAGGAGACAAACTGCTTTTTGGGCTCTTTTGGACATTCTGAGTCACCCATCAAATAGATTCTTAGCTACAGTCTTGGGCATCTTCTGGACTGCAAAGCAGGGAGCATACTGCCTTCTTGAAACTTGTAGTCCAGTGTACTTTTGTCAGCCAGGGACATTGAGAGGATGGAGCAGGAGATGAAGCAAGGGAGTTCCCTGGACCAGAAAGCCTTATGTGTAGGGTGTGAGGGTTTGTGGCGAAAGTGAGACTCAGAATCAGGGTCTGAAAAGATGGGTGAGACTTTAGGGGAATGTCTTAGTCACATTATTGTGCTGAGACACAATACCTGACACCCAAAACTTAAAGGAAGAGAGGTTTATTTTGGCTCACAGTTTATAGAGGTTTTAATCTATAGCTGGCTCCAAAACAAGATGGGATAGCAGAGGGGCATAGTGGAGGAGAAGCTGCTCATCTCATAGCATCCAGGAAGCAGAGAGAGTGTCTCATGCAGGGGGAGGAGCTGGGAAGGGAAATATACCCTTTTGGGTCGTGCTCGTGTGGCTTTGCCTCTTCTGAGCAGGCCCCACCTCCTAATAGCAGGTCAATTATAGTACCCATAATCCAATCACCTCCAGATTCATAAGGCTATGATCACATGAGGCTTTAGGGGGATATATAGACCTAAACCATAACAGGGATGAGAGGGAATTTTGAAGGAAAGAGCAGTAAGAGGAAAGACTGAAGTTTTAATAGTACCTTGCCTTTGTGGTAAGAGGCACCACAGATTAATGGGAAAAAATACTCCAAACCATAATATGTTAGCTAGGAGCAAGTTCCATGACCACTTGGAAAATGAGCCAGTTCTTCCCATACCAATTCTAAGAATTTGGACAAGTCATATAATTTCTTCGGGTCTCGGTTTCATCATCTGTTCAAAATTATATTTGTTGTGTTTTTCTTAAAAGTATTGTGCAAGTTAAGTGGACCAATCAAGATTTTAAATATGTAATTTGGGACTTGTTGGTTTGTAGTTTTTTTATACTTTCTTCACTAATTATTTGTAAAGTTCCAGACCCTCTTCTGTTTCTACATTTGCACTGGGTTCCTGCCATATGAAAATGCTCTTTTCTTCATCCTCCCTCCTCTGTTTCTACTTTTCCAATAATTCCAATACGGCTTTTCTATCTGTAGTTTTCATGTGATGTCAGGCACACTTGGTTTCTTGGCTGTATTATTTCATTCCTTCTCTTACAAGCCCTTAGGTTATATTATTCTTACCAGCTTTAGGGCCCTGGCAGTACCCCTTGAACTCCCTGGTGCCACTTGGCTCCTCAGCTGTGATTAGTTGACTACAGTAACTGTTTGCTGTGTCTTCTGACTTTGGCAGTGATGCACATTGTTCTCAGATCTGAATGTGGACCGGGGTAAAGGAACTACAGAAAACAGTAGCTCCATCCTGAAAGTGGAACATGGGGCTTTTGGATTATGTTTTAAGTCTGTGCATAGGAGATCTCTGTTGTAAATAGTTCCCTGGCAGGTGACTGTGACAGCCTAAATTATACACAGGGAAAGCCCTGAGATACTTGATTTTTTGCATAGTGCTTAGGGTTTTATTTGCCAGATTTGGTTTGCTATAGCATTTATCTGTGTCTTCTTTGCAGCCTGGTTGATGATCGTTGTGTTGTGCAGCCAGAAGCCGGAGACCTTAATAATCCACCTAAGAAATTCAGAGGTAAGATGGTGGCCTCTCTGAAGTGGTCATCTTGACTCGCTTGCACATTCATGAATGGTGTTGCTGGGTGTATATAGACTTTGGTTTTTGGTAACCAGTGGTAATTTATGTGGCTTCTTTAAACTATGTTTTCAATTCAAGGCTTTATAACTTCCTGAAAAATATGTAGACAAATTTAGTATTGGTATCAAGACTAGGATAGTTTTTATCAGGTCCTTAATTTGTCTATCAAATGCCAGTTGGTAAGTGGTAATTCAGCAAAGCTTTTCATTTGTGCAGATGATTTTTCCAAACAAATAGGTTTAATGGATCTAGTTACAAGGAACATTTGCTGTTTCCAGCATATCTCCCTGTCCATGTGGGATTCTACTATTCTTAGATCCTCCTGGTGGAATGAGACATTCTTGATCATGCTCTTGGTTTGACTTAAAAGAGACTGGTAGAGCAGCTTTCCTACTAATGTTGTCTGTCTTAGACCTTTTGCCTTTGATGTCTTTCTTGAAAGGTAACTGAGTTTACTACAGACGGTATTTAAAATATCATTGCTATTTTAGACAGTGAGCCCTTTGTTTCTGTTTTTTGTCGTGGTCATGGTAGTTAATGACTCTCAGTTCTGGGGAAGATTTAACATTAAATAGATGCTTAGGGTCTTACTCTAGAGCAGTTAATCTCTAGAGGTTGAGGTAGGGACATTAGCATTTTAAAGGCTTCTCAAGAATATATAATGAAAATTAACTCTCTGGGTGACATATTTGACTCATGGCCTCAGTCCCAAAGGGCTCAAGTCTTGCCATACAGATTTTGTCATCGAAGTTATAAGTTCTTATTGCTGAATGATTTAAAAACTGACTTTTTGTATGAAAGCTAAATAAATTAGAATAAAAGAGAGTAGACATTTAGATAGAAGCCATCGGGAAGATGTTTGGTGTTGAGTTGCATCCAGTTGACATGAGACTATCAGGAGAAAGTTTTCACCTGAGGATTAAGGGAAACTATTACCAAAACAACAACAACAACAAAAACTTGTTGATGTAGATAGTCCCTGGATAATAGCAACCTAAGGTAACTGTTGCCTCTGCTGCCTTTTTCTTCTTCCAAAATAAAGCTTTGAGTGCAGCAGAAATGAAAGACTTGATCCAACCACAATAATGCAGTCACTCAGAGTTAATTCTCCACTCCATGTTTGACTGACTCTGCCAGTCACTTTGTTGAGAATGTTGCTTGCATTAGCTCAGGGAGGGGATTGATGCACCGAGAATGAAGTACTTCTTCTGGGGTCCTATGGCTGGGGCACAGATGGAGTAGGAGTCTGGTTTTCAATTTTGGCTGCACAGGGAAATCACCAGATGAATTTTTAAAAATACTGATGTCTGAGTTCTACCCCAAAGGATCCTGATTTAGTTGAATACTGGGGTTTTTGAAAGCTTACCAGGTGATTCTCTTATCTAGAAGAAGTTAAGAAATGCTGTTAATAGTGTATGAACTATAAACTAACAACTTCATTGGTCAGGGAAGAGTTAGTCAGGCTTAACTTTTGCACCTGGGATCAAGTGGAGGAATGTATGCATTTCTTCATTTCTGTGGTCAGAGCACTTAAACTCTTAGACATATTAAAATATATACTATATTGTTGCTGTTTGTAGTCACCATGTTTGTAGGAAGATCTTTTGAATTTATTCTCCTATCTAAATGAAATTTTGCCTTTGGCCACATCCCCTCAGCCTCCCAGCCCATCCCAGCCCCTGATAGCCACCATTGTAGTCTTTGCCTCTACTGGTTCCACTCTTTTAAGATTCCTTATTTAAGTGAGATTGTGCAGCATCTCTCTTTCAGTGCCTGGCTTATTTCACTTAACATAAGGTCCTGCAGGTTTTTATCAGGAATGAGCCAGTGGCTGTTTGAATACACAGTTAGAATATTCAACTGAATAGCACCATAACAAGAGAAGTTGGAAAAGATAATGTTTTCCTGGAACTAGCGTAAAGGTGTCTAATGCTGGAATATATAGCTGGTGAAATATTTAAAAGGACTGCTTGTAGATGAAAAGCAGCAGTCTGATAGAGGCTGTTTGGCAACAACCAAAGTCCTTCTATGGCCTGGCCTGGTTCTACAGATGATCATATATCTGTGACTTGATTTGTTGACTGCATTCCTCCATAATTTAAAAAAGTTTTCTAGGTTATGAGATGCTTTGTACTTAAGGGAAAATCAGTTCAAAAAAGGCTATGCTGCAGGCTTTGTGGATGTGGGTCAGGACTTCTAGCCTCTGTGTACTGAACCAGATGTTCCCTGTTCCCAGGTGAGGAGCCTAGGCAGGTCTACCTGGGCAAGCTGCTGCAGTGCTGGGGAGGTTGGTTGCTCCACCATGAACAACAGATATTTAAGATTTTTTTCTTTTTATTGAGTTTCTTGGTACATTCTAGGTAAACAGTACAGTTACATTCATTACTGGGATCTTGTACCTTTACATGACAGGTCTTGGTTCTCTAAGATTTTTTTCAAAGCATCCCTTCAATTGTGGTATGGCATACCTAAAAATTTTTTTTCCCAAAATGGAGAAAAATGATCTCTCTTTCAGAAGAGATTTCTGGTTTTCCAGATAAAAGTATGTTTTGAAGTTAAATTCATTTTGATGTTTAGAAATTGTGCATTGGGCAGTTGGGCAATTTGAAGGCATTTCTAGTCATTTCCTGGCAGTGCCATTGCGCCCTGGAGTTTCACAAACCCACGTGGAAGAGAGAGGTGTTAGCGAACAGCCCAATGGAATGGAGTCTTTATCTGAACAATCAGCAGAGCTACATTTAGTCATTTGGGTTTGCTCTTGCTTCCATTGTTTCCTTGCCAAGAGATTTTCTATATTGAGAACCATCTTAACCTGTTCTTAGTAAATAGAAATCAAAGTCCTGTTGATACGGTGCTCCCCATGACTTCCAACTTTGGGGTTCTAATTTTGTGTGCTTCTCTTTAGATCTCAACTTTGCTGGTGAATAGCATAGGTCCTTGAAGCAGGCTTTTTGGATTCAAATCCAAGTTCCACTAATTCTTACCTGTGTGACCCTGAACAAATTACTTGACTCCTATGATCCTTGAATTTTTCATCTGTAAAGTAGAATATGGTAATAGTCTTTACTTCCTAAAGCTATTGTGAAGATTTTGTTAAAACTTTAGTACTTGATGAAATCCTGTCAGTTGTAAAAACATGGAGGGATTTTGAGGACATTAGGTGAAGTGAAATAAACTAGGCATAGAAGAACAAATGCCTGACCTCCCTCATATGTGGAATTCTAAAATGTTGATTTCGTAGAAGTTGAGAGTAGAATAGTGGTTACTAGGGGCTGGAGGAACCAGCAGTGGAGAGAGAGAGAGATTGTTTAATGCGTAAAAAATTATAGTTAGGAGAAAGAAGTTGTGTCCTCTTGTACAATAGAATAACTATACTTAATGTGATATATATATATATATATATATATATGCACACACACATACATACATACACATACATTTATGTGTATATGTGTATGTGTATGTATATGGTTTTTTTGAGTCAGGCTCAACTGTGTCATTCAGGCTGGCCTTAAACCTGTTATGTCGCCCAAGCTGGCCTTGAACTGGTGCTAGTCCTCCTGCCTCAGTGCTGGTATCACAAGTGTGTGCCACTATGACTGGCTTGCACTGCATTGCATATTTCAAAATAGCTAAAAGAAAGGATTTTGAATGTTTTCAACAGGAAGAAATCAGTGATAAAGAACTGTAGATGTAGCTCACTGGTTGACTACTTGCCTAAGATGCATGAGGCCCTGAGTTTGATCACCAGTATTGCCAAAAACAAAACAGAAGTAATGATAGATATTTAAATTGATGGATATGCTGATCATCTTGATTTAATCATCATGCAATGCATACATGAATTGAAACATCAGATTGTACTCCAGAAATATGTATGATAATTATGTGTTGATCAAAAATAAAAATAAAATTCAAAAGTTAAAAAATAAGAATTTAATGCTGAGGACATCTAGCCCTTAGTTAAGGGCTCAATAAGCTTTACTCTTTTTTTTTTTGTTTTTTTGAGACAGGGTCTCACTATGTAGTTGAGACTCACCTGGAACTCAATATGTAGTCCAGGCTGGTCTTGAACTCAAAGCAATCCTCCTGCCTCAACCTCCCAAGTGCTGGGATTACAGGCATGCGCCGCCATGCCCGGCAGCTTTACTTATTTTTTATCTTTTCATCCCTAGTACTTACAGCCTAGTACTCACAAACAGTAGAAGGGAAGGAGTCATTCAGAATCATTTGATGGTATGAAAATAATTAAACAGTATATTGTTACTCTTGTTGTCTTTAAATGGTTTGTAAGTAAGAATCTACACATGAAACCCATGGGTCTAGATTTGAGTTCCATTCCTCCCCTGTGCAAGCTGAGTGATCTTGAGAGAGTATGCAGTTTTTCTGATCTTCTGTCTCCTTATATGGAATGGTAGAAATAATTCTTTCCTTCCAAAGACAATAGGATTAAAAATGATACCAATAAAGAGCCTAACAGAGTACTTGGGACATGGTAGCTGCTCAGTAGTTGATAGCTGTTTATTTTCACAGTAGATACAGAAGAATTTAAACATTAAATACACTTATCTTTCTCTGGTGGTTAAAAATGCATTTACAAAATAAATTTTTAAAAAAAATTTCCTTGAGTGTTTCTTTTGCCTCTGACTTTGTCTGGAAGAAAAGAAGATTGGCTGTGCATCTGTTTCACATGAGCCAAATCGTTTTCATCGTCAGAATGAATTTTGGACAGTGTCATTGTCGTTCATGTGCTGAGGAGAGCTGAGATGTAGAATAATTTTTATTGCTTTACTTAATATGGTTTTATTTTAAACCACTTGTGTCCATGGAAGTTAAGACCTACCTTTTCTCCCTGATTTGTATTGATTTTGCCTATTATCTTGAGAGAACAGGGAAGGCAAACATTCTTCAGATTGAAACCTGGAATGGAAATTTTGTGGTTCGTGAATTCCTTTCTCTATATTATCTTTTCCTCTTCCCACTGCTACCCATCCCTCCCCCCACAAGATGCTAAATATAAAAGACATCTAAGAAAAAGCAGTAACTGACAGTCTCCATTTTGATTTCGCAGTCTCTGCTGTTTGAAGTGTAGCCTCTGGGGTGATTAGAGTAGAAACAAGAAACTGGGCTTTTGGGAAATATGATAGACTTTAGAGTTGGGCATGACATCTGTTGTGTAATCTTTTTTTTTTTTTTTTT
>NW_022900940.1:13031456-13062885 GCF_012274545.1 Fukomys damarensis
TTTTTTTTTTTTTTTTTTTGAGATTGGGGCAACAGTAAAGTTCTTGTCCTTAAAAACCTGACCTTTTCCATTCACTTTAAGAGGCCAACCTTGTCCCCCAACTCTTGACCTTAGAGAGATGTACTACATCAGTGTTACTAAAGTGGGCAGTCTTAAACTTGGAGAAACCCCTTAGTCTCAGAAAAAACATTTTTTTTTTTAGAAAAAAAAATTTTTTTTTTTGGTATTGGGGATTGAACTCCGGTCCTTGTGCTTGCAAGGCAGGCCATCGAACCACTGAGCTAAATCCCTGGCCCGGAAAAAAAAATTTATTTAAAGGGGAATTTGGAAAGGATGGGGAGAAGTTGGGCAGGGAAAGATGAAGTAAAAGGAAACATGATCACTTCGTTATATGAATTGGGGAGTGGGTAAACATCAAGCTCAAATTGTGCACATTCTTGATAAGTATTTTCCCTGCCTCCTGGCTCCTTCCCCAGTGAAGTTGGTTTCAAGCACAATAAACCAGTATCAGCTAATGTATCATTGAGGTTCTGCTGTATACCAGCAGCTGGCATAGGTGGTAAGGGGGCAAGATGAGTTAAATACAGTCCTCCATGCTTTAAGGTGATTTAGGGTTTTGTGAAGAAACAAACCCACATTGTAAATAACAGTAGCTAACACTAATGGAGCATTTATTTTGTACAAAGAACTTTCCAGGAATTATCTCTTTTGATCTTTATAACTCACCTGTGTGTTGTAGGTATTGGTGCTCCTGTTGCACAGATGAGGAAATGAAGGCTCTAAAATTGAGCAGCTTGCCTGCAGACTGTTAAATGTCACTTCTTTGGTTAGCATTCATTTCACAGACGTTTATTAGGCACCTCCCATGTTCCAGTCATTTACACTGCTGGGAGAAAAGATAGTAACATTCTCCAAGAAGTCCATCCCAGTACACGGTGAAAATCATTAAAGAAACTGTTTAGTGTAATTTGTTTTCTACACAGTAGCAGTTTATATGCAAGTAGAAGTGAAGTGCTGAAATATTTTCTTATGTCTGGCTGGGGCAAAATAGTAAGGACCCTTTTCATGTGCATCTTTTCCTTGAGCTGTACAGCACCACCTCAGGCTGGGGCGTATTTGTTTTCGCTTGATGCCATTTTCTCTGACAAACATCAGGTGATCCTGAGTGTCAGAGTCAGGCCAGAGCCCTCTTCTGAGGGCTGGGTCTAGTAGAAGGGTTTCCCAAAGCCATGCCCTTGTCACCTCCAGAAGTGAGAAAGGTAATACTTTTCTGCTGTCTGCCAAAGCTCTTCCTAGCTGTCATTTAGACCATTTAAATGAGAAATGATGCCAAGTAGGAAGATGGAAGGCCTGGACCTTTTTGATTTAGTGCATCCATCTTTAGTCATTGCTGGGGCAAGCTATGGAACATGCAGTTTGCCACCTACAACAGAAGTGAAATCCTCTTTGCAGGGCCAATGAAGGTCTATCCTAGGCCAGTGCGATCTCTGGATCTGTGTTTCCCTGTTAGTTGAATGGAGTCTCGGTGAAGTGAGTCACAGTATTCCTTCCAACTTGAGACTTTGCAATCAGTGGCAGAAACAGGCAGGTTAATGTCTGACAAAAAAGCATTGGAATTTAAGAGCCTCGTGCTGGTTAGAATTAGGTTCCTATTTCTTTGGGATTATGAGATTTTTTTTTTTTTTGTCCTATCAAGTTAAGAGAATGAAGGAACTAGGCCTTACCCTAAGGCCAGATGGGGACACAGCCACATTCTTGGGTCACAGAAGTCTTCTAGGGTGGCCATAGCAAACTTTCTGGTCCAGCTTTCTTTCAGATCATCCTCTTTAGCTGTACATTGTTTTAGTTATTGCTATTTTTCTTTTGGCAAGTCATTAAAGGAATGAATCCATATCTTACCTCATTTTAAATATTCACGTGGAAAAGGGAGGGCCTAACTTAAATTTTGTTTCCTCTTTTGATTCTAATTCATGATGGGCCTTTCACAGTGGGGATAAGGGACTGAGCATATGCCATCTTGTTAAGTAAAGTAGAAAAATCATTCTATTTAAGGTGCTTGTCAAGTATATATCTTGAGGCATATTAAAGGTTTTGTGCATGTGCGAAGCTGCCTTGCAGGAGAATCTCTTGCAACTTGTTCTAGTCACAAAAGTCAATTCAAATTTAATAAAAAGATTAGTATTTTTTTATAGTCTTCATTTCAGATTAACCACTTTTTCTTGATCTTGCACCAGTAGACTCCATTTAAAGGAAACAAAATTGTAATTTAAATTAATTCCTTTGGCAGCATAGAATGCTCTCAGTGTGTTACCCAGTCGCTGGAGGTGGTGCCTACTGCTTGATTATTCAGGAGTCCCACACGCTGTATGGAGTCCTCAGTGGAGTCCTGCCTGTTTGCAGAAACTGTGAGCCTCACAGCTGAGGGCTCTGGGCATCCTCAGTATGGGCTCACTTTGATGCCCTGGATCCATTCTTTTATAAATATTGGAATCTTCCATGGAAAGTAGACACAGACCCCTGTTTTATATCCATGTACCCTTACAGCTAATTGCTAATGAAGAACAATTTCCAGCTCTGTGTGCATAAAATTCTTCCAGTACAACAAATAGGTTTATTTTGTCATCTAATTAAATCCCAGTATTGCTTTTGTGACTTCTTTCATTCAAGGCAAAATGGATTTGGAAATCTCATCAAGTGTAATTGGGTCATATTGTCATATTGTTATATAGTGCTTCTGACAGCACTATGTGGTGGTTGATTAAGGACTTTTCTTTTGGCAGAGGGTTTTATAATCCTGTCTTTGGAGCATTGATGAAGATGTGTGGTGAATCACTTGAGTTTATGATAACTCTTTCTCTGCCTTATTTGACAAGTGAGGAGATTAGAAAGATTTAGGAAATCTCCTGGGGTCACAGAGCAGTGCTGGGTCAAAAGTGAGGTTGGGACACACACTGAGTTTCTACATACACTTCTGGATCATGCATTAAAATGAATTTTTTTTTGTTCCATCTCCCTCTGTGATTAATAATAACCTGTTTTCTGTAAATAATTGGAAATAATCCTGAATACAGTCCTTAAAGATATTAATTTAATCTACTTCATTTATATAGTGTCTTTTATATACATTGATTTATTTAATCACAAAACAGTCTTATAAGGAAGTTACTGTTTTATGGATAAGGAAGCTGTCATGCAAGATATTGAGTATTTGGTCCAAGATCACATAACTAGAAGTGGTAGAGCCAGGAAATGAATCTAGACATTCTGATATCGGAAACCCTCCTCTTCACACCTACTCTAAACTGCCTTCAGAAGGGGATTGGCTTCAAAATAATCCAAGACAAAATTTCTGGATTTCTTAATCAGTTTCCTCCATAAGATGCATCAAATACATCATTTTGAGCTGCATTGAGCCTGTGCCTGTATATTAGAGATGTGTGCTACCTGCCAACTTAACCTCGAGTATAGTATTTATCACAGCTGTGTTACATTTTTGTCCCCCTGGATAGATTTTTGGAGTACCTGGAGGAACTACAGCCTGCCTTACATTCCTGGCCTGTTGCCTGGCACAATATTGATCTTTAGTTTAAAACTGATTGAAAAGCAATTAGTAATTTTTTTTTTCTGATACTGTTTTTCACTCCTCCCAAGGCTAGCTGTGGCTGTGTTTGTTCTGATGACATTTTGTCAACTGGCTGCTTATTACGTTTACTCTGAGGCTTCATTCTGTCCTTTACTTTCTCTCCAAACTACCCAGGTCTTGAAATTCTGTAAAGACTTGTATCTTTTCCCTGAAAAGGGAACTTACCTGGCTCCTGGTATGGTTTAGATTAAAATTCTCATGTGTTTAGAAGGTGACTGAATCATGAGAACACTATACTCATAAGTGGATTCATCCATTGAATTGATGAATGTGCTATTCGGAGATTGGACCCAGTTGGAGGTGAATCACTGGGAGCATGACATAGAAAAGTATATTTTGTTCCCAGTTCCTCCCTTCCCTCTGTTTCCTGGCTGCCACAGAATAAGCAGCTTCTTCCACCATGTCATTTTTGCCTTGGAACTAACTGAACATGGACTGAAACCATGACTCAGAATAAATCTGTCCTCTTTTAAGTCAGTGGTGGTGAACCTATTGCCTGTGTGCTTCAACCAGCTGGTGATTATCATTGAAAGCTCTGAAAGGTTTGCCATCACTACTTAAAGTTGTGCGTATTGGATATTTTGTCCCAGCAACAGGAGTGTGACTAATATGGGTTTTGGTACTGAGAGTGGTCATTGCTGTAACTACCTGGTAACGTGGCTTAAAAGCCTTTCAAACTGGTTTGCAGGAGGAGTTGGGGAAGTTTTGCAGTTACCAGCTAGAAAACCCCTGGAAAGCTGTAAGCTGAGTTTGTTGGGAGATTCTGGTTAGTTCTCAGAAGACAGACTACTGATAGGAATGTACACAATAAAGGCCTGGCCCATGAAGTTTCAATTGAAAATGAGGATTTTATGGAGCAGTTGGAGTAGAGGCTATATGTATTATATCCTGGCAGAAAATTTGTCTACATTTTGTTCATGTTCTGAGATTTTGTGGGAAACAGAGATTCAGGACAGTGGACTGATTAGTGGAGGAAATTTCAAGGCAGCCTAGTGTTCAGCCTATGGCATAGACACTGCTGGTTTCTTTTAGCCAGGTCTGTAGTGAAAGTAAGGAACAAAAAGCAGATATGAAAACTTGGCAGTTTCATCAGAAAGGAAGCACTTGCAAAACTGGAGCCTTGGAAAGCACAGTTGCCAAAAAGATTATCATTAAAAAGAAAACGAGTATTTTGCATCAGGACAGTAACAAAGATAGCTTGAAGGCATCTCAAGAATCAGCAAGACCCCACCTTGCAGACTCAAGAATGCACAGCCTTAAAGCTTTTATTTGAGAAGAGAGTCTCTAGGCACCCTGAAGAAGGGCTGCTTAGGAAATTAGTTCCCTGGGATTTGTTTCACTATGCTCAGCCATTCAGGCACTCAGAGGCCTTTGAAGCCATAATCCAAGGAGGCCTGACTACTGCTTAATTTGGTGGCTGAGCTTGGAATCATCCATATGTTACTGGTTTTATAGTCATACAGGATTCAAGAGTTACGAGATCAAGGAGGCTTATATACAAGCTTGAAAGAAGACTTGGGAGGTGAGGCAGTGTGCCCCTGAAAGGGCAGTGCATAAACTTCTAAGAGTGAAGCTGGAAGTCCAGTAGAGACTTCAGGACTGCCAGGAGTTACAATGTCTGTTGAGGAAAGCTGCAGGCAGTGAACAGAGCCACTCTAGAGAGAGGCTGTGAGGGCTGCAATTAGGAGTATCTCAGGGCTGTTCAAGCTCTTTGGAGTCTTACCACAATATTCCCAAGGGCTTGGGCGTGGAGCTATACTATCTAATCTTTGCTTGCTGGGTTTCACTCTTGCTTTGGTATAATTCCTTTCTGTCTGTTTCTCCTTTTGGAATAGGACTGTTTACCCTGTGCCATTGTATGCTGTGTTTAACCTTTTTATTTTCACGGGGGCTCATAACGAAGAGTTTTCCTTGAACCTCAGTAGAGAGTTTGGACCTGCACTTTTCAGCAGTGCTAGAACTATAAAGATTTTGGTGACTCTTAGAGATAGATTAAATAAATGCACTTTGCATAATTAGATGGACATGAGTCTTTTGGGGGCCAGGGACATAATATTATGATTTATATCTAGAATGTCTCCCAAGTGTTGCATGTTTGGAAGGTGAGTGGTTCATAGGTGCACCATACTCAGCAATGGATTCATCTGTTGTTGAATGTGCTGTTAGGATGTGTGACCTGGTTAGAGGTGGGTCACTGGGAACATGACCTGGAAAACTGTATTCTTATCTGCAGCTACTGGTGCTCCTGCTCCTGCTGGTCCTCTTCCTCCCTCCTCTCTCTCGATGATTCTTGGCTGCCATGGGACCAGCAGTTTTCCTATTCTAGAGGTGGGAGAGTGACCAAAACCGTTACTATCTGTTGTACTTTGGGTCTTAAATGGCCCCCATTGGTTAAAAGTCTGGTCAACAACGTGGTGCTATAGAGAAGTAGTGGAACCACTAAGAAATAGGGCCTTGTGGTGGGAGGTCTTCAGGTCATTGGATGCCCTTGAAGAAGATTGTGGATGCTGGACCACTCCTCTTTTTCTCTTTTGTTTCTTGGCCATGAATTGAGTGATTTTGTTCATTACACCTGGTTGCCATAATGTGTTGCTTCACTGCAGCCTCAAAATTGTAGAGCCAATCACTTATGGATTGGAACCTCCAAAACTGTGAGCCCAAACAAACCTTTGCCTTTTACGATTTGTTTATGTCAGGCATTTGTTATAGTGACAGAAATTGACTAACATCCTATGAAGTTGTTTTTTCTTTGGCCTCCCAATGTTTGATTTTTTTTTTAATTTTATTGAGTTTATTGGTACATTTAGGGATACAGTACAGTTACATTCATTGTTGGGATCATGTACCTTTACATGGCAAGTCTTGATTCTCATTTTTTCCCCTTACCTCTGCCCTCCCTTCACCCCCTCCTCCCCTCCCCATCTACAAACACTTTATTTTCCTCTTTTCATTCTCTCACATTTTTTTCTTTTCCCTTTTTGTTCTTCCCCTATGCATCACACCTTCCCTACACCTTTAGCTCCTTTCTTCCCATTTCTAAATGTCAGTAATCTTATTAGAATCTTATGCATTGTTGCAGAATATTCACACCAGGGAAACTATTTGGTATTTACACATGTGGGACTTATTTATTTCACTTAGGAGTATATCTTCAATATGTATCCATTTTCCTATGAATGAATCTATTCTCTCGCTCTTTATGGCTGAGTAATATTCCATTTTATAGAAAAACCACAACTTCTTTATCCAGTTTCCAACGGATGGGCAAATAGGTTGTTTCCAAGATTTAGCTATTACAAACTGTGCCGCTATAAACATGGGTGCACATACTTCTCTGTGATATGATTCTTTTAGTTCTCTTGGAAAGATACCCAACAGAGGGATGGCTGGGTCAAATGGAACCTCCAGTCCAAGCTCTTTGAGGTATCTCCATATTGATTTCCATAGTGGTTGCACTAGTCTGCACTCCCACCAACAATGGAGGAGGGTTCCTTTCTCCCCACAACCCCGCCAACATTTGTTATTGTGTGATTTCTTGATAGCAGCCATTCTTTGTGGGGTGAGGTGGAATCTCAGTGTTGTTTTCATCTGCATCTCTCGAATGACCAGTGATGTGGAACATTTTTTCATATATTTTCTTGCTGCTTTCACTTCTTTGTATGAGAAATGTCTGTTCATTTCGGATGCCCATTTTTGGATCGGGTCTTTATATTTGGGGGGACTGATTGTTTTGAGTTCTTTATATATCCTTGATAATAGTCCTTTGTCTGAGGTACAGCTGGTAAAAATTTTTTCCCACATTGTAGATTGTCTCTTAGTTCTGCTAATGGTTTCTTTTGAAGTACAGAAGCTTTTTAGTAAGATGAGATCCCAGTTGTTGATTCTTTCTGCTAGTTCCCGTGCTACTGAGGATTTGTTCATAAAGTCTTTTCCTATACCAATGTCTTCCAGAGTTCTGCCTAACTTACTTTCCAGCAAGTTTAATGTTTCTGTTTTAATATTTAGATCTTTAATCCATTTGGATTTTAATTTAGTGCATGGCGAAAGATAAGGGTCTAATTTTAATCTGTGACAGGTTGATATCCAGTTTTTCCAACACCATTTATTAAAGAGGCTATCTTTCCTCCACTGAGGATGGTGAGCTCCTTTGTCGAAGATGAGGTAGCTGAGTACATCTGCATTTGTTTTTGTGTCTTCCAGTCTGTTCCATTGATCCTCAGGCCTATTTCTTTGCCAGTACCATGCTGATTTTATCACAGTGGCTTTGTAGTATAGTTTCAAATTGGGAATTGTTACACCTGGTGCCATGTGACTGTTGCCTATAATGGCTTTTGCTATTCTAGGTCTCTTGTGGTTCCAAATGAATTTTTGGATTCTTTTTTCTAGTTCTGTGAAATATAGTGTTGGAATTTCAATTGGCATTGCATTGAATGTATATAGCAGTTTCGGTAGTATGGCCATTTTCACTATGTTGATTCTTCCTACCCAGGAGCAGGGGATATCTTTCCATTTTTTTATATCCTCTTCGATTTCTTTTTTCAGAGTGCTGTAGTTTTCAGTGTAGAGATCTTTTGTTTCTTTTGTTAGATTGATTCCTAGATACTTCATTTTTTTGGATGCTATTGTAAAAGGAATTTTTTCCCTTATTTCTCTTTCTGTCTGTCTGTTATTTGTGTATAGAAAGGCTATTGATTTTTGGGTATTCACCTTGTATCCAGATACTTTACTGAATCTGTCAATTAAGTCTAGAAGTTTTTTGGTGGAGTTTTTTGGATCTTCAATGTAGAGTATCATATCATCAGCAAATAATGATAGTTTAACTTCTTCCTTTCCTATCTTTATTGCTTTAATTTCTTTCTCTTGTCTAATTGCTGTCCAATGTTTGATTTTTATTTCTTCCCTTGTGATTATGGCTTTGAGATTCCTGTCTTCCATCGATACAAGATCATAAAAAAGCAATTATTATGAAATTTCTAACTTTGTCGTGCCTGACATTCAGGGAGGGTCATACATGTTTCGCTTGTAGCTGTGGGAAGACTCCTGTAATGTCTGTGGTGTTACGTTCCCCACTTCATAGTTGGCAACCTGAGCCCCTAAGGTTGAGGAACCGAAATGGACCTAGGATTTGAACCCCTGTCTGGAGGATTGCAATGTTTCCACCAGTCAAGTGAATGCAGAGAGCTGTGATGGCCAGAATATATCTAGAGCCTATTGTTGAATGTGCTATTTAAGCATATTGCTCACTGGGCATAAATCTAATAGAAGGATCAGCAGGAGGATAGGTCTCAAATTGATACTGCGTGTGGCATTTTAGAATAGCTGCAGCATGAAACCTCCTCACTTGTTTCTGCATTTCTTCCTTTCTCCTGGAGTGTGGGCACCCTTACAGCCCACCCTTCCCTGAAGCTAAAGTGATCCATACAAGTCTCAAGAGGTCACTGCTTGGAGCACTTTGTTGGTTCTTCATTTATATGTTGGATAATAGATAAACTGTGCACTGTGGACCACAGAACTGTGCACAAGTCTCCCTCCTTACTTCTTAGCCTCATTTGCAGTCCCCACTTCATTTTCTTTGCTCCATTCAGACTGATGGACTTCCTCTTGGCAGTCAGCATATGTAGATCAGAAATCATTCCTTTTTCTTCTCTCCGAGGTTATCTCCCCATCTGTATCAGTCTATCTTGAACCCCCTGTTTTTGTAATGCCCACTCATCCTTCAAATCTTAGATAAGTCATCTGAGGTATCTTTGGTGAGCCTTTGTGTGCAGAGCTGCTTCCCTTCCCTGTGCTCAGACTTGGAAGCCAATCTTTGTGGGTTGACTCTCAGCTCTGTTTTTTACTGGTTACATTGTGTTGGACCTATTGTTTAGCCTCTGAGTGCCTCCATTTCGTTGTCTCACAATGGAGAAATTATATGTGTATCACTGGGTTTCTGTTAGGATTAAAAACATTTAACCATCTAAAGCATTTAGTGTAACACCAGTCCCATATTAAATTCCATAACCCTGCCAGTTGTTGATTTCAAATTTTTAGTGGTTGCTCGTTTTAACTAACTTCATTTTTGTCTCCCTAAGGCCATGTATAGCCCTGGCCTATAGTGAGCACTTAGACATTTGTGGAATGGATAAAGACAGTCCTCTTAGGCATTGCTTCTCAAACTTGAATATGCTTAAGAACCTCCTGAGGTCTTGTTAAAGTGCAGTTTCTGTTTCAGTGAGGCTTGGTAGGACCTGAGACCTACTGCATTTCTGACAAGCCGTCCTGTCCCTGCAAGACTCCAAGGAGGCATTGATAGTTGTCTTCTCTTATTTTAGGACTGTCATAGAAGATGCTCTTCTGAGTCCAAAATAAGAAAGAAGGCTGTGTGTAAAAGTTTTAGGTATAAGGAACTTGATTCTAACTATACGTGTAGATTACTACTCAGGAAAAAGCCCTAGGTCAAGTTACTGTGTTTCCCCTGGTTCAAATGGGACTGACCATCTGTTAGGGATTTCAAGAGAGGGAATTTCTGCTCTGGCACAAAGGTTAGGTAGATGATTCCATTTGACTGTGTCTATGTTTTCCCAGCAAAGGACACAGCTGTTTCTTCTGTTTTGGCTTCCGGTGGAAACCCTAAGGTTGGGCCACTGGGTCAACAAACAGCTGCGAAGAATACAGATCCAACACTGAAGCCTAGAAGCTCTCAGGAAACCAAATGTATTCAATCCATTTGGTGAGGAACACTGCAAAGGAGTGGGGAGATGGAATTATTGAATATTTCAAAGGGTGTGAACAAATAGAAAAGATGCTTTTCCAAAGTCAAAATCCTGCTGCATCTAATGAGTAGGTAAGATGCTTTAAGGATGGTATGGGATAGCTCAGGATCCAAGTTCTTGCTTTGTCTCTCACCAGGTGTACAGCTGTGGACAAGTTATCTAATTTCTAAGCCTCAGTTTCCTCACCTGATAGAGATAGTAGTTAATAATAATGGGCAGTTGATGGGATTGTTTTAGGATGAGATGGTGGGTGTGTGATAGTTAACCATCATGCATAGCATAGTGTTGTGGTTTGTGTCTAGGTGTCCCCCACAAGCCCCATGCAGTCATAAGGCTTTTTCAGAGGTGGCTGAATCTAGAGTGTGTGATGCTGGGAAAAGGGTGTGTGATTACTAAATTAGTCCTCTGATTCGGCACCACCCTAATCCCGGTTGTCTGGATAAGACAAAAGGGGCATAAAGACGCTGTTAAATTCCCTTGTTGCTTTTGCTATTGTGTGGGTGCCATGAACTGTTTCTCCTCTGTGACGCTTCTCTTCCCTGTGCCACTCTGCCTTGGAGCCAGCCAATTATGGATTGAAACTGCTACAAAACTGTGAGCTAAATATACCTTTCCCTTTTAATTTTTTTCTTTTTATTCAGTTTATTGGTACATTTTAGGTATACAGTACAGTTACATTCATTATTGGGATCTTGTACCTTTACATGACAGGTCTTGGTTCTCATTTTTTCCCCTTGTCCCTGCCCTTCCTTCACCCCCTAATTTTGAGTGTCAGGTATTTTGTCTCAGCAATGAGAGAAAAGTAAGACACACAGCCACAGCATTCAATATACAATAGCTGTTGTGACTGAATTTATAATTAGCAGCTTGCAGGACATCCCCAAGAAGATCAAACGTGGCTCTTCTTGCCACTTTGTAAAACACTGATGGTGTCATTTTAAAAATACAGACCATGGAGTATACAAAGACAGGCAGGCCCACTTGAACTGTTGTGAATTTCTTAGATTTTGATGAGTGGCCGATAATCAGGATTCTAGATCCTGTGACCTTTGGAAAAGAAGCTGTCAGGCCCTCTCTTTCCTCCTACAAGCCTTGATCAACCTCAGTAACTTATGGTTCAGTTGGTCACGATTGCAGGCCTGCCTTCTGTATAGAATTGCAGGCTTTGCTGGGAGAGGAAGTTGTGTTTATCTTATCCCAAAGAGCAGCATTCTGAAACTCTTGACACACAGCAGGAAGACACTGCCAGTCTGCCCTTTCCCAAAGGCCACCGCCTCCTCCCCCAGCCTGTGTGCTGTTCACAAGTAGGGACAGGTCCCTGCCAGTTGGCCTGCAGGGCCCACTGGCATTGAGGGCAGCTGTACTTCCAGAAGAGATGTCTAGTGACTTCTTCTTCTGTAGCATTGGCCAAGTAGAAGCATCTCTTCCCAAGGTGAGAGGTCAGCAGAGCTCATACGTGAGGCAAAACTTGTGCACTTTCATTAGCCTTGGTTTGGGGTACATAAGCAGAGTACATCCACAGGTGTGGAGAAAAGAATACATCTCTTCAAAGAGCCAGTCTTTTTTTCCTTTTCAAAACAGTGTCTAGAGGTCAGTGTGGAAAAACTCCCATTTGAGCAGTTACAAATAATTGACAAAATAAGTTAGGCAATTGTTTCTCTTACTGAGATTTAAAAGCTCCATTTTTTTCCCTGTCTGGTATTTTTCCGGGTACATTTGAGTTCCAATTTGGGTGCCTTTGAAATGTCTAGATGTTTTGTGCTGCTAAAATTACATGTGTCTAAAAATGTTATCAGTGATGACACTTATGTATAAGCTCACTTGGACTTACACTAGCAAATTTCCTCCTCCTCCCATAACCATTCCCACAAGTGTAGCGTTTGAGGTAAAGGTAGGAAATAAGATAATCCAGGCTCGTTTTAACCAGCAAGTAGAGGACTCTCTCTTGAGAACTTTGCTCCAGTCTTGTCGGCAAAGAATACTGGGATTTTGTTGCCATAGTTTCAGTGAAAAATTTGACCTTAGCTACAATAACATACAGTTAGAAAGAACCAGCTAATCGGTTTTCTAAAATTAGTGTTCTCTAGTACATAAACCAGTAGGAACAGAGTATTTAATTAAATATTACATGAGGTTATAGATGCCCAAGGGAATGCAGTTCCTTGGTCTGGGCAGGGGGGAGGGAGGAAAGCCATAATCCTTTTTGACTGGTCTCTTTCAAGCAAGAAGAGCTTTACTTTTTTTTTTTTTTTAATGTTAGCATTAATTTTATTTTTGGATTTATCAGGAATGAACTTCTACAGCTTGCTGAGAGAGCAGAACAGAACATTCAGGGTTATCTCCAGTTGTAGCCTACAGGGTACAGACTAAGAAGACAAGATGTGAATATGATGTTGGTCCATGGTTCTCACAAGGACACTTTTTGGTGATCCTGTTGTCTCCTTGGTGTGAAGTAAAGTTGTTTTTTTTTATCTGAAATCTGGGCATTTTTGAGCAACTGGTTTTTTGGAGTTTTGTTCTTTTGAGAGTTTAATGTGTCATTAAATAGAACCAGCATCTCTGTGTTCTCAGTACAGCTATGTTCTGCTTCCTCCGACTCCATAGTCAGTCCATCAGTCACTGAGTTCTGATGTAGCCCCAAAGATCTGTCTGTAGCTTATGTAAAATTTGATATGTCTAGTTGACTGCCTGTTAAGAACTCCTGCAATAGTGTGTCTTTCTGATGGTGATTGAAAATGTCATTCATATCATGTGACTTTGGAAGCTGTGGCATTGTTTTTGGAATGAGGTGGCTTTCAAGCTTTGTGGTTTCAGGACAGTGAAATTTTTGGCCCTTTATTGACATTCTTGTCTAATTTCCCATCACTTGCCATGGATGCTAGAGGTGCATTGAATTCAGTTGTTTGCCAGATTTATCACTGATTGGAAACATTACCCTGAGCTTTGTTGAATTTCTATTGCTGTAGCTGCCATTGATACATTTTCATTTTCATTTTTATGATGTAGCTTTTTCGTCGTTTGATGATTACTTAATGGAATTTGAAGAGTGAGGTATATTTAAAGGCAAGTAAACTTTTGTTTGACTTTTTTTTTTTTTTTTTTAATGTACTGGAGATTGAACTTAGGATCTTGTGCTTACAGGGCAGGCAGCAGAACCACTGAGCTAAATCCCTGGCTTGACCTTTTTTAAAAAAAGAAACTGCTTTGCCTTTTTTCTCTATTGGCATCTGAACCATTACAATGGAAAACATCGCCATGACAAGATTTAAACACAGCCTCAAAGGTCATTGGATTGTGCAAGCTTCTTGACAATTTACAGGGTCATCTACCTGAGTGAACAGAATGGTTCCTGCTTTTAAGGAATTTGCAGTCTTATGGAGGGAGATAGTGAGAACTATTTTGTGAATTATTCTTGGAGAATTTTGAGTCATAGATATGCTGTTATTTCCCTGATGTTTATTGTTTTTATCTTTTCTATCAGGTCACTGTGCTCAAATAATTTGCATTTAACTTAACAATAGCATAAGAAAAATGGAGTTAGAGAGCTTGCTGGAAAAGTGACAGCACGCCTTTTAAAATACTTCTCAGCTTTTGTTTCTTGTACATCCTCAGGCCTTTCCATTAATGTAGATAATGGAGTTGATGATTAAATAAGTATCCTTGAAGAGGTTAAATGTATCAGGTTGGTTGGAGTGGTGAACTACTTGGAACTCTTGATTTTGAGTTAACAGCTTGACTGAATAAAAAGAGAATTTTATTGGCTCAAACAATCCCAACTAAATAGTATGGAGGACAGGACCGCTGGGGCAACCTGGAATAGATAGATGGAAGCCTTTGAGTACCTGTAGCCCACCTTGTCTCTTCTCTCTGTGTATCTTTTGTTCTGTTTTCTTTTCCTGTCCATTTCTGGTTTTGCTGTCAGGGTTGCGCTACATTCTTCAAATGAATTGTGGAATGTCCCTGTTTTTCTGTTTGCTGGGAGACTTATGTAATATTGGAATTATTCATCCTTGATTGTTGGGTAAAACCTGTGAGGAAAGTAGTTGTCTAAGTCACTTATTTTCTTTATGTTAAGATTAATTACTGGTAAAGAGTCCTTGTGTTTTTAAAGAACTATTTATTTTTGGGTCGGTGTTACAAGTTCTTTTTTTCTAAAAATGTACTCATATTATCTTAACTTTTCAAAACTGTCATGTCCTTTTATCTTGTTATTCCCTGCGGGGACTGGTTTAGTCCTTTTGGTAGGCTGAGTCCCCTGACAAACACACGTACCACCAAGTCCCCTTCCTAATCTCCAGAACCTGTGGTTACCTTATTATAAAAGGGATTTCAGAAGTGTGCTTACGGAAAGGATCTTGAGATGGGGAGATTACCTTGTATTTTGCATTTTTCCTATGTAATTACAAGGATCCTTATGAGGGAAGTTGGAGGATTAGAATTAGATGTGAAGGTGGAAACAGTACTTGGAATGATGTGGCCATGAACACATCGTGCAGGTAGCTGGAAAAGGCAACGAAATAAGTTTCTACTCTGAAGTCTACAGGAGTAATGTTGTTCTGGCACCTTAACTTTAGTCTTCTGACTGCTATTATGTGAAAGTGGATTTCAGTAATTGTAGCATCAGTAGAAGTACTGTAATAATATACCAGATATTATTTGTTTAAATTTTCTTGGTTAAGTATTGATGCATGTTTTTCTACCTTACTGCTTTTTCAAAGAAACAAATTTTGGCTTTCGTATTCTTTCTGTTTTAGGTTTGTTTTGAACTTCACCAGTTTCTGCCCTTTACTCCCTCCTCCACTTCTTTGGATTTATTCTCTTTTATTGATTCTTTAAACTGGACAATTAATTTACAAATATTGACACTTCTCAAATTCTAATGTTAAGTGTCTTGAGCTTAAGTCATAAATGCCTCCCCGCTTTTGAGATGGGGTCTCTCTATGTAGTTGAGACTGACCTGGAACTCAGTATGTAGCCCAGGCTGGTCTCGAACTAACAGAGATCCTCCTGCCTCAGTCTCCCGCGTGCTGGGATTACAGGCATGATCCACTATGCCTGGCTATAAGTGGCTTTTAAATATGGCTTTAGTTTCATCCTACACAATTTGACATACAGGATTTTCTGTACTAATTGAATTATTGTTATTTTCACATATAGATGTAAATATGTAATTTTTTAAAATAAAGTTTATTGGTACCTTTTAGGTATACAATATAATGACACATCACTGGAGATTTGTACCTTTACATTTATATCTTGGTTATATAATTATGCCCATGAGCTACTTAGATATGTTTTTATATTTCTAATTATATAAGGATTTTCAGGTCCTCACCCCCCCCCCACTATGAATGGAATCCACAGCCTTGTACAGCCTCAGCCCTGGATCACAGAATATCTGATTTACCATTCCTTAAAACCTGAGAGTCTTGCTTTATGAGCTCATGTAATCAATATTTATACATGTTCTACTGTGATTGCAAGTCACAAGTAATACAGCCAGGGTGCAACATGCTTATATATGAATTCATTAGGTTTTTTTGTCTGTATTAAGATTTTCTCCCATTAATGTTTTGGGATTATGGATCTGTTCTATATCCTGATTATGGTGGTGAATCTGTATATGTGTTAAAACTCATAGAACTATATACCAAGGTAAAAAGTAAACTTCACTGTAATTGGACATTTTGAAATGAATACAAAAATTTTCATTGTGGCAGTAGATTTGCAGTTTTGCCTTGTGGTTTAAGTTTTTTTCTTAATGTATGGCAAGGGATTACAGTTATAAAACTGTTATACTTTCCAGTGAACAATTTATCTTTAGGGAATATTTTTTGTTTGGTATTATTTAGGGAATATTTTTATCTGTGATAGTTCATGTCCCAAAGTCTGTTTTGTCGGATATTAAAACCTCCATACTAGTTTAGAATTTAGTTATTATTTGTTGATAAGCACAACTTTTTCTTTAATCTGTTTTTAAAAAATTTTTCAATACAAGAGTTAAACCTAGGGTCTTCATACTGAGTTATAGCCTCATCCCTTTATTTTTACTTTTTTTTTTTGAGACAGGGCTTCCCTAAATTGCCCAGACTGGATTGGAAATTCTGATCCTCCTGCCTCAGCTTCCCACATTGTTGGAATTACAGCCTATGCCACCATGCCCGGCTTCTTTAACTTTTAAATTATCTGTCATAATTTTAATGACATCTCTTATAAACAGTACATAGTTAGATCTTTTTAAATTATCCTGGCCATCTTTATGAATTGGAATATATAGTCTATTTACATTTGTTGCATTTATTGATGCATTTGTATTTTTAATCTTAGTTTTTTGTTTTTACCTTTTTGGGGGTATTTTTTCCTTTTTGTGTCTTTTAAAATGTCTTTTAAAGGTTTATTCTTCATTTCATGTTTTTCTTCTGTCTTTGAGGTTATATTTGATGTGTTTATTTTATGGTTACGTATGATATTTTAATGTACGTACTTATTTAAGCATAAAGTTAATAATTGTCACTCTCTCCTACAATACCAGTACGTAAAAATATTTAAACTACCACCCTCTCTCAATATATACTCTTATTATTCAAATGATACTGCTTAATTTTTAATTTATATTTCTTACAAGTTTGACATACATGATAGAGTCCACTAGTCCTTCTATCTTGAATAATTTTGTTTCCCGCTCAGGAATAACCTTTAGAATTTGGAGCATCTGTTATAAACTTACTTTGTTTGAACCATAGGTACTTTGATTTGTTTGTCTGAATGTTTCATTTTTATTCTCAGGTGATCATTTGCATGGTATAGGATTATAGCTTGATGATGAGTACTTTCTTAGCATTACTTTATTTTGTCGGGGGGCTTCTGTCTCTCCTGTTAAAAGTAATAGGTCTAGTGTTAGCTTTACATTTTTCTTTTAGTTGACTTTAGGAACTTCTCTTTGCCTTTGATTTTTATTTTCTGAAGTTTTTTTTTTCTCATTGAGTTTATTGGTACATTTTCCCAATGATGAATGTAACTGTATTGTATACCTAGAATATTTTCTGAAGTTTTATTAATATGAGTCCAAGTGTTGATTACTTTTCATTTTTCCTCTTTTCTAGATTTACTTTTTTTTTCCTGTTCTGATTTTGGCCAACAATACTGGAGAATTTTGAACCGTATTAAATTCAAATGCCTTTTCCTAATCTGTCCATTACCTTGTGGGACTTTAGGCTGTTTTTGTTCACATCTTCATTTTTTCCATCTTTGCTTCTAGGTTGGCTATAGATAATTTCATTTCCTTCCTTCTTTCCTTTTTTTTTTTTTTTTTTTTTTTTTTTTTTTAATTCTTTTTGTGCTGGGTGTCAAACTCAAGGACTACACACTGAGCTACATTCCAAGCCTTTTTTATATTTAATTTTAAGACAGGATCTCCTTTAGTGGTCCAAGTGAGACTTGAACTTGCTGTTCTCCTGCTTCAGCCTAAGTGCTCAGATGAATTTTTTTTTATAATCTATCATTGTTTACTATTTTATTCTAGTCTCTTTATTCTTTAGGGTTTAATCATATTTTTATTTTTAAACATTCCATTTGAGTCTTAAAAGCGTTGCATTATTCTCATTCTTCCAGATTTTCAAGAATCTATTTTATATTCTGTTACATAAAAATGCATACTTTCAAAACATTCTGTCTTTAAAAATCATAGTAGGTGAAACCTCTGTAACTCTTGCTGTTTTTTCTATTGGCTATTCTAAAAAAGTGGTGCTGTATTTCCCAGTGTGTTTTGTGCTTTTTATTGTCAGCTTGTGTTTGTTGGAATTACATTTGTGGGAATTCTTTGTGGCCTGGTGACGAGTTATGCTCCTTCACAGAAAATCATTTTCTTTTGCCAGTTGCCTAAAGTGCTGCCAACTCCGGCTCTTAAAAATTAAATTCTCCGGCTAAATTTTGAAATTTATGTTTCATTTATTTTTGACCTAAGGTTTTGGGGATTTCTTACATAGTGAGTCACAGTGACAAAGCAGTATGAGAGCCCATTGTGGTTATAAATTATTGGGAAAGTTTTCTCTGCTCTACCCTATGTCAAATTCAACATATGTAAGTTACTTCACTTGCTTTTTACTTAAGGTAGTTTGTGTGTTGCTCACTATTACCTTAAAAGTGCCACTTCTTAGGGTCTGAACTGTGTGCAGGGGTCTCGTAGAAGCCGTTGACCTTTGAGTGGGTTCAAAGCCTGATATCTTCTCAGCACAGGATCTGTAGTTCTGCAGGTGCCCTCAGCAAATACTGACTAGGAGTAATGTCTTAAGGGACTTGTTTCCACTTTAGCACTAATGTCCCTGTATACCCTACTGGCTATCTTCTGCAAGATATGTCAATATTTTCTCCATCTTTTTGTGTTTTAATAGAGAAGCTTGAACTGGCTATGATACAGAGCTGTAATCCCTGCATTCTGTGAAGCTAAGGCAGGAGGGTTGAAAGTTGAGCCCAGCCTGGGCAAGACACTGTCTTTTATATAAGATAAAAAATAAAAAGTAGCTTAGAAACCTCTAGGTGCAATCCTTAGTACCACAATGAATGAATGAAGGCAGGTAGGCTCATTCAGGATGTCTCATCTGTCCTACTGTGAAAAATGGAGGTATGTACCTGCCACTGTTTGTCTCACTGTAAACTGTCATTTTTCTGTGTGAAGGAAAACATAGCTACCAGTAGCTCCTGAGACTTACTTACAGTGATAATAATTGGAGAGAGGCTGATCTCTTGTCTTAGAATATTCAAATGATAGAAAATTGTAGGAAAGGACTCTGGTTGAGCTTGGCTCAAATTTTCCTCCTCTGGATATTTCAGCTTAGGGTGGGGAGTTAAGTTCATCTGTTAATATGGGAGCTTCCATTGAAAAGCCATCTGATGTAGAATTAGTTTCTTTAAAAAAGAAGTATTGGGCTTATAGTTCAGATACCACTTTCATTGGGGCATAAATAATATTTGAGTGTGTTAAGGATAATTTTGACTGAAAGAGATAAATCTGCCTAATAATGGTTTAAAATATAAGGACATTTGTTGTTTACTTAATTAGAAATCCAATGGCAGTAGTGTCAAGTATGGTGATAAACTGAAAGCCCTATCTTTTGCTCCTTATCTGCTAGCTATTGGCTTTTCATGTTCTTGATTCATGTAAGGTATGGCAGCACCTCAGCACTCCAGACATCCTGTTTGCATTTTTAAGGAATAAAGTCTCACCCCTTATTCAACATAGAGTGAACTTTCCCCTTGTTCTTATCCCTTTTATAGGGCAACACAAGATTATCTTCATGCTTCTGTCAGGCCATTTTTATTTCATTGGTAAGGTTGTGTTTCATGCTTGCTTCAAGCTGCAAAGAGTTTGAAGGGAAGTGAAGTCCTCTCTTCTCAGCCTCTGTATTAGGAAGCAGTTAGAGAGATGAGTTGGAAATTATTTGGGTAGACAACAGAGTTCCCATATTGTGATATATTGAGAGCACAATAAGAGCAAGTTTCCAACCATATAATTTTTAGTATTTTGGCAACTGAAAATACTTCTTTTCTCATTAGTATCCCTAAAAACAAGCAGGTCTTTTTGAGTTGAAGTCACCCATCCATGAAAAGGCATCTTAAAAGGATACAAGCATGTGTGTTCCTCAGTTGTTAGTATGCACATTAATGCTAGTATGGCTGTTAGTAAGAGTAGACAATTTACTGAATGATAGCCTCTTCATTTGATTTATTTATTTGCATTTGAAAAGTATGCCTCAAGCTAATACTGCTTCTGTTTTTGATTGCTTGGTTTGTTTAGGTAAGTGAAGCTGAGTGAAGAAAAGCCTTTCCTGCATGTGACTGGGTTTTCATTGACAAACCTGGAAGCTATCTGTCTCAGCCATTTTTGGAATGCCACTGGACAGTTTGCACAGGGAAGTGGAGAGTCCTAGATTTTATCTTTGTCATCTTTGTTATGTGAAGGTGCTGTCAGGGCAGTCATTCATTTAGCTTGCCTGTGGATTTGCTTTTATTGAAACAGCTCACATGCCATGTCCAAAACAGTTTGGTTAATAATTTTCATCCTGCAAAAAGATGACAGAAGAAATCCAAGATAAAGCAGATGATCTATTCCTAATGCAGTACTTTTTCTATTTTCATTCTACAGGGGAAATAATTTTTTCCTGAGAGAAACTTGTCCTTTCTTATTTCTCTATGTGTGTATGAAGGCTGCATATTGTATATTAAAAATTGGGCTCTGGTAATATCTTTGTTGGGTTCAAATCCTAGCCAGTGTGCTACCTTGAATGAAACATTTAACTTTTCTGTGACATGATGTGCTTATGAGTAAAATGGGAACAACTGCTCAACTTTAGAGGGTGTGGGGATTAAAGGATATGTGGAACGCTCTTAGAACAAGGCCAGGCACATTGTGAATATGCAGTCCATGCCCAGCACTGTATTATGGTGGACAACGATGTAAATTTTTTTTACTCTGTTTTTGAGTTCTGCCTCTCTTGGAAAAAGCAACACTCTTCTTTGGAAGGAGCAGAAAGTGTCTTCTTCAGGCACCAGGAGACTAGTTTGTTTTTGATTCCTTACTTCCAGATGGAATGCCTACAGATTTCTATCATTTCTTGCTGGTGCATTTTTTTCAGCTCTAATTGAGTTTATTGGTACATTTTAGGGATACATTCATTGTTGGGATCTTATACCTCTACATGACAAGTCTTGGTTCTCATTTTTTCCCCTTGTCCCTGCCCTCCCTTCACCCCCTCCTCCCCTCCCCATCTACAACCACTTTATTTCCATCATTTCATTATCTCACATTTTTTTCTTTTCCCTTTTTACCCTTCCCCTACCCATCCCACCTTCCCTACACCTTTAGCTCCTTTCTTCCCATTTCCCAATGTCAGTAATCTTATTAGGATCTTCTGTATTATTGCAGATTATTCACACCAGAGAAACTATTTGGTATTTACATGTGTGCCTTATTTATTTCACTTAGGAGTATATCTTCAATATGTATCCATTTTCCTATGAATTAATCTATTTTCTCATTCTTTATGGCTGAGTAATATTCCATTTTATAGAAAAACCACAACTTCTTTATCCAGTTTCCAACTGACGGGCAAATAGGCTGTTTCCAAGTTATAGCTATTACAAACTGTGCCGCTGTAAACATGGGTGTGCATACTTCTCTGTGATATGATTCTTTTAGTTCTTTTGGAAAGCTACCCAGCAGAGGGATGGCTGGGTCAAATGGAACCTCCAGTCCAAGCTCTTTGAGGTATCTCCATATTGATTTCCACAGTGGTTGCACCAGTCTGCACTCCCACCAACAATGGAGAAGGATTCCTTTCTCCCCACAACCTCGCCAACATTTGTTATTGGTTGATTTCTTGATAGCAGCCATTCTTTGTGGGGTGAGGTGGAATCTCAGTGTTGTTTTCATCTGCATCTCTCGAATGACCAGTGATGTGGAACATTTTTTCATATATTTACTTGCTGCTTTTACTTCTTTGTCTGATAAATATCTGTTCATTTCAGATGCCCATTTTTGAATTGGGTCTTTATATTTGGTGGGCTGATTGTTTTGAGTTCTTTATATATTCTTGATAATAGTCCTTTGTCTGAGGAACAGCTGGTAAAAATTTTTTCCCACATTGTAGGTTGTCTCTTAGTTCTGCTGATGGTTTCTTTTGAAGTACAGAAGCTTTTTAATAAGATGAGATCCCAGTTGTTGATTCTATTTGCTAGTTCCCGTGCTACTGAGGATTTGTTCATAAAGTCTTTTCCTATGCCAATGTCTTCTAGAGTGCTGCCTAACTTACCTTCCATCTTGCTGGTGCATTTAAAGTGTGTGTGCATGCAAACCTTTAAGCACTTTATGTATATTTTTTCTTCTTGTCACTTTAGTGACATTTCCTAACCTCACTTGTCCAAACTAAAAATTCTAGCAAAAAGTAGGGCCAGGCTTGAAGTTAAGGAGGGAGATCCTGAATCTTTCCTTCTCAGAAGTTCTTGTTTCCCAGCTTGTGCTGTGTAAACTGGGTCACTCTGACTACTCAGTAGCAAATGTGTGTTCTCTCTTCATCCTACAGAAATTTACAAGCAGTTTTGTAATTTTTATTGCCTTTTAAATACCATCGAGTAAAATGGTTTTAAGCCTGTTTTAAAGATAGACAAATAATTTCATGGCATAGTAGGATGGTGCTTGAAACTCAGTGAAATCAAGTTCAGAGAGAAACATGATTCCTTTCTGTTTAGAATTGATGGCACTCCATTCTGATGTGAATCTTAACAAACTGTCCTGGAGAAAGTGAGTGAGTGTGGGCACTTAAGATAGGACAGGAGTACCAGAGGGTTGACTTCAGGTAATCAGAAAACAGCTTGGCTGTAGAAGGCTGAGGACCTGAGTACCATCCTTTGCTTTGTGCCTTCCTAGTAGCTTGACCTCAGCAATGCCCTTGACTTGTCTGGATCTTTGCTTCTTCATTTGTGATGAATGTTGCACTAGATAATGAAACAACAAAGCTTTTTATTGTGAGTTAGTCTAATGGTAGGCTGTGCTAGGTAGGTTTACTTTATATTACAATTGTATTTGTAATTTTTTTAGTCATTCATATCTCCTCATGTTCTTGATAAAATTTAAGCTCTACTTTATGAAAGATTACATGTAACATTTTGTTCTTGCATTGCAGTTTTTTATATTTTTATAAATTAATTTTATCGGTAGACTTTTGATATACATGATGATCACATTCATTATAGGGAATTTATACCTGTACATAATATATCTTGATTCTTCTTGCATTGCAGTTTTAAGAAGAACGTGTTAATCTGTTAAACATATTATTCATGAACTTATATGAGTAAACAACACGGATATGCATTTATTAAAACTACTTAGCCAAGAAGTTAAGTACATTTTTAAAACTTAGCTATAATGGAAAGCTTTAACATAAGTAATGAAAGGACTGAGCCCCTTATGCTAATACCCCTAACCCCATACTTCTACTTTCCTCTAGATGACATAGATCAGTGGTGATGAACCTTCAGCACACGTGCCCCAGTGGGCTGTTTTATGTTTGTTTGTTTTGTTTTGTTTTTTGGTATGGTTATCAAACTCAGGACCTTGCACTTGTGAGGCAGGCAGTGGAACCACTGAGCTAAATCCCCAGCCCCCAGTGGGCTGTTTGTATCATTAAAAGCTCTAAAAGGTTCACCACCACTGGCATAGATTTACTTTTTTTATATATCCCAGTTGAGTATGGCTTCACAGGACTTGGGCATGTAGGGAGACAAAATGACAGGGTGGTGGTATTGAAAACTTAAGAGTCTGACTAACTTGGGCTCAAATACTAGCTTGCCCTTTACTACACGATGAGGCCTTTGGAGGTTAGGTACTGAAACTGTAAAATAACATTAAAGAAGATGGTCTGTTACATACCTTGGAGGCACACAGTCCCTGTAATTCCAATCCCTTTCCTATCCAGTCAGACATGGAATGTAACTCACTTATTTGCCTGAAATGTGCCAGCAACCACCCCATCTCCCTTCCCTCCTTACAGTTTATATGGTAGTGTGACAGTGTGATGTAAGAATGAAACAGGTTGCCAGCATTTTTTTTTTCTTTTTTGCAGTTTTCGGGATTGAACCAAAGGTGTTGTGCATGCTAGAGCTGTTCTACTGAGCCACATCCCCAGCCCAGCTATAGTTTTGAAAGAGGATGTTAGACTACAGTTTGTTTTATTTCTCTCTTAATTTTATATCATTTCTTCATCCATCTGTGAACCATAACTACTAGGTTGGTTCAGCCTGGGTCCTTGCCTGGGACTATACCATCCTATTGATTTTTTTTTTCTTGTTGAATTGATAACGAGACCCTTAAGTCACTCTAAGCACAGGTGAGGATTAAGAGCAGGGTGATCGAGTATGCACTGGCTAGAAGGTTATTATAAAACATTTCAAAAAATGCCTCTGAATCAAATTTTTTTCCCAGCTTGACTCAGGTTTATTGTTAGTGGTGGATACAGTTAATGAGACTTTAATCTAAGTGGAAAGACACTGCCAAGATTAAATTACAGTGGAATTAAACCTGTAGAATTGAATTTGGTTAATTGAAAATTGCATTTTAGTGTTCATCTTCAGTTTTTGACCTTTGAACTATAAACATCGGTCACACATTTGGAATAATTTTTTCACTTTTTATAGCCACGTCATCTAAGAACGTGTAAAAAGGGGTATGCATGTCCATCTAAGTAGGACATTCTCTCTACTAAAAACTCAGTTTTTATTCTCATGTCTCTTAACTTTAATATAGGCCATCAACTTTAGCAGCTGTTTAATTCCCCTCATGCAGAAAGTAAATTTCAGCACCTTTTCCTGAAGCCCGTATGCTGCTTTAGGAATGCACAGGTAGTGATGAATGAACTCTTTATCCTGTTTATTGGAGTTGTGCCAGTGACCACATTCAGTGTTCTTCCAAGGTTGCATGAAAGGCACTTTACTGGGGAGGGAAGTCTTAATCCTGAGCTTCATTGTAGGGCTAGGGCTAAGTAACCTTTTAATGTATCAGAAATGAGAATCTCACATTCTCTGTAAACCATGGAAACAAATTTCAAATACATATTTGTATTTGACCCTTGAAAATGAATTGTTCCAATTCTCACCTAATTTATAAACCCTATTAAGATAATCTGTGTTGTCAGCTCTCCCCTCTCAGCAAAAAATTTCTCTTCAAGCGCAAACTGGTGTGTGTTCTCATGTTACCAAGGAATCACTTTTAGCCGAGAAGGACTTGTTTTTCTTCTTGGTCACTGAGTGCAAATAACACTAGGAACTCTGGGCTGGCAAGTTAGAAAAAGCTAAACTCTCTTGATTTTTTTTTAATTTTCAGAAATTAATGGTTAATACAGGAGTCACAACATGCAAATATTTTGTAAAAAAAAAGTTCCAAATACTAATTTGCATTACATTGTTTAAATAAATACAATGCCTTTTTAATATTAGGTGAATGCATTGACAAATAATATTTTAGTAATCATTCTTTCCATTGTAACAAGAGCATTTAAAATTGACATCACTAAGGGCTTTTAAGTAGAGGGGCTTGAAAGTTTTCTTTGGAAGAAAACCACAAATAAAGTGATTATTTTTTCTCAAGCAATACATGAAAAGATAAAATACTTGAAGGATTTTCAAGCTTCTAAATTCCTAAAAGTTCCACCATAAATGTAGCGTAAGTGTTTTGTTCATTTTTTACATGCATCATTCTAAAGTTTGAGTCTGTTGTTAAAAAACTTTCACAGGAATTGTTTTTCCCAAATGTATTAAATGTTGTCTTCTATTATTAGGAAAGTGTGGTGGCTTCACTGTCCAGTATTGGAGGTCCAGTATTGGAGGCAGAAAACTGTGCTGGGAGACAGAATTGAATTCTAGTGGAATTGAAGCTTTGATCCCTCCTCTTGGGTTTTCATCAGGACCTTCTGATTTGTCCTTCTCTGAAACTATAACTTGGATCGCTGAGAAGCAACATTCTCAGAGTTTACTATCACTTTCTCTTGGCCATTTCTGTTTTTCTTCCTGGGAAAGGATGTGATTTTCATTGAGAAAGTGCCGGGTTCCATCTGAGTCCGAGGTAAAGGGAAACGGGATATTTCTACCAACTAGAAAGCCAAGGCTGCTTATTCATTACTTGCCCCCAGTAGAACAAAACAAGATTTTTCTTCTGGAGACAACCCTTCCATGCCCTTGTTTTCTGTGGAGGACTGTTTTACTGATGAAATCAGTGTCTGGAGCATTTCCTGTATTTTTCAGTCTCTTTCTTTACAGTTACAATATTCACCTGTCCGTGAATCTGCTAGCAACTTGGGAGATGCCAGAAAAAAGGCATTTTTTGCATGTTTGATTGCTGACTATTACAAGTTCCCTAAGACCCTGGATCGATGAGGGAGGGCAGTATGGGAGATTTCCAGCACTCATGCTTATTAAGCACAGCAAGTTCCCTCCTACAGCGGCCTTACAGCGGCAACACTGTGGGTGCAGATACCTCAGAGAACACAGACACACCAGCTGCCACCAGAGCCTGAGGGACCATTGCACCCACAGGTACATGCTGGCATCTACCTAACAAGGTTGTGCTGATGTGCTTCAAGAAAAACATACAGTGCCTCCTAATATAATCAGTGATTGCAAATTGTTGTTGTCCTTATGCCTGGCACACGATAAATGTTCCTAAACCATTAATAGAAAAAAATTACCCAAAAGGATAATGAAACCAATTATCTTCAAGTTAGACTTTATGCATGATGCAAGTATCATGCTTTGTCAGTATGGGTTGGAAAAAGTAAACAGGCAGTACTGAGTTGCTTAAGAGGACTCTGCTAGGACCCATGGTGACTGAAAGAGGGAAGGACTGACGCTAGTCACTTTGTACATGTTCGGTGGGGCTGCCTTTCCCTCTGTGCACAGCCGGGGCAGTGGGGCTCTGTGTATGTGTGGAAGGGGTGGGGCAACATGGAGAGGAACCCAGCTGGGACTTCTCACCGTGGAGGTCTGCGGCCAAAGCGGGGCTATAGGGAAGTATCTTTTCTACAGCATATGTTTTGTTGGTCTCATTTTGGTCATGCTTTGCATGTAAGAACACCGACAAAAAAGACTCTGGCGTCTACCTGGAAAAAATAATGGGAACGGAGAGAGTATGTTAGAATCACACCAGCATCACTACATTTATGACATGAACTCTTTTATTTGCTCCTCCTCCTTAGGGCTAAGATTAAGAGATGTGCAATCATAGTGCAATTCAGAAATTTTCTCTTAAGACAAAAGCTTTCTGATAGCTTCAGCGTACAAGGCTCTTTTCTTAAAATGAAGACATCTTGGAGCCAGGGATTTAGCTTAGTGGTGCCACCGCCTGCCTTTAAAGCACAAGGTTCCAAGTTTGATCCCCCGTACCCGCCCAAAGATGAAAACGTCCTTATAATCTCATCATTGCTGGGAAATGCCCATGCCTCTTATTCCATGTTTTAATTACAAAGAGTTGAATAGACATTTCAGGTTGACCCTGACCCCTTGCTCATGAAGAAACAAGGTCATAACATTGCTGGCCTCTGGATTTAGTCAAGTTTTGTGCTCGTTCAACAAACTTTTCCCAAACTCTTGCCCTATTCACAGCATGCACTAATTGTAGTCGGGTAGATACAAATAGCCCATTTTCAGTGCTTTTAACATTTCCAAAAGGCTTATTCTCCTACTCCATTGAGTAATCTGAAACTCAGAGCCTTCAGGTCAAGGTTGTATAACTGTAGGTCAAACAGCTTGCAACAAACCTTTTCTTACTGTTTTTATTTTGCTGTCTCCCCTCTTAAATAACTTTAATAGGAAAGTTAATTTGGTTGACTCCAATAACTGTTCATTAAATAGTCTCTGGAGTTACAGTGTTGAAACAAAGTTGCTTTTAATCTGGGTCTCAAGACCGCAGAAGTATTTGTACTTTTATCTGTTTTGTTTAAAGTTTTTTTAAAAAAAATTAATTGGGCAGGGGTTTATTTTTCGCCTGCCTCCCCTGTTAGATTGTGGGCAGGGACTTGATCTTTCTTGCTGACTCTTGCTTCCCTGACAAAATGAAATATCTGTCAGATGTCCCCAATAGAAGCTTGTTGAATGAATGCACTGTGGAAAAATAGATCAAGTATCATGTTACTGATGTCTGAAGTGCTGCGCATCATAATAAAGTCTGTTGGGGAGCAGATGCTGTCCTGAGTGGGGAAACTTGTGCAGAACATAGATTAAGCTGGGCCACAAAGGAAGGGTGGGAGTTAAAGATGAAGAGAATGAGAGGATTTGGGTAGTGGAGAGGGAGGGGCATTCTTTTTGTTTTTTGTTTTTGTTTTTGTTTTTGAGCCAGGGTCTTACTATGTAATTCAAGCTGGCCTTGAACTCACTATGTATCCCAGGCTGGCCTTGAACTCATGGAAGTCATCCTGCCTCAGCCTTCCGGGGGCATTCATATACAGTGAATTATAGGACGAAAACCACAGGTGGGCAGAGTTCACAGGTATCTCTTTTGACAGGTACACAAGGTATGTGACACTGAAGCTGAAATAGTGGACCGGTGCCAGATTTTGAAACCCTTAAGACATCTGGATTTTATTCTTACATGTTCTTAAAATTACATATTAGTAATTTAAAAAACCATAACATCTCACTTTGCTGAATGCCTTTTTACCTCATTTAGCAAATAGTGCAGTCCCATGAGATAAAGAGGTGGTATCCTTATCTTAGAGATGATGAAACTGAGGCTCAGTGAACTTGCCTAGGATCACAGTCAGCGAGTAATGAAATAGTGATGAATTCTATTCTCTTCTGTAGGTAAAGAGGCCCGGTGATACCTGAAAACCAGGAATTTCTTTGTTGAGAATGGAAGGGGTGCCTTGCTTGATATTGTCAGAAATGACCACATGCTTAGCACATTTTAGGTTCTCTCAGTTGTGAGATCATAAATTTTTGTCATAGATGTATTCATTACTTTGCTTAAGGAAGATGAGTCTTTTAATCTTATTTGTCCAGTTAATAAATATTTTTGTGGGCATGAATCAGTTACATATTTTTGGTGCTGGCTGTGAGCCAGGCACTGTTAGAGGGATTTGGGACTTAAGTGGTGAGTTCAGTGGTGGATTGGGCTGGGCGGGGGGATAAATTGTAGAGGCAGCAGAGGCCTTGAGGAAAGGAGTAGGGAGATGAGATTAAAGGTTGGCTCCTGAAGGGGAGAAGGGGTGGGCAGCTGAACAGATTGAGCACTGAGTTTCGGTTCAGAGGGTGACTGAGAATTGTGATGGCTGCGAGTGACAGACTGTCTCTCTGTGAACATTGTAGATAGTGGCAATGTGACCTGCTAAAAGCAATTTTTTGTCTTCCTTTTTGTGGGTAGATGAGTTGGGTTGTGTATGTTTATGAATGATATTATAAATATTTCTAATGACAACCCAGAGAAGCAAAAAAGGCAATTAAAATAAGGAATTGTTGCTTATATATGAACTAATAGTGCATTTCTCTTCTGGAAGAGCACATGGCACCAGTTTGGGGCTGGTTGTGAGAAAAGGTTCTGTTACCGAGAGCATGATACAGGATGGAACTCTACCCACTCCAGATGGTTTCCATCTGACCGAAGCTGTGCTTTTGAAATAGTGCACCCTGTTTCATAGGGTGTTTTTGGTAAATGCTTATCAGGGTGGAAGTATTGAAGAATTCAGTGTTTTTATTTTTAGAAAGCATCAGTGCCATGGTATTTTGGGGGTGTAAATCAATTGGAGGGATTATTGAATCCAGCCATCCCTTCTTCTCCCTCTTCCTTCCTTTTAAGAGGAGGAAGCTGCTCTAAGTGCAACTGAAGTTAGGTGTCTTAGCCAAGATGGTATGGCCAGTTATTACAGAGTTAGGAGTAGAACTTTGGTCTGCAGAAGCACCTGATCACTTAGCAGTTTGGTGTGTTTCTTTCCAAAGTGTTTCCTGTTCATTTGGAGGCATATAGAAAAATGTAAAAATATTCAATTTTAAGAATTTTGTTAACCCTGCAATCATTTTTCTTCAACTGCTTCATTTACCTGATAACATTTCTTCAACCTCTTTGTTAAAGTTAACGACAATGCACACACTTTCCTACCGGGTTAGTTCTGGTTGTGAAGGATTGTTGTATAGTATGGATATGGCAGCATAACTAATCATTCTGTTTATGTAATACGCATAAGCGTTTTATTTATTTATTGGGGGGTTGAGACAGAGTCTCTCTGTGTAGTTCAAGCTGGCTGTGAACTTAGTGTGTAGCCCAGGCTGGCCTTGAACTCCTGAGGATTCTTCTGCCTCAGCCTCCCGAGTGTTGGGATTAGAACAGCTCATTTGAGTTGTTTTTTTCTTTTGATTTTTTTACTATCGTGAACAACACTTCTAGTTTACTTCACAAGAAATTTATACTGCTCTTACTTTTGCCCTGTAGTAGTCTAAGTGCTATGCAAATATTAACTAATTACATCTTTATAGCTGCATAATGGGACTTGTCTGTCTTACAGATGAAGAAACTGAGGCAGGGAAGAAGTTAGGAAAGTTGCTTAAAGTCGTGTGGCTTGTAGCCAGGATTTGAACACAGGCTATTCAGCTTCTGGGTTGTGTTCTTAGCTAGTGCATTGTGTGCTGCCTTTTAACAGAACCTTTACATAGCTTCTTGTTCACCTGTGCAGATATTTCTGTAGCATAGCAATGCTATTATGAAATGAACTTTTTCTAGGATATTTTATGAATAAACATTCTTGTAGAGCAATTTTACATTCCTATCAAGTAGAAAGGAAGGTACAAAAATTTCTTATGAACCTCCTTCCCTACACAAGGCACAGGCTCCCTCATGATCAAAATCCCCCAGCAGAGTGGTGCATTGTTACAGTGGATGAACTTCCATCAACGTGTTATCACTCAGATGTCACAGTTTGTGTTAGAGTCTCACTCTCGGCAGTGTGCTTTAAGTGGATTTGGACAAATTTTTGGTGGGGCAGAGTTTTAATATAACATGTCCACCAATATTGCATCATGCAGAACAGTTTACTTCCCTAAAAATCTGTTTCATCTGTTTATCCCTTTCTCCCCACTGACTTCTGATGACCATTGATCTTTATACTGTTTTCACTGTTTTTGCCTGTTTCAGAAAGTCATATGATTAGAACAATAGTCTGCATAGCCTTTTCAGATTGACTTCTTTCACTTGGTGGTACACATTTAAGTTTCTTCCATGACTTTGCATGGCTCAGTGCTCATTTCCTGTTGGTATAGAGCAATATTTCATTGTCTGCATGGATCCAATTTATTTATTCATCTACTTACTGAAAGTTTTGGCAATTATGAATAAAGCTGCTGCAAAGACCGTTGTATAGGTTTCTCTGCAGACATAAACTTTTCGGCACCTTTGGGTAAATAACCAAGGATCATTATAAAAAATTTTTTATGGAAAAGTGACCTAGTGTTCAACACCAGATGGCTTCAGAGTATTGATAATAAGTCACTAACTTGTCTC
>NW_022900940.1:13062905-13085305 GCF_012274545.1 Fukomys damarensis
TTTTTTTTTTTTTTTTTTTTTTTTCCGGTACTAGGGATCAAACTCGGGACCTTGTGCTTGCAAGGCAGGTGGCGGCACCACTGAGCTAAATCTGTGGCCCCAATAGCTTGTCTTTTTAGTCTTTATGTGGTCAGATTGAAACTCTTAAACAACAGTATTGTTAGATCTCTGTCGTCAACAGATTTTTCATATAATGTGTGACAGTTGGTGACTTGAACCCAGGACTTCAACTCTTCTTCACTGCTTAGTTCTCTTTTGACTGTGCTTAGTTGGGCTTTTTTTCCTCTTTTTTATAAAATGTATTGGCTAAAGCTTCTACTAGACTTCTAAATAATAATGATGTGTGCTTTTCTAGCCTAAATAATTATATATTCCTCTAGCATTTGGAGTTAAGTATACCAACTGTAGTTACTCTGTATGAGATTTATTTTTCTTTCAGATTTTTGCAGATTTTACGTTTTCTCTCTATCAGAGTTATAGTCTAGGGGTATGACTCAAAGCCCAGGTGCAAGTAGGTGTATGCACTACTCTAAATGTAAATATGAATTTGTGATTTTCTGCACCTATTTCAGTACTCACTGTAAATTCACTGAGAGTCATAAATTTATGGTGTGAATCTATGCAGCTTTGTTAATTTTTTAAATTAAATTTTTTTTTCAATACTGGGGATTGAACCCAGGGCATCTAGTTTGTTTTGTTTTGTTTTGTTTTTGGTACCGGGGATTGAACGCGGTTCCTTCTGCTTGTGAGGCAGGCGGTAGCTCCACTGAGCTAAATCCCCAGCCATCAGGTCATCTAATTTTAAAATGAGCTTTATTGTAATCATCGGGTTAATTTTTTACACACCCCCATCTCTTTCTTTTTCCTAAGACCATCCTCTACACACTCGTATAGTTTATAATAATCTGTGAATCACAGACCGGCCAGCTTCTCAATTGAAAAACATGCTTTGGAGTAGATATTCTGAGTGAGAATATCTTCCATCATTGGACAACTTAGTTTGTGTAAAATGTAAGAGGATGTTTAATTAGAAGTGAAGTTATTCCAAGCTGGATGTGGTGGTGCACACCTGTAATCCCAGCACTCGGGAGACTGAGTTAGGAGGATTGCTGTGAGCTCAAGACCAGCCTGGGCTACACAGTGAGTTCCTGGTCAGTCTCAACTACATAGCGAGACCCTGTCTCCAAAAAAGGTGAAGTTATTTCAGTAGAATACTTGATATGATCAAGAGGTTAAAGAAAGTTGAGGATGTACTAAAGGCAAATAATGCAAGAAGAAAGAAAAACAAGTAGAAAGTCCAGGGAAACCAAACTGAGCTCAAATGGAAATTATATAAGACATTATTTCATACTCATTGAACAATATTTACATGGTCCTAATAATATAAATGCAGAAGCAGTTTATAGATATAGCAAGGTGCCCATGTCTAGGAAATAATGCTAATAAACTTTAATGGCATAAAAGAAAAATATGAAAGATAAATGATAAGAGAAAGATGTGGAGTGGAGAAAAGGAGGGGGGGCACTCAAGTTGGGCAGCTGAGTGTTATGGTAGATAATACAACAGGAAAAGGATGGAAAATTTTTTTCTCATTGAGTTTATTGGTACATTCTAGGTATACAGTACAGTTACATTCATTATTGGGATCCTATACCTTTACATGAGAGGTCTTGGTTCTTATTTTTTCCCCTTGTCCCTGCCCTCCCTTCACCCCTCCTCCCCTCCCCATTTACAAACACTTTATTTCAATTTTCATTTTCTCATGTTTTTTCTTTTCCCTTATTACCTTTCCCCTACCCTTCCCGCTTCCCCTACACCTTTAGCCCTTTTTTTTCCTATTTCACATTGTCAATTATATCATTAGGATCTTATGTACCATTATAGTTTTTCACACCAGAGAAACTATTCAGTATTTATACATGTGTGACTTTTTATTTCACTTAGGAGTATATCCTCAATATGTATCCATTTTCCTATGAATGATTCTAATTTCTCATTCTTTATGGCTAAGTAGTATTCCATTTTATAGAAAAATTACATCTTTTTATTCAGTCTCCAACTGATGGGCAAATGGGCTGTTTCCAAGTTTTAGCTATTACAAACTGTGCCGCTATAAAACATAGGTGTGCATATATCACTGTGATATGATTCTTTTAATTCTTTTGGAAATATACCCAGCAGAGGGATGGTTGGGTCAAATGGAACCTCTAATACCAGCTCTTTGAGGTATGTCCATATTTATTTACACAGTGGTTGCACCAGTCTGCACTCCCAGGAACAATGGAGAAGTGTTCCTTTCTCCCCACAACCCCGCCAACCTTTGTTATTGGTTGATTTCTTGATAGCAGCCATTCTTTGTGGAGTGAGGTGGAATCTCAGTGTTTTCATCTGCATCTCCAATGATCAGTGATGTGGAATGTTTTTTCATATATTTGCTTGCTGCTTTTACTTCTTTGTCTGAGAAATGTCTTTTCATTTCAGATGCCCATTTTTGAATCGGGTCTTTATATTTGGTGGGCTGATTGTTTTGAGTTCTTTATATATTCTAGATAAGAGCCCTTTGTCTGAGGAGCAGCTGGTAAAAATTTTTTCCCACATTGTAAGTTGTCTTTTAGTTCTGTTGATGGTTTCTTTTGCAGTGCAGAAGCTTTTTAATGAGATGAGATCCCAGTTGTTGATTCTATCTGCTAGTTCCCGTGCTACTGAGGATTTGTTCATAAAGTGTTTTCCTATGCCAGTGTCCTCAAGAGTTTTGCTTAACTTATCTTCCAGCAAATTTAGTGAATCTTTTTTAATATTTAGATCTTTAATCCATTTGGATTTTAGTTTAGTGCATGGTGAAAAATAAGGGTCTAGTTTTAATCTTTGGAGGGTTGAAATCCAGTTTTTCCAACACCATTTATTAAAGAGACTACCTTGCCTCCAGTGAGGATGGTTGGCTTCTTTGTCAAAGATGAGGTAGCTGAGTACATCTGGAGTTGTTTTTGTACCTTCCAATCTGTTCCACTGATCCTCAGGTCTGTTTCTTTGCCAGTAACATGCTGTTTTTATCATAGTGGCTTTGTTGTATAGTTTCAAATTGGAACTTGTTATGCCCACTGCCATGTGTCTGTTGCCTAGAATGGCTTTTGCTATTCTAGATCTCTTCTGGTTCCAAATGAATTTTTGGATTATTTTTTCTAGTTCTGTGAAATATAGTGTTGGAATTTCAATTGGCATTGCACTGAATCTGTATAGCAGTTTTGGTAGTATGGCCATTTTCACTATGTTGATTCTTCCTATCCAGGAGCAGGGGATATCTTTCCATTTTCTTACATCCTCTTCGATCTCTTTTTTCAGAGTTCTGTAGTTTTCAGTGTAGAGGTCTTTTGCTTCTTTTGTTAGACTGATTCCTAGATACTTTATTTTTTTGGGATGCTTTTGTGAAAGGCATTGTTTCCCTAATTTCTCTCTCAGAGAGTCTGTTATTTGTGTGCAAGAAGGTTATTGATTTTTGAGTGTTAACCTTGTATCCAGCTACTCTGTTAAAAGTTTCAATTAAGTCTAGAAGAAGTCTTTTGGTGGAAATTTTTGAATATTCAATTTAGAGTATCATATCATCAGCAAATAATGACAGTTTAACTTTTTCCTTTCCTATTTTTATTGCTTTAATTTCTTTCTCTTGTCTAATTGTTGTGGCTAATATTTCCAGAACTATGTTGAAGAAGGATGGAAATTTTTTAAAATAAAAAGTTAAAAAATACATAGATAAGGAAATACAAATATGATATTTTTGAAAAAGAAAAATAACTACTAGGAAATGACAAAAGATGTAAAGTACATCCTCTGTGGAGGAAAGGAGCTTCTATTACAGATAAGAGACTGTTGCTTGACATTTTTAAGGTAATTTGATTTTAAAAACTTGTTTTCTAATGGGATTTCCTGAATAGAAAGAAACAGTTTGAATTCCCATTGATTCACTAGTGTTAACTGTGTTCTACATTTTATCATTTTTTGTTTGCTTGTTTCTTTTCTTTTTCTTTTTGTGCTAGTACATGTATTAAAACATTTAAGCATTGTGCCATTTCACCTTTTAAATATTTGCAAATGGATTTCAGAATGGTACCCTTTTCCTTTAGATCATGCCATTGAGTTACTGAATAATATTAGTTAAAATATGTAATGTTCTAATTTGATTAAAAATTTAAAGGGCTGTAAGTATAAAAAAACTATTTCGAAGCTTTATTGTTCTCCTTAAGTATATGTGTTCACAAAATTCCTTTTTGATGACCAAATTTAAACATATCTGATGCAGAAGCATTTATCAATACTTTTGAGCAGGATTTATTGCTTATAAAGATGAATAAAATAATTGTTCTCTGGAATTTTCAGTCTAGGTAGCAAGGACAGTTTGTGGACATGCATGCTGAGGCATTTAACAGTTAACAGATACCTTATTTGTGATTAGCACTATATTGAGTGCTTTCACTTTATTATTTACTGATAACTACCCACTGTGGGTGAATCTACAAGGTACAGACAAAGAACCTGAAGCCCAGGTAGGTTAAGTAACTCTGTTTAGGGTCATTATGCTTGTAATTGTCTGTGCTTGTAAATGAACATGGTCTTGCTGGCTTAATTATTAAGCTTTATTGATCCTCTCCGTTAAGACGTACCCATCTCCCTTTTTAATAGGCAGCAGTTATAAATGGGTTCAGAGTGTTGGCTCTGACCCTGACTGACCCTGGCTTTCACACTTACTAGCTCTGTGACTGTGGGGAATTACTTAGCCTTTCTGTGTATCCCTTTCCCCCATCTGTAAAGTGGAGGTAATAGCTTTGCTTCATAAGATAATTGTGAAAATTACATGATTTCTTTTTTGTAAAGACCCTTGGAGTGATCCCTGGCACATTCATAGTTTTAAGAATGCTTAAATAGTGACAATATCATGCTGAGCTTTGTATAGAATGAAATAAAGCTAGGCTTGGACTTTTTTATCAAGAAGAAAATAAAAATGTTAGTTTATTACAGCCTTCAAAAATCTTCTTGAAAGATTCTGAAGGGACAGATGAACTCTAGTGTGTGGGTAGTTGATACAGTAATTTAGCCTTTCCTATGTACCCTGTCTCCAAGGTCTCTGAAAGAGGAGAGGGGACACTGGGATTTGATCATGTTACTTAGTGGTTAGTGATTGCTTCAGAACTCCTATGCTGGTTTTTACTATTTTTTTTTAATGTGGCCACAACATACAGTATTTACTTAATAGTACAGGGACTAGACAACTTGGAGATCAGTGAATTGCTTCAAGTTAATGCTTAGATGCTTTGAGAATTCCGACTATTACCTTTGCCCTAATAGTCATTAATTCTTCTGGAAATGCCCACAGGATAAGGAAGGTAGAGAATCATATGCTTCATATCTCTTGATCCTTTTTTTTTTTTTTTGGTTTTTTGAGACAGGGTCTCACTATTTAGTTGAGACTGCTGGGATTACAGGCGTGCAGCACCACGCCCCGCTCTTGATCCCTTTTTAACAACTGACCTATTTGTTTATGATTTGCTTATTATACTTGTGTAGTCTGTGTTTTAAGTGTCCATTAATTTTGGCTAAGTAGTTTCAGGTGAAAGGAGATGATCTGCTTGGTTTAGTAGTCGGTTCTTCCTGTAATGATGCAGTGAAATTCCATCTTACTTAACAACTGCCCTAAGTAAGAAAGACCACATGGAATTTGCCACTGTCTGCCTTTACTGTCCTAAATATATGTGACCAATTCTAGTGACATACAATGATAATGTGACCCATTGGTTAGTAATGACTTGAGAAATCCTAGCTTGATTTGAGTGACTTTTTTGGGTAACGAACTTTACAGATATATAATTATTTAGAATTTCTGCACTAAGCACCAGAAATAATTAAAGTTATCTTTCTGGGTTTAAACTTCTTGACTTTGGGGGGATCCAATGTGATATACTGACCAAAAGGAAAGGGGTAAAATAAACAGAAAATAAGAATGTCAGTAAGCCAATTTTATCTCTGATTTTTGGATCTGAAATGGATTTTTGGACAGTGTTAAATGTGCCTGAGAATGTCTTTGGGGATTTTTGCTTACAGCATTGTTTTGGAATATTCATAGCATAGCTGGGATAACCAAAAGGATTTAAAAAGAATTAATTTGAGCTAAAAGAACAAGAGCAATAGACCTGCCAATAACTATTTTAAAGAATAAACAGATAACTGTTTGTTTTGCCATAAAGGGCCACATTCCAGCTTCACAGCTCATGACTCTAGGATGGCTGTTTTTCTCAGAGGAGCAGTTTGGGCAGATTGAGTTGAACAGCTCCTAGGTCATTCACTTGTATTCAGTTTTGTCCTTTACCCTTTTTTACGTTGCTGAACCAAGTGAAAAATTGGAATTTATGTACATGTCATCACAATATCCTGATGTTCTAACAAGATCTTAATCCCTTTCTTTTGTTTGTTTGATTTTTGGTACCGGGGATCGACTCAGGCCCTTGCGCTTGCAAGGCAGGCGGTGGAACCTCTGAGCTAAATCCCCAGCGCAATCGCTTTCTTTTGTAAGAAAAATATTATCAGTCTTAATGTTAAGTAGCAACAAGTAGGTTTGCATTTTGAATTGTAATAGTTTCCAGTATTATTAAAAGCTTGGCTTGTGGTAACCATAGAATTTTTATTTTTATTTTTACTGATGGTATGTGGAAAAATTACTGAGTGAGTGAAGAAGCAGTTGGAGTAATTGTTTAAACTGAGATTACTTAGGAAAGGATATCTGACGTGTTTATATTACATCGATTAAATTGTTTATGGTAGAGATCATTTAAATATGCATTACCAGTATCTCAGGTTTTGCATTTGCCAATTCTGTATGCTGAGATTTTCCAGAATCTCTTAGTGGCAGCAGCCAGTGGTTCTTCCCTGAATAAATCACAGAACATTTTGCTTAGCTGAAAAAGCTCACCTTTGGAGGTGGTACTTACTCATTAATTCATTCAGAAACTATAAATGCCCACAAGGTGCTATGCACCATGCTAAGATAGTATTGATGGGAAAAATGTAGTTGTCCTGAGACAGCTTACATTCTACTGGAGTGGAACAGACACCGACCAAGTAAAAAGTAAATAATAAACAAAATCATGTTGGAGAGTAATAAACTCTGTGAGGAATATGAAATAAGGATATTAGGGTACATTGGGGCTGAGGTGGGGTGAGCTGGGCTGGCACTGTTGTAGGGTGGTGAGGGTAATCTTCTGGAGGATATAGTATGTAGGTTGGTACTTGAAATCTGCAGGGAGCTAGCCATGTGATGTTGGGGAGACAGTGTTCAAGGCCTTAGGATCACTGAGTGTGAAAGCAATGATGTAGGCACCTGCAGGCTTGGAGAAAGAAAGAAGGCTGGATATCAGGGAGCCAGTCAATAGGTCCTCAGGTGGGGTAATCAAGACTATGCAGACAATAATCTGTCCTCTCTGTATAGATAGTGAGAATCATGTGTAAGTTGGATTTTTAAAAGCTGTGTAAGATTGAAGTAATAAAAATTAGATTTCCTACCAAATTTTGAAGTTCTTGAATTTGGTTGCTTTCCAGTGCTTTGTTTCCTAAATTACCTATTTTCTTGGGCTTCAAGAAGAAGCTGTGCTTGATTTATTTTGTTCAGGGTGTTTTGAGCATCTGATTCAACAAACCATTATACCTGTGTTTGGAATTTAAGGATATCGTGATTGTTTATTAAGTACAATTGATTTTATTTAGATGCTGTGTTTGTTTACTAGGGTGGCTATAACAAAATATCACGAACTATGCTACTGGGTCAACAGTAATTTATTGTCTCACCTAAATTAAAGTGAAGGCAGGATGGGCTCCTCCTAAAGGGTGGGAGGAAGAAATCTTTCGCTCCTCATGTTTAGCTTGTGCTGGCTATCGTTGGGGTTCCTTGGCTTCTGCCATGGTGCATTCATTTCTCCCGTCATCTTCTCGTGGCTGTTAGTGTAACCATAATGGAGTAGGTACCGTCTATTCCGGTTTGACCTCCTAACTACCTACATCTGCAGAGAAATGACAATACACATATTGTCGTAGTCTAAATGGTTTTGTCCCCGAAAATTTTCATTTTGAAACCTAATAGCCAAGGTAAGGTTTATTAGAAGGTTGAGCTTTTGGGAAGTGGTTAGGTCATGAGGTCTCTGCCTTTATGAGTCTCTGCCTTCTTCATAAAAGAAGCCCCAAAGAAACCATCATCATTTGATGGCTTAGTAAAAGGTGCCATTAAAAATCAAGAAGCAGGCCTCACCAGACTCAGAATTTGATGGCAGCTTGATCATGGACTACTCAGCCTCCAGAACGTGAGAAATATATATTTGGTGCTTATGGATATAGTATTTTGTTATAGCTACCCGAATGGAATAAGACACAGTCTGACTTACTGGGTGTTAGGACTTCAACATAACCATTCTCTGTGTGGGGAGCTCATTTTAACCTCTAACAGGTACACACAGACATACACACACTTTTATTTTTTTTTTCTTTTTGGTACCAGGGATTGAACTCAGGTCCTTGCACTTGCGAGGCAGGCCACCGAACCGCTGAGCTAAATCCCCAGCCCCACACACTTTTGACTAAATTCATTATATCTCACAAATGGAAAGTGGACAATGCTTGTACATTCTCTGAAGCTGTTCAACCCATTTTCAGCACAGGCACCTGGAAGTTATGGCCCCATTGCAACTAATAACAACCAGTATTGTTGCACTCTGCTAGGCAGGAGACTGCTCGTGTGTTACCTTGTTAATTCCTTGGACTCACCCTCTGGAGATGGTTCTGTAATTACACCTGGAGGAACCCAGGCTCATTTTGTGAGGAGCCATTGGTTCTGTGACCTCATTAGCTGTTTTCATATTCATTTAAAACTTCCAGAAACTAGGTGGAGCAACCATAACCACTAATAGGAGTGCACAAGCACTAACCTTCCAGATACAGGAAAAGGCCTCTTTAGTGCTGGGGCACTTTCTTATCTTCCTCACTCTACCTCCACCCCGCTTTGGTCTTTATTCCTGAAAGATCTTATGTAATGCTTAGTGGGATTGTGAAGATTGATTAGTTAATATTTGCAAAGCACTTTGAAGATAAAAAGCTCATGAACACTTAAATTAAATTTTACCTTCTGGTGCCAAGAAATAAACAGCTTTTCTCTTTCCTGCTTTGTGGCTGGAATCTCCTCTTGGCGCACAGGAGAGGTAGTGGCCTAGGTGAGCAGGCTCTATTGATGGTCTTCTCAATAGGAACATTGGAATGTTATTGATTTCTCTTTTGAACTGGATAGGGTTCTACAAACTATTAAGCAGTGAACTCTCTGCTAAATGAAAATGTGATTGAAACAGGTTTTTGAATTTCTAGGAAATTAAAATGAGTGCAACCTCAGAAATTTGGAGATGAATGTCCAAGTAGGTTGATAATCAATCTTATGTTCCCTTAAGTATTCTGACACAAAAGTTGGTATTGATTAGGTTGCAGTCAATTCTTGTCCTCTATATTTGTTATTGGTTCAGCCTGAAGTTTGTGCCAGGAAGATCAGGTTGGCTTATACTGAATTTGAGTGGTGTAACATTGCCCATTGCTCTTCTTGAGAACCAAGTCTCTAGCCTGTGAGCTGTAATATATCCTCAAATGAACTCTGTAAAAGTATGTTGGAAATGGGAGAGGAAGTACATACATTCACGGGACAAATAAAAAGTCAGTGACTTGTAAGAATAAGCCAAATTAGGGGCCAAATGGGAAATGGTGACTTGCTTGAGATTATACCCTGCTTCTCCTATTGCATAGATCCAAATACTGTTCTCGACTTGTGAGTCTAACAGATGCTTTTAAACTGGGCAGTTAATGAACCTTGACTATATGTATGAGCAGTATTTTATTGCACAGCAGTTGTTTTCCCAGAATGTATTGACCTTTATTCCAGTCTCCCATCTGAGCAAGCTTCTGTCTGTTGAATCATCTCCTAGAATCTCAACCCTGAATAAATAGAGAGCTTAAAGGTAAGGAATACTTGGGTTAGTTGAGCCAGGAGTAAGGGTGGATAAGATCAGAGTTCAGAGCCAGGTCAAAGTGGGGAGTGAACAAAAATAGCTGAATCTCTGGCCAAACCAGATAAAGTATCTTAAACTGAGCTCCCTGGTGCCTTTAAAAAATAAGAACCAAGACTGATTATGTAAAGGTACAAATTTCCCTAAAATGAATGTCATTATATTTTATACATTAAATGTACCAATAAAATTAATTTTAAAAATGCTTTACTTCTTGCGTATTAAAGGGATCATGGAATCTGTGATCTAAAATCTGGGAATCAATGATTCTATGTTTGCCCTCAAAGATAGCAGCTGCTTTATAGATGTCTTTAAAAGGGTGCATGAAAACAGTGCTACCTCTGCTCATGAACTTAATTTGTTGTACGATTTTGGAAAAGTTGGCCACGTTTGTGTGGGGAGGATGACTAGTCATGTTTGTTACCCGCTGCAGTTTGCACACAAAAAATTTTGCCAGATGCTTCTGTTTGTGAACCAGATTGTTTGCAAACAAAAGTGTTCTTGAGTTGAGGTACCACTGTCTTTGAGCTTGTCATGGGAGCTGTGTAGTTTCAGAAATCAGTTCCTTCAACTTTGATCACATCAAACTATAGAATAGCTGTGGTTTCTGAAGGCCAGTTGTTAAATATATTCATGCCTATTTAATTTTTTTTGACTGGCTACTAAAGATCTAAAAACATTTATATTTTGGTTCAAGGAAAGGACTTTCTGTGGGCATTTAATATTTTTAAACTGCTGGCTGATCAAAACTAGTATTTACTGGTATTCTTGTGTTCACGAGTCCAAGGTTTAACTGTTGAGGGTTATATTGCTATTCATTTCCTCTCTTCTCCTATTTACACTTGAGCTTCACTTCCGTTTGGAGCATTGCATATTTTCATACTCAAACTTGAGGCTTACTGTTTCAATGTACAACACTATTTTAGTTGCTAGGATAAAATGACAAAATTTCAAACTTTTCCAGAGGTAAATGTAAGGTCATTACTTAGACTACTTTTTTTTTTTTTTTCAGTTTTTTGAGACAGGCTGTCACTGTGTAGTTGAGACTGATCTGGAACTGTGTAGCCCAGGCTGTCTCTGAACTAGCAGCAATCCTCCTGCCTCAGCCTCCTGAGTGCTGGGATTACAGGCATGTACCACGATGCCTGGCTAGACTACTTTCAAATTTAAGGTCCTGAGTTTATATTATCAAATTAAAAAGAGTGTTGACATTCATTTTAATTTATTGAGAACTTTTATACCTCTCATAAAATAGCTAGTTCTGTGTTTGACAGTTCTTATAATCTATGATAGCATTTATGAAAGGTATGCTAATGTGACTACATTTAAATTCATTCTCTAAATAATGTGTAGTTTGACCAAACAATAATAGTGGCACAAGTAGGCCTGTACTACTCATTGAAGATGAATAATGTGCTTATGATGAAAGGATAAGAGTTTTCTTAAAGAAACAAAAAAGAAAACAGAGACGACTACTTGAGTTTTTATAATCACCTGTAAAGCAAATCAGGATAATTTCAGTGTCTGATAGCTGTGTGTATTGTTTTGTATTTTTGTTACAATAGTGGGATACAAGATCAGCCAGATCCTGTATCATCTAGATCTTTTTGAGGCCTCTGTTTTTGCTTTACCAATCACTTTTTGTCCATATTTGGGCCTTTTAGGGGGTTACTTATTAGTAGTGATAATGTTGGACAGGAAAAAAAATGATCAAATCCGGTCATTGTTTTTGTGTAAGATGTATCAGTGGTCTTTGCTACACACTGCAAAGGGCAGTAGTTACAAAACCTCAGAGGGCATGTAGCAGTACACGTTGATCTCTCCCTTGTGTAGTTACAGAGGCTTTTCTGATCTATTTGAGCCTGTGTGCTAGAGTGATTGGCTGGCTGCTGGACAGGGTGAGTTGACTGGGTAACTTGAGGATGATCTACATGTGTCTCATTCTCCAACAGTTCATGGCAGTGGCAGTTAATTCTTGAGACCAAGCTCCAGTACATAAGCCTGTGCAGCTTCTGCTTGAGTAGTCTGGTGAGCAAAGCATGTCACTGTAGGCTGAACTCAAAAGTCAAAGGGCAAAGCAGGCCCCCCCAGGGTAGCTTGACACTGCAAGGTTACCTGGCAGAGGGCATGGGCGTACAGGGAAGAACAAAGAACTTGGGCCAAGTGATACAATTTACTTTGTAAGATTTGTTTAAATTTGGCCTTTCTTTGTGTGTGTTTTGCTGGGATCAAACACAGAGGCCTCATATACACTAGGCAAGTGCTCCACCAGTGGGCTGTATCCCCAGCTTACCTGGTAAGATTTCACATTTTTACTGAGAACATTTGATTTGACTTCTTAATAACACTTTGATTGTCTCCTTTCTTAAGTGCTTCATCAGGGGGTTGGTAGTAAAGAACAGAAATCTGTTCAGATTTGCATTAGGATTACTGTAGACACAATAGGCTAGCTCACAGGCATAAAAAATAGGAAACCAAGATTAGTAGGTCCCACCAGAACTGGGACTGATGGATATTAGACTTTAGAGCTGTTCTCTTTCATCTGTGAGAGTCCATACACCTTCTCTCTTCTTTGCTCTTCTTTTTCCCTCCTACATATGACTTGGTGTGGCCACCTCAGTCCTAATTGCTTGTAACCTTATGCCACAAGCACCCACTGCTCTCTCACTATCTGGGTCTAATTTGTATCCCAAAAATCCCAGCTTATGGATTGGTTAGTCCTGAGGCCTACTCTTCAGTAGGTCTGAGTTTGAGTTCTCAGTCTTCATTTCCTTCTTTTTCATTAATTGATCTAGTCCAGACTCATGACTTTAAAAGCTGTCTTGATATTGATGATTTGTAAGTGTCTGTCTCCAGCTTGGACTTCTCCCTTGAACTCCAGATTCACGTGTACTTCATTACTTCATGTCTCCACTTGGATAAATCTTGTAGTCATCTCAGAAGTTACATTATAAATGGATCGCTTAATTTTCTCCTAATCAACCTGCATCTTCAGGTCTTCTCTCACGGAATAGCCATTTCCTTTGCTCAGTTGTTTAAGCCTTGAGGTCTTTTAAGAAATCCTTGACCAAATATTTTTACAGTATGTGTACAAACTGTAATTCTAATATTATATGTACATTATAAAAGAAAGGAAATTGGAAACCATAATCTGATAAGGATGAAGTAAAGTAGATCTTCAAAGTCTTGCTGTTTAGGCTGCCTTATGTTCTCATTTGCTAGCATCTTAAGCATGATGAAAAAAGTTTCTTTTTAAAATCATGAAAAAACATAAAATTTACCAGATTAAGTATTTTAAAATACAGTTTCTTAGTGGTGAATACATTCACATTGCTATGAGACAGCTCCTAGAACTTTTTCAGCTTGTAGATCTGAAACTCTGCGCCCACTGAATAGTAATTACTCCTCTTCCTAGCCCTAGATAACTGTATTTTTACTCTCTGTGAATTTGACTACTTTAGATTGCTCATGTAGGTGAAATCATATAGTATTGGTGTTTTTATGGCTGGGTTATTTCAGATAATTATTTCAGAAAGTTTACCTGTATTGTGGCATGTGACAGGGTTTGCTTTCTTTTAAGGCTAATATTTCATCATACATATATGCCACATTTAAAAAATCCATCTGTTAGTAGCACGTGGGTTGCTCTTACCTTTTGGCTATTGTGAATAGAGCTGCTTTGACTGTGGGTATCCAGATATTGCTGTGAGACCCTGCTTTCAATTCTTTTGGTCTCCCAGTCCAGGCTGATCTGACCAAGCCTGTGGGTCTTTCCTGACTTCTCTCTCATACTGTAATCTAGTCTATCAGCAAATCTCCTTGATTTATATTCAAAGTACATATCTCACCTCTGACTGCTGTTCATCTTGCCTGTCACCATCAACCTTTCTTTTAATCACTGTAGGCTCTTGCCTGGACCATGGCACTAGTCTTCTAACCTTTCTGTTTGGACCTTTGACTCTTGCAGTCTGTTCTTCATAGAGCAACCAGAGTGATAATCTAAAAACATAGGCTGGATCTTGTTGCTCCTCTGCTTAAAACCTTCTAATAATGCCTGACACAGTGAGGACAAAATCTATAGTTTCCTTGGTTTATAATTTCCTAACTATTTTCATGCTTTGCTCATTTGGCTTTAGACACACTGGTTTTCTGCTGTGCCTTAAACACACCAAGATGATCCCTGCCTCAGGGCTTTTGCACTTGTACCCTCAAATTGAGTGGTTTTATTTATTTATTTATTATTTATTTATTTATTTTTAATTGAATTTATTGGTACATTTTAGGTATACAGTACAGTTACATTTATTATTGGGATATTGTACCTTTACATGACAGGTCTTATTTCTCATTTTTTCCCCTTGTCCCTGCCCTCCCTTCACCCTTGAGTGGTTTTATTCATAGATATTGCTTGGTTTACTCTATCCTTTAATTCAAGTGCTTCTTAATTGTGACCTCCTCAAAGAGGCTTTTCCAAGTCATTTCCTGAAAAGGCATTCACTAGGAACTGATTTTTCTCTTCCTCTTAGGCTTTCTTTTTTCTGAGCACTTGGCCCTTTTTGACACCATACTATATTTATTTGTCACTTTCTTACTGGTTGTCTCCTACAAGGGTTTGCAAACATCATGATAGCAGGGATTTTAAAGAGTGGTATGTTGAAGATGCTTGTATTTGTGGATTAAATGCATAAATAAAAGGATATTTGTACTCTTGAAGTAACTAGGTTGAGCCATGGTGACAGATACCTTGTGTACATGTGATACTCTAAGTGAAGGCAAGTTCCAAGGAAAATACTAGAATTAGCCTCCCACTCCAGGCTGATTTCTGCCTTGCTCATTGGTTTGTAGGCTGTTGTCTGTGAGGTCTAACTGAGAAAGTATAGATGTCTCATCCAAACTTCTGCTGAAAAAATAATTCAGGGATTGTCTGTTCTCTTGGCTCCAGATCACCAACCCTGAGTCTTGGCTTCTCTTTATTACCTGCAATCACATTTCCTGTTGGAATGTGAGGACAGTGCCACATTTGCACAATGAATGCTGGAAATGGGCACCATAATGCAGAGCCAGAAATCCCTCCTGCAGGGGAGATGGTATGTTGATAGGTCTGTGAATTACATAATGAAATCTCCTCTTACCTTCCTTGTAAAAGATATGAACACACACACACACACACACACACACACACACACACACAGGAACAACAGTGGGCTTTTTCCCCCAGTTTGTTTGGAATATTCTTGCCATTCTGAACTTTGGGGGCTCTGGGATTAGAATCTTGTATAATAGCTTTGTTTTCTCCCAGCTGGGTTTCTGATGAAGTTATGCTGTTGGGAACATTGTTATTTCTAAAGGATCTGTGCACCTTTGTGAGTAGGGTACTTCTGCCTTAAATGGCCTTCCGTCCTGGGAAAGAGCACTTCTGATGCGTCACTCACAGTGATAATGTCATAGGATTGGAATATCATCTTTGCCTGTTCACTCCTCCTCATGGCCTTGAGTAGTCTATTTCCGTCTCAGTAGTGAGTTAGAAGAAATGGTATTTAAAACAGGAATGTAGGCTCCTGGAATCTTTAGATGCATAACCAGCGGTTTATCAATTGCAAGAGTTTCAGAGATGATTGCAAATGCAGTTGGTGGGGGTACTCCTGGTGTACAAATGACACTCAGTTTTTGACATGTAGTTTCTTGGTCTGAGTGCTTCTTACATAAGTATTTAATTTGTGAAAATTTAGATTCTGTACTCATTGGTGTGCTTTTCTATGTGTGACATACTTCAGTAGAAGACTTCATAAGAAAGCAAACCAACTGTAATTCCTACCTGCAAAATCTCCTGCCAGTAGAGCTATTCAAATAATAATAATAAACATACTCAGATTAGTGCTGGGACTAAGGAAAGCATAGTGTAGGAGCAGAGATAAAAGGAAGCAAACTCATTTTGTGTGTGCGTGGGAGACTGGAGGAGAGTCAGAGGTTTAAATGGGATTTCTCTATCACCTTTATACTTGATAAGGATTTATATGAGAAACCAGAATAAGCAGGTTGATTCTAGATCTGTTACAGTACACTTGGAAGCTAATGTAATGCTTAGGAGGTAAACTGTTATTGCCTAAAAAAGAAAAATTATTAAAAATATTGGTTTCATGGTGTCTTTTGGTGTTTAGCTCTTCAGACTTCCTCACTGTTAGCATGGATAGCTCTGTAGATAAACCATTACTGAAACCCAAGACTGCATATTACTCACTGGTGTGTTTTGTTATTGTGACATATTTAATATTGAGAGCCTGCCTTGACCCTTTACTAAAGGAGGGTGTGGGGGGGCACCCATATTAAGATGCAATGGCTATAAAATTGATACCTTTTTTTCAGCTTTAATTGAGTTTATTGGTACATTTTAGGCATACAGTACAGTTACATTCATTGTTGGGATCTTGTACCTTTACATGACAGGTCTTGGTTCTCATTGATACCTTTTTAAAAATGATGCTGGCCATAAAAGAGATTCGTAGTCTGATGAAACACAAAGTAGTTTTGTTGCTTGTTTTCATCATAATGAAATTAACACAGTTATAATAATAATTAGCAAGCATTTCAAGATAGTATAAAATGAAAGTCTTTACTGTAAATACAGTGGGACTCATAGAAGGAATTGAGTAAAGAACAGAACTGTTGGCCACTGAATGATTGGAGTAGGTAGCACACATACTGATCTTTGGACAATAGGTTTCAGACTTGAGGGTGTGCAAGAAATGCTTCCTGAGTTCTGGCCCCCAGATTCTGTAGGTGTGGGTTAAGGCTTAGAGTTGCTGATTTTCACAAGCAGGTGTAGGTTGTTCGGATTGTCAGACTATAGTATCAGAACTGTACTATCAGAATGGGTGACTGGGAGTTTTGGTAGAGAGAGACGGGAGCATTTGGTGGAAAACCCTGTGGCATTCTAATGATGTGGCCAACAAGTTCCTGAGACAAATAGGCAGTTTAACTGAAAAGAGTGAATATGGCAAGTGGGTTTACCATTGGTGGGCCAGGTACTAGCAACTGAGCTTGTAATTCATGGGTTGTTATACTGTACAATATGTGTTTATTAGAAGGTGGCTTCAAAATGTGGTCATTATTTAAATGAAAATTTCACTCTGAAGGATTTTCTTCATGATACATTAGATCTGGAACACACCTTATAGATTATTTTCTTGTTCTTGTTTAAGAGAGAAGACTGAGATGCCTAGAGCCAAGGATGTAACATGCTGAAGGATCAGTAGAAATTTGGCTACAACTTAGAGATTTCTTGATGAGCCATCATTTTACTTATTTGTTTATTCATCAAGTACTATTAAGGAGGTAGCTATTGTATGCTCAGTCCTGGGATCCTGCTGTTAAAAAAAAAAAAACGAGCCCCATCCCCCCAAAAAAAAAAAAAAAAAAAAAAAAACCCGAACAAATAAAAAACTGGTATGGACCTTGCTCTCTTGGAGTTTACAATCTAATATTGGTAGAAAAAGTACAGGAATTTCTCCAGTGGTGGATAAGTTCCTCATGCCAGTTATATATAGCAGATTGTCTTACTGGGAAACCAGTTTTGTGTTCCACACATCCCTACAGATTGTAATATTATTTGGAGTGGGACCTCGTGCCTGAGCCATGCCGTGCTCTGCATAGCTGTACTCTTTGTTTGAGTGGTATGTGCTGCGTGGCCTTGAGCTTCTTTCATTTAGTGCAGTCTGCTTTGATTTATTTGGCCGGGATACACAAGTGTTTCTTAAATTTCAGTGTGCAAGGCTGTCCCCCGAGGACCATATTAAAAATGCAAATCCTACAGATCTGCAGTAAGGGCTGTGATTCTGTATTTTCGGCATACTCCCAGGAATGCTGATCTTGCCAGTAGGTGGACCCACTGATTATTAGAGTCTAGATACCTGGAAGTGTGAGAGGCCTTCTGGTCACTGATGATCTCTTCAGTGAGTTTGGATTTCATTTGTTTTGATGAAGTCATTTATATATTTTAAGCTTTATAATGGTAAAATATACTGTATATAATAGTTTATAATAACAAGATACTGTATAACTATAGAAATACCTTTGCTATTGCCATTACCATTTAGCCAGTATTGGGCTTTTTAAAGGTTGAAAGTAAATAAATGGACCTTCTGCATAGGGTGATTCTTTTTAAAAATTGTGTTCCTTGTGAAGTTAAAAAAAAGACTCTATTTTTAAAAAGGTGTGTGAGTGCCTGTTGTATGTGCCTGTGTGTAGGTGTGTTTTTAGTGGCAGAGAATGCAAAATCTTGGAAGGGAGTAGTTTTGGTTGACCATCTTGATTACTTTTCTTCCATTGTGTCTTGGCTTCTGTGTACAGATGACAAGTTCTGTGTCTGATAACAAGGTTGCTGGTCCAGTTGTTATGCCAGGTAGCTTTGCCAGTGTCAATTGTAGAATTCATGAGGTCTTAGGAGCTAGAATGGTCTGTGGTACTTATCCACTCAAGTGTTCTTGTGGGAGGGCCCCTGTTTAACTTACCTTGTTCATAGAGGCATGTGTTCCATAACCCTCCAATCAAGGAGCTCTCCTGTTGCCGTAATGAAATGTTCAGTTTCCAAAGAACTATGGAAGAATTGTAGATGACTAAAGCTCAGAAAGTTTCCTTACTGTAGATTTTCTGTGCATTTAGTGTGAGCACAGTCTTATGTTGGTCTGTGTAGACATATACTGAATGACTATAGATAACAATAAACTTTGCAGTGTAATTGAGAGGGTGGGACTCAAGCAGTTGAGGTATCTTGTTTTTTATCATGTTATTCAGAGGCTTCTACAGTTCTGATAGAAAAATATTTTGACCCATGTGTTTCTGCTGGTTTTAGCCTATTTGGTTCCATCTAATCAATCCTGAGGGACTCTGTGGTGGTTGATGCCTGAACATTCTATTCAAAGAAGTGCCATTTCAGGAGTCACTTTATGCAGTAGGCTTGGGATCTGATGGCCTGGGCTCAGTTTAAAAAACCTCATAGTTTACCAGCTGTATGATGTTGGGAAGATTACTTAATTTTTCCCTAACTATTCTTGGTTCATAGTAGGTTAAGTCCATGGATGCAGAACCCATGGATACAGAGAGCTACTGTACTTGTTATTTATATTAGACAGTTTAATCTGTACATAAGATGTATAACATAAATATATATATGTATATAGCATTAACATTTATAATAGGTGGTTATGTAACTTGAATTGGAGCTGGCTTGATGGAAATGTATTTTCTCCTATTAGGTGAAATGGCTCTAAAATTACTGACTGCTGGCTTGGGTGTGCTTAGGGAAAGGAAATACTGATCATTAATTGAGAATGTCCATCTTTGCTGGTTTTCTTTTAAATAGAAAGTGTATTACTGATCTAGGTTCCTTTCTGTCGGAAAGTTTACATCAAACAGTTTATTGAGCTAGAGTTTTTGCTTTAATGAGAGAGAATTAAAAATTGACATTCTCAAATGGCATGATCGTGTTCAACTCTTGTGCCGTATGATGTGAAGTTAGACTTTTTTTAAGGTAAATGGTGTTCTTCGTTGTGCTTGTAAAAAGCATACTTCTGTCTCTACAGATGACAAGCGTATTTCATCTAGATTGGACAATTAGTTATAACTGTCTTTTTTTATATTTTGGCACAGTACTGAGGTTTGAAACCAGGGCCTCAGCATTGAGTTAAATTCCTACTAGCCCTTTTTTATTTTTTACTTTGAGGGTGGGTCTCACTAAATCACTAAGTTGCCCAAGCTGTGCTCTAACTTGGTGATCCTCCTCCCTCACTCTCCCGAGAGTGCTGGACTAATAGGCATGTACCATCATGCCTAGCTTATAACTATATTTTAAAATTTTAAATCAAATTTAGCCTTTCAAACTGTGATATGTTTCATACTGCTCCTCATGGGGAATATTAACATGATTAAGTATTCAGGAATGAAGGGGAAGGTTGTTTCAGGTTAAATAAATTGGTTCATGGTTCAGACAAGTGGTTTTTCAAACTTACTCATCTAGCTATTCTTTACACTCTTTCATAGAAGAGGCAGAACAGGAAAGCCCCACAGATCCCTTCAATTTTTTTTTCCTCATTGAATTTATTGGTACATTTTAGGTATACAGTACGGTTGCATTCATCATTGGGATCTTGTACCTCTACATGACAGGTCTTGGTTCTCATTTTTTCCCCTTGTCCCTGCCCTCCCTTCACCCCCTCAGCAGTTGTTCATGTTAGCATAGTTACTTATCTCCTCACACGGCTTGCGGGAGGAGCAAGTGTTACAGGAGGTTGCAGGGGAGCAGGCTGAAGAGCTGGCTGTGCTGCCTGTGTTCTGCAGCTCCCTGGCAAAGCATGTGAAGGGTATGGCTTTCACCCTGCTGTCCCACAGTCTTGTTAAAAGCCCCCCACTGGGCCGGAAATTTGGTTCAGTGGTTCCACCGCCTGCCTTGCAAGCACAAGGGCCCAAGTTCAATACCCGGTACCAAAAAAAAAAAAAAAAAAAATCCCCCCACAACTGTCCGTGTTCCTCTAGTCCTTGAAGAGACAGAGCTCTCATTGCTGAACATATCAGAAGAGACCCTGCCTGTGGGCTGAACTGAGCTGGCCTAGAGCTGCCCGTAACCAAGAGGCATTGAGTGAGGTATTGAGTGGTAGATTGAGAGAGACTGGAGTAGGGCCCTTGGGCAGATTCCCCAGCATGAGTAACATCAAGCAAGAGGAATGAAAGTGCCTACCTTAAAACATTTCAACAAATAACAAGCATTATGTTAGATGCCAGTGCGATTAAATTCCCTCTGAATGCCACAAACCACAACACATAACTGCATTGACCCATGATATAAACCAGTCTCCATCGCTTCATGTACCAAACTCAGACATTTCAGAAATCTCAAATAGCACCTGTTTCAAATATGGATAAAATTTCCAAGTAATTCTTCCAGCAGCCTCTTGGAAGAGATCTTCAGTCCTGTCTGCCCAGGCACCTTGGAGAGTGTTTTTGTTGTGGCAGCCAATGCAGGGTAGAGAGGAAATGTCAAAAGGTAGGTAGCAACTGGTATTCTACTGAGAATCCCTGGAGATTTTTGTCCAGGAGGGCTGCCTTTGTGGGGGAGATGCATCCCCTAGGGTGCTATGGTGCTATGTTCCTCTGTCCTGAGCTGTGCTCCTGATGTAGGGTTAAAAACTCTAGCAGACACTTCTGTGTGGTTTCCAGACCAGCATGCTATATGTTGTTCATGGCTTTTCTAAGTATTTTAGGTTCTATAGAAACCTCATGTTCTGTATAAACCTCTTTTAGGAAGATTTGAGATGGTAGTGGTAATCTATATTGGGACCATCTCAATTCAATATTAAATAAGTCTGGGACAAGCAGCAACACCCACTCTATTACAAATTTTATATGAGGCAAACATCTATTTTTGCTTTGTGCAGACTCCACTGTATGAAGTGCTAAAAATAACCAAATGCTCAGAAATAATTTGTGATGCAAAAATGACTATAGGGGGAACCGTGTTGTTTTCTGCCCTGGTTATAACTAAAGTGTACAGGCTAGAAATTATGCCCTAGAGTTATATTTCCTAGGTCATTGCAAAGCTTTTCTGGTGTCAATAGGCCCTTAATGTGGCCCCTGTGAGCTTGAAATGTCTTGTACATATAAATTGTCAAAGAAACTTAAACTAATTTAGACAGTTTTAAAAACATTTCTTAGTTGGGGTAGATTTTTGAGGTTGGCTGGCTTTTTCTTTGTTTCAGGATTTTTTGGGAAAAAAGGGAGAGTGGTTAGAAATAAGTAAACAGGTTAGAGTCACCAAAAGACAAAGTTGTTACTTTTTAAATGCTCAGCACATTTCCTAATTCTGGCATTGTCCTTAAACTATGCTGTGCATGAAACTCAAATCCTCCAGTGTTTTAAACTGAATTGGGAAAGTGAGAACTGTCAAGTGTATGTGTCACATCAGGCTCTGAACTCAGGGGTCTGATGCCTCTTATTTTTACCAAAGTAGGCAATTCACCTCTCCACCTGGAAGAAAACAAGCTTTTGGATACAGAAATTTTGAACCTGCCAGAGGAACAGCGGGTTAATTTAATGCCTAAATCGTGTTTTCTGTTGTATATGTAAGAAAACACTCCCCTCTATCCGAGTATGTCCAGGATGAGCCAGTTGACCCAATTCTCAGTGTGCTGTGAGATGCACCTTCTCTCCTCACCCACCAGTGTGTGTGCATTCAGCTTGTTCTTCCGTGTGGGTGAGGATGGACGTAGTCTTGTGTGCCTCTCTGTGCTGCTATTTCTGTTGTCAGTTCCAAGCTTCACATAAAAAAAAAAAAAAAAA
>NW_022900940.1:13085417-13113924 GCF_012274545.1 Fukomys damarensis
CGAAAAAAAAAAAAAAAAAAAAAAAGATCTAAGATTATAAGTAAGTGACGGCGTTGCTTGGAAGGGAAGTGGATGGAGAGGACTCACATTCAAGACCGCACTAGCAATTGACTGGGCTGTGTATTTCTCTGAGCTGCTTAACCCTTTGCATGCATCCCTTTATGGCTGTGAACAATTCTTACCATCTGTTGGATTTTTCTGTGAGATGATTTGATTTTAGAAACCTAAGTGCCTCAAAGAAAGTGAAAGCAGTAATAGATTTTCTGGAAAAATCTTTGGAATATGTTCTGCTCCCTGCCATGTGTGTACCTCTTCTGCCATAATAATCTGTATGTTTGGGCTGATTACACCTCTAAAAGTCTGCAGAAGAAAGTGGTAAAATCGAAGTCACAACCTTAGAGAGAGGTTTTCGTTTTTACCCTCCAGCTTTTACTTTAGCCGTTTGGTTTTTTTTCCACCACTGTTTAAGTTTTTCTCAGCAGATAAAGGACAATTGGCATATGGGAGAAATCTTTATTTTTGTTCTGGGACCAAACTTGGGACCTTGTTCTTTTGAGGCAGGCAGCAGCACCACTGAGCTAATCCCCGGCCTGACAGTTGGCATATGGGAGGAAGAAAATACATTTTTTTTTTACATAAAGCTATTTTTCCTGTAAGGAAGACTTTCTAAAACAGGAAATTGGGACTTAATTTGCAAACAAAAATTTTAGTGAAATAACTATTTAAATGGAAGTAGCTTGTAAATATTTTCACTTTGAAAAATAGAAACTCATTGTGAACTTCATCTATGATAACATCTAATTATATCTGAACTTTATGCTATTAAACCATACAAATTTAAACTTGGAAAAAAAGTTAAACTTTGAATCATAGTACTGATCTGTTCAGGTTTGTATTGTTTCGAAAGGAATGTTCAGCAGCTCAGTGAGGTTGAAGCTTCCAGAAGTTGTTTGCAGGGGGCTGTTTGCATTCCAGACCTCCCCTTGGCAAAGTCATCTCCCATTTGCAGTTTTGTAGCCTTTTCTCTGCCCCAGTGCAAGGCAGGCTAGTAGAGTTGGGATATTCACGTTTCTGTTACCCAGTTGGCTAGTTTTAAGAAAGATACGGCTTGACCCTGTTCCTCCTTGGCTTTTAGCTTTCACTTGCCTTATTTGGTAAAGCTGTGGGGTTATTCCTGGAAAGGGCAGTTTCACCAGTTTCAAGGACTGCTTCCCACCTCCTCTGTCTCTTTCTGAGCTGGGAACTAGTTAACTTACAGCCCTGGGGTGTCTGTTTCCCACTGGGGCAGTTGCAGGTCTGGGGAATCCTTAAGAGCTCTTGCTTCATACAGGACTCAATGGTGATGGATCCGTCACGAAAGGGATGTTTACTTGCAATCTATATATCCAGTGTAACTTTTGTTAGAAAATACAGACTCCTGAATGATGCTCACTTATGGGCTTTGTCTGGAGTCTGGAATGAGCATGCCCTTCTTGCTTGTCCCAGGGCCTTGTCATCCAGATTACCTTTCCCCTAATTATTGTCTCTGATTCTGTATTCTCTCTGCCTCTTTTGGGTCTTTTTCTTATCCCTTTTATGGAATATATAGTATTGCATACATGAAAGCACTACATCTTGAGTTTTAGTAGCGTTCATGGTTTATTGTTCTATAGTTTTTATGTCACTTATAGGAAAATTTGTCCTTTTTTTATATACGGAGTCATATTTTCAACCTCCTCTCTACTCCTTGCTCCTGAACCAAGTGGACACTGCAATCCTGACAGCACATCCTTCTCGGGTATATATGTAGCATTGTTTTAAACATGATTAAAGTTTTAGGGAGATGAGAAGATGTGACTAATTTCTTGGAGCCTGTGCTTGGAGCCTGTTTTATATTTTAGTCTAATAAGGAGGTTGTGGACCTTCAGAAGATAGTTATGTCCTTTCTGATTAAAAATTGGGGATAGAGAAAGGGGAGAGGAGGAAGTAAAGTTGATGTAAACTAATCCTTAACTCCTTGCCCAGAGAGCAGATATATATGTATATTATATATATATTTTTTTTTAAAAAAAAGAAAAAGTTGAATTTGTTGAGGATTGTGAGGGAGGAAGGCGGAAGGAAGTGTTTTTCCTTCCCAGAATGCGGAGGCTGCCATTCAGTGGGAGAATTTCAGAGCTCCTGAACTTACGAACTCACTTTCATTTTCAAGAATCTGTTGGTGGATCCTTTTTTGTCTTGGCTGCATTTTGTTCTTCCAGCCCTGCCTGAGCAGAGAGCTTCCCTGGTCTTTCTTGTTATCCTGCAGTTCCCTTTTGGTGTGTATGAAGTTAAAGGATGCCAGTGTTGTGTGTAGGCATCCCAAAAGGCTTATAAAGAGGCACATTGGTGACATCTCATATCCTGCTGGAGTGGACAGAGGGAGGAGGAAAACGGGCACCTTTGAGTGTTGACTTCCATAGGGACGTTGACCTTTGTGATGTTAGAATAAAGTACTCATCTACCCAAACAGGTAGACACACACTGGTGTGACCCGCCCACCCAGAGCTAACTGTGTGCCATTCCTGCCCAGACAGTTGTTTTGTCATCTGCATTTTCAGTTTGGTCCTATTTGGTTTGAGTATTTCTATTTCCTGTTTATAAAATAATGAGCAAACAAGATTTAAAGCAATATGCTAGGTATGTCATGAACCAGCTAGGTAAAGCAAGTAAAACCAGCTGATTATCTGTTTCTTCAAGTTTGTAGGGAAGTTTTGGTTTAATTGCTTGAAGTTCATTTGCACTAGAGATGAATGTCTCTTGATGATAGAGTTGGTTCTTTGGTCCTGCTTATCTGCCCTGGTGCATAAAACCATTTGTCACAGTAATAATAACAAACACTACTGCTACTTGTAGTTATTGAATACTTCCATGGTATCTATTGTGTTCTGAAAGCATTACCCATGTGGGCTCATTTTGCCCATGAGGCTTGTACTGGTCATGTCCTTGTTTTACTCTTGAGGAAACACAGGCTCAGGGAATTAACGTGCCCGGAGCAACAGTTAGCTAGAAATGTGAGCCCTGGCAGCCTGACTATAGAAAGGCCTTGCCAACTGCACTACTATTGTGCCTCTTAACACCCTCAGTCATGATTGGCTGCAAGTAGCCTTGAGAGCTTTTTCTTATTTAACTGTTCTCTGGAGCGTGTGGGGCGAGGACTGCCTAGATTAAATGCACACAAGTTATTTTGGTGCTTGCTGTTTCTGCCAAGAAGTGACCCCTTTGCTTTCCTTTGCTGCCATGCTGTCTTCTAAGCTTCCTTTCCCTTGTTATCTTAATCATGCCGTTTTCATACATATGTTCATCTTCCTCAAGTCTGTCTCAGATCTGCAGGTCCTCTAAGGCACTGATTCCCAGGAATCACCTGGAAGATGAAGAAAATTTGTATTCTTAGTTTCTGTTTTTGCAGTTGGGGTTGTGCTTGGAAATAAAATTTTACTTTTTGTATTTCCTTAGAGATTATGATGACTAGCTTTAAGGCAGTATTTCTCATACCACAGGCAAACTACACAGTGATTTTTTTTAACATGTACATTGTGAAATCTGCTCTGTGATCTGCTGTGGGGCAGAAAGATCTGCCTTTCTAACAAGCCACTGCAGATGGTGATGCAGTTAAAGTTCATGCTTCTCATTTGAGGAGCTGGAGCCTGGATCCTTCGTGCCAGATGTCACTGTACTTCTTTACCTTTTTAAAGCCATTTAGTGAGCTGCATCTCACAGTGGCTGAAATGTGTGACTTGCAACAACTTTCTGGAGGTAATTGCCTCCCAGGTAAAGTGAGAAAAAGGAGAAAAATGATCAGGTCATGAAAGGGGGAAGTGTCTCCATTTGGAAAGGACTTGTTAAAAAGGCACGCATTGTTAATTGGTAACTGAGTACCTAATATTTGTCGCTGAAGCCTGCAAATCAAGCTGCTGAGAGTCTTAAGACAGCTTCTAGCTGCAGAGGTTTTTAACACCTCTCATCTGACTTTTGTTAAATAGCCTGCTGGAATCCAAAATAGAAGCTGTGTAGGGAGATTCTCTCCCTAAGCTTATTTCAGCTGCTAAACCTCCTCTGTTAAAGGTTCTACTGCCCCCAACCCAGTATGAAATTAGTCATATCAAGTCACAAAGCATCCAGAGATACTTGGTTTAATCTAACCTTGATGCTTGATGGTTCCTTGAACATCTCCACCCAGTGATTCCCAGACCTGGCTGCCTGTCAAAATTATTTAAGGTGTTTAAAACAATGCTCTTTTTTGTTATTCAAGAAATAGATTCAAACGGTCTTCTTGTAAAACACTAAGATGTTGCCACAGAGGCTTAAGTCTCCTTTTCATTCTGTTCCTGACCCTAAAATTAGCCACTTTTATTAGATTGTCCTTTAACCTTTCTAGAATATTGTCTATGCCTATTCTCACATATGTCTATAAAAAGTCTACTACTAAGGAAGTATTTTAGCATTATTATGGGTTTTAAAACTTCAAAGCAGCAGCTAAGTCCGTTTTTCACTTGATTCTGTAGACATCACCAGGGTATCCCTGGCTGTAGCTTGTAGGCCTCTGGACTGCCTTCCTTCTCTTCCTTGTCTCTCAGTGTTGATCTCATCCAGGACTTTGTCGTTGTTCTTCATCTCTTCTCCATATACTTTTTTTTTTCTCATTGAGTTTATTGGTACATTTTAGGTATACAGTACAGTTACATTCATTATTGGGATGCTGTACCTTTACATGACAGGTCTTAGTTCTCATTTTTTCCCCTTGTCCCTGCCCTCCGTTCACCCCTCCTCCCCTCCCCCTTTACAAACACTTCATTTCCATTTTCATTTTCTTGCCCTCCGTTCACCCCTCCTCCCCTCCCCCTTTACAAACACTTCATTTCCATTTTTTCATTTTCTCATATTTTTTCCCCTTATTAGCTTTCCCCTACCCTTCCCACTTTCCCTATACCTTTAGCCCCTTTCTTCCTATTTCACATTGTCCATTATATCATTAGGATGTTATGTTCTATTATAGTTTATTAGCTGATCTCATTTGGTCCTGGAGGTCAAATGCGCTGATGACTAACAAGTCTGTTTTCTAATTGCCTCTGCCCACCAGGACCCAAACTATATATCCAGCTTTCTAAATGACACCTCCTCTGAAGGGACATCACAGGCATCTCACCTTTATAATCTGTCTCTAACTAGCAAGTTCTCTTGCTCCAAGCCTGCTTCATCCTGTCTTTCCCATCTCAATATATGGTGACTTTTTGCTCAGTGCTAAATCTTGTGTTTCCTTCCTCTTCATCCATCTACATTGCATCTTAGCTGTCTAAGTCCTGTTTCCCTGGCCTTCAGTCATCTACCCCCTTCCTTCCCTGCTCAAAGCCATGGTAATGTTTCTCAGACTTCTTCGAGTGGACATCGTGGCAAGAAATGGGCTTCATATTGCAACCCAGGTGATGTCATATATATCAACAAAAGGTTCATAAAGTAATGCTTAACGTTTACTATCTGTCATATACCATGATACATTATTCCGTTATTCTGTGGGGAAAACATGTTAGTTGAGACCCACTTAATTCGTTTCATTACCCAGTTGCAATCATGATCCGCAATTTGCAACACAGTGGTTTGGATCGTTGTTCTGTAAAGTGATCTGTGAAGCCAGCAGCATTGTCATTACTGTAGCTTTTTAGGAATGTAGCCCTCAGCTTCCCTTTGGCCTATTGACTATTAACCTCCTTAATATTTAAGGAGATACCTAGGCAGCTTGTGGATACTTGTAGTCTAGAATGACCACTGTGGTCCCCCAGTAGATACCTTGCTTTAAAGTCTTATTAGTCTTTTCCACTGTGTGTCGAGTAGAATTGGTCCTTACAGAGAGATTCAGGTCCTGCCATTCCCTTGCCTAATCAGCCTCTCACCTCATGCAGAACAAAGGCCTGTAGGACCCTATATCAAGCCAGGGTCTTAATAGATGGCTATACCTTGAGATTACTGGGAGGAATGAAAAGCATACAAACAAAAACAAAACCCATTCCCTAGGATGCATCACAGAGGAACTGGGTCAAAATCCCTAGGTATGGAGCGAGGACTGAGAAGAGCCTTTTGACAAGCTCTGGCTACTGCTTGCCTCTCAAAATGGACTTTGTAGAGCTGTGCTGGCTCATCAGCTCTAAGCATATTGGCCACTTTCCTTTTCCTTGCACAGCTAACCCAGCGCCTTTGTTCTTGTCATTCGTCCTGCTGGACTTCTCTTCCTCTGTTCTTCTGCAGGGCCCTCCCCCTCACTTGCTCCATGTCTTTCTGTATGCTGCCATCTCACAGATACCTCCTCACTCTCTTGTCATGTCACCTTTTTCGCTTTACCTGCTTCATTTTTTTTCTTTTTGTTGCACCACCTTTCTTGTTTCAACTTCTTAACAGTTATTCCCACCACTCTATTTTGCGCTGTCTGTACTTACTGTTTTCTTCTACTGTAAAATTTAAGGTACACATGGGAAGAGACCTTATCTGTCTTGTTCACCATTGTGTTTTTACGACCTGGACCATATCTGGCCCAAAGAAGATACTGAATTAGCATTTATGATGACTAGAGTAAGTGATTGACTATGGGTTTTCTGGCTCTACCACTGAGTCTGCTCTTGCTGAACAGAGGAAGGGTAGAAAATGATCACCTTGGTGCTGTCCATGCATTTTGATTAAGAACAGCATTTCCTTGTTTCCCATTAGAGGAGGAATGTAAAGAGGAGAAAGAAATAAATGGTAGGATAACCCTATTATTTTCTTAAAGCAAAGTGATTCCTTACATCAACAGGTCTTTGCCTTGAATTGGTTTTGTTTTGTTTTGTTTTTTTTTAGTGGGGGTTGGAAGACTTTTTCATTTAACATAGACTTTTTATTTTAAAGAGAAGCTTATGCTTACCTATAGTAATTAAGATTGATACTGGTGTTAAATGGCAGAGGTTATCCTGGTTTGGAATTAGAGATGATGTATTTAACGTGATGTCTTACTTCAACTTAGTTGATTTAAAAAAAAAAAGTCTTCACTTGGAGCAATGTCAGCTTAACAGTCAGATCTGACATAACTATATTATATAACCAGACATTTTAAGGATGCAAATTGAAAAGGCTTTGCAGTTGGATTTTAGAACTACTTTTTTTTATGCTTTGAGGATTGCTCTTCCTGCTTTTGATCTTTACCCTTGATGCATTCTTCTTCAGTAGGTTAACTCAGAGCTGGGGTTCTGAGGAATTCTTCTGCTTGGACGAGAACACAGTGAGAATAACATCTGTGTTATAACAACAGAACTTGGATGAGGGCAAGGGACTGCCTCAATCTTGGTTTTCACAAGTATCGCCAGTGCCTGTCTACTATTGAGAAGGCTAGGAAGTTGTTTGAGTAGCTGTGGTTTGGGTGTGCATGATTCAGTCCTATATTCATGTTAACTGTCCTGTTTTATGTTGTGTTTAATAGAAGTTGGTCTGTGATGCACATGTTTAATTCCAATACATTGGTGGTGGTATTCAATTACATTCATCATTTGCATCAAATTTTGCTCATTACATGTAAAATGTATGGTCCTCTGCCTACTGCGAGACCCTATCTTCTGTTTAAGTAAAGCAGTTCCTCTTGGCTTTCTTTTGTGGCCTATTAATCTCAAGGGTACAGACAACTGAGGGAGCCTAGTTCATACAAGAATTGCTGGCTCACGTGAGTGGCTGAAGCTGAAGGGCCAAAGTGATGATGTTGTGTCATCAGGGTTATGCTGTGCTACTCTTTCCATCTCTGTTTCATCTGTTTACCTTCTGGTTGGCCTCATTCTCAGGCCAGTACACTCTTCAAGGACTCTAAACCATTATTGGCAACTGTGTTTTTTCACAGCCTTTCTCTGATATCCTGGAGGAAATACAATGAATGACTGCCCAGTTGCTGGAGCCATGACTCTTAGTGCTGGGGATGGGAGACTTCCTTGGATCAGGCTTACCTTTGAGGCAGGAAACTGGAGTGTGCTCCACCCAGATCCCTGGACTCCTCAGTGGTAGGAGGCTGGCTTCCTGAGGAAATGAGAGTGGTGGTATTACAAGAGTAGGGATTGGTCTTCACTGGGCATGGTAAGAGCAAATGGCTTCCACTGGAAAATGATCCATGGTCTGATCTTGGGACATACTGTGTGCTAGACGAGAACTTGCCGCAAGTCAGGTTTCAGGTGTGTATGTGTGTGTGTATGGGGGGGGTGTCCAAGTGCTTCTTTACAAACTCATTGAAGGACAAGATGTAGAGCTGGGTTGAAGGAAACTTCAGTTTCTCTGGTTGTGGTTTTGGCTCTTGGTGCTGTCTAATATCTATTGTTTATGCTTTACCCATAAAGTCCATGTGTGGTATTTGTTCACACTTAATGAACTCAGACTTGTCATTTACCTTCTCATTAACTGCTATATTTGTAATCAGGACCCTTAGAAAAACTTACTTTTAGCTCTAAAACTTGATGCTGTCATTTATATCACTCTGCATTTCCGGGGGAGGAATATGAGAGCCAAGAGGGCAGTCACCAGAGTTGATGACCTTTCATCATTTATTTAAGAGTAAATCCTAGGTTGCATTTTTATTTTATCCAGGATCTGAGCTTACAAAGAAGTGAGTACAATACCAAGGAGGCTATTTACCAATTTTTTTCCTGATGGCCTTGACTTTGATTCAGAAAAATAATTTTATATAAAACTCAGATACTACTTCCTTGGGAAAACAAAAAAGTGAATAAAATGGAGCCATATTGCACTTTGGAAACATAGACTATTATAAAAGACAAAGGACAATTATATTCTATTTTAATTTTATTATAAAGCATGATAAAAATAAACAGTAAATAGATGTGTATAATATATCAGGAAAGAGCTATGCAGAAGAAAGTATAAGACATGTAGTTAAAGACATGGAGGATGGCCGGGCGTGGTGGCGCATGCCTGTAATCCCACCACTCGGGAGGCTGAGGCAGGAGGATCGCTGTGAGTTCGAGACCAGCCTGGGCTACATACTGAGTTCCAGGTCAGTCTCAACTACATAGTGAGACCCCGTCTCAAAAACAAAAAAAAAAAACCATGGAGGATAAGAAGGGCGCTGAAACTGGAAATGTGGATTGAAGTCCCATCACCTTGATTGATAGTTTTGTTTTTGGTTTTTTTTTTGTTTGTTTGTTTGTGCTCAGGTTTTTCTTCTTAGCTGTGAGAATTTGTGAAAATTTCTAGGCGGGGAAGTATATTGTCAAAGGTATTTCAGAAAGCCAACCTTGGTAGGCAGCTGAGATTGGAGCCAGGGAGGCTACCAGAAAATCCCTTTGAAAGATAGTAGTACTTGGCTCAGACAGTAGGAAAGGTTGGAGCAGCCAAAGGCAGAAGTAGACACTGTTGGACTTGTTCATAGCTTTGGGAGATAAGGGGGAAAGAGAAATCGAAGCCAATTTCAGCAGTCTTTCCTGACTTAACGGAGAGTGGAGGTACCATTGATTAAAGCAGATGGTTCACAGGCGGATAGATTTGGAATGGGGACAGGTATACTGGTTTATGTTGCCATGGCCATGAGGCATATATCTGCCACCTAGATCCTTGAAGGAGCCAGCTGAGGTCTGCACAAATGAGAAGATATATACTAGGCACTTAAGTTCTGGCCCGGAGTTCCGGAGAGAGGTTAGAACTGCAAATGCACATGTCTTCAGCCAAGAAGTGGCGTTACTGCGGATTAGGTCTGTCTGCCTATGACAGAAATACAAATAATAAGGTGGATATTACAGTGGATACTGTTGGTGCTCTGCCTTGATCACCTGGGAACCCATATGTTTTTTCATAGTTTTGTGGCCATTTACTTCCTACACCCTAAGCTCCAGGTTCATCATCACATTTTGCCCTAAGACTCAACCCAGAGTGCTGGGGAGTTTTCACCCTTTGCCATTCTTGCTAGAGATTAACTGGGACAGAAGAATGAAAATCTAGTGACCTAGGCTGAGGCCAGGAGAACAGGCATGGCCTCTAGTTCAGAGATCCTCTTTAGATCAGGCTGAAGTCATCCTCTGTAGAGGATGTACCTATGTACTCCGTAGAGGACTTGCCTATGTACCCTTTGTCTGCCTTTGCTCCCTTACAGGTTTATTCTAGGAGGGCTTCCTTAAGTAACTTGTGTGATCTTGTCCCAAGATCCCCTTCTGGGAGACTTGAGCCAAAATAGAGGCTCATTTTTATCTCAGGGGTCCAAATCTGGTTCGGCAGCTGCATGCTTCACAAGAGCTGGGCCTCTGTATCTTTCTGCTCTCTTCTCTTACTGGGGCTCAAACTCAGGTCCTTGTGCTTTGCGACGCAGGCAGCAGCACCACTGTGCTAAATCCCCAGCCCTTTTGCCCTCCCATTTTTAGTGTGCCTGTGCTTATGCTATTTCTTTGTCATAGATGGCTACTCTAGCCCTGGCCATCGTGTTCCATTCCAAGAAACAGGAAAGAGGGAAGTATGAAAGGATGCACATATCTACTGCTAGTGCCTCCTTTACCGCTCTTGGCTGTAAGCCCCACCCTCTGCCATCTCCCCACTAATACCTCCATGAGGGACTGGGAAATGTGTGGTGTCTTTCATTTTAAATCTGGCCATTGCCTCCATTGCCTTCTTCATGGTAAAATGATCTAGTAAGGAAGAAAAGGGGAACAGGCACTTAAACAGCAAATAGTCTCTACTGTAAAAGTTGAATTGGAAAATTAGAGTGAGGACGGAACCAATTTGGAAGCCTGTGTAGGAAGAGAGAGGGATATCAGGATGGTTAGGGGTATGGGTTATGCATTTAGACTGGGTATTAAAACCCTTCCCTTGCATTCATGTTTCCTTGATGTATTCCTTGGGCCAGTTACTAAGCCTCAGTTTTCTCACTTGAAAAATGAAGCTGGTGATAATCAGGGGGTCTCGCTCAATTGGTAGGTACAAGGACTTGTTAAGGCAGACATCATAATACAGCCTTAGCACAGTACCTGGTTAAGAGTATAGTTAATTTTGGCCACTTTACATATGAGGAACAGGGACATGGGCCTAGGGACGTTATAAGGGTAGAGCAAGAGAAGATGCCTAAAAAGGAACAGTGAAAGAGAGTGGGAGTGTGGTAATTGCAGGTGAAGTGGCTGCTTCGTGAGGTTGGTGATGGAGGGGAGGGTGTCAGATGGTGCCAAGACTGGGGAGGATGAGATCTGAAAAGTCAGCTGACTTGAGCATTTAGGTCAAAGATGACCTTTGAGAGAAGTTTGGTGGTGTGGCTAGAGCAGAATATTCTTACTGTACCAGAGAGGCTAGGTACACTTTGAGGTCATTAAACGAAGAACTACGTTACATGTTTGTTTTTCTTTGGGATTTGTCTGAGTGCTCTCTGTCTTGCCACTCCCTCCTCCTGAGTGATGTAAGTGAAACTAGAAATTAAATCCACAATCCCTGATTTATGAGGGTTTCATCATGAACACCAACAGCATTTGCAAAACGTGATAAGCCCAAATTACAGACATACTCCTCTAAAAAGTTTTCTGCATTTCAGAAAGCTCACCAGACTGAAGTTGGTATCTGTATCTCAGGTACATTTCTACAAAAAAAATTTCCCTTATAAGCCAAGAATTGAGAAAAGAGTTTATTGTACAGAATCTGCCTTTATAGTTGAAAGGCAGTTCTGTACACAGATAAACTCTTCAAACTTCACTTCTTCTGCTTTTGAAGTAATTAGCTTTTAATAATGTTTATGTCCTTTTTGATTTCAAATCTTTCACTTACTAGCAGAGTGAGATAGTGGTCTGTTATCCCTGTAAAGTGCTATTTATTCTTTGCTGATCCCTTGTTTATAGGGGTTAGTCCAGGAACATGGGGTTTATTTATATTCTGAAGGGCTTAGCAACTGGTCACAGATGGGCTATCAGTCCTCTGAACCAGACTATTATTGTAATAAAGTGGTGAACTATCACCTTCTAGTTGGGGGTTGTGTATTTTAAATGACTTCCCTTTTGCTTGAATCCTTTTACTTCTATTACCTGGACACCTCTCTGTTCCCCTACAATCTTAGGCAGCTTCTTATGGACAGAAGTACTCCTTAGCTTTGGTCTTCCCATGGTCATCTTTCATTTGGATACCTGGTCAGTGTTTGAACCCATTAACTCCTCCCTGCTGGTTACCCAGGGTAACGCAGAACTCAATCTGTGGGGACTAGGAATGTGGTTATAATTCACATTAAAACACATTGACTCTGTATTATTTCTCTGGGTCAGTAAAACTTACGCAACCTTTTAGAAGCTGATTTTACCAGTGTATTGATATATCACTGGGGCTTTGTGGCTTACTTAGGTTTGGCAAGCATGAGTTAGGACCACTGAAGGATAAGACAATGAGAAAGTAAGCCAGTGAGAAGGTAGGTGGATGGCCTGTCTGAAGGCATCCTCTTATCTCCAGGTACTTGTTGCCATATAGCAATGTGAGCCTAGTGTTGCCAAATTCTGGTTTATTTTGTTTTTTAAATAAAAAGCGATAGAGCTGGATTTTAGTGCAAAATTACCCAATTTCTAAACAGTGGAACACCAGTCTGTTTCAAACATCAGTCAGGCCAAACAGAGCTGTCTCTGTGAGCTGGATTTGTGCTGAATTCCACCAGCTGGCAAGTTTTCTTTAAAATAATTTTTTTAGATGAAGTGACTATTAGTTTATTCAGTGTATCCATATGTGCAAATCATTGAAAAAGGTTTTGTAGCACTTGGGGTATAGGTAGGTGCTGAAGATGTCATTTGAGCCCCTCTGGTGCTCAAAGAGTAGTAGAGAAATTGGGCAATACTACAGGACTATTTCTAAAAAGTGGTATAAAGTACCACAGGAGTTCCCACGTTAAAGAGATGACTTCTTGCTGAGATCACCAAGGAAAAGGAGGTATTTGGCTTCCATTGTGAAAGAAACAAGGTAGAGTGCCTGTTTTGGGCAGCTTTCCATCGCTATAACAAGACACCTGGGACAGTTTACAAAGAGAAAAGTTTTATTTTGCTAACAGTTTTGAAGGTTTCCATCTATAGTTGGTTGGAATTATCTGGTATGAGACCAGGCAGTGCATTATGGGGTGAGCTTGTGGCAGAGCAAATTTTTTTTTTTTTGAGACAGGGTCTCACTATCTATTTGAGACTGACGTGGAACTCACTATGTAGCCCAGGCTGGTCTCGAACTCACAGCGACCCTCCTGCCTCATCCTCCCGAGTGCTGGGATTAAAGGCAGAGCAACTTTATATCATAGCCTAGGTATTTTTTTTTTTTTTTTTTTTTTTTTTGGAGACAGGGTCTCACTATCTATTTGAGACTGATGTGGAACTCACTATGTAGCCCAGGCTGGTCTCGAACTCACAGCGACCCTCCTGACTCATCCTCCCGAGTGCTGGGATTAAAGGCAGAGCAAATTTATATCATAACCTAGAGGGCAAAGAGAAAGAGAAGAGGACCAGGGTCCCACAGTCCTCTTCAGTGTCATGTGCCCCGATGACTGACCTAAAGATCTTCCAATAGGCCCCACATCTTTCAGCTTCTACCACCTTCTAATAGTAACACTCTGGGGACCACATCTGTAACATTTGGGTCTCTGGGAGCCATTCAAGGTCCAAACTGTAACAGAGCCATTCTAAGCATCAAAGAGATGAGTAAAACTGTAGAAGGGAGAGAGAGAGAGAGAGGGAAAGAGAGAGAGAGAGGGAGGGAGGGAGGAAGGGAGGGAGGGCGCCAACTGTGATCTGCAAAAGATTGAAGACCTGATTTGGCTAGAGGTAAAGTAGTTAATTTTTTTCTGGAGACACCTGGTGTGATCTGTGATTCTGTTCAGCTGCTTCTCAGTACTGGCAACCTCTTGACTCAGCAGACCATTTCTGCCTATCTAGTCAGGGTCCAAAGTACACAGTCATCGTGTTCTTCTCATTTGTGTAGATCCCTGTGCTGGGTTTTTCAGTCATCTGTAGAGACTTGTACATTGGGAGGCAGATAGTATTAAAGACAGACTCAGAGAGCTGGGTTGATAAGCTACCCTTGAGCTCACTTACTGTATGACTGTGATAGATTTCCTTTTAAGTCTTCTTTTTTCTGTGCCTTATTGACTGGCAAGTGGCATGGGTTTTCTGCACCCATTCAAGGTCTTTACAGCTTTGCATGGTTCTGGATGGGAAAGCATTCTTTTCACTTAGACTATCCTTTCCACTGCCCTGGTTGCAAGAAAACACTGTCCTTCTGTGGCCTGTCATTTGTTTCTTATGCACATGTCATATGGCAGTGAATATCATTACTAGGACATGTGATTTTTGAGTGCACCAAGCAGGTCTTTGCCCTACCTACTTCCCTGGGAGTGTTTCAAAACACCCTGGTTTGACCAGGGAGTTTGAACATAAAAGTAGAGGGGTTGGGGATGTAGCTCAGCAGTAGAGTGCTTGCCAAGCATGTAGGTAGCAACTGGGTTTGATCCCTAGCAGCACATACACGTACCAAAAAAGTAGAAAAGTTTTAGAAAACTTAGTTGTTAACTCTCCTTTTAAGATGCTCATGAAATAGATGAGTTAATTTAAAGATTCTTTACAGAATCTTGCAATAAATTGTCTTAAGTTTGTCCAGATGATGTTTTCCAGAATCATACGTAAAATTTAGACTGGATTTGGAGTGCTTCATTTCAGGTGCAACCTCCTGAGTTTCTTAACTTCTCTGAGCTTCTCTTTCATTTGAGAAGGTTGTCAACCTCCCTGCTCATCTTGGTACCTCTCTAGGCCAAGTCCTGTTTATCTCTCCTACAGTGTGGCTTCCAAAACTAAAGATCAGATTCTAGGTGTGGTATGTAGTGCATAGCCTCGTTACTAATGAGATGCTTTTTTTGTTGCCACCAGCTGTTTTTGAAAAAAAAAATATCAAAACGAAATGCTCTGGTTTGGAGAATAATAGTGGTAATATTTACTGAGGCTTTTCTTTGTGTGAAGCGTTACATCTTTCTCAGATGTGAGTACTTCAGTGTTGGCCCTGTTTTGCAGCTAAGGACATAGAATTTCAGCAAGGTTGATTCATTGCCTCAGGTTGCCTTAGAGGTAGGAGGGATAGAGATGGTCTTGAACCAGAGCCTGCGTAAACAATTGCAAATCAGGAGCCTATAGGCTGGTGCTTGGTCACACTTGTTTCCCTGCAAATCTATCCATTGGTCTAAAAATGGAATTAGTTGAATTACTCTTAAGAGATAACACATTTCTGTCATTTTCTTGGGGGAAAATTGAGATCTAGACACATTGGATTAGCTTTCCTAGACAGCAACACTGTAGAAACTGACTTCGTTCTCCTTTTGAAGTGACAAGTACCTTCCCTTCTATGTCCCATGGCCCTCAGCTTTGAACTTTTGAATGCTGTTTTAGGCAACTGGGTTGTGATGATGTGCTTCATTCATTAAAACCAGGGACAAGAGTAGTAATCAACTCTAAATGTGAAAATTATTGGATGAAGGTAATTGGCTGGAGTGCTTCTGCACTCACACACTGGTGACATTTTTACAGATAAATTGTTTGCTATCTTTGACTTCCCTGGTACTAGCATGGGAATGACTCTCTACTGCATCAGTCTTGGAGTAGACAGTGTCCAGTAGTATGTCAGTACTGTATCCATTATTGTAGCATAGTGAATAGTGTGTGTGTGTGTGTGTGTGTGTGTGTGTGTGTGATAGCTTTTTTGAGATATAGTTGGCATTTATAAAACCCACACTTAAATAATACAGGGTTTAAGAAGTTTTGATGTGTGTATCCATCTGTGAAACTATCACAATCAAGATAATGAAGATATTCATCATTTCCCATAGTCACCTTCCTACCCTTTGGTACCCACATTCCCTTCTTCCTGCCCCTAATCTGCTTCCTCACTGTAGAAATTTTGCCTTTCCTAGAATTTTTCATGTTGGTGTAACAGTGCACCATGTACTTCACTTTGTATAAGATTAATTCATGTTGTTGTGTATATCAGTAATCCAGTCCCCCTTTAAAAATTATTTTTTTATTGAGAGAGGATCTCACTATGCTTTAGACTAGCCTTAAACACGCTATATAAACCAGGCTGGCCTCGAACTCATGGCAGTCATCTTGCCTCAGCCTCCTTTTTTCCCCTTGTCCCCACCCTCCCTTCACCCCCTCCTCCCCTCCCCACCTTCAAACACTTTAATTCCATTTTTACATTTTCTTATTTTTTTTTCCTTTTCCCTTGTTCCCCTTTACCTTTCCTTCTCACTGTCCCTATACCTTTGGTCCTTTTCCTATGAAGTTGCTAATTGTCCTGTTAGGATTCAAGTTTCTTTTTAATAATGCACTGCTATGAATTTTCTGTTGTATACCTCAGTTTTTGACACTGTGGCCTCTCGTTTTTAGTCTGCACAGCCAATAATTGTACACATTGTTCATACTCTCCTGTGGGTTAAAATTGGTGGTGTCTCAGGTCTTATTGGAATTCTATAATTCTGAGGAGATACCAACGGCAAGATTTTGTTTTGGGAGGCTGGCTGTTATAGTTTGGATCTGGAATTTCTCTAAAGCTTGTATGTTAAAGTCTTAGTTCCTACCCATTTGCCCTCAGGTGGAAATTGGATAAAGATGTGGTTTTTCTATAAAATGGAATACTACTCACCCATAAAGAATGAAAAATTAGATTCATTCATAGGAAAATGGATACATATTGAGGATATACTCCTAAATGGAATAAATAAGTTACACACGTGTAAATACCGAATAGTTTCTCTGGTGTGAACAAATTGTAATAGTACATAAGATCCTAATGATATAATGGACAATGTGAAATAGGAAGAAAGGGCTAAAGGTATAGGGAAAGTGGGAAGGGTAGGGGAAAGGTAATAAGGGAAAGAAAAAAAATAGGAGAAAATGAAAAAATGGAAATAAAATGTTTGTAAATGGGGACAGGAGGAGGGGGTGAAGGGGGAGGGCAGGGACAAAGGAAAAAATGAGAACCAAGACCTGTCATGTGAAGGTACAAGATCCCAGTAATGAATGTAACTTTACTGTATACCTAAAATGTACCAATAAACTCAATGAGGAAAAAAAAAGCTTTAGCTCCTAGCTTGGTACTATTGGGAGGTGGTAGAAATTTTTGAGAAGTGTGGTTTAGTGAAAGGTCTTTTGGTCTTAGGGGATATGTCCTCAAAGGGGATGATAGGACCCTGGCCTTTTCCTCCCTTTTTGTTTGTTTTGTTTTTTTTTTTCATTCCTGGCCATGAGATGACCGGTTACTTCTCCACTGCAATCCCACCATGGTTTGCTACCTCACTACAGGCTCATAAGCTATAGGACCAACCAGTCACGGACTGAAATTTCTAAAACTGATCTAAAGTAAACCTTTTCTTTTCACAAGTTGATTATTTCTAGTATTTGTGGTAATAATAGGATCACACTATAGCAAAGGGGCAAGCAAGTGCCTATGAGACAGGAAATAATTTCATACTTTTAAACAGGAACTTGGTGTGGAGATAATGGCATTCACCTGTTGACGAGGGAGAAGCTCTAATTACCTCTTAAAATGATCTAATTACCTCTTAAAAATTCCACCCTTCCCTTCCCCCTCTCCCTTCCTTCTGTTTTTTTTTTTGAGCTCAGGAGCTTTGCAATGAGATACATTCCTAGCCTTTTTATTTATTTATATTTATATTTGTTTGTTTATTTATTTTTTGGTACAGGGGCTAGAACTCAGGACCTTGTGCTTGGGAGGCAGGCATGGTGCCACTGAACTAAATCCTTGGCCCGGAATTTTTAAATTTTGATTTTGAAGGCTGTGTCTCTTAACACCCTCACAAGGACAGATTTCCATGAGCATTTGAAGGGGACTTTCCAGCTGCTAATAGTGGCCTTGGTGGTGAGCATGTAGGTATACTTTCTGAAGGCCTACAGGCTAGAGTTCAGGAAGAATACTGTGTCTTTGGTTCTTCCTGTTTTGTGTCTTTGAAAGGAGAGTTTAAGTAACTTTTATTTTTCAGCTTCTAAATTGAGAACATTTTCCTGGCATTAGATACATAGACATATATGCTTATGAGTCTTCTGTGTAAAATGATAGTCTGTGGGCTGTTTAGGATCTAAAGTGTGGAGATGGTGGTGTGAAGTGTGACATCCTGGGGATTTTCAAGTTAATGATGGTAGACACTTTCCTTGGAAGAACATCAAGACTGTGAATTTCTTACTGGCTATTGATTTAGTTTCTGATGGTGAGTCCCATAGAGCATCACTTGCAAGTCACAGTGCAGGAACAGAGAAATAAAAATATGAGCACTACTTAATTTCTTGGGTTAGAGGTATGGCACATAAAACCACAGCATGATGTCACAGTCCTGGGTGAAATTAATTTAGTCTTGCAAGTTGTATTTATTCCTGGAAGAGAACTTGTTGAAAGCTAATTGCCAAATATATTACCATAGCCATTGCCTGAAAAGTGAAAGACTGTAAGAAAAGTGCCCCAGTAATATTATGTAACACTGTCTTACATATAGAGACCAACTTTGAAGACTTTTTTTTTTTTGCTTCTGAAAGACTAGGCTTTTCAGACCCAAGTTGTATACTAGCTTACACTGTTACACATTTCAGTGTATTGTGGTGCTTTTGTTATTATATTCTATGTTTATTTAACTTTTAGAGAAATTATGCTATTTTTACATTTTCAGATCTCTTTAATTATATTTGTAGGCTTAGTTTCTAGATGTGTGTGCATGCTAGCCAAACACTATCCACTGAACTACATCCCCAGTCCTACAATTTTTAAACAAAATAAACGAGAGAAATTATTTCTTTTGTTGGTGTTAGTTGAGTGTTGAGTGGGTTGCATGGGTGTTAATTATCTATTAAGAAAAGAGGAATGAAACCCATAATTTAAGTTCAGTTGATTTTTAAGATAGGTGCAAAACAATTAAATATGAATAATCCTAAGATGACTGGATTTCCACATACAGAAAAATGAAATTGGACATCTACCTCAGACTCAAAAATGGATCGATGTTTAAAAGAGCTAAAAGTATAAGCCTCAAAGCAAAAAATACAGTTTTAAATCTTCATAACCCTGAATTAGGTGATGACTAATGAATTTGACACCAAAAGCATAAGTAACAAAACAAAAATTAGATAAATTTGACGTCAAAATTAAAAAGTTTTTGTGATTCAAAGGATACAGTCAAAAAAAATAAAACAGCTCACAGAAAGGAAGATACTGTATTTTGTAAGTCATTTCTTCTTGGATAAGGGACTAATGTTCAAAACATAGACTTTTCATAGTTCAACATTTAAAAAGACAAATAATACAATTTAAAAAATGGGGAAAAGATTTGAACAGACATTTTTCCAAAGAGTTTATACAAATAGCCAAATAAGCACATGTAAACATGTTTAGTATCATTTAAAATTAGGCAAATACAAGCCAAAAATAAGAAATCACTAAAGTGGCTGTACAAGAAAACCTCACAATAATAAGTGTTGGTGAGAATGTGGACAAATTGTAACTCTCGCACGTTGCAGGCGGGATGGTAAAAAGATGCAAGAACTTTGTAAAACAGATGGACCTATTGCTCAGAAGGTCAAATGCAGAACAATCCTATTTAGCAGTTTCACTCCCACATATATATTCAAGAGAATGGAAAACATATGTCTACATAAAAGCTTGTACATAGCTCTTAGTAATAGTTAAAATGTGGAACCTGATGTCTGTAAACTGACAAATGAATAATAAAAATGTGCTTGGGCCCCACAATAGAATATTATTTAGTAATGAAAAGGAATGAAATTCTGGTACATGCTACAGCATGGGTGAACTTTACAAACACTCTGCTAAGTGGAAAAAGCCTGCCACAAAAAGTTGCACATTTTGTGATTCCATTTTTGTGACATGCTTAGAATGGAGGGTATAATGGGCAGTGAATCCTATTTGGCATAGGACTTGGAGAGGTAATGCAAATATTCTGAGTTAGAGAATAATCATGGAGGTAGGAATTCTGAATTTTCTAAAACATGCCAATTTATACTCTGAGTTTTTTAGGCTATGAATGAAATCTCAATTGAAAAATGGTTACATGTAAAATATTCAGACTTACTGATCAGCTATTACATGTAAATATAACAACAGAGGCCTGTAAAATCAAATAATAAAACATCAACTGATGAGTCAAAAACAAGTAAAAAAAGAGAGGTGAAGGAGAGGACATAAGACAACCCCTTCCCCCAATTTTGAGACAAGGTTTTGCTGAATTGCTAGGCAGGACTCAAATTTGGAATCCTCCTGCCTCAGCTTCCCTCAGTGTTGGAATTATAAGTGTGTGCCTCTGTGCTTGGCTCAGCAAGCTGTGTGAATGAAGTTTTGCATGTGTCCGAGGATGTGTTTTGAGTGGGAAGAAAACATCTGTCTTACAAGTCTTTGCCGGCTGTTCCTGGATATACCCTTAGAAGGACAGTGATAAGTGAGACTTAGGACCTGTGCTTGCAAGCTTTCTCAGAGTTGTGCAGGTGGGAGGAAGGTGAGGTAGATGGCTGGAACCCAGAGGTCTTTGCTGATGCACCAGGACACAAAGGATACTTTCTTGGGGAGAACCAAAAAATATGTAAAGGCATTGTTTGACAAAAAGTTCCAGGTAGATGACTGGGAGCATTGCTTATGTGTCTCCTCTGCATGTGGACAGTGGGAGCATCTGAGTCTAAGAGAATGTATAGGGGCGAGAGGGGGCTGTCTAGCTGTGTTGACAAGCAGAATAGAGGAACATTTCTGTTCTGCATCATGCTGCATCAACATGAGTTGCTGGAACAAGGAATTGATGATTATTAGCCAGATGTTGACCACATATGGACGAGCTGGTGTGGGGTCCTCTTAGCTAGAAAGGAGGCGCACTGCAGAGGGGGAGGTGGGAGGAGAGCCTGATCTTCCCTGGCTGAGCAGGGACTGACTGCTACTGCCAGAACAGATGTCTTTCCCCCGAAAAGCGGGTGCAGAGGAGGGATCTCTCGCAGTGCCAGACTAATCTTCAAGATCCCTGTTAAGGCGCCAGTGAGAGTGAATGGGCATTTGAGTCTTCAGATGGAATGCCCTGCGCGGGACACAGCAGCCCTCTGGAATGTTCCAGTCAGAACCGTGCCATGAGGAAACAACAGACAAACCCAAATGAGGAGCATTCTATTAAGAAAAGAGGTGGGGGAAGGACCTGTCTTCTTCAGAAATGTCATGGCCATAAAAGACAAAGAATAGCCGTAGAAAAAATACAGCTAAATACAGTCCTAATCCTAAATTGACTCCTGAACCGGGACTCTATGACAGTGCTAGAAAGGACATCATTGGTTTAAACGAAAAATGGGAATATGAGCCACAGATGAAAGTACACAATCAGTGTTAAATTTGTTGAAGTTGGTAAGTGTAGTCCTGTCAGAGAGCATTATTATCAAATGGATGCTGAAATTAGGGCATAATGTGTGCAACTCTCAGGTGACTCAGGAAATTATTTCGTATGCCTAGTGTTTACAGACATACACACACAGAGATTTATGGTAAAGCAAATAGATAAAATGTTAAAAATAAGTGACTCCAGGTATGAAATAGTCAAAATACTTTTACTTCTGCCAGGTATAATAGTGCACAGGTATAATCCCAGCTTCTAAGAGGCTGAGGCCGGAGGATGAGAAGACCTGTGGGCTGTAATACACACACACACACACACACACACACACACACACACACACACTCACACTCACACTCACACACACCCTTCCTATTTTCTTAACTTTTCTGTAAAATTATCACTGTGTCCAGATTTAAGCATGTATTCTTTGGGCCAGGAGTATGCAGGTAGCTCCTGTTCTCCTTGTGGCCCTTCATCCTTTTCTGCCTTCGTCCTCTGCATACTCTCTGGTGCAGTCAGAAAGTGAAGGAGACAACATGGGAACTGGAAGGTCAGATGGAGCTACGAGAGAAGAGGCCTGGGGAGTAAAATCTCATCTTGAAATAATAATGGGGGCTTTGGTTGTTCATGGCTCTGGGTACTTTTGATTTCTGAGTTGACACTGTTTGCAACTCTTTGTTACCAGATGCTTCTTGAACATCTCCGTTTTTTAAAAAATCCAGAAGCAGTATGCATTTTAACAGTGAAAGATGGAAGTCAAAGGTATTTTGTGATTATATCACATAAGTCTTTATGTAGGCAAACATACCCATTTATGTAGGCATTTTTTTTTTTTTTTTTTTTTTTTTTTTTTTTTTTTTTTTTGTAGGGGGTCTATGTAGTTGAGACTGACCTGGAACTCACTATGTAGCCCAGGCTGGTCTCGAACTCACAGCGATCCTCCTGCCTCAGCCTCCCAAGTGCTGGGTTACAGGCGTGCACCACCATGCCTGGCATTTATGTAGGCATATTATAAGGCAGTACTATTATAGAGGCAGTTTAGGACCTAGAAGAGAGGATAATGAACTTGGTGTGGGTTAAGCTAGGGAACAGGAAAGTCTTCCCATGGTATCTGAAGTTTGACATGAGCTTAAACTGTAATAGACTGTCCTCCATGGGAGGTGGCACTGCTGCCATTGAGGTAGTGATATGGAATATAATTTCTGGCAGAGGGACGGGACAACTTGGTAAAGGACCCAAAGAGTGATTCTGTGGTACATGTCCATGAGAGCTGTGATGACTCTGGAATGGCCAGAGTGGAGTGGGCTGAGGTGTTAAAGAAATGTAACCGGACAGGTAAGTGGGCCAAATGAAGTACGGGCTTTCTTGACTGATGTTCTTTCCATAGTGGACAGTGGTAATGATCAGATCATTTTCATTGCTAAGCTATTTGTGATGCTCTGACAGTACTTGGGACGCCAGCCTGATTGCTGGCAGTGACTTGAGTCTGTTAGAGCCTTGCTCTCATCTGGAGCTGATTGGAAATGTAGACCCTCAGTCCTCTCCCAGCCCTCTTGAATCAGAGCCTGCATTTAACAGTATCCCGAGATGATCTGTTTGTACATTCACGTTTGACAAGTGCTATGTTTATAATTCGTTGAACCTGCAGGTGCGTGTGTTTCGCAGAGTGTGGCTGGGGGCCATTTGTGTTGGCATCACTGAACCTGTTGAAAAGAGAATTCTTAGGCCCATTTCTTCACCGAGGCATCTGTCTTTAAATAAAACTCCCTGGCAATTACAATATAGCCCCAAGTTTGAGCACAGCAGCTGTGATGTAGAACCCCAAAGGAATGGCTCTCAGTTGAAATCTCTAGGAAAGACTGGGAGAAAAACATTGTTTATGTCCTCCAACTGGATCAGTGAGTTAGAATGTCGAAGACAGGGTCCAGAGCATTTATTATCTTTTAAGCTCTTGCCCTTATAATTGTACAGAGCAGCCAGGGTTGAGAATCACCATTCTACAGAATTTTAGGCAGGTGAATCAATTTTAGAAAGAGAACTCCAGCCATCAAATAGAATTTCAAGTACAGCAAACAAGCTACTTTGAGACATAATTCAGAGGGGACTAGAATCATGTTTGCTTCTCTCTCTCTCTGTTGTGTTTATCAGTCCACTCGTTTGGCAGCTTTAGGTTATTGTCTCATCAGAAAGATGAGGAAGATTTAATCCTGTAGTTCTAATGAGGGAGGTGATTTCAGCCCCAAAGAGAATATTTTACGAAGTTTGGAGTCCTTTTTCATTGTTAAAGCTGGAGGTGGGGTGCTGCTGACAGCCAGTGAATGAAGCCCAGAGATGCTGCTAAGCATCTGTCATTGTCTCTTTTATGTTGCTATATCAAAATACGTGGGCCAGGTAGCTTATAAAGTAAAAGGGTTGTGATTCTCTTGACTAGAAGGTGCAAAAGGCTGCTTGCAGGAGGGGCACACATACAAGCAAGGAAGCCAGAGAAGAGGGAGGGCCAAGGCTCACTCTTTATGTAACCACTTTCTCTAAGTAATCCACCCATTCGCCTGAGACTGCATTAATCTGTTCATGAGGATGGAGCACCGTGACCTCCTCATGCCCACCTCGTAATTATCAGTTCCATAACCTCAGCATCACCACACTGGACACCAAGCCTCTGCCACATGGACCTCTGGAGGACAGTCCACATTGAAACCGTAGCAGCATCGTGCCACATTCAGGACAGCCCTTCACCATGCAGAATTACAGGCGAGGCTGTAAATGTAAATGAAGGTGCTGAGAGACGCTGGTGTAATTGCAGTCTAATCTTTTGAGGATTGGAGTTATTTTTGAGGTAACTTCCTTGAGGATTTTTATGGTAATAAGCCACAGTTTTGGGTGGAAATATGTCATCTCTTTCAGGTTGTGTGTTCTGAGAGATGGGAGAAGCTTGAGAATAATTTTCTTTTAGCAGATACTTTGGTGGTAGGCTGTGTGCTAAGATAAAAATAAAGTGTAAGCGAATAAAACATAGGTCATGAAATAAATTAAGAAAGCAACTTTTCTCTTTATTGAGGGTATATGCATGATGCCTCTGAGTCCTGAATAATTGCCTTTTTCTCCCACAGGCTTTGGGTCAGTGAAAGGGTCTCTGTAAAAAATCTGTTGAGAGGAGGCTTCATATGCAGAAATGTTGAGGGTATGTGTGGGGATGATGCAGCTCACACATGGCTTGAGCTGGCTAGGAAGTGCTGGGATGGAGGGGAAGCACTGAGGTCCCCGGGTCTTCAGTGGAGGACAAGACAGAATAGGGCACAACATCTGGGCAGTGTCTTCCTGTAGTCCTTGTTTCCAAATGGAGAAATGGATCTAAACCAGCAATGATAGCTCTGCTCAGCCGGCGTGGCACTTTGAAGAATGTGTGGAGAGCCAGGGAGGAAAAAGAAATTAACACGGTCTGAGGGATGCACTGCCCAGGTATGGGAGGGAGAAGGAACAGTGAGTTTCTTATACTGGTGGATTCCACTTCTAGATGGTGGTCCATGTCCAGGGGAGTGAGTTAATTCTAGAGCTGCACTGATGGCTGTCGGACGCCCAATTTATTGTCCTTTCCTTCTTTGGACAAGGTGCATTCTTCTTTCTTCTCCAACCCCACTCTTGCTTGTCTGATAGATCCTGCAAACACCCAATCAAGAGCTTCCTCTCACTCCCCTGCATCTCTGCCCGGGATGGGTTACTACCCCTCTACTCCAAACACCCTGTTGGTTCTTCTTTCTCTCCATAATTCTCAAGGACTACGTTTTAGTCTGTATCTCCAGCACACAGACATTTAATAAACATTTGGGGAATGAAGGAGAAATGAAATTACTGCAAGAGAAATGGTCTTCTTTCCCATTGTGTAGCAGGACTTGCTAATGGAAAAAGTACTTTTCCAGGGGGATTTTGGGATGACCAGCCCCAATAGCTTATGTGACTTGTTTCATGCTGACTGCTCCAGGCCTTCTGAATGCCCTTTTGTAGAGTTACCTACCCTCAAAAGTGTTCAAGGGCTATAGTTTTTGATACAGTGAAGGCTATGTACATGAGATTTATACAGGTAGAATTTTTCACCCAAAGTTGGCAGTGCTGTCACTGCTCACAAATCTAATGTTCACATTCTCTCTCATTCTCATACTCATATTCTTCTCTGTCTCTGCCTCAGTCTCTCTGCCTCTTTCTGTGTCTTTTACTCTGTCTCTCTCATGCCTTTCTCTCTATAGAATTTTTTGATGTGTCTATCCAGTTATGTTCTCTTTTCCAGAATATATTGATTTTCCAGAAGTAAGGCATCCCTCCTTCTCTCCCTTTTTGAATTAAGAAAAAAAATGTTTGGAATTCAGTGAATACTTTTGTAAAAAATAAAAGTACTTAAAAGCAACTTTTAAAGGTGATTCTTCAAACTTACTATTAAGTAAAAATGTAATCCCTTAATTAAGAGTAGTGTAGTGAATCTCCCTGTACTTAGCACCCACCTTTAACAATGACCAACCTATGGCTGATGTTGTCTTTTCTATTTTCCCTCCCTTCCTTTTTCCTGATTATTTTGAAGCACATTTCAGATAGCACATCTTTTCATTAGAGCTTGTTTTTTAAATGCCTACTTTTAATGTTATAAAGCTATTTGAATAGAACAGGGAATCTCAGGAAAGACTCCCTCTGTTACAGTTCCTTTGGACAGTAAGCCTTGGGCCAGGGGAGTCACATTGCCTGAGTGTCCTATAGGTAATATGGGTGACTGAGGTCATGGGAGAGTTGTAATGTCATCTCTCCCCCTGTCCCCCTTTTTCTCTATCATTAAAGGCCAGCACTCTCCGAGCCTTGACCAAACAAAGCATGTTTTCTAGTGATGGAAATCAGACACGGTTAACCTTTTTCCATGAGGAGAAAATTAATTTTTTCGTTATCATCATATTCTTGCTCCTTTTTATCACAACATGAAGTGTTTCATTTTGTCTTTTATATGAGGTATTTCACACATGTCTGTATTTTATGAATATATACAAAAACCTTATATATATTGCTTGATGGAATTTTGCATACATATAGAACATTTCTAGTTTTCCAGAAAGCACTCCTGTCCACAGCATACCAACCCATCCTGCAACAAAGGTAATGACTATTTTGATGCTGTCACTATAAATATTAGTTTTACCTGTTCTTGAATCTCATATAGATTCATTGAGTATAAATGAACTCTATTTTTACTTTGGCATCTTCCACTCAAAATAATGTGAGCCTCATTCATGTTGTGTGTAAGGTTTTCATGGCAGCATAGCCTTCCAGAACTGTGGTGTTGCATGACTATGCCATTTATTTGCACTTTGCAGCATGGCAGCTGTGCTTATTGAGTGTGTGTACTGAGATATACTTGAAGGACTTTGGGTGAAGTAGTTAAGTTAGTCTTTCAAGTTATGAGTTACTCAATGTGATTATTCCCTTTCTAGTCAAAAAATAAAACTTAGAGAATTTGGACCATTTTCCTGAAATCATTCAGGTAATGTGTGGTAAAGCTGGAGTTTAAACTCATTTAGGTAGATTATCATTATCATTATCAGTGTACTCTGTAGCACTTATAGATTTGGATTTTCTCTTGGCTATATGACACGGATTGTAAGCTTCCACATGCTTTGCTGGACCATGGGGCAGTACAGTCCAGGAGAAATGATCTGTCTTGTAGAGCACACACAGGCACAAATAGGTTTAAGTCATCTGGTCTGAGTTGTTCAGCCAGAGACTGAACTACCTGAGTTAGAGCCTGGGTTTTCAGATTCCCTGGCTCTTACTGTTTTGACATTCTCCCTGGCAATGATGAAGCTTTTTCTCATTTGCATTGCCAATAAAGTAAAATGTTTTATTGCTCTATAGGTCAAGTAGGGTTTTTAGATGCAAATGATAGAAATTGACGAAGGTAATCCAAAAAAGAAGGTATTGAAGAATATTGGAGAGCTGACAGTAGGGAAGCTGAGGAGCCAGGCAAGGGGAGGTTTGGAGGTGCAGCCAGCATTATGCATAGGAACCCAGTGAGTCCTCCTCCCTGCTTGACACCAGTGTATCTGCACTGTTCCTGGACATGTAGTGCTGCTACCAGTAGTCTTTAACTGTCTCTCTGCAGCCATCTCTCTAGGTGCAGAGATCAAAATAGATGATTTCATCATCCAGGTCTGGGCAGGAGCTTGTGTTCTGTCTGCTGGTTGGAAGGAATTTGTGACCCCTTTTGTCTTCTTTAATGGGAAGAGAAGTCAATCTTTCCAGCTGATTTGCTTCTGCCTTTCTCTAGGCTAAAAATTAAATAATCTTTACAAATAGATAAGTAAAAATTTAATTGTATGAGCTAGAGTAAGTCATAAAGGCAGTTTCTGCCTATCTTCTAGTTTATTAATTGGTTTGCAAATTATTGTTCTGCAAACAGGAAAGGTGATAAAAGGCAGAGAATAGCAGCCTTGCAAATGGACAGCTTGAGTTTCCTATTCAGAGAAGCATCTAGTTATCTGAAGTAGAAAAAATAGTACTTCATTGTCTTTTGTCTCTTAATAGCAGTGTTTATGTTTTTTTGCAGACAGGTAATGGAGGGTTTATTTGGTAGTTCCAATTGGAAAATGTCATTTAACTTGAAAAAGCTGCTGTCATGGCTTGGGGAGTATGATTAACATGCAGCACACACATGCAGTATATAACTAACTGATTTCTCCTTATGGCAAACGAGTTAATTATTGCTCATGGAAGGCTTTTGTTGAATATGAGTAAGGTTTCATTTTGCTAAACTGCTGCATTAGATTATTTTTTTCACTTTGATACCTTTTAATTTTTAAGTTACTTTTGGTACTGGGAATCAAACTCCAGGACTTGCACTTGCCAGGCACCACTGAGCTACATTCCCAGCCCAGTACCTTTTAATTTATTGTTTGACCCCATATTTATTGAATACACTGGAGGCCGGATGATACATTAGGCAGATAAACTCCATCCTGCTCAGATTTAAGTATAATAAATCTGAACTGAGTTCTTATTTTCCAAAATTTTATTTTTTATTAGTAACATTATTCATTACATATTGTTTGTATTCCTGGGTTAGTTATTCTTTTTTTTTTTTTTTTTTTTTTTTTTTTT
>NW_022900940.1:13114221-13118061 GCF_012274545.1 Fukomys damarensis
TTTTTTTTTTTTTTTTTTTTTTTACTGAGGATCAAACTGAGGAACTTTTGCTTACAAGGTTCCTGGGTTAATTTTTTTTTTTTTATACTGAGGATCAAACTTGGGACCTTGCAAAACCTGTTTGAAAAGCAGGTGGCGGAACCACTGAGCTAAATCCCCAACTACTGAGTTAATTCTTAAATATTGATTATTTTATATTTCCCTTTCATTATTACTTTGGTGGTAATGAATTACTCTGGTGGAAATCATTACTCCCCTGTTTTTTAATTATATTGTCCTTTCTTTCTGATATTTTGATTCTATTGACCTTTTATCATTTTCAAAAAAAGACAATCTATGAATGATCAGCATTTAAATTTTTTATATTTGTAACTTATGTATATCTCCTTTTGATTTATTGCTCTCTACATAAAATTGCATTCGTATCTTCCAGTTAAATGAATTTACAAACAATGCTATCCTGTTTATTTTTTGCCTTTTTGGTCACTCTTGTTGGTTTTAAAGAGTTCAAATTCTATAGGTGAAAAAACTATGTTTACCTGCTTCAACTCCACCCAGTGGATGTTGGGGCAGAAGGAGCAGGAGTGGAATGTTAAGAGAGAATGACATGGAACTTTATTGAGCTTAAGGATAGTTACAGCAGAAATTGGTTAGAGTCAGAAAGATTTGTTTCTTCTTCCTGGGCATATTGAATTTCCTGCCTCAGCTCTTTTGCATCCTAATGGGATTATGTGATTGGGTTGCTTCCTGGCCAGTGCATTTAAGAGCTGATGGCTGTTTCATTGCTCTCTTTCCTAGAACACAGTTCTATATGTCATTGTGTGAGATCCAGGGACCTGTGAAAGACATTCTTTGGGCTGTGCCTAGTGGCAGAATTACTGGATGATGTGTTGTAGGTTATATGTGTGTGTGTATTTTGACTGATTCCACACTGCCTCCCATAGTTGCTACCCCCAGTCTGTGTACCTATTAGTAGTGCAGAAAAGAAAGAGATCTCCAAGTTCACTGATACTTGGCATTATCCAGTACCTTAGTCAATGTGTGCTGCTCCAACAGAATACCACAGACTAAGTTGTAGTGAACAGCAGTTTATTGGTTGATGGCCCCGGAAGCTGAGAAGTCTGAGATCAAGGGACCAGCAACTTTTGTATCTGAGGTCCTGCCCTCTGCTTCCAAGTTGGCTCCTTGAACACTGCATCTCCTATATGGGAGGAGCACTGTTCCTCACAAAGCAGAAGAGTGGAAGAGAAAACATCAAGAGCCCGCTCCCAAAAGCCCTTTTAATTCAGGCATTAAACCCATCCTTGAGAATGGAGTCCACATTGTTTAGTCCCCTCTTAAGGGTCCCACTTGCCTATGCCAGTGCATTGGCAATTAAATTTCAGCAGAAGTCTTGAAGGAAACAAACATTTAAGCTGTAGCATGCAGTTTGTTGCCTTTTGTCTGTAATATAAAGTTAATATCAGTAAAAACTGAACACAATTGAGTACAGTTTAAAAATAAGCATTTTCGTTGATACGTACACATCTTTTAAAACAGTAATATATGGAGAATGGGTGTAGTTGCTTACTGGGTACAGGGTTTCCATTTGGAAAGGATGAAAATGTTTTGGGAAATATGTGGAGACAATGGTTCTGTAGCATTGTGAACGTACTGAGTTGTTCACTGAAAATGGTTAATTTTATATTACTGTATATGAATATTACCTCAAAAAAGTCAAATTTTGATAAAGTACAGAGTAAAAGTAACAGACTTGTATCTGACCTTTGATATCTTCTCACTGTTAAGTAGCAACAGTTTCAAATATTTAAACATTTTCTTTTGGTCCTTAGCACTCTGTTTCTAGATGAGGTATGTCTCTTGATGTCTGTAGGATCCATCGATTGATTGATTGACTGACTGAGGTAAGGAATTACAATGTAGTCCAGGTTGGCCTTGAACTCACTATGTAGCCCAGGCTGACTTCAAACTCACCATGATCTCTCTGTTTCCACCTTCTGAAACCTGGGATTATAGGCATGTGTCACCATCCCTGGCTGTAGGTTAATCTGTTTTAAATATAATTTGTTAATTTATGCTATTATAAATAAAGTTGGCTTTATGACATTCAGCATTTCTGGTTGTAACCGAATTGGAGGCATAGTATATAGCTCTTTTGTAGTATTCACTGAGTCTTCTTTGTCTGTCTCTGTAAAAGCCTCAGAATGTTATGTGCTTGGTGCTGGATGGGGTGACTTGTCACTTCTGTCCTCACTTTTGTATTTTGCTCGGGCCTTTTTCTCTGTTTCAGGTTGTAGCAGTGACAGGCCCTGCCCAGTGTCATTGTGGGACTTCCTTAACCACGTGTTTGTGATGCTGATGACCAAAGCTAAACATAATATGTCTGCTACAGAACAAGAGCTGGACTAGGGCAACCTCTTTGATGACCAAACCACCATTGAAAATGTTCTATGTTCTGATAGAGTACAACTTCCAGCGACTTCCTGATTTGAAACTTGACTTTATTCTACTGTTGTACCTTGTTGATAATACAGCTTAGAATTCTACTTTGAGAATTATTTTCATTTGGCATTTTGAAGACACTGCTCCATTATATTTGAGCTTCCAGAGTTGTTATGCTATTTTTCTTTGGAGAGTCATCTTCGGTTCTAGAAAATTTCTTTATATTTTTCTTGATAATTTCTATACCTTCAGTGTCTTTGTCTGAAATTCTTCTTGGATGGTGGACCTGTGGATTAATCTGTTAATTTCTTTCCTATCCTCTTTTGTCTTAGTTACTTTTCTCATTGTGGAGACAAAATACCCAACACCTAAAGTTAAAGAAGAGAATTTTTGTTTGGCTCACAGTTTGTAGAGGTTTCAGCCCACAGTCAGCTGGCTGTAGGTCAGGGTGGCATGGCAGAGGGGCATCACAGAGGAGAAGTAGTGTAGGCAGGAGGCAGCACAGCAGCAAAGTAGTAAAGCAGCCAGCCAGCAGCAAGTAGCAAAACAGCAGAAGCTGCCTTTGTAGTCTACCAGGCTGTAAACCTTTTGATTGGTGCCACCCACACCCAGCGTGGGGGGCCCTCGATCCCAGCGTCTCACACTGTAGAGGCACTTCCTAAAAGCCTCACCTGTGACCACATGGTGCTTTGGGGGAGCGTCTTGATACGAGCCGTGATACCTTCCCTTTCTCTTCCCCTCTCCTTTTCCCATCCCCCCTCCCTTCCTCCTCCCTTTCTTTCCTTCCCCTTTTCTTGTCATTTCTTCTTTTCTCCTCTCCTCTTCTTCATCTTCCCATCCCCTGTATTTATTTTCTGGGAAAGTTTCTTAACTTACTTTTCAATAGTCGTATTAAAAATTTTTAGTCATCATATTTAAAATTTTCACAGTTCTTATTTTGTCACATTTTCAGTTGCCATGCATGTTGTTTAGTGAGAATTTCCAGTCTTACCTCTGAGGACCTTGGTTATATTGTTTGGTGTTGCTTTCTGTCTTAGCAATTCTACTCTTTTTATTCTCTCTTCTTTGTATTGATGATTGGCTAGTATCTCTCTGTAATGTTGCTAATCAAATGTCTGCTGATCTTGCCTGCACATTCAGATTTAAGAGTAAAGCCCTGAAACTGACTGAACATGGAAGGATAGGGCTTGTGGAGTAGTGAACATAACTTGAAAGTGATCTTTCCTATGAAAAATCCCACCCACGGGACACTTATGTGGGGCCTTCACGTGTCTTTTCAGAAGGATGCTGGTCAAAGGCCAGTTAATATTTCCTATAGAGTATGAGACTAGAAGTATTTTAAGCTTTGCAGCCAAAGATGCAAAATTGAGATTATTATGTAACAGGAAATGTTTCCAC
>NW_022900940.1:13118251-13120633 GCF_012274545.1 Fukomys damarensis
TTTTTTTTTTTTTTTTTTTTTGCCAAATGGGAAAAAAAAATTGCCAGCTATTCCTTTGACAGAAAACTAATATCTGGAATACATAAAGAAATAAAAAAATTAACCCTTCAAAATAAAAGATTCATTCAAAAAAATGGGCCACTGACACGAACAGGTACTTCTCCGAATAAGTACACATAGCCAATAAACATATGAAAAAATGTTCAGCATCCCTGGCCATCAGAGAAATGGAGATTAAAGCAACACTAAGATTTCATCTTATCCCAGAAAGAATAGCAATCAAGAAATCATAATAACAAATGCTGGTATGGTTACAGTGAAGAAGGAATGCTTCTACATTGTTGGTGGAATGTAAACTAGTACAACTATTGTGGAAGTCAGTGTGAAGATTTCTCAAAAAACTAAAAAGAATTCCATTGACCCAGCTGTTCTCCTTTTAGGTATCTTCCCAGAAGAGCTAAACACATCGTATTACAGTTATACATGCATACCCATGTTTATAGCAGTTCAATTCATAAAGGCTAAATCCTGGAAAAAGCATATGTGTCCTTCAACAGATGAATGGATAGGACCAGGGATGTAGCTCAGTGGCACAGCACCTGCCTGGCAAGCGTGAGGTCCTGTGTTCGATCCCCAGTACCCAAAATAAAACAAAAACAAAACAGGCGAATGGATAAAGAAAATGTGGTACCTACAGTGTGCATAATGAAATACTACTTGGCTATAAAGGATAAACTCGAGACATTTGTAGGAAAATGGATAAATTTGAAAACAATGTTAACTGAAACAAATCGGACACAGCCTAAATACTGTATGATTTCTCTCATTTGAATAATTCCAAGTAAAAATGAAGAGCAAAGTAAAAAATTGATGAAAGAAAACAGGGAGATAGATCTTTTACAAATAGGAAGGGGGTCAAGAGGTCAGTGATGAGGGAAGGGATGTAAAAAGATTTCAGACACATCGTGGACATGTACCAGCTACCCACAGTGTAATCATTATATGTTGCAAACTCAACTAAATAACAGCAATAATAATAATGAAAATGGGGAAAGAGGCTCTAGAGACAGAGGGAAATAGATGGGTGGGGAGAAGGGAAATAAAAAGAATCAAGATATGTTAAGTACTTGTATCCACTTTCTAAGATTAATGCAGACATTGTACTGCAAATATATCCTAATAAAGGAAAATAAAATTCAGCAGATATACAAATTTTTTTATTGATGAGATTCATAATTTTCTTAATAGTCATTGAAAGTTACATTTCATGTCATAAAGTCTCACTGTCCTTTTTTCCCCCAATTATTTGAAAACATGAAAAACATCATTTTTAGCTTGTGAGTCATACGCAGTTGGGCTTCTGTAGGCTACAGTTGGCCTGTGGGCCATAGTTTACAAATCCTGCTCCAGGTATCCAGCTAGAGGAGAGGAGGCAGACTGGCTGGAGCTTGTATATCTGGCCATGGCCTGTGTACATTGTATTTAACCCATTTATCGGCAGTTTCAGTCCCTGGCCCTACATGCCTTCTTTGAACTTGGTACCTGCAGCTTCCTAGGTTGTCTGTGGTCAGTTTTCTTCAGACACACAGCTCTTCTAGGTTGGAGAATGGACAGTTGTCTTGACTGTATGGGGTGGGTGGGTCTAACTACCTTTTCTGCATGTTTTCAGTCCACTGCTAATTATGGACTTATTATCCCACTTGTACCACTCTTGATGCTCATAGCCTCAGTTCTGTCTTTCTGGGGTTTTGCCACTCACATCAGCTTGCTTCTTGTTGGTACTCCACTGCAGAAACACAGGCTTTATTTTGCTTCATCTGTCAAGTATAGTCCTCAACCTCTTTCTGTCTTCTTTTATCAAAACTTGGGAAGATAGAGTTGGGTCTCATAGAAGATGGAGTTGAGTTTTTAAATTTGATTTTTCCTTATGTTGTTTTTATCTAGGCAGGGGATGGAGAAAAAGAGAGGGCTCTTTGTTCTGCCCCATGAGAACTTTTAGTCTCATGTAAGCTTTTGTAAACCTAAATGAGCATAGTTTTTATTTTTTTTTATTTATTTTTTTTTCAAGGCTCTGAGATTTTTATTGCTTTACCCAAGGCAGAAATCATGAGACTTTGTTAAAATACGATTATAACTTTCTTTTCTTTTTTCTGAGATAGGGTCTCACTTTGTAGTTCAGGCTGGCCCTAAACTCGCTATATAATCCAGGCTGGCCTTGAACTTGTGGCAATCATCCTGCCTCAGCTTCTTCTTCTTCTTTTTTTTTTTTCCCCTAGCTTTAATTGAGTTTATTGGTACATTTTAGGGATACAGTACAGTTACATTCATTGTTGGGATCTTGTACCTCTACATGACAAGTCTTGATTCTCATTTTTTCCCCTT
>NW_022900940.1:13120719-13285208 GCF_012274545.1 Fukomys damarensis
TTTTTTTTTTTTTTTTTTCTGTGCTGTTTTCTCCAGCTCCCTATTCTTTTCCATCTCCTTTTGTCTTGCTGATTCCTGGCATCCATTAATAACTGATTGTTCTGTGTTTTTAACCTGCTAGTTTATGGTTGTACTACTCATCACTCAACATTTTATCTTGAAGGTTACATAAGCAACTCAAACTATGAATAGTCTAAATAAAATTATTGACTTCTCTTCCTCCTGCCTAGCCTTGTGCCTCCTCAGCCTTCACTTTTTTGGTAGGCACCACAACCAGTGGAAAGCTCCCTTAGAAAATCATAAGCCAAACCAAGGTCTTTTTCTGCTTACAGGCTGAGTGGCTTCCCACTGCTTTTGGAATGACTCAACTGTTTCACGTAGCCCACGTAGCCCTGCACGACACAGCCTCTGCTTGCCTCTCCAGCCACAGCTTTTGCCTACTACTCTTCACATCCTCTTTCCTATTCTTTTTAACATTGTAAAGATTATTTTTTTCCAGCTGAGGGCCTTCTCAGTTGCTATTTTCTCTATCTTCAAGGCTTTGCCTCCAGAGTTCTCATCAGTGCTGGTTCTTTTTTTTGTATTTTTCACCTTTGCATTCAGATGCCATAGTCTTGGAGATACCTTTCCAGATGCCCTTGTATGGAGTACTGATTTTCCATTATAGCCATACTGTATCCAAAAACAATTTTTTCCTCCAAAGTACTTTTTACTTGCTGTTATTCAGCTTGTTTATTTGATTAGTGAGTCTGTTGCTAGGATTGTATTAAGAAACTTGTGCTGTGGATTTACTGTTGTTCGGCGGGTTTACTGTTCTATTTTCATGATCTGCAACTGAATTCACACACAGTAGGCATTGCAATAAATAGTAATGTAGTCTGTGAATACACTCCTATAAGTTGAGAGCATGAAGTAGCTTCAGGAGACCTATCTGCCATTGTTTCTGGAGCCCCGTGGACAATTTGGAACTTATTTTAGGTTCCTCCTCTATCCCTAGCCTTGAGTCCCTGCTCTCAAAAACCTTGGTTCAAGACTGCAAAGTTACAGAGATGGGAAAGATGACGTTGACATAGAGGGGCTTCACTTTCTGCTGCCTTTATTTTCTGATTTAATCCCTTAACCGAGATGCCTCTGAAGGTTTGTTAACATTTGCACTTTCTGGCCTTAGTCTTCCTCCATCCTAGTATGCTTGTGGAAAATACCGTGACTTCTCTTGTTCCCATCTTCTTTTAACTGTGCACCACAAGTCCCAATTTGATAGTTAACTCACCTACTAAGCAGTTAAGTATTCTCCCTGTAAGGAAGCTCTGGCATATCATTTAAATGGTCAAGGATTGCCTATGGCCTGTTCCTTGTGGTTTCTAGCCCTTTAACACTAAATCCAACCCCATCTATTCACCTCAGTTCTCCTTTGCTAATTTAATGTGGCATATGCTAAAGTTTTAGAATATTCCAAAGTAATATTCGAAAGCTTAGTTTATTCCTCAAAGGCCTAAATCAAATGTCATACAGGATTCCCTTTGTGGCATTTCTTTGGGATGAACCCAAACCGTGGTGTGTGTGCACACTCATGTACACACATGTTCACACACAAAACACATATGCTCCTCTCTCTCCACATAGACACATATATTCTTCTACTGAGTTTCCTATATTTGTGTGTTCTATGGTTAGCTCAATATTAGGACCCAGCAAAACTTTAATTGTGCCTACCATATAAATTGAAAAGGGCAATATGGAATTGCTGAATTGCAGAATTTCAGAAGGTTACTTTGGCATTACATTTGAATTATTTAATTTATTTTTCACTTTGAATCAGTTGCTAAGCAACCAGCAAGGCAGGGCAAAATCAGCAAGGCTAATTTGGTTTTGTTACTAGTATGTTAGCATCTCTTATATTTACATAGACAGTTGGTTGTAAATACATTTCATCTAATGTAGAGCTCTGTTTTGTCCAAGAAGAACAGTTGGTGTGGAAGCTATAACAACTCTTTGGTTGCATGGACAGTGCTTAAATTCACACTGTCACTTTAGTTGAATGTGAAGTTATCTGAAGTTCTGAGCCTGTGACAGAGCCCATTTGTTTAAGTGAGGGGCTTGCTTGGTGGTAATGTACTCTATTGTGAAATGGTGCCTCTCATTGTGTTACACTTTAACACTGTACATCTAGCCTGAATGTTCTCCAGATCAACTCCCGTCATTTTGGGGGGAATCAATACATTTAGCTATCAGTATATGAACTACGTTAAAGGGAATCATAGGTCATTTTGTTCTCTATGTCTTATTATTGTTGAAAGTTAAGATTGTTAACCCTATCTGCTCCATAAAGTAAGTTGTATATCAAAAGTTAATGCTGGTGACAAGCACTTTGAAAGCTTTTTTAAAAAAGTCGTAAAACCTAGCATGGTGGTGCATGCGTGTAATCCCAGTACTTGGGAGGCTGAGGCAGGAGAATCATCACAAGTTCAAGGCCAGGCTGGGCTACTTAGTAAGTTTAAGGGTACCCTACACTACATAGCGAGACCATGTCTCAAAAAAAAAAAATCATGTGGTTAAGGAAGTTATTTTGGCCCAGCCTAGATGCCACCCTGGTCCTGTGATAGGACATTTAATTCTGGCCAGTAGTACCATAGTTGTGCAATTATTCAGGAGGTACAAGGAAAGTTCACATCCATCAGGCAGCTAGAAAAACTGTATCTCTTACAGTGATGTCATTTAAGTTGCCACTGGTACAGCGAATGACCGTGGTCTGTGCCTTTTGTAGGAGACATGGAGAGCAGCTCCATCTTTCTGGGGGCAGGGGTACTGGGGATCGAACTCAGGACCTTGTGAGGCAGTCAGCAGCACCACTGAGCTAAATTCCTGGCCCAAGAGTTCCATCTTTTAAACTGGTTTCCTATTTTATTCTTTGTTTTACAGAAGACTTAATATCTTTCACATGCAGTGAAAATGACTTCAGTAGATGGAGCAGAGACTTGAGAAAAAAAATCAGTGTTCCTATATTTACCTTATAATTGCCTGTGATTAGGCAGAAATATTGAATTGATGAAGATTATAGAAATGAAGAAGTACTCTTTGTTTCTATAATTAAATAATCTTTTATTTTTTTCTGAACTATGTCAAGTATTTATGAGTGCAGTTTGTGATAATTCATTCATTGGTCTTGACTGAAAGAAAGAGTGATCTGAAGTGAAGTCCAGTGCTTATGCCCTTGAGTGTCAATTTTCAATATTAGCTTGCTAATAAAATATTTCTGGTGTATTGCGTAGTGCTGGAGATTGAACTGAGGGCCTTGTACACATTAAGCATGTTCTTTTCCACTGAACCCTATCCTTAGTCCTCTGAACTTTGTCTTTTGGAGTGGGGGTTGCAGGATGAGATCTTATTCTGTTCCCCAGGCTGGGCTTCACATTTGCTGTCTTCTAGCTTTAGCCTCAGGGTAGCGAGCTAACTGCCAATGAGGTAAATCCTCAGCCCTTTCAAAAAAAAATTTTTGAGACAAGGTCTCACTAATTTGTCCAGACAGGACTTGAACTTGCTGTCCTGCTGTCTTACCCTCCCTCTGTGCTGGGATGACAGGCGTGCACCATGGTGCCCATCTTCTCTGAACTTTTCTTTTTTTTTGAGAGGGCGGGTACCGTGGATCGATGTCAGGACCTTGTGCTTGTCCTCTGAACTTGTTTGATGGCATATCCTCATCAAAAGTAATTGGCAAATACACTCCAACCTCTGTAGTGTGTGTGTGTGTGTGTGTGTGTGTGTGTATCGAGTTATATACATATTTTGCTGTACTAGTAGGTACACTGTAAGACAACCAGGACAGTAAAAGTTAATGAAAAAATGAGGATTGAATAGTAATGTTGTATATGTTAATAATGGTCATTTCATACTATCATTAATACTTCAGTGTTCATACATGCTTTAGCCATATAAGCCCCCAAAATATAAATTTTTTGTGTATAATTGGCTTTTTCTAATCTGATTAAATCATCATTAGCTTTACCTTATAGTGACTGACAAAGAGTAAGGAAAAGATCAGTTCTAGCCTTTTTTTCACTTACTGGGCTGAACTACTATGGTCTTTGGTGTTCTAGTTTCTTTGCGGAAATCTTTTAAGCTGTTTGGCCATGCTGTGAGGGTGGATTTTTATGCCACAAGACAGTGTGTACATGCACATGAGCCCAGGCACACTAACTGGCGGGCTACCGTGATGCACTGATAGTGAGAGGATGAGGGGATGCACTGTCTCATTGTGAGTACAGGGGTTTTCTTTCTGTACCCTAGAGGGGCATCCTGCATAACACTCGAGAGACCTCTGCCCTAGGGGTTCCCCCCCCATGAACCGGATTTTGGCTGCTATTGTTACATTTGTAAAGTTGAGTGACCTAAAGAGATGTGGGTTTGTGTAAAAAAATCCTTGTGTGTATTTTTGCACACAATGAAGACCATTTGTCCTTATATGCCTACCATGAAGTGAAAGAGAGAAGTGTGAAGAATATTAAAGATACTGGATTAAACCCTGAATCCCATCTCTACTACAAAAGACAACTGACTCTTTCTGTAAGCTTCAGTTTCCTCATCTGCAATGTCACACAGTAGTAGTGGAATTAAATTTAAAAACAGAGGCCTGTAAAGGAGTTCTGTACCATCACTTATGTATAATGCAATTTAAATACCTTTATATAAATGAGAGTGGAAGTCATTTTCCCATAGGGTGCATGTACATGCATCCTCAGTAACAGTTTTGTTTGCTTTCACTTCTAGACTGCCTGTTTAAGCTGTGTCCTATGAATCGATACTCTGCCCAGAAGCAGTTCTGGAAAGCTGCTAAGCCAGGGGCCAACAGCACGACAGATGCAGTGCTGCTCAACAAACTGCACGTACGTACGGTGAAGGGGCTGTTGGTGGCGAGGGCTCAGGGGTGCTTGTGGCGTGGTGTTTCTGAGTGTGGTGTGCTGTGGGATTGGTTGTGCAAAGCTCTAACGCCAGCCACTGGCTTCTTCTGTTCTCCTACAAAAGTAAAAGTGAGAGGACTCTCTAAGGAGAGATGGATCCTAGCCATCTTGAGATATCCAGGAGTTTCTCTCTTTTCTCAGCCATTCTTTTCAGAGGTGGCTTTGGGCAGAATAGTGGTAGGAGCACCCACAAGCTCTTGGAGAAGACTGCCTAGAGTTGAATCCTAGCTCCACTGCTCAATAATCAGTAATCTTGGGCAAGTCCCATAGCTGTTTTCTAATGCTGTGACTTACCTATGAAATGGGGACAGTGGTAATATCTACCTCAAGAGCAGGTTGAGGATTACATGATAGAAACATAATAAACGACCACTGACCAAACAGTGCCTACTAAGTAAGTAACTTACTACTAAGTTTTGCCTATTATCATTTTATTTATCCTATTTTTTTGGCCTGTAAAAGATATGCTTATTGCACTGATGATGTTCTTTGTGACCACAGCCAGTTTCTAAGGCTCTCTGTGGCTGTTTCTCCCATAAAATGATGACAATTCCTTTAGTGCCCTGTATTTGGAGATGCCCTATGTGGAACTTTTTTGTGATGTTTAGAAGGAGGACATGACATATGTTCAATGTAGCGTTATTGAAATTGTTATCCAATTCCTGCCCCGCATCCTGCTTTATTTTTCTCCATGCCACTTACAATCTTTCCAGTTAGCTTTGTTTTTTTGGCTGCCCCCCTCTCTCCTGTCCTCAGCTAGAATGTAAGCTACAAGTGGGCAGAAGTTTTTGACAGTTTTGCTTGTCACAGTGTCCTCCTGCCTACAGCAGAATTTGACAGGTACTAGACACACAGCTGGTTAACTAAATAGACAGTGGTACCTCTTCGTGCTCAGCGGTGGCTGTTGAGGACCTAGAGTGGCTGTGAGCACTGAGGAACTCACAAGGTCGCCTATCTCAACCTGCTGTGTTTTAGACTTAACATGACAGTGTCATAACCACTGCGTTTGGTAGGGGTCGTGTGATTTGTTCCTTCATTGAGCACATACTGTTGAAGGTGAGGGTTCAGTGCTCCACATAAAGATGCTTAAGTTCCTAACCTCAGTGAGCTGATAGCCCAGTGGGAGGACACACAAGCAGTCTCCCATTGCACCTAAAATGAAGTCCAGACTTTTAGTTTGTATCTCCAAGATCACACATGCCTGGACCCTGCTTTTCCCTCTAAAGCTTTTGAACTGTGCTCCAACCAGAGGGGCTTGAGTTCATTTTGTTTCATTTTATTTTTGAATTCACCATTTTGCCCATGTAGAACATTCTTCTCTCGGTCTTCTGAAGCTAGGACCTTCGCATTCTTCGTGTCTCAGCCTACCTTTCTTCTCAGCAAGGTCTTCTCCCCCCATCCCCATCTAAGATATGTCCTGCTTGTTTTTCTCCATCACAGATCTCTTGTTTATATCTTGTTCATCACTGGTCATACTCTGCAATTATGTTAGCAAGTTCCTCAATTATCTGTAACTTACTAGAAAGACAGCTCTGCCAAGGTCAGGGGCATCATCTGTTGTTCACTAGGGTATCTGCAGCTCTAGGAATAGTGCCCAGCACACAGTGGGCCCTTAAGAAACATTTGCTGAATGATGAGTAAGCACCGTGTTAGGTGCTGGTGAGGGAAGTGTGATGGATCTTAACCCCCTGAGAGATTTGTAGTGAGTAAGAACAAAGAGGTAATGACACTGTGACATTGGCTGTATGTCAAGGCATTCACCTGAGGCTGGGGAGCTCAGAGAAAGGGTACCAAAATCTGTCTTTGCTAGTGTGGGCGGGAGATGAATAAAGTGGTGAGGGAGGCTTCCTGGAGAAAGGACAAATGACACGTGAGCCTCAGCTTGAGGTGCCTGCAAGAGGTAAAAGGAAGAAACAAAATAACAAGGAATCAAAGATCTGGAGCTTAGGGGTTGCATTGAAGACTTCAGTAATGGCATCAGTATAACGAAAATGATAATATGGATTGACAGAAATGGGATTGTTCCCTCTTCCTAGAAATTATTACATAACTTCACAAATATGCAGTAGAATTCCAGATTTTAAAAAATGAACTATAATGGAAGAATAAAAGGAAAATAATCAATTGTATATGTAACTCAATGCTGAGAACCCTAACCCTAAGAGAATCAGTGCTTGCACTTCTTGTGAAAGCCTCATGAATGAGGTATGAGTATAGTACTAGTAAAACAAAAAGCATGCTGTCATTTTCCCAGGGGGCCAGCAGCTCTTGAAAATGCTATTAAGAATGCAAGCTATGTTCTTCCCTTCATTTACTGTTCTTACGCTTTTGGAAAATGTGGTAATAATGGTATTAATAAAACCCTGCTTTCACGGATACACAAAATGGAGTGAGGAGCTTGATTCTGATAAGTACAGGTATCTTTTAATCTATGCAAATGTCCAGTCAGCCATAAAATTGGATACAGTGAATGACAGCTCCTCATACTGAACTGAAACAGGCACCTCACAGAATCCAGCAGGCTTGGCTCCTGTGCACTAAGCATCACCAGCCCCCCCTCCTCTTCTCCCACTCATCTGCCAATCCAGAACCTCCCTGGAGACTGTGGTCAGAACATGGGCTTCTTGTTGAATGGGTGGGGTCGTTGTTCAAGCCTGTGGGTCTTCTAGGTGGGAGCTGATCATTTCACATGCCTAGGGGCTTATCTTTGTGGAGGGTTGGCTTGTCTTTGGTTGCCCTGCATTACTTGGTTGGTATAGAGGTTGTTCTACTCAGTGGAATCTTATTAATGTTTCTCAAACTCTTTTTTTCTCCTACGCTTTGTGCAGCAGGGTTGTGGATTCATGTTGCTCTTGGCCAAGCAGGAAGCCCACAGGAATAAAGGGGCTTGGTGGGTAGTGTCACCAAGTGGATTGTGCATGTGTGCAGGTCTGGAGGGGGCACCTCAGGGCCCTGCAGTGACTGTGTGGGATGGTGGGCGGAGAGCTGCACCACCATCCTCTGCTATGTTAAGAGAAGATAAAAATTCAGGAGGCTGGGATTGTAGCACTTCACTTACTATTCACCAGGCCCTGGGCTCCAGCCCCAGTACTAAAAAAAGAAAAGGAAAAAGAAAATCTGTGATTTTGCATGTAATATCACAATTTTAAAAACATTTTATCAAATAATTCAATTAATTAGTTTAATTAAAGCTTAAAACACACTCAGAACCAGCCTGAGAAGACTCATCCTCCAGCTATGTGTGATTTGTTAGCCCCGTTTACAACCTGTGATCTGTACTTATGTTTCTTCAGCAGTTGCTTTTGTGCAGATAAACTGTGAAAAAAGCAGTGCAGTTGGAAAAAAAATCCAATCCTAAAAGCGATCCAGCACTTTTAAATCCTTATGAAAGAATGAAAATGAGTCATGTCTTTATTGTTTATAAAAATGTAAAAGCAAACAAGTTCTTTTCTTTTGTTTGAGATTATTGGCGTGACCATTAGGTCTCAAGTGCTGATTTGTGCCTGACTTGGTATAGGTTCTACTTTTCTACTTAGTTGCAAGGTTATTCACATTATTTTCAATGACTGCCATTTAAGGAATTAGTTATCCGGACCACTTGACTTCCTTTTGATTGGAATAAGAATGTAGCACTTTGAAGGAGAATGACATCTAGTGGCTGGTTGCTGTGTATGTTCATTTCTTCTGCAGGGGCAACTGGGTTTTGACTCTCTTGGTTATGATTTCACAAAAGTCTCTGCAAAATGAGCTGCTTTCACTTTGAAATCATGTAATTTGTTCCAAAGCCTTGGCTACTGTTTCCTAACAGAAGGTTTACCTGTTACCTTGAAACAGGCACCTGACACTGTTTGGATTCTGAGAAATGATTCCTTGAATTGAGCTCCTGCTTTGACCAACTAGGAGGAACCAGAGCAGTGACAGATCTTTATTATCCTTTAAAGCGTGGATCGTGGGTTGCTTGTTTTCAGAAGCCTTAATTCAATACCATGTTATGTGCTTCAGAGCTTGTTGACCTTAAATAAATAACCTTTCCCTGCTGTTTCAGGGACTCTTCATAGTAATTTAATAAGGGTTTCTCTGTTTTTGAAATAAAACAGCAGGTGAGTATAATGGATTGACCTTGATGTTGTTTAGGGAACATAATGTCAGTGGTGAGTAATAATGGAAGAAACCATAGCTTAGTGTGCTTTATCCTGAGAAATTAAAAACAATTCTCAACTCATTGTGCAAGGGACAGAAGTAACAGGTGTTTAAATTATCAGGATTTTTAAAGACTGAAAAGATAACAGATACACAATGGCTTTTAAAAGCATCAGAAACAATGAGGAATTTTTAAAAGAAATTAAAAACATGTATACTACAGGAAAAGAATTCCAAAATATATATCAGTAGGAAAAAGAGAAAGAAAATTGCCTGGGATTTAGCTCAGTGTTTCCACCGCCTGCCTTGCAAATGCAAGGACCTGAGTTCGATCTGTGGTACAGAAAAAAGAAAAAAAAATTACTGATTTGATCCATGAATCTTATTATTCATAGAAAACCATCATTTTTAAAAAAAATTTTGGCACCTTCCCTGCTCCTTTGGAGAGATTTTAAGCTATAATGAGAGCTTGCCATTTCCCTTACTTTAGCCTGCCCCCATCCCCCCCATACCATGTTGCAAATAAATAGAAATCTCATTTGGCTACTTGGTTACTCTGTTGTATGGAAATATTATAACTTTAGATAACCAGTCCTTATGGGGGGTATGAAGTGATACTTAGGATTCTGACAATATTTGCTGTTTGGAAAAAAAAAATGACCTTCTATATACCAGGTTGCCTAAGCAAGACAAACTCCTAGAAGTAGAATTGTTATGTCAAAGTTATGCCTTTGAAAAACTTTTTGATTGACACTGCTAAATGATCTTCCAGAGGTGGGTGTGCCAGTTCAGTTATGCTGTGGGCCCATTCTTGCAGTATACTTGCAGGAGTTAACAAACCAGGAGCTCGTTTTTTTCACAGGTGGAAACAACCTTCATCAGTGGGCCAAGGTATTGTGTGTTCTTTGCTACCTTTGCCTTTTGAACCTAAAATTTATGATGCACATTTTTGTCTAAAAACCGAGTATGGTTTTGCAAGGAGAACTTATCTATAGACAGATGTGTTAACTCAAGTGAATGCATTTGACATTTATGCATTTAGTAAAAGGTGAATTGGAAGCTTTTCTCCTTTAAAGAGAACTTAGAAGGAAAGTGAATTCTTAGATTGGTCTGTTAGATAATGCACTTAACATTTATTCAGTGGTGATGTGTAGGCTCAGTCATCATCAATCTTGTTAACAGAGAGGAAAGTTGTTTTTTGTTTCTTTTTTCTTTCATACGGGAGATCAGACTCAGGACCTTGCACTTTCCAGGCAGTCGTGGAATTACAACTGAATTTTAGATATGATATTCCAGGATATCTTAAAGAGAAATACTTACATTTCACCCTCCAATTTTATTTTTATTTTCTGTGTGTTTTACCTTTCACACGCTTTTAGACATGCTCTTTTTAAGAGCTGCTGTTTTAAAATTAGTCTTTAACATGGAATACACACATTTTTGATGACACAGTGTATCTTTTTAGATAGGCAGCAACCACTGGGTTGCTGTTTTCATACATAGTCTAAGAATAGTTAGGAAGTTACTATTTTAGGTTAGATTTTCTCTCAGTATATATGCTTGCAAGAAAATTATATTCACCATGGGAAATCAGTACATGTACATATCACTTCTTGGTCATTTTTTAAAAATATGGAATGCTTCACAAGTTTGGGTGTCATTCTTACATAAGGCCATGCTAATCTTCCCTGTATCATTTCAGTTTTAGCATATATGCTGCCGAAGCAAGCACAGGTTAGTGTATCTTAAACTGAGGCTCCTGGAAAGTTTTGAGAGTGAAAGGCATGTCTGTGAGAATTTTCCTTCTTGAAGAGACACCGTTAAATCATTTGAATCCAAAAAAAGCTACTTAAGAATTCTCTAACAGTGTAGTGTTTAGAGCAAAGAAAAATTACTTTGGGTTTTGAGGAAAATGTTAGATTTTATTTTACTGAATTCACTGATTTTTTTCCCTCCCCAGGTTTCTAGTCAGTATTAGCTGAGAATTGCTTAACCAAAAGAACAAATAACTCTCTGTGGTCTGTAAAGCTTCATTCCAGGTGGATCCAGTCTAGTGTTTTGTTTGGAAAACCACAAAACCTGTGGGTAGTAAAGAGCCCTTTGGAGGAGTGAAGCACAGACATGGAAATAGGGAGAAAAGACGGGCAGAGAGCAATAGGGGGCAATTAAGGGACAGGGTTTCTGGACATGCCTAGGGCAGTGTGGATGCCAAGGGTTGCCATGTTGTCTGCACTGGAATTTTGTCAGAGTGTGTCTTGAGCCCAGTGGCTCTTTTCCTTGTGAAACTAGGGATAGAAGAGTGGTAACTAATTCCAAACCTGTAAATTGGACCACTGTTCTCAAGGGCTGATATGAAACATCAGCCTATACTTATCCAAACTAGTGTACACAGATCATTTACTTCCTATAATAGTTTTATTTGACGTTATGATTGCTTTCTGCAGTTTTATTAAAGGATGTGCCTGTCTAGAAATATCTACACTTCAGATAGAGCTGGAGTAGATACTGAATTTGAGGAAAGCTGTCCCAGCTAATTTAGGTCACCTTTTGAAATCTTGGTCTTCAGAACATTCCTTAGTTTTAGAAATTTGTTTCAATAATAACAATTAATTTTTCTGTTTTCATTCGATGGGCCGGTCATCTTGCTGAGTGGTAGAGTGCTTGCCTATTATGTATGAGGCCCTGGGTTCTGTCCCAGCACTACCTACAGCCTAAATTCTGAATAACTATGATGTTTCTGGCATGTATGTTCTCTAATCTTCAAAAGAGCCCTAAAAGGCTTACATTGTCTCCCTTTTGTGATGAGAACTTTGGGGGTTGGTAAGATTAAGTGACCTGAGCTAAAGGATAAAGTTCATACCTAGGGAACCACAGTCAACTCCAGAAGTACCCTGTGGAAATGAAGACAAGTTACCTGGGAAAGGGACCTGTTTGCATCTGGTAGCATCTTGCTTCGTTGGAAGTGGGCACTCTTAAGAGGACTCTGGAAATGCTTGTGAAGTACATTGTTATTCATTGAGATTTTACCTTTTGTCAGATTCCAGGCTGACTGTACTCCTTGTTATTTTACTTTTCTTTTCATACAGTCTAGTTTTGGAGGATGGGGACTGGAACAGTCTGCTGGTAGCCTAGGATGTCATCTAGCTCTCCTTTGGTATTAGTGTGATGCTATAACAGTAGAGTGGCATAGGTGAATTAATGAATGATGTTCAGCGTGCTGTTCGTGGCAGCCTGTTCCAGAATTCCCTTTCAGCTTTGCCATGTTGCCTAGGATGCCAAATTTGGACTAGTAGTGTTTCCCAGCCTCATTTGTAGCTACAGATTTGGAATTAACTCAAATGTGGATTGGAGGATTATCTTTACTACTTAGTGAATGTACAACTAAAAAAATAAACATTAAGCATAATTTCAGATGTAGACAAAAGTAGACAAAATACTTAGACAAGATTTTGTGGTTTGTAATGTCATTATCCAGTTATATCAAACTTATTAATTTCTCAGTTTTTTTAAATGAATAGTAATCTTTACTACTATGAAACTTAATTAAGTTACACTTAACATCTAATAATAATAGCTAACAACCCACATATGTTACATGACCAGGTGCTCTGCCATGTGATTTCTTTGAGGTGTAGGTTCTGTTTCTACTCTTCATTTTACAAAAGAGGAAATAGGCTCACAGATGTTGCATGATGTACTCAAAGTCTCAAAACCACAAACCAACCAAACCAGCATTTAAATCCAGTTTTATTTTACTCCAAAGCCTTAAAGAATAATTTTTACAAATCATAAAAGGATATGCAAATTCCATCCTGCCTTGACTCTTAAGTTTCTTTAAAAACATGGAAAATTTTTACTGATCTGCCCCTAAAAGAATGTCCATGAACTCTTTAAATTAAAAAAATTATTTTAAAGAACCCAGAAGAGCCAACAAAGCAAAGCAGAGTGGACTGGCTTTGCAGCCCCTTGGCTCATTTCTCATAGCCCCAGGGTGTACTTAGGGTTTTGCTTATTTCTGTGGTTCTTGTGTTAAAGGATGACATTTGTTTTGCATTGCTGCAGAGGAATATAACATTTCTCTTTGTGACCAATCTTCTTCTCACTGTACAGCATGCTGCAGACTTGGAAAAGAAGCAGAATGAGACAGAAAACAGAAAATTGCTGGGAACAGTAATCCAATATGGCAATGTGATCCAGGTCAGTCAAGGCACCTCTTCTCTTCTGGAGCTGAAGCATGACAAAGAATGAACCGAAAGCAAACACATGGCACAGGGTTTGCATTCCTTTGCAGCAGGATTCCATAGAGACAGCCAATTTATTACCAAAGGATAAAACAAACAAAACAAACCCAATACCAAACCAAACCTAATTGCTTTTATATGTGAGGGGGCCTTGGGCTTTTTAGTTGGTTCTTCTCTTGGTGTAAGAATCTCCTTTCTCTGCCGATAGCTGATAATTTATGTCTAAATATTTCAAACATGAAGCTTCCTACCTGAAAAGGATCCTATTTATTACGGTTTTGCTTAACTTTTATTGTTTGAAGTTTCTTGCTGTTTAGTGAAAACTGGCTTCCTTGTAACTTGTATCTTTTGATCAAGAGCTGTTCACTAGAGGTATTGAGAATAATTCTATACTTTCAAAATTCTTTTTACTCAATACCAGTATCATTTTGATACATTTTATAGTAATAGAGTATTTGATCCTTCTTCAACAACTTCCACAGAAGATCCCAGGTGTGCAGAAAACTGTGAGGGAGCCTGGTGCCCAGGGCCCTTCTCCATTTGTTCAATTATCAGACCTCTTTGAACCAGGCACAAAAGATAATATCTACCAATAAATATTGAGCAGCTGACCCATAAGGTTATTTTGTTTCATTATGTCCCTTTTGAAAGATGTTGTTTACCCTATAAAATTTACTCATTACAAAGTAATTCTTTCTCATTTTTATGGTGGTTAACTAGACAGTGGTACTAATCAGGAAGATGGAATAAGGGGTTAAAAATATGATAAAAGCAACCTTTTGGGTTTAAATGGGTTATTTACATTAGACCTTTTAGAATAGTAAAAGTAAAAGTAGCTCAAAAAGCTCCTTGAGGATTAGGTGCTGCTGGTCTCCTACTCCTCTTCATGTCCTGTCAATTGAGAATGGACACAGGGGCCAGGTGGGATCAAAATTTACTGTCACCTCCTGTCATCTCTGCTTTCTCAGGAGCTGAGCCAGGAGGATTGCAAATTGCCAAGCTTGGATAATTATTGACTTAGTGAGACCCTCACTCAAAGTAAAAACTAAAGAAGAGCTGGGGACATAATTCACTGCCAGTCCTGCATTTAGTACCCATTACCAGAGGGAAAAATATTCAAAATCAGCTTTATTACTGAGCAAGGCGAGTTCCCTGAGGCCCCCCAGAGCACAAGACTCTGATTTGGGTCGGCTGGAGAGAATATGGCTTGATGTGTAGACTAAAGAGTTACCTAGGGGGAAGGCCATCAACTCCTACATATACTCTAATGAAGGTTTTGTAATTCACTGCCATGTCTTAATTGGTTTTAGCATCTACTTCCTAGGATGGTTGTGTAGGACAGAATACTTAAATTTAAATACTTAAAAACTAAGCTTAGCTTCCCCCAAGCTATCCACCTGTAGGTGATATTGGTTTGTAAACCACACGTCCAGAGCCTAAACAGGTGCGTGGAAGACCAGAGGCCACTCATCGGGGGCAGTGAGGGCTAGAAGGGCATTGCCTTTCCCTTGTGTGTTGTGACCAGAGATTGTCTGGGGCTCATGAATCAGACAAGTTACTCCTCCCTCCCAGTAGGCCTATTAGAGTATTTGGGGACTTTCCTAAGGGTGCTCTAGAAACATTATCTGTTTACTGTAAGCAGAAGGATTTGGGCAGTTGACAGTGAATCCCAAGCTGATCCTACCATTACTGCAGGGCCTGGGCAGTGTTTCATGCTCAATTTCCTCTTGTAACCTGTTGACCTGGGAAGCCTTGGTTAACACTTCCTGGACTAGACTGATCATAAGACAAGCTGTTTCCCATCTATAACTTCAGGCTTTGCATCCCTTTCATGTATCTGTTATCAGAGAATCAAGAATAAAGTGCATGAAACATCCTAGGTAGAAGTCCAGGACCACCATACTCTGCTCTGTCCTCCCCTAAAAGTGTTGCCTTTTAAATCAGACTTGTCTCATGTGATCATAGTTGCCTAGCTTAGCGCAGGCTCGGAGTGGGGGTTGTGTTCAGACTGCAGTTCCTTAGCCCCTTTACACAGGATTGGAACGCTGTCTGTTGACAGATGGCCGATAATGGATAGTACAGTAGACTTGAGCAACATCCATCTTGCCCCAGGCTATGTTGAGAAGAAAAAAAAATTTTTCCTTTTATTTTGACCTCTATTTCTGCCCTGTTTACTGTTTGTTCTTTTTTCACTCACAGCTTTAGGCACTTTGAGATTTTTCTAACTTCACAAGCATCTCTGTGGTGGGAGGAGTGTTTGATACATATTTTTTCTGACAGAAATGGTAGAAAATTCAGAGATGCACTGACACTTCGTTCTCTTTGTGGATTTTTAGCTTCTGCATTTGAAAAGTAATAAATACCTAACTGTGAACAAGAGGCTTCCAGCTCTGCTAGAGAAGAATGCCATGAGAGTGACATTGGACGAGGCTGGAAATGAGGGGTCCTGGTTTTACATTCAGCCCTTCTACAAGCTGCGATCCATTGGAGACAGTGTGAGTGCAGATTCCCACGCTGGAAAGTGTTCCATGCCATGCTACTCACCACCACTGAAAATGAGACTCCACCACGCAAAGTTCAGAGTTAGGACCAGTGGCACATTCTTTATGAAGAGAACCAGATCACTATGGAAACTAATGTTTGGGAAACAAGGAAATGTGGAGAAAAGTGTGACCTAAATTCAGTTGCTTAGTTTTTCCAACTAGGCCTCTGAAAAAAAAATCCTAGGAACAGTCCATTACCTCAGTAATTTTACCACAAAAACAGCCATCCTGTCTTAATGTCATTGGAAGGATCCCTGTCATTTCAAGTCCATTACTGCAATAGAAATGTCCATTTTGGAAATAAAGTTAGTAAAGGACAGAGGATGGAAAGGCATAGTCTGTCAGCCAAGGAGAGCAGATTTTGGGATTCCTCTGACTTGTTCCCGTGTGTAGGCCATGGGCTTGCCATCCTAATCACCAGCTGCAGTTAGTTCTGAGCTGGCCATGTCCTGACAATACTTTAAAATATAAAGCCACAAGACTTCTTTTCAGTGTGACTTAGAACAGTTCTTATATTTGTTAGCTAAATTAGTCAGCCACTATGTGGTGCAAACTTAACAAAGAATGTGTTTAAATGCTATCAGCTATGTTCTTGACCTTGTTAAGGTCCTAAAATAGTTGCTTTTGTACTAAAAAGAAATTTGTGCCTTAAGCAGCACAAAGTGTTCTCAAAATACTCAATTTGGTTTAACCTAAAACTGGGTTTTGACTTTTTATTTTTTATTTTTTTGAGACAGTCTCGATGTGCAGTTGAGGCTGGTCTTGAACTCACTATGTAGTCTAGATCTCAGGGAGGCAGTGAGCTCTGCCTCACCCTCCCAAGTTCTGGGATTGCAGGCTTGTGTCACCACACCCAGCAGCTTGGACTTTTTTTTTTTTTAATAGTGCCATTTAAACATGTTGAGCCATCAAATGTTTGGACACTCTGGGCAGTTCCGACATGTTTGTGTGCTTTGTGTTATTTAATACAGAGCAGACAGTTCCCTCACAGCTGGTGTGTGGTGTGGTACTGATCCTTACTGAGACTCAGAGAGCAAGCCCAGGTTTTACCACTGGGATAGATTTATGGCGTGAACTCATACTCACTGGAGTTAGAGACAGTTTAGTTGTAGTGCTCCCCAAATGTATCAGAGTGAAAATAGATGGATTTTATGTCTCAGGAAATCATCTTCTCACTGCCTTTCCATCCACCCCTGTAATAAAAGACAAATGTGCCTGTTTCTGAATTTCATTCTCAGCAGTGATTTTGCTTTTCTCTTCTTTAGTTTGTTTAGTAGTGACTTAGATGAATAGATGACTTGAATAAGTTATCCTTTTGGAATAGTGTTTTTTAAACCACAGGTATTGACCCATTGATAGGCCAGGGAATCAATTAAGTGGCCCGTGACTATCATTTTAGAAAGCAAATAGAATAGAAAGCATAAGGCTATATTACATATTATGGTAAGTACTGTTGGTAGAGGGTAACTTTTGCTTCAGATTATATATACTATATAATATCTATTGTACATATGAATGCTATATGTATGAATAAAGTTAAGTAAATTGATGAAGTAAATGTATTTCTTGATGTATATCAGTCATAAAAGTATAAAGTGCATTGTTTTAGAAAACTATGGCTTCATTTTCTAAATGATAAAAGCTTAGTATCCTGTTTTCCCTAAAATTTAGTTAAAAGCTTATTTATGCAAATACTTCTACTGAATGTTACAAAGATTTTTTAAGAATTGTTTTCTAACTGCTCTGAATTGACTAGGAAAATATCTCTGTATAATGAATGAGTTGTGTTCCAAAATTCAGCCTTACCCTTCTGAACCCAAGCCTCACCCCCACTGTTGCACTCAATTATGAGAGATTATATAGAATCGCCACCATTCTGAGCCAGATTTAGTCCTTTTATTGCTGGAGTGGCTCCCCTGGATAGCGCTGGATGACAAAAAGCAGCTTGTGCTTTCTTTTAAGTGGATCTTCTTAGTTGGGGAGGGCTCCAGGAGAGGGGAACACAAGTGGAATTTCACAGGAGCAGAACTTTGTTGTTAGTGGGGGTCAGGGGAAGTTTCACACAGTTCAGTTGAAACAAAATATCACACAGATACAGAGTATTCTGTTTATGAGGTTGTAAAGATGACATAGTTGCAGACTGCTCTACCAAATGGGATGCCCGGGTCAGTCCGGTTAACTGAGGGACTCCCAAAAGAGGAAGGGGAGGTGACCACCCAGAAGAATTCACCTGGACACAAATGGAGTCAGGTTGGCTATTACACCAGGAGGTAGGCTTTCAAAGTTGTTCTGGGTGCTCTGTCTCTGCCGGTCAGGGTGCAGCTCCTCTGGCTCCTCCCAGCACTCCCCAGTCTGCAGCTTTGATCCGTTCTGTGAACAGCTTTATTGGTCCTTCTCTCGCCAGGTGGTCATAGGTGACAAGGTCGTGCTGAACCCTGTCAACGCAGGCCAGCCCCTACATGCCAGCAGCCATCAGCTGGTGGACAACCCTGGCTGCAATGAGGTGAGGAAAATCGAGTCATAGCTTGTGGGTGGGATGGCACTACAGGAGCTGGCCTTCCTGGGGCCAGAGCATGTGTGCATTGACATGGACCTCAGCAGTGACCTGGGGCACTGGGCCCATTTTACAGGTGAAAAAAACTGAAGCTGCCACATAAGTGTGCAAGCCAGTGCCGTGGGTGGTGGGCAGGAACTGATGGACACCGCACTGTTCAGATTGCTAAACTTTACGTGATTGACGGATTGTTTTCTAATGTGTTAAGCCTGAAGGCTCCCTTTACCAACTTCTTTCTGGACATAGGGGCTTTTTCTAATTTGTTTCCTTATAAGAGATTGCCTTTTTCAGATTCCTGTGAAAGGATACATTAGAGAATGTGAGCAGCCCTGTGAGAGTACTGTTAGCCATCCATCTGCTGAGCCTTAAAACTGGCAGTTAGAAGACACAAGATACTAACTTGCCTGTGACATGAATAGTTGCCTAATGGCTAAGGATACAAGGTCTAGAGTGAGACACATGTGGATGCAATCTCAAATCTGCTAGCATGCAGCTCTGAAATCATAGAATTGGTTACTTAATCCTCCTATACATCATTGTACTTCTGATAATTATTCCTGTTTTTCAGGGTGTTGCTGAGGCTTAAATGAGATAGTGTTACTATGAAGCTCAGTGCCTGGGATATGTTTAGTAAGCAAATAGTGGCTTCTCCTGTTAACAACCATTATTAACATTTCACATGTATGCCCTGGGCTCATTTCTTGCCCTTTGTACTTCATTCTATTTCATAAGTAACGGTTCTTGTTTCCATTTGGTCTTAACTTTTTTGGCTACCCAGAACAAGAAGGAGACTTAGACGAAAAGGAAAATAGCACTCCAGAAGGACAGAGAGCCTTGGTTCCTTTAGTTGTGTTTGAAGCGTACGTAGTGATGGGTATAGATAGATGAACCCTCTCAGAGCACTCTTAACTGGCAAGTTGACTTTGCAGGTGCTGTGTCTTGGTGGTGTCAGTCTCCAGGCTCTGGGCTGAAGAGCAGCCTGGCTTCTGGGACTGCAGTGAGCCGAGTTGGGCTCGATGACACAGTTGCTCTGAGTCATATGAAAAATAACAACAATTTGTTTCCCAGGTCAATTCAGTCAACTGCAATACAAGCTGGAAAATAGTTCTTTTCATGAAATGGAGTGATAACAAAGATGACATTTTAAAGGGGGTAAGTTTGACATCTGTGGGCTTACATCTTTTTGGTACTTGACTTTTCTTGGGTAGCAGTTTAGTTTTCTTTTTAAACACATTTTTCTTTCATTCCTTCCTATGTTAACTGTAGGGTGACGTGGTGAGGCTGTTCCATGCTGAGCAAGAGAAGTTTCTCACCTGTGATGAGCACAGGAAGAAGCAGCATGTCTTTCTGAGGACCACCGGGCGGCAGTCAGCTACGTCTGCCACCAGCTCCAAAGCCTTATGGGAGGTGGAGGTACGGAGTGGGACAAGAGCCCAGGGGTTTATGGGACTTAGATTTTTCTACAGATGTGTTCATAAACCATACTCAGGCGCTTATTCCCACCTCACTGCAAAGATGATTTAGTGAAATACGTGCACCATGATGTATCAAAAGAATGCTGCATGTTCTTATGATGGACATTTCTACTTTGGGGGCAAACTGAAGACTTACAATGAAAATTTCTCTGTCTGTTTCGTCTAATAGTTTCTGCCAGTTTTTTGTTCTCTTGCTTACTTATGCGCCATGACGATATTCAGTGAGATGTCTCCCTGACATAGGTGGTTGCTACATTGATAGACCACAATGGAGTACTGCTGCAGCCATAAAGAAGGATAGATTTGGGTCATTTGTAGGAAAATGGATGGATCTTGAAACTAAAGCTAACTGAAAGAAATGAGTCACGGGTTAAATATCGCATGGTTTCTCTAATACGAGAGGTCCAAAATATAAATAATTTAAAGAACAGAACAAAAGAGAGAAATGGTAGGAGACAGGGGGGTGTACTCTGCAGAGATGGGGAAAGGCTCTGGGGAGGAAGGGAGAAGAGAGAATGGGTGGTGGGAGAAAGGGGAGTAAACATGGTGCAGATGCAGCATGTGTACGAACCAGTTCTCCAGGATGAATGTGACTGTCACGCATTGGAAACATAAACCAATACAGAATAAAGTGAAAAAAGACAACATAAGTGCTCGGGTAACAAGAACATGAGGCTCACGATCAAGGCGTAAGGTGGACATTCTACATATTTTGGAGCTTTTGATAAGGGAGGAAGAACTTGTTTGGAAAGTAGTATCTGAGCTCTCGCTTCCTGGACGGTCTGAATTTTAGAAGGAGGAGAGGACTGGAGTAGGTCACTTCGTGTTAGAGAAGGGTGTAAACTTTTGGGAGGCAGCCTTAGGGTAAAGCTCAGTAACTCAGTTTGGTTGGGAGGAAGGCTACACATAAGAAATGACACAGTAACTGTTGTTGGAGCCCAGAACTTGAAGGGCTGTATATCCAGGGCGTGGGGAGTTGAGATTAATTAACAGGCATGAGAGAAATGTGAAAAGATGTTTCGAATAAAGGAGAAACCTAAGATGATTGTATCCATAGCATGCAGCTTGCTGGGAAGAGGGAGTAGACTGAAGGAAGGTAGAGCTCTCCCCACCCCTCCACATGTTCTCCAATGTACTTTGAATATGTACATTTCCTTGTCTCCGCTCGCCTCCTCTGTGCCTTCTAGTGGCCTCAGGTGTTGTAACTGAGATCTGGCCTGCATACAGTAAAGTGCCCAAGTCACAAGTGGAAAGTTTGTACATTTTTACATATACATTCAGCCATGCATGTAGTCAGCATAGCACCCGCGTCAAAAATATCAGGCTTCTTTCTGGATGGTATTCCTCTCCTGGTTTGCTTTCTTTTCCATAAATCAATATTGCGTGTTGTTGAACTTTATATAAATGGAATAACGCTGTGCAGTCCTCTTGTGGTCTGGTGTGCATGTATCGGATAGCTTGTTTCTTTACATTGCTGCATAGAATTCCACTTTGTAGATAAACCACAGTTTGTTAACCTCTTCAGCAATTGACGAACAGTGAGTTGTTCCTGATTTTTGGCCATTATAAATAAAACTTCTAGGGATATTTATGTTCCAGTTTCTGTATGGACATGTGCTTTCATATCTCTTGGCTAAATACTTTAATAGTAGAATGGCTAGATTGTGTGGTAGGTATATGTTTAACTTTATAAGAAACTGCCAAACTGTTTTCTAAAGTGACTAGAACATTTCACATTTCTACCAGAAATACATGCACATCAAGTTCTTTCCCGTCTTTATTGACAGTCTGATCATTCTTTCCAGGGTTAGTCATTTAAATAGGTAGGTAGTGAAATCTCATTGTGGTTTTGGTTTGCTTCTCCCTTATGGCTAATGATGTTGAACATCTTTTTCTTGTGTTCTCTTGGCCACCTGTATGCCTTCATGGGTGAAGTATCTGCTCATACATTCTGCCCATTTTAAAATCTTACTATTTTTTTAGCATTGTTGTGGAAATAGCTAGGTGTATTTGGGATTGTGTAGAAGAGTTGCTCCAACTCATAGTGATAAAAGGGAATCTATGTAATTTTTTAAAAATTTCTGCTCTCTATCCATTTCCCCCTTTGCCTTCTTTCCACATCCAGGTTATTTGCTTTGTCCTTAATTTTCTACCTCTGTGGTGTATGGTGATACTACCTGTCCTCCTATGGGGGTTATAACTCTTTGAGAGCTGTAACTCTGGTGTCTGGGACTTTGTCACTTATCACTTTTCTATCAGAGCTTTATGCATTAAACACAGTTCTTCCGAGCTGCCTTTCATGTGTTATGTATAGGTACGGGGAGCGGGAGAGGGAGGAGAAAGAGAGAAGTAAAGACACACTTTCATGATGATTGAAATTAGTAAATGTCAACAAAGGAACAATTGAAACTCAAGAAAACGAGTAAAGGGGCACACTACCATTTCATTAAGTTAATGTACCTACTTCCATTGAGCCATTTTTCTATGAATATATCTTTGCGTAGTTGGCGTTACTTCATAAACAACTTTGCACCTTGACTGAACTTGCTGTTATACAAGGAAAAGATATATAAATGTCAGAACCTTCCAGAAGTCCCTATAGCTGACTTTAGTGCCTTAAAAGCAGGTACCATGAAGCTTGAAAGTCAAATTTCTAATTTTTATTTCCTTCTTTGAAGAAACAGCTAATTATTACTTCATTAAGGTTTTTTCTTTCCCCTAAATATCTTAGGAAAACATTTACAGTCTTTCTTTAAATTTTTTTTTCCCTTCAGATTCTGGAAATTTGGGTACCTTTTCAAAGTAAAAGAAGAAAGTAGCTCTCACATATTTTATGTTTTTCATAATGATCTAGGGTCTTTGTTGTATAGTACATCTTCAACTTATTGCTAACCTGCTTTACATAATGCTGTGTGGGGCCGGGGATTTAGCTCAGTGGTTCTGCCACCTCCCTTGCAAGCACAGGGACCCGAATTCAATCCCTGGTACAAAAAAAAAGGAACTCTATATTGTTACTAAACATTTGAGTTTATGATGATTTACTTCTGTTCCCCCCTTTTGTGTTATTATTCATTTTTCTACATATGTCATGAACCCCCCCACTGTGCATTTTTATTTATTTTTGTTTAAGCAGTCACTAACATTGTACAGACATTTAAGCATGACAGCACAGAAGTCTGTAACATTTGCCCATGAAGTTATCACTCTGCTTTCCAGATTTTCATGGGGTAGTGCAGGTCTGCTATTGACAAATTCTCTCCCCCTTCCTTTGTGTGAAAATATATTTATTTCACCTTCATTGCAAAACAGTTTTCTTTATTTTAAAAAATTAATAGTTTTATTGAGATGCAATTCAGTACTAATGCACACATTTAAAAACGTCGAATTCAGTGGTTTTTAGTGAGTTCATAAAGTTGTGCATCCATTGCCATAATAAATTTTAGAACACTTTCAACATCCCCAGAGAAACTCCATACCTGCTAACAGTCATTAACCATTTCCCTGTAAAATCTCCGCTGCTTCTGGCACTTAACCTACTTTCTATATCTATAGATTTATTTGTCTTTGCTGGAAATTTCCTGTGATTGGAATCCTACAGCATGTGGTCTTTTGTACCTGACTTCTTTAAGTTAGGAGAATGTCTTAGGGAGAATGTCAGGCTGCTATAACAAAATAATAAACCAGGTGGCCTTTAAACATCATAAATTCATTTCTGATGGTTCTGGAGGCTGAAAGTTCAAGATTGAGGCACCAACAGGCATTCCAGTTTGGAGCGGGTCCTGCTTCATCTGTTATGTCCTTGTATAGCAGAAAGGCAGCTTTCTGGAGTCTTTCACAGAAGGAGACTAATCCTACTCATTAGACCTGTGCTTCCATAAGTTAATCACCTTCCAAATATCTCCCGTTTATATCACTTTGGGGTACAGGTTTCAAATGTGATTTTGGGGGAACCCCAACAGACCATAGCCGATAATGTTTTCAAAGTTCACCCACATTGCCACACGTATTGGTACTTCATTATTTTCTTGCCAAATATGGTCATGGATATACCATTTTTATTTATTATCACTTGATAGCATTTAGATAATTTCTACTTTTTGGCTCTTCTTAGCAGTGCTGCTGTGAACATTTTTGTACAGTTTTGGGGATGTATACATTTTCAAGTCCCTTGGGGATAGAATTATGGGCAATATGTTTTACTCTGTGTTCACACTTTTGAGGAACTGCCAGGCCCTCTTCATGTTGCATTCCTCTTAGCAGCAGACTGTTTCTGATTTCTCCATGTGGCCTCCATTTCCGAAGGGTATTTTTGTTGAATATAGGTTTCTAGATAAATTTTTTTTCCTCTATTTATATATACCTTCTAAATTTTGATGCATTTGTTTGCATTACTAGATGTGAATTCACTGGCTTTTTTTAAAAAATCTTTTTTCCCCATATAGTATTTTCTCCCTCCCAGCCCTCTGTTGGTTTAAAAATTTTTCTTTTCTTTCCGACTAAGGTGACTCTCTTTATGATATGGCGCGCGCGTGTGTGTGTGTGTGTGTGTGTGTGTGTGTGTGTGTGTGTGTGTGTGTGTGTGTGTGTGTGTGTGTGTTGTGTGTGTGTGTGTGTGTGTGTGTGTGTGTGTGTGTGTGTGTGTGTGTGTGTGTGTGTGTGTGTGTGTGTGTGTGTGTGTGTGTGTGTGTGTGTGTGTGTGTATCCTGCTACAGCTACTTAAATTCCCGGAATCTGTGGCTGTGTATCTAAACGGGAATTTTTCATGTCCCCTTCCCCCACTCCACACTGATGTTAGCCCGACATTTAATATTACCTGACTAAATTTGTGGGTCACCTTTGACTAGCCACTTGACTGTCTGCTAGTTTGATTCTTTGCTGAACATTGTCATGCTCCTTTATTAGATGTCTTGAATTTGTTTTTCCTTGTAAGAGTAGTGAGAGGTTTAGTTCTGTTAGTCAAGTGAATCAGCTTGGTCCTTTGAAGGCTTATTCTCATGCTTTATTAGGTCAGAGTAGAGTAGTCTTTGGGGGCTGGATTAGTCCGACAGCTAAGCAGGATTCAGTGTGTTCCACAGATTCTCTGCCTTGCCTTGTCAGAGTTAGGACATTTCCCAGCGTTTTGTGAGCTTGGGGACTGAAGCCTTCAGCTTCCTTTATCATTCTTCTCCCCGCTACCCCGACACGTTCTAGAAATGGAATGCAGGGCCTCATGCATGCTAGGCAAGCACCCTAACACTGAGTATACTCCTAGCCCCCTCGCCATTTCTTATCTGGCCTTGTGGAGTCTTCCTTATATACACACAGTCTAATATTCAGCTGCAAACTAGAAAGCGGCCTCTGTACAGATCCCTGGAGCTTTTCCTGCATGGAGCTCCATATTTTCCACACCTCTGCTACCTTAGTCTCTCTAAATTTAGATTGTTCTCCTTAATTCTGTACATCCAGTACCCTAAACTTGACCCTTCCTCACTGTGCTGGCATCCAGAAGACCTCCAGACACAAAACCAGACAGACCCCAGAGCTTGCCTTACTTTTCCTTCTGTTCTCAGAGATCATAGTTGAGTAGTGCCTGTTATTCAGCAGTCATCGCATGTATTTTATCTAGTTAGTTTTCTACTTTCCTGTGGCAATTTCATGTATTCTGTGAAGCATCGAAGTTGTTTATACCACTAGCTCCCCATGCCAGTTGTGGTATCATGACTAGAAGCTGAAGTTATACTTACTTTTGTGATAAATTGGCCCAGAGTCTCTGAGTACCAAGTTGCAGAGCTTGAGCCTGAGTGTGTATTCTAGTGTATGAATATATGAAAGTTTGTCATAAAGGTCCTTTTTATAATTTGTGCATTTTGTGCATGAATTTCAGAATTTTAACTTCTGTTTTGTTAATATTAAGGCAAAAAAAAAGCCTTGGAATTTCTTACTTCAAGCATCACATGTTAACTAGGAGACGCTGCTCCCTCTCTGGAGAACATTATTTTAATACTTCCATCATGTAAGTTCAGGTGTTGTGACACTTGCCATGGGTTTGTTGGAAGATTAAGATTCTTTTCAGCTTGAGTATATCAGTCTTGTGTTTCCTCAGGTACGGTGTCATCCCAGTATGGGTTGTCATTTCTTTTGACTCTTTTTAACCATTCTTGGTGTTTTGTTTTGTTTTTTCCTCCTTTCTTGGTGTTGGGGATCAAACTCAGGACCTTGTGCTTGCCAGACAGGCCCAGCGCGGCACCACTGAGCTATATCCCAGCCCTTGTTAACCATTCTTTCTCTTGCAGGTAGTCCAGCATGACCCATGTCGGGGTGGAGCGGGGTACTGGAACAGCCTCTTTCGTTTCAAGCACCTGGCCACAGGGCATTACTTAGCAGCAGAGGTAAGTAGCAGCTCCGTGGTTTTCTCTTTGAAGGTTGATGCCTTCCTCATCTGTAGCCACTGGGTAGGTGGAAACTCAGGTGAATGCTCAGTCACTTTGCTTTTCCTTCTGCTTCTTTGTTTTACTTGTCTCATTTCCCAAGGAGAGACAAAAATGACTAACACATTTTAGGACTTAGGGATTTTGACCAAGATGTGGAGAGAAAGTCAGTTAATGATGCTAATGTAGAATTTCAAGATGCTCTGTTTTGCTTTTGCATACTGCTCTCCTCACATCTTGTCCACCAACCCCACTCCTAGCTGTAGTGGACAGTAGACAATTTCATAAAGAAGTCTTGATTCCTCAGTGCCTTAGTGAAATAGAAAGGGGCTTATCTTTTACTTACAAGGCTCTCAGACATTAAAGAAATTGCCTTTACGTAAAAGGTCTGAGAAGGGCTTTTGAGGAAAGAAAAGATCCATGGCTGAAGAACCCAAGGAAGTTTATCTTTTAATTTTTGTGTTAAATTAAGGAGCTATTCTACTGACAGATGTTGAATTTTACTCTGATCTGCTGAAAGATGTACGATGCATATTCAGATCAGATTCTGATCAAACGTCAAAACACCCCTCTTGATGTCTAGAACCACCAGTGAGAGTGCTTAGGAACTTCCAAGGGGTATGTGGGTGCTAGCGCTGCTCTGCCCCTGACCTGAGGAAGCTGAATCTAAATGTGTAACCCCTTTGAGCTTTTGATACTTGTAGAACTATGATTTTTTTTTTTTTTTGGTACTGGGGATCAAACTCAGGACCTTGCACTTGCAAGACAGGCAGCAGCACCACTGAGCTAAATCCCTGGCCCAGAACTATGATTTTGAAATAGTTAAGAACCAAAGATTAAGAAGTCTTAAGTTGAAATTTAAAATGGAGCTGTAGGGAGTTACACCCAGTGAGCCAGCTGGGTGAAATCTTGCTTCTGTGGTTTGCTAAAGATTAATGGTGGTTGCATTATCTCTAATGTTTTGAGGCAAATGTAGCTATTGCTAGAGATTTAATGTTTTTATTTTTAAGTAAAAGTGATCGGCATTATCCATGACTGTGTATTGGTCTTTTATTTATCTGAGGCTTTTCACTATTGCTTTGCTGGTGAATTCACTGTTTTCCTTGTCTTTTTCTTAAGAGCCGTCTCTTGGTGATTGGTGGATTGTCTCATGTGTGTTGTATCTGTGTGACATGTGTTATTGTGGCATGCTGGTTTCATGAATAGAGGGAAGGGACAAGTTCTTAGCTGTCCAAGGATGGCTGCAGGTGTGGAAGTCTCCTGCAGATGAGTCCCAGTCCTTTAGAAAGCAATGGATGTTTTAATTTCCTAATGATTCTTTTTCATCAGGTAGACCCTGAATTTGAGGAAGAATGCCTGGAGTATCAGCCCTCAGTAAGTATGGGCAAGAGCCTTCTTGTCTTTGTCTGCTAGGGTAAGGCTAAGTGGTCTGGAACCCTTTTTAAGAAACTGTCTGTTGAGTGTTGGGGAAGGGGAAAATGTAAGTTGCTTTAAAAGAGGGTCTGGTCCTCTTATGATCTAGTTGGTCCCAGTCAAGAGTCCCACTTTTGAGTATAAGAAGTACGTGGCACCTCTTGGAGTCTTTCTAGATTGGAGAATGTTCTGGCCCATTTGGAAGTTGGCCCTTTATAAACAGTTGTATAGTAGTCTTGCTGATGTTGACCTAAAGCAGTGACTCGTTTGTTTTTTTTTTTTTTGTGGAAGTAATGTATGAGGCCTGATATCTGAGACAGTCAGTTGTCTAACCCTTTCTTCGTGGGTTCTGAAAAGTCAGAAATAGGCTTTGGGATATATTGTTATTTGGAATTGTCATGCATGATAGATTTGTCTTTGGAGACTATTGCCAAGTCTTACCAATATGTAGAAACTTGGGCTTCAGGTGTCTACAGTATGAGTTGAAGAAGGCAGTGGCTGCATTTCATAGAAATCAGTAAAACAGTTCTCTTGTGGGGTGCTTGATTCTGATCTAGGATTCAGAAACAAACAAAACAGTCGCTGCCCTGTTTGGCAGGTGTGTCCACATGGTAATCCCTGGGGTAGGTGCTTTGAGAATATTTTTGTTTTCTGGCAAACTTAAGAAAAATTTGGGGTACTTTTCACATTAATGAAGGGAGTTGGGGTTGATATTAAAAAAGATTTTAAAGGGCTGGGGATTTAGCTCAGTGGCACTGTTGCCTGCCTTGGAAGTGCAAGGTCCTGAGTTCAATTCCCAGTACTGAAAAAAAAAAAAAAAAAAGAAAAAAGGAAAAAAAAGATTTTAGTATCTCTGTTGAAGATATTAAAAAGTAATTGTGAAAAATGTTGTGCCTTCTGCATTAGTGGTTAACCTAGTTGGCTTTGAAGGAAACTCAGGAGATTGTAGCTATGAGTCTGTGGATTGCTGGGGGCTTTTCCCCTCACTGCTTGTTGATGGAGCCTCCACAGTTCCCCCCTTCTTGTATACTGTCACCCTCACTTGGGAGGCTCTTGGAAAGGTAACCCTCACTTTTAATATGGCTTGGAAAGCTCTGGCCTAGTCCAGCTTTCTGCCTGTACACAAGGCATTTTGAGACCTCTCTGCATAGCACCCCTGTATGTTCACTTGGGATACTCAGCCTGAGTTAGGGCTCTTATTTTTTATATGACATTTTTTGTCCTTGCACCTTCTTTTTTTTTTTTTTTTTTTTTTTTTAAAGAGAAGGAACTCCCTTCTTGTGACTGGGATACAGAGGCCTCTGCATTCTCTAGGATAACAGAATAAGTGTGCTGTTGGGCAAGCCACAGCTTCTTTCGGTGAGAGCTGATGTTCAGGTGAACCTTGGGTGCTGGGGGAGATGGAGCTGTTCTCCTGGGCTCACTGTGTGAATAAACACTGGTACTTTCAGTGTAGGACGATGTACAGTATATAGTGATCACGAACAAGGAGGAGAGCTGCCCAGGCCTGCTTTAAATACCAGTCTCATCACTTAGCTGTGCAAATCTGAAGAAATCATTTTCCCTCTCTGAGCCTCAGTGTTCCCTTGTGTACAAGTGCAGTTTTTTTTTTTCACTCATACGCATCAGTAGTATTTTTAGTGCCTGCATATCCACTAGTTTATCTGGGCCACACAGCAACTGCATGACAGCAGTTAGGACTGCTTTTAGGATCTTGGTTGACACAGGAGGAAGCAAGACACTGTGAGTGTCCTAACTCTTCCTGTTTCTGAGGTCTCTGGGAACTCAGTGTTCTCTCTCCACCTCCTGCTCCATGCCAGGGACGCAGGATGTGTCACAGGCTGGGATACAGGTCTAGACAGTGTTGCTGTGGGTGCTGTGAGGTTGCTTGGTCTGTGATCCGCCTGCAGGGAGGCCTGTATGGAGAGAGCCTTCAGCCTTCACCAGTGGGGCCAGCGGCACAGCTTTGGCTTCTATTGGCGAGGTGTTAGTATTGGGAGGGTTGTGCATTTTTCTCCCTCTATTTACCTGGCACTTTGGATGGGAAAATTAACACTGTGTAAGTTTGGGCGAGGAAGCGTCTCATTGTGCCCTGCTCATGGTTCCCTGAGATTGGTGGACGGTGCTTGCTGTTTTTGCCTCTCTTAGTTTTGTTGTTCTTATTCTGAATTCTGTGGCGCCGTCAGTCCCCTTGCTTGATCCCAGAAAGAGGAAAACAACGACCTGAAGTTTGCTGTCCTCTGCTGGGCTGTTGCACATGTGCCTTTCTTCCCACTAGGTGGCGAATGATGACTGCACAATGAAACGTAAGGGCTCTTGGGTTTCCAGATACCACAGTTTAATGGAGTTGCAGTTTTCCTCTAGACCTGTTGGGGTCTCAGAAATGTCACTACCAGCCTGCACCTGACTCAAACCATGATCTGGTCAGACTTCCTTTTGGAAGTGGTGTGGGGAACATTTTGCAGGTAACAGTATTTAGAAAAGAACACATGTTCCAAGTTCTTTCTTGTTAGCTTGAGGGTACAGGGGTCTTCTGGTACTGTCCAGCAAACTTACTTAAAATAGAGAGAGAATAAAGGGTTGAGGCACAATTAATTAGAGGAGAAAGTATGAGGGAGGGAAGAAATAGAGATTTTGGATATCAAATGAACTTTTTCACATAAAAATAATAAAAAAAGTTTTTGAGGATTTCACTGTAATGCCCCAGTATGGTTTGAACTCCTGGGTTCACACGACGCTCCTGCCTCATTCTCCTGAGTAGCTGGGATGACAGATGTGCACCATCATGCGCAGCTGAAACAACTTTTTTGTTTTTAATAGAGGTAGAAGCTACTGGTGAACTGATGAAGCAAACTATTGTTTCTGCTTCTAGATCTCAGGCTCCATGAAGTTAAGTTCGCTCATGTTTGTTCCTTTGCCCTTATTCGACTTCTTTTTCTTGATTCTTTTGTATTCCTGGGTAGTCTTCCTCCTGTTTGGAAAGGAGACAGTGCTTCAGCCTGAGAAAAGCAAAGAGGGACAAGAATGACAGGGTTCGCCTGGTAGATGGAGGTGGATGTTGTCTCCTTGTGGCGTTGTTATACCTTAGAAATGATCCCATGTGCAGTCACCATGCTGAGAGAGTGTTTGTAAAGCTTATGAGAATAGGCCCCCAGGATAACCCCACTTCTTAAGTGTAATCACTACTATGGACTTTGGAGCTGAGAGTCTTTTACAGTTTCTCTGGGAAGCTTTTGTTATTATTCATCAGCTTTCATGGTGAGAGATTTTCTTCCATCTCATCCAAATTCTTTTGTAGCAAGAGAGGCATTTTTTTCCCCCCCGGTGTTGTAGGCTACTTAATTAATTACACATTTTTTTCCAGGGCTAGGCTGACTTCTTGATTACATGTATATTATATACTTTGGCCATACTGGGATTGCTGCTTAGCATTTGGGTCCAGCTTTATTGTATCTTATTTGTTCTTCTTAGAGGTAGCTGTATTATACTGTTGATAGACAGTCACTGCAGACTAACACTAGACATCACCAATTCCACAGGATATTTCTTCAGTCTACATTCCTCTCCCCCAACTACTGCAGATGGATGTAGGCATATGAAGGTCTTTATCAGTTAGCTCATGGACATCTCTTACTGTCACCTGCATTGCTTAAACATTTTTATTGCAACATAAGGAAGTAGAGAGTAGATATTTTTGGCTCAGGTGGCTGATGATCACCATTTACTACTGATTTGAAATCTGTCCGTTTCCTGCCAACTGCTGACATTCACTATTGTTCTTCCTCCGTTCCTGAGGATTGTGCAATGATTGTGGTGAGTGACGAATTTGGCATGTAGAGTTCTTGACCTGGTGACTTTGCACCCTCAGGTGGACCCTGATCAGGACGCATCTCGAAGTAGGTTGCGAAATGCTCAAGAAAAGATGGTGTACTCCCTGGTCTCTGTGCCTGAGGGCAATGACATCTCCTCCATTTTTGAACTGGACCCCACCACCCTCCGTGGAGGTGACAGCCTTGTCCCAAGGTATGATTTAAAAATTGTTTATCCGGAGATAGGGCTGATCTTTGTGGTCTGGTCCTGTTTCTTGGAATTTAAATGATCATTGCCTTTTCTTAAGCTTTTATAAAAGATTGAATAAAGTGTTTAGACTGGATGCTCAATATAGTATCTCATTTTTGTATGGCTTATCAATGGTAAGTACTTGATATTTTGATAAAAAGTGTATTGAGGTACACATAGCTGTTCAGTATTTCTTTGTGTTACTCTCTTCCTTTTTTTCTACAAATCCAGAAAAATATGGGTAATCCTTTGGTCAGTTAAACACTTGAAAAAAGAATTGGAAAATGGTATAACTGAAGTTCATTGTGTGCACAGTTTTGTTTAAAATATTGAGAAGTTAGATCCATATTCTTAGCTTATTTTATTTAATAACTCTTGGTTTTGTTGTGTAGGAATGTGTTTTTCAAGAACTAATGGGACAAAAGGTTATTCGTAAGAAAGTCAACATTATTAATAATGGCTAATATTTATTGAGTGCTAAATACGCATCCAGCACAATGCTGAGTATATAACTTGTATAATTTTATCATTACAGGAAATCCTGTGAGATCATTATCTCCTTTTTATAGTTAAATGCATTGAGACTTAGAGAGTTTAAGCAACTTACCACAGGTCACATACCCCTGTGGTAGAAGCCAAAACCATAAGTGTCTTCTTTGACATAGTATTGTAGTTTTTTAATTTTAATTTGAATTTATTGGTACATTCTAGGTAGACAATACAGTTACCTTCATTACTGTGATCTTGTACCTTTACATGCCAGGTCTTGGTTCTCATTTTTTCCCCTTGTCCCCACCTTCCCTTCACATCCTCCTCCCCTCCCCACCTGCAAGCACTTTAATTCCATTTTTACATTTTCTCATATTTTTTTCCTTTTCCCTTATTCCCCTTTCCCTATCCTTCTCACTGTCCCTACACCTTTGGTCCTTGTCTTCCTGTTTCACGCTGCTAATTGTCCAGTTAGGATCTTGAGTACTATTTTAGTTTTTCACACCAGAGAAACTATTCAGTATTTGCATATGTGTGACTTATTTATTTCACGTAGGAGTATATCCTCAAAATGTACCCATTTACCTATGAATGAATCTACTTTCTCATTCTTTATGGCTGAGTAGTATTCCATTTTATAGAAAAACCACATCTTCTTTATCCAGTTTCCATCTGATGGGCAGATGGACTGTTTCCAAGTTTTAGCTATTACAAACTGTGCCGCTATATATGGGTGTGCATATGTCACTGTGGTATGATTCTTTTAATTCTTTTGGAAAGATACCCAACCAATGGCTGAGTCAGATGGAACCTCCAATCCTAGTTCTTTGAGGTATCTCCATATAGACTTCCATAGTGGTTGCACCAGTCTGCACTCCCACCAACAATGGAGAAGGCTTCCTTTCTCCCCACAACCATGCCAACATTTGTTGTTGTGTGATTTTTTTATAGCAGCCATTCTTTGTGGGGTGAGGTGAAATCTCAGTGTGGTTTTCATGTGCATTACTCTAATGACCAGTGATGTGGATCATTTTTTCATATATATACTTGCTGCTTTTATTTCTTTGTCTGAGAAATGTCTGTTCATTTCAGATGCCCATTTTAGAATTGGGTCTTTATATTTGGTGGGCTGGTTGTTTTGAGTTCTTTATATATTTTAGATAATAGTCCTTTGTCTGAGGAGCAGCTGGTAAAAAGTTTTTCCCACATTGTAGGTTGTCTCTTAGTTCTGCTGATGGTTTCTTTTGCAGTGCAGAAGCTTTTCAATAAGATGAGATCCCAGTTGTTGATTCTTTCAGCTAGTTCCCATGCTACTGAGGATTTGTTCATAAAGTCTTTTCCTATGCCAATGTCTTCCAGAGTTCTGCCTAACTTATCTTCCAGCAAGTTTAGTGTTTGTGTTTTTATATTTAGATCTTTAATCCACTTGGATTTTAATTTAGTGCATGGTGACAGATAAGGGTCTAGTTTTAATCTTTTGCAGGTTGAGCTCCAGTTTTTCCAACACCATTTATTAAAGAGGCTATCTTTCCTCCAGTGGGGACTGTCAGCTCTTTTGTCAAAGATGAGGTAGCTGAGTGCATCTGGAGTTGTTTTTGTGTCTTCCAATCTGTTCCACTGATCCTCAGGTTTCTTTGCCAGTACCATGCTGTTTTCATCACAGTGGCTTTGTAGTATAGTTTCAAATTGGAACTTGTTATGCCCGCTGCCATGTGTCTGTTGCCTAGGATGGCTTTTGCTATTCTAGGTCACTTATGGTTCCAAATGAATTTTTGGATTCTTTCTAGTTCTGTGAAGTATAGTGTTGGAATTTCAATTGGTACTGCATTGAATCTGTGTAGCAGTTTTGGTAGTATGGCCATTTTCGCTATGTTGATTCTTCCTACCCAGGAGCAGGGGAGATCGTTCCATTTTCTTATATCCTCCTTGATCTCTTTTTTCAGAGTGCTGTAGTTTTCAATATAGAGGTCTTTTGTTTGTTTTGTTAGCTTGATTCCCAGATACTTCATTTTTTTGGGTGCTATTGTGAAAGGAATTGTTTCCCTAATTTCTTTCTTAGTGAGTCTGTTATTTATGTACAAGAAGGCTATTGATTTTTGGGTGTTGACCTTGTATCCAGCTACTCTGTTAAAAGTGTCAATTAAGTCAAGAATTATTTTGGTGGAGTTTTTTGGGTCTTCTGTGTAGAGTATCGTATCATCAGCAAATAATGACAGTTTAACTTCTTCCTTTCCTATCTTTATTGCTTTAATTTCTTTCTCTTGTCTAATTGCTATGGCTAATGTTTCCAGAACTATATCAAAGAGGAGTGGTGATAGTGAGCATCCTTGTCTTGTTCCTGATTTTAACGTGAAGGTTTTCAGTTTTTGGCCATTTAATTTGATGTTGGCTGTTGGTTTTTCATAGATAGCCTTTATTAAGTTGAGACATAGACTATCTATTCCAATTTTTTGCAGAGATTTTATCATGAATGGGTGTTGAATTTTGTCATGCTTTTTCTGCATCTATTGAGAGGATCATATGGTTCTTATCCTTGACTTTGTTAATATAGTGTATTATATTTATTGATTTACGTATGTTGAGCCATCCTTGCATCCCTGGAATAAATCTGACTTGGTCAGGATGTATGATCTTCTTGATGATCCTCTGTGTTCTGTTTGCTAGTATCTTATTGAGGATTTTTGCATCTATATTCATTAAGGAGATTGGCCTGTAGTTCTCTTTTTTAGTTACATCTTTCCCAGGTTTGGGAATCAAAGTGATATTTGCTTCCAGGAATGAATTTGGAAGTATTGCTTCTCTTTTAATTTCATTGAAAAGTCTGAAGAGTAATGGCAGTAGATCTTCTCTAAATGTCTTGTATAATTCAGCAGTGAAAATCCATCAGGACCTGGGCTTTTCTTTGTTGGTAAGTTTTTAATTACATTTTCAATTTCACTGATTGTGATTGGGGTGTTTAAAATGTTTTTATCTTCTTCGTTCAACTTTGGTAATTCATAAATATCTAGAAATCTGTCCATTTCTTCTGTGTTTTCCATTTCATTAGAGTGCAGTTTCTCATAGTATGTATTAATGATCCTCTGGATTTCTGTGGGATCTGTTGTGACTTCGCCTTTTTCATTCCTGATTGCATGAATCTGAGCCTTTTCATTCCTTTTTTTTGATAAAGTTTGCTAAGGGTTTGTCGAGTTTATTTATTCTTTGAAAAAAGCAACTCTTCAATTCATTTATTTTTTGTATTGTTTTCTTAGTTTCCATTGCATTGATTTCTGCTCTAATCTTTATAATTTCCTGTCTTGTTTGAGCTTTGGGTTTCTCTTGCTCTTGCTTTTCTAGGAGTCTAAGAGTCATTGTTATGTTGTTTATTTGCGCTTCTCTGTTTTCCTAATGTGGGCATTCAGTGCTATGAATTTTCCACGTAGAACTGCTTTCATTGTGTCCCATAGATTCTTGTATGTTGTATTGGCGTTTTCGTTTATTTATAAAAACTGTCTGATTTCTTCTTTAATTTCCTCTGTGATCCATTGACTGTTCAGGAGAGTGTTGTTCAGTTTCCATGTGTTTGTGAAGTTCCTACGGTTTCTTATGCTATTTATCTCCAGCTTTACTGCACTGTGATCTGATAATATACAGGGAATAACTTCAATTCTTTTGCATTTATTCAAACCTGTTTTGTGAGCTAGTATGTGATCTATCTTGGAGAATGACCCATGTGCAGCTGAAAAGAATGTATATTCTGATTTTATGGGGTGGAACACTCTATAGACATCTAATAAGTCCATATGTTCAAAAGCTTGGTTCAATTCTAGTATTTCATTTTTGATTTTTTGCTTAGATGATCTGTCTATTTGTGATAGTGGTGTATTCAGATTCCCCCACTACAATTGTATTAGTGGTTATATGGTTTTTCATGTTACTTAATATTTGTTTTATATAGTTGGGGGCATTTATATTTAGTGCATATATATTTATGATTGTCATTTCTTCCTCTTGAATTGTTCCCTTTACAAGGATGTAGTGGCCTTCTTTGTCTCTCTTAATGAGTTTTGGTTTGAAGTTTGCTTTGTCTGCAAAAAAGATTGCTACCCCTGCTTTTTTCTGGGCTCCTGTCACATGGAGAATTGTTTTCCATCCTTTCACTTTCAGTCTATGGGCTTCTTTTTGTACTAGGTGTGTTTCTTGTATACATCCTATTGTTGGATTTTGCTTCTTAATCCATTCTGTCAATCTATTTCTCTTGATTGGTGAATTGAGGCCATTGACATTGATAGTTATAACTGATATACTGACTTATTATTGTCATGTTATTGTGACATAGTATTGTTTTCAAAATTCTCCCATGTTGTAGCATGTATCCGTAGTTTATTCTTGTATTACTATATTTTTATTATTAGAGAGTCTTCCTTTGTAGTTCAGGCTGGCCTTGAACTCTCAGTGATCTTTCTGCCTCAGCCTCCCTAGTGCTGGGATTACAGGTGTGTGCCACACCCACCTTCTTACTTTAATTATTACAGAATATTCCATTGTATGGGTAATAGCACATTTTATTTAGCCATCTATTAGTTGATGGCTGTTTGAGTCTATTATGAATAATGCTGCTGTGAATGTTTTAGTACATGATTTTGCATGGACATATATTTTCTTTTCTCTTTGTTCTCTACCTGGGAGTGGAATTGTTGGATCATATAATAATTCTGTGTTTAACCTTTTGAGGGACTGCTAGGTTGCATCTCAAAGTAGATGCACCATTTTAGATTCCCACTAGCAGCAAATAAGAGTTCCAGTTTTTCTACTTCTCTCTACCACTTGTTTTTTATTTTTATTTGAGCCATCCTAGTTAATGTTAAGTGGCAGCTGATTGAGGTTTTGATTTTCATTTCTCTGATAATCATGTTGACTAGATTTTCATGTGCTGATTGTTCCATCAGAGCCTATGTCATGAACCTTTCAGGAAAGAAGGAATGAGGAGCTGATTGGCTCTGTTTCCCAGTGGATTTGAAATCCCTCTGCTCCTGTGAGAAGGGAAAGTTTAAGTTTCTGAATCAGCTGGTTAAGTGGCACTGGATGGTTGTGGTCCCCTGCTTTTTCATTTTCTTCATTCTTTACTGTTTCCTTGTTGGTGAACTTTTCTTGTGACCTGGTGTTCTGAGTGAGAACCAGTCTAACTCAGGAGCAAGGGAAGTCTTACATTCGGCTGGTGGGAAAAGTGTCTGGCATGGTCTGTCGGAGTGTTTGCTTAGGGTCTTGATACATTTTTATTCATTCTTGCTCTTGGCCACCAACCTCAGTGCCAGAAGTGAACAGGGCCATTTATGCACTGTTTCTGTAAAATGATGAAAGATGTGAAGAATAATACATTAATTTCCCTGCATCTTACAGTTGTACTCAATTTTGCTTCTTTGTGAAGTATTATGAACAAAGGCATTTTTTTGTAATAGATGCTGCTGAATCTTTGCATCAAAGATGGCTAATGACCAATTCCGAATATACTAAACAAGATAATAAAATTGCATATGCATAAATTAGATGCATTAAATGAACAGTGGGAGAGCTTCTAGCTCAGTGGTTCTGTTGTGCTCCTGATATAATGGCATTTGAACTATGGATTGGGAATGGGACTTCAGAGAAATTTATAGAATGCCATTTGTGTTTTAAATGAAATCTGACATAGAACATTATAGAATTAATCATCCAACCAAAAGCTAAGCTCTAGGCTTTGATTATGCTTTGAAAATAAGGAAAGTTGAATCTAAGTCATCAGTTGAAATGCAAAATCTCTTTGTTGTATATCTTGCTCATGTTATTTAATTAATATTCATGCTAGTCAAAGTATGTATCACTAGATTTCCCCCCTTTGGGCCTTCATTGTAATGTCCCAATTACAATGAAGGAAGCCGAAGGTATACTGAGGGTATCTACAGTTGTGGCCCTTCATGGTGAACTTGGTGTGCCATTGTTCTAAATTACTCGGAGCAGGAAGTTTCCACTTCCCTCTCTCTGCTCCTGCTCCACCAAAGTTTAAAGTCCTAGCTCTAGCCAAAAACTTTCCTTACTCTAAGTCCTCCACGATTGTCTCCCAACTCCATGCTCTGTAATGCCTGTCTGCTGTTACCACTGATTACTTAAGTGCAAGAATTATATGATGATTTCTTCTACTTCTTTAGAAAAAAGCAAAATTGAAAAACGTTGTAAATGTGCTGCATGCACATTGTAGAATGAACAACAAAACAAGAATACCTGAAACCTTGTGAGAATAAATCAGTAAATAAAAATTAAATAAGATATATTATGTAAAGGTACAGATTGCCAATGATGAATGTCATTATATTGTATACCTAAAATGTACCAACAAAATTATTTATAAATAAATAAAACAAATCGGTTCAATAAAAAATTTTGCATAATTCAACCATTCATCGAACTGCTTTTAAGATTTTGATTTGCTAGTTTCACACAGGTCTCTGGGCATGCAGAGATGACTGTCTGATTTATCATAAGTAGGACCATAGCTATTTTAATTTTTTTCCAAAATTTGTTCTGTTTCTAACCAATGATTATCCATTGTCAGCATTTTAAATAATGATACATTATTCTGTTGTATGTGATCCAGTTGAATAGCCCTTCACTGAAACATTAGACTGTTTGCAGTTTTTGCTGTTTTAGAAGATTTGGGTCGGGGGTAGTACCAGGCAGGGATCAAACTCAGGATCTTGCACTTGCGAGCCAGGCGCGGTGCCAATGAGCTAAATCCCTGGCCCAGTTTTTGCTGTTTTAATCTTTGCTTTTTTGAATATATTTGTGCTGCATTTTGCTCCTATACTATCAGTTCTTAATGGGAAAATCTAAAACTGGGGTTGCTAGCGGGAAAGATAGATACATATTGCATGATATAAAGTGACTCCTCTCCAGAGTCTTGCCTGATTACCCTGTCTCCAAATCACTAGCAGTGTCCAGGCGCTAGAGTGTCACCCCATGGTGGAGCTCCTCTGTAGCATTCACCAGGCTCTGGGTTAATCCTAACTGAAAAACAAAACAACCAAACCAAAATAAAACAAACAAAATCTGTGCTCAGGATAATTTATTTCCCTAATCTTTTGTTGATACTGGGTTTTGATAGTCTTAACGATCTTTGATGGAATAAAGTGGTATTTTGTTTTAATTTGTATTAATTTTATGCTAAGAAGATTGAATGTATGCATATTGGCCAATTATAATTCCTTATTGAATTGCTAGTTTTTGTTCTTTACCCATTTTCATTTCCATTATTCATGCTTTTCTTATTTATTTGTTGAAGCACATATGTATGGATTAATAACCCTTTTATGCTATGTGTCGCTCTTGTTTTCCCAAGCTGTTGTTTTTGTTTGAACTTTACTTATGATATACATTTATGTGGAGAGAGATACTATACTTGCTCTACAGAAGATTTAAAATCTAAACTATATAATAAAATTTATCCTTTTAAAATTTAGTGATCTTATTTTAATCCCTGCACTCAGGAGACAGGGGAAAGAAGATTGCCTTGAGTTTAGGGCTAGCTTGGGCTATACATAGTGAGTTCAAGACCAGCCTGCACTATATAGTGAGATTTTATTATGTTTTTGAAAACTTTCTCTTTTGCAAGATTAATGGTAGGAATTTATTATTTCACTTTTTGCTTTAATGACTCATATGAAAATTTCAGTTTTTGTTTTATTGTCCCAGTACGTACTTCTTGTTTGTTATGCTCAGCTCTTACTGTGATATGTATTCAGAGTATGGTTTGGTATTTAGAAATAACAGCGTATTACAATAAACTGAGAGTCATTATGAATTATTTTCTATTATAAATAAGTCAGAATGTGACTTGGACTAGAACTATTTACTCCTAATTATATATTTTTCAGCATATGTAGTAGAGAACACTTCTGGTATTCCTATTTTTGTGGACTATCTTCTAGACCAATGACTACAGAGTAAACTGGAATATTCTTTTTCCTAATGCCCTTCTTTTTCCCTTTAGGAACTCCTATGTACGACTCAGACACCTGTGCACTAATACCTGGGTTCACAGCACAAATATTCCCATTGACAAAGAAGAAGAAAAACCTGTGATGCTGAAAGTAAGCCCCGAAGCTTGGCTGCCTCCCCTGAGTCTCATGCTATCTAATGAAAGGGCTCCTTTGAGGACATATGGTGAAAATAGAGCTGTGAAGCCCCCCTCTGGTCATTGTTTTCCTCCCTGCCCCCTGCCCACCGCCCCAGCTTTTGGCAAGCTTGAATGTGATGAAACAGTTTTCTTCAAAGGACATGGGTGAAGCAAGCATAAGCTTTGGAAATAACCACACCCTTTTGTTTTATTCCATGACTTCTACCCTACTGCTTGAGCACTTACTTGTTATTTTTTTTCTCTATCTGAAGGATGAGTTTGGCTAGGGCAATATTTGCTTGTGCCTTGAGGTACATCAAGTATCTATTTGATTTTCCCTAATCTTTATTACTTCTCTATGTATTTAAGTATACGTTTTTAGAAAGCACTCTCAGCCCCTTTTTATTTCTCTCCTCTCCTTTCCTTCTTTATCTCCAAAAATCATAAAAACATAGGTTCCATTTTTCTTTTTAAAAAAGGGTACTCTTTCTGGGGTGTGTGTGTGTGATGATAGGACAGGTTATTGCTTTTTTCCTTCTACTTTTATGAATGTTTGCTTTTTTTTTTTTTTTTTTTTTGTACCGGGGAATTGAACTTGGGTCCTTGTGCTTGTGAGCCAGACAGCGGAACTACTGAGCTAAATCCCCGGCCCTGCTTTTATGAATGTTTTCAGGCTTGTAGAAAAGTTGAGAGAAAGAGACAATGTCTACTTTTATACTGCTCTGTTTATAGTCAGTAATTACCATTTGCCATATTTACTTTTTCTCTATTAGTAAACATATTCTTTGATTACAAGAATCATTAAAATATCAAATGATAGTATTGTCCCCTTTCCTAACTCACCAGTCCCCATAATACCAATATCCAAAGGTAACAATTGTTCTCACTTTTTGGAGTACACACTTCTACAGGTTTTCCTATGTCTAGTTGACTTTCACTTGATTTTTGGATTTCCCGGTAGCTTATAAATGGAGGATTCAATAATGTCCTACTCTCCCAATCCAAGATTATCCTACAAAGACCACCTTGAATTTCAGATTGGCACCTCTCCTGTGAAGGAAGATAAGGAAGCCTTTGCCATAGTTCCTGTTTCTCCTGCTGAAGTTCGGGACCTGGACTTTGCCAATGATGCCAGCAAGGTGCTAGGCTCCATTGCTGGGAAGCTGGAGAAAGGAACCATCACTCAGAATGAGAGAAGGTGAGGCTTTTGCATGTGCAGGCCCAACGGTCCTTGTCTGCTGTGCATTTGGGTAGTGAGAGCTTGGTGACTGAACAGTTGAGAGGGTAGTAGTCTGGGGTGGCTTCATGTTTTGTTTTCCATAAAAGCATATTCAATATATATTATATATATTGATATATAACACATACTTTTGTATTTTGTGTATTTAATATCTATATTATATATTTAATCTATATTATATCTATGGAGAGAGGGAGGGAGAGAAAAGGAGGAGGTAAGGGGGTTGAACCCAGGGCCTTTGTACTGAGCTACATTTGCAGCTCTTTTAAATATTTTAATTTTGAGATAGGGTCTGGATAAGTCACTAAGTTGCCCAAGTTGGGCTTGAGCTTGCAGTCCTCCTGCCTCAGCCTTCCAGAATGTTGGGATTGTAGGCATGTGCTACCATTCCTGACTAGAAATAGATATTTTTGCAGTCTTTTTTTTGAGACTCTCTTAAAGTTGTGAAGATACTCCTTTCGCTGCTCTCTAACTTGGTACTGCATTTAGTTTATCAAATATATCCAGGGTTTAAACTCCCCCTTGGTAATATTTGAGGGCTGTGGTCTCTGTTTCACTCTCTTTGGTAATTGGCCTTGGCTGTGGGTTTTAAGGATTTTAGAAAGAATGGGTCTTCCCCCATTTGACTGGTTCACAGGGGGCCTGCAGGCTTTTGAGGCAAAGCTTCCAGCCTGCTGAATATTAAGTACTCTGTCTCTAACAGCCTCTTTCCTTCTAAGGTCAGTAACCAAGCTGCTGGAAGACTTGGTTTACTTTGTCACTGGTGGAACTAACTCTGGCCAAGATGTACTTGAGGTGGTCTTTTCCAAGCCCAACAGAGAACGGCAGAAGCTGATGAGAGAACAGAACATTCTCAAGCAGGTCAGTGAGATGTGGTTGGCTTTATAAGAAACTTGTGGGATCTCTTATCTTACAGAGAAATGTGGATGATTTCCCATTGAAAGACTTGACAATTGATTTTTTAATGGAATTTATTTTTATTGCAGTTCTAAATTTACAGCAAAATTACGTGGCAAGTACAGAGAGTTCTCCTGTGACCCTCCTCTCTCACTGTCAACATCCTGCCCCAGTGTGCAGTATTTGTTAAAATCCATGAACCTACACTGACATCATTCTCACCCAAAGAAACATATTAATTGCGTATCTCATAGATCTCCATGGGAATTTGGCATTTCGGAATTTTTTTTCCCTATTAGAGTGTGATGGACAAAATACATACTTCAACAAGGATTTTAACTCCAGAAATAGACCATATCTAGCTGCTTAAGTTAGTCTCAAGTTAGACCTCTGACTTATTGCCTGTGCTCATTTCTTAAATAGCAATTCTCTTTTAGGAGCCAAAAGAATGTAATTGAGTAGCAGGAACACTCACTGATCACTTATTAAGGGGACTATATTTATGGAACTTATCTGCATTCATTTTTACAATACCTTTGTGAGATAGGTGTTATTCTTTGTATTTTACCAGTGAGAAAAGTTTACTTTGACCATGATTTGTAATCACAGGAAGTGTTAACCAAGATCAAGTCGACCTAGTTGAGTACACGAATTACATGTATTTTGTTCTTATTAGACTTGGCAATCCAGGATACACCCAAATCGAGTACCCTAGAAAATGTGCTCTGAGATTTTACAAGATGGTGGATGTTTCTATAGCTTTATACTGCAAGAGGGGTCATTACTAACATTTTATTTGTCAAGAATTAGTGTTGGCACAGCAAATATCAGTGTATTATAAAAATGGAATTGGATACAGTCTTAAGCAAGGAGAATGTTTTCAAAACCTGTTACAAAGGCCAGTAAACTTTCTTCCAGAAGTTGTAGATCCACCCAGTTTGTGGGCCATCATGTACCTAGGGGGGCGTGTACAGATGGAAAGTTCCACTTTCCGTGCCTGAAACCTGGCTTAGTCAGACCTCCCAACTTTGTTTTAACTGCCTAGAACCAATGTTGCTCTGCTTTAATTTCCGTCCCTGAAAGAACTAGTAAAGGTATATGATTACAACCTAGAATCTGCTTATTCCAGTCTGTGCTCTTTGCGCCTTTGTTTTTAAAACTGCCCATCAAATCTGAGGAAGAGTTAGATCCAAGTGAACTGAGTCAGTGAGTACCCTGTGTCAGTGGAGGGACTGAATGCAAGTTTCAGGCTGTTGACGTGCTTGGATGGAGAAGCTGTGTCATCCAATTACTCCTACAGTTGTAGTCCTTTAAAAACACCAAATGATGGCAATCTTCGCTGTTTTCACAAACAGATCTTCAAGTTGCTACAGGCCCCATTCACAGACTGTGGGGATGGTCCAATGCTTCGCTTGGAGGAGCTGGGGGACCAGCGGCATGCTCCTTTCAGACACATCTGCCGGCTGTGCTACCGAGTTCTGAGGCACTCACAGCAAGACTACAGGAAGAACCAGGTAGGGAGGAAGAACGGAAAGGAACTGATCGTCCGTTTCCTCCTCCAAAATTCATTCATGTGCTTTGCTCAGTAATTGTGTCACACATGAATTTATATAGTGGATAGATACTAACTAGTTCAGTGTTAAATATGTTCTTAGATTGTTTGCAAGGCTGGGAAACATACATATTACAGAATCCTTAAAGACACTGAAGAAATATCATATGGTATCCCATAAACAATGTTTAGGTACCAGATTTTTAAAAAGTAAAAAAAAAAGATACCTGGAGTTTTTCTTCTGTAGTCACCTTTGAATGAGATTTCTAATTTTGAGCATGAGTTTTTTTTTTTTCAGTGAGATGTGAGTATTTTTATGGTGTATTCTTTTAAGGGTTGGGATGAAATGATTATGTGAACAGGTATTTATGTTTAAAATGTAGTGGAATCTTTCATTCTTGTCTCTTCATAATTTCTGTCTTTGATAGTAACTTTAAAAAAGGTTTAGTTCTGGCACATGTTTTGTGATATTTTGTCATTATCTCTGTATATTATGGATATTATATATGTGTATACACACAGTATATATTCTTCCCATGAAATAAATGGTGCAACTCCTTTAGGGAGGTTTCAGACTACTTTGGAGATCTTAAGGAAACAAAATTGTGTTCCTCCATCACTGGTTCTAAATGAGGGCAGTGTCTGGAGACTCTGGAGTGTTACACCTGAGGAGTGTTAGTGTCGTCTAGGGGACAGAGGTCAGAGCTGTTTTAAAATATCCAATGATGTTCAAAATACCACTCTGTAACAAAGACTTATCCCATAGAAAATGGTAATAGTGCTCAGATTAAAACCTACACTGCATACAGCCTTGTGGATTAAAAAGTCTTGCTTATCGTAACCTGGAATCCAGTCATTTCCTGTGAACTACCCTGCCTCCTAGTACAGAAGTCTTTTGTTTTTAAGGTTTCAACCTGCCCTGTGTAGTCTTTAAGCATTCCTGTGTAGTTAAAGATTTTTATTGTGTTGCCAGAAAGACAGAGTTAATCTTAAGTAAAGCTTTAGAATATGACCATCTCAGCAACCTATGGTTGCTTTAGATCAGTGATAGTGAACCTCTTAAGAGACTTGAGTGCCCAAACTGCAACCTAAACCAACTTATTTATCACAAAATGTCAACACTGCAATTAAACCTCAATGCTGAGGTTTTAGTGTAGAAAAAACAACTATTATACAACTGTTATCTGTTGCTCAGCTGCTGGGGTGACTTGGCTTGCATGCCAAGAGCTCACTGCAGCACCCATGCCATAAGTTCACCACCACTGTTTTGAGTCCACCTCCAGTGCACTAGTGCCCTTTGCAGCTACTGCCAGAGAGGAGACCTTCTGCTCCTGTCTGCATTCATTGGATGAAGGTTTGTCAGCCTCTGGTGGGTGCCAGGACATAATGCTTGTACATGAGGAAGCTAAGCCTGTCCCTCCTACTCCTGCTGGATTGAACAGTTTAGCTGTTTATGGATTTTATGCAGATTGGCAGAGGAATATCCCCTGCAGGCTTATGAATTCCTAAACATGCATCCTTACTAAGTATCAGCTGAAAAAAGTGACCCATGTCCCCCATATTAATCCTGAATCATTCTCAGGAATGAATTAGTGAAAAAAAAAAAAAGCCAGTTTCAAGAGCTATTTGGATTTTGAGCAAGCGATGTTTCCAGGGCAGGGAAATATCTTTGAGGAGAAACAAACAGCTGTTCATAAGAAGCTTCCTTGAGTTCAAAAATTATTCTATGGAATGTGCTGTCTGATCCAAAAGAGGGAAAACAAAGATGGAATCATATATCCTGTGAATGTGACTGCTTGGATTACGTATTCCTGTCTTTTTTCGACTGCCAGTTGACTTTCAAAGGAATTTTTAACCCAGGAAAGAAAACAAAATGGGGCAACATGGTTCCACATGTCTTGATAGGCTTAATCTGTATTATTCAATGGTGAATATGAATTTGGCACAGGGAAGTCCTCTTGAATTAATAATATATTCAGAGCTGATGAAAACTTTTGAGCTTTTGAAAAATAAGTCATTAGAATAAAATTTGTACTATGTACTTTTACATATCTTTACATAAATAGCAGTATTTTTGCCTAATGATTTGTGTGACAGGTTTAGTAAAATAAAATCTGTGATAGAGTTTGCAACTGTTGTTCTAGGCTGTAATTTGTCTGCTGAGTGGTGGCTCTGATCAGAAGTGTTGCTGCTTTTCTTATTTTTTTCTTAACCACACTGTCTTTATTTTTTCCTGCTGACTTTTCCTTTCCTGAAAAGGAGTACATAGCGAAGCAGTTTGGCTTCATGCAGAAGCAAATTGGCTATGATGTGTTGGCTGAAGACACAATCACTGCCCTGCTCCACAATAACCGAAAACTCTTGGAAAAGCACATAACTGCGGCGGAAATTGACACGTTTGTCAGTCTGGTGCGAAAGAACAGGGAACCGAGGTGAGGCACCTGTCTGTTGTTTGGGGAGGATGGTGCCTGTGCATTCAGGATGCAGGAACTTAGCCAGTCGTGGTGCTTGGTTCTTGCTTACTAGGTTCGCTTTCCTTGGGGTTGCCAGTGGCAGATTTTCTTTAGGCAGGTCTCAGTAGCTTTGGGAGGGATGATGGCAAGACTCCAGGTAGAATCCTAGCCCTAATGTCCACGCCACTCCCCTAGTACCAGGGATCGAACTTAGGACCTTTTGCTTACCAGGCAGGTGCAGCACCACTGAGCTAAATCACTGGCTCCCTAGCTGTAATGTTCATCAGCTGATGACCTTGATGACCATGACTTTCTTCCTGAGCTTGAATTCCGTCATCTGCTACACAGGTCATTATGAAACTTAGATAAAAGCAAATACTTCTGAAGTTCTTGGCCTGTGGGAGATGCCCAGTAAATGACAATCACAGTTGGTCACGTGTTCGTGATTCAGCGCCTCCTGAATATCAGTTAGAACACCCTTTCCCTAGTCTGATCATTTGGAGTCTTTTGTTACTTGAGTGTTTTAGTATACATTATTTTGTGTGTGTGTGTGTGTATGTGTGTGTATATACTGGGTGTTCAAGCCAGAGCCTCATGCATGTTAGGCAAGGGCTCTAGTGATGAGCTGTGTCCCAGCCTACTTTATTTCATATTGAGGCAGAGTCTCACTAAGTCCCACAGGTTCACCTAGAAGTCGCAATCTTCCTCCCTCAGCCTCCTGAGGAGAGAGATTATACTTGTGTACCACCAATGCCTGGCTCGTTAGTGGATTCTACCTACTTTATCTTATTCACAGAGATCTGCCCGCCTTCCTTTTCCTCTACCTGTCTCTTCCTTTTCTCTTCTAATTGAGACACACTTCACCTGAAATGAAGCAGTTTACAGTATGGGCACCAAGAATGATCCCACTGGAAAATTGTTAGGGCTGCTATAAAAATAACTACTGCCAGCAATAAAAATGACCAGCATTTTATGGAACCTGCTCACGTATTAGGCAGTGAGCTAAGGAAGCACTTTACATGAGTTACCTCGTTCAACTCTCAGGAGAGTGCTGAGAAATTATGCTGTGTCTTTTTCTTTAGAAGAGAAAACTGAGGTGTGTGGTGAGGTTAAATAATTTCTCCAAATAGTGGTCCACATCAGAACACAGATCATTAGCATTTCAAGGTTCCACCCTGCCAAGACAGTCGGGCATCACAGCCTGGCTCCAACCGCACTGGTTGCCCTGTTTGTACCATCTCTTCCTCATGTGAACTACTTTCTTGTCCTCCTCTTCCTTCTTGTTTTCTCCTTATCACTTTATCACTGGCCGCGGTCACTACTATCTTAACTCTTGCTTTTTGCTTTCATCCTCTCTCTGATGTGGATTTCTAATAGTGCTGTGGTCTTTGGTACTGAAGCCTATGTTGTCCCTGACTTGTACAAAAGGAATGTGAAACCTGTCTGTGTTAGGAAGAGTCATGCTCTATGAACTGAACATCTGTTCTCTCAACTGAAAATATTTTGTTTCTGTTTCTGGGTAGATTCTTAGATTACCTCTCTGACCTCTGTGTCTCTATGAACAAATCCATTCCGGTGACCCAGGAACTGATCTGTAAAGCTGTGCTGAATCCCACCAATGCTGACATCCTCATTGAGACCAAGTGAGTGGGGTTTGGGGATGTAAAATAGAAGACAAGAAAGGGGTTTAGATGGGAAGTATGTGGTGCAGTAGATGACCGTCCTCATGAGCAGTGAAACCCAGCCCCTCATTTCTTCACTTAGTATAGTTCAGGTTGACTGGCATTTGATCTCTGTTTTGCAAGTCCTACTTCAGGGTGTGATTTTGTTTTTTGTATGCACCGCTGTACAGCAGGGTATCACTTACTTACCCATTTAAAAATCATGTTAACTCACCAGAGAGGACTGAACACACCCTTAGATTAATTTTTTTTTTTTTTTGGTACTGGGAATTAAACATGGCACCTTGGGCTTGCACTCATGAGGCAGGTGGCGGAACCACTGATCCTTTGATTAATTTTAAGATTTGAAAATTTTTGCAGTTTGATAATCAGGAAAAAATGTTCAGGGGGAAAAAATGTTCAAGGTATAATTGCTAGCCAATATTAAGTCAGTATGGGGAACAGTTTTGAGTTATAATATTGGCAAAGTGTTTGTGGGGCCACCGAAGTTGTGGTAATAGTAGCAATTTAGTTTTGTTAAAGGAGCACTTTCCTGATAAGTATAGTGCAGCAATATGGGCAGAGATTAGAAGATGATGCTCCAAGCTAGCATTGCGTTTGTTTCTTACGCATAACTTAATTTAGGACTTCACTCACTGCAGTGTTTCTTGACGTTGGCATTTTGACACCTGAGGCCGAATAATTCTTTGTGGTGGGGAATCTTTTCGTGTATTTGTGGGATATTTTCCTGCATCCCTGGCTTCTTCTACCTATTAGGTGCTACTAACGCTCCTTCCTTCCAGTTAATATGAGCAAAAACCTCTCCAGATACTGCCAGATGACCTCTGTTGCACAAAATCTCCTTAGTTGGGCTAAAGTATGTGAAGAAGTTCATGTTTGAGTATCTGTGACCCTGCAAGTGAGGGAAGTAAAAGACTGTCTTTCTGTGTGTCTTTATGCTGAAAGGCAAGCTCAGTTTCAAAAGTTTGTAAAAATAAAGACTTTGCCCTCCTCTTTTCTAGGTTGGTTCTTTCTCGTTTTGAATTTGAAGGTGTTTCTAGTGGAGAGAATGCTCTGGAAGCAGGAGAAGATGAGGAAGAGGTATGGTTGTTTTGGCGGGACAGCAACAAAGAGATTCGTAGTAAGAGCGTCAGGGAACTGGCACAGGATGCCAAAGAAGGACAAAAGGAAGACCGAGATGTTCTCAGCTACTACAGGCAAGTTGGGGGACACGTTGAGCTTGGGTTGAGGTGTCCCACAAGAGTGGCTGTGGGGAATATATTGCTTATTTGATTACTTAACAAGTCAGAAATCACAAGATGTCATCTGGTAAGGTCGCCTAGCAAAAAGGTAGATGTGAATTTTATGAGTTTAGAGTGCAAGTTTTTTCACCATTGCTTAGATCATTGATAACTGGGTGTATCTAGGTCCTGCGAAGAAGGAGGGCTTGCATCTGCTGATGGTGACAGTTTATCTTTAAGCAGCACGGCACAAATACGTTGCAGTAGTTAAGAGTAAGGCTTTGGGGTCAGACTGAGTGAGTTCGAATCCTCATAATAATTTTTTGACTTTGATAAAGTTTGACCTTATGATCCAGTTTCTTTATCTGCAAAATAGAGTATTAATCCCAGTTTTCTAAAACCTTTATAGACAGAGCTAGAAAAAATGTCTCTCTGTATGTACATGCATCTGTATTTTTATCTACCTGTGTATATGTCTGTACAAACATATTAATAAAAACCGTGAGTTTATACTAATATCCCTAATCCGAAAACCTGAAATTGAAATCTGAAACTTTTTTTCACCCTCAGCTTGATTCTCAAATAGCTTCAGACTTTAGAGCGTTTTGGATTTTCAGATTAGGAATACTTAATACTGCACTCAAAATCTGAGGTCCTCCGATTTGGATCAGATTTTGAATGAAAGAATTCAAAATCTGATACTTTGGTTCCAAGCATTTGGAAGAAGGGATACTCAGCTTATACTTGCCCCTCCTTTCAACCCCTTAGGGTTATTCTAGCCTTCACTCTTCCCGTTTTCACTCCCTGTGCTGCCATTGTTGTTGGGCTCTTCACCTGTGTGCTCGTGACCATTGTTTGTCTCCAGAGTCCCCAGTGTCTCCCTTACACTAATTCTGTGCCTGCTAGCCCTGCCAACTGAAGTGATAGGCAGGAAAAGGAAGGAAAAAGGGGGCAGTGAGGTCATACACACTTTTAAGAGAAAAAGGAAGCATAGGTAAAGTAGCACTTCTTATTCTTTTTAACAAAATGAATGAAACTGCAGTTATAATGTCCTTTTTAACCTTGTGTTCTACTCTTTTCCCTTCCATTTATATATGTGATGTTCATCCTTTCAGGTTTTATGTTTACGTTTTACTGTGTGTGTATGCACCCATAAATCATATTTTTTTTAGTTCTTAAGATTTTTATATAAATGCTAACCTTTATCAGATATTCTGAACTTTGCCTTATTTATTCATTATTGCTTCTAAAATTATTGATGTAAATAGAAGTAGGCCATTTCCTTGATTTTGACTGTTGAATGGTTTTCTATTTTATTAAAGTACCACATTTTAATCTGTTTGATATACTATCACATACCATGATTCAATTCTTAATGACAGGGAATATCCTCATTCAAGTTTGTGTAAACATGTGACTTTCCATATCAGGGACTGGATTAGCAGATACATATTTTAAAAGTTATTAAATAGTCCTACATTGGATATTTCAATATACAGTCTCACCATTTATAGACAGGTAACTTTAGTTTCTGAATGTCTTTGAATATGGTAATGCTTTTTTATTATTTTAGTCCTCTGAATGTAAAACAGATTGTCTAAAATTGCATTTTACTGGTATCTAATGAGGTTGGGGCATGTTCATATCATAATTGGTAATACCATGAGGATTTTAAATTCAGAATCCAGAACTTGCCAGTTTGAAAGCTTATGGCTTTCTTATTCATATCGCAAGTGTGTGTACTCTTTTAATGCTTGATGAATTGCTCAAGTGAATGAGAAAAAGAGCATCAGCTGTTTAAGTTCAACTTAACAAAGTTCTCTTATAATCAAATGAGGAAGAAAAGCAAGCAGTCTCTCACTTTTGTACATCAAATATCTTTCATGTGTGTAGGAATTAAGAGTAATGTTAAAAAAAAAAAGAGTAACTTGTAGAGAATCCTAAAAATACTATAGGATTTCTGATTAATATTGATATGGGTGACATCTTTAAAATTTCCTGCACAGTCTTTAATGTGTTGTATAAAAGTACAAATAAAAAGAACTGGACAACTATCTAAAGGGGATAAAAAAGAATTTAAAATGTATACATGTATCAACATGTACACGTGTAACTGTGCATATATCAACTTCCCATGATGATTTTTTTTTTGTTTTTTGGTACCGGAGATCAAACTCGGGTCTTTGCGCTTGCAAGGCAGGTGGCAGAACCACTGAGCTAAATCCCTGGCCCATGAATGTAATCATTATGTACTGAAGTACTGCAAGAATATATTAATAAAGATTTTATTTTATTTTTTTTCTCATTGAGTTTATTGGTACATTTTAGGTATACAGTACAGTTACATTCATCATTGGGATCTTGTACCTTTACATGACAGGTCTTGGTTCTCATTTTTTTTCCCTTACCCCTGCCCTCCCTTCTTAATAAAGATTCTAAAAGATAAGCAAGGACCTAGCAGATCAAAGTAAAGACATAACTGTAACAGCTAGATAGACCTGTCACTACTGGTTGTTGATCTATACCCTCTGGCATACTGTGAACTTTTCCTTTATCTGCTTAATACAAAAGCCCAGGTTTGATATATAGATATTATCTAGGGGTGATTGATAAGTTCAGTTGGCCAAATGTCACTCCTGTGAAAGTTGGGGCTGCCTGGACTACCCTGATGTGTGGCTCCATTTGCCCTAAATGATTTCTGGAGCATGAGCTCCATGTTGCTTTTCTTTCCTCAGGTATCAGCTGAACCTCTTTGCTAGGATGTGTCTGGACCGCCAGTACCTTGCCATTAATGAAATATCAGGCCAGCTGGATGTAGATCTCATTCTCCGCTGCATGTCTGACGAGAACCTGCCCTACGATCTCAGGGCATCATTCTGTCGCCTCATGCTTCATATGCACGTGGACCGAGATCCCCAAGAACAAGTGACTCCCGTGAAATACGCCCGCCTCTGGTCAGAGATCCCCTCTGAGATTGCCATTGATGAGTGAGTCTGGCTCCTTCTCCCTGTTAAGACCTTGTGGCACTTTAAAACCTCATGTTATGATGCTCTTTGCAGCAGTAGCTAAACTGCATGTGGTGGAGTACAATCCCAGAAGAAAGTTGGCTTTTTTTCCCCTTTAAGCTTAAAATCGAGTGGCTGAAAAATACTATTTCATTCCTCAAGGAAGTAAAATTATGTCTTTATATTTCTTGTTTATTGCTTTCTTTCATTCTATGAATATTTGAATATGGACTGTCCATCAAGATCAAGGAACATTAGTGAACAAGCTAGAAAACTATCTCTGTGCCAGTGGGGGAAGACAGGCAATAAACAAGACAAATGACTAAAATATGTATGTGATGATGTGTGCTAAGGAGGGAAAAATAAAGAAGGGTCCAGGGATGGAGGCATTGGAGGATGTTGACTTCTGAGGTTGAGCAGCCAGGGAGAGCCTTTCTTGGAAGAGCCTGACATTTTGTGTCCTCTTTCCTCTTCTCCTTTCAGCTATGATAGCAGTGGTGCATCCAAAGATGAAATTAAGGAGAGGTTTGCTCAGACCATGGAATTTGTGGAGGAGTATTTGAGAGATGTGGTGTGTCAGAGGTTTCCTTTTTCTGATAAGGAGAAAAATAAGCTTACGTTTGAGGTAAGGCATGACGAAATGATTTTTGTGCTTTATCTTCTTTCTGGTGGTCATTTTTCAACGGGGTAAATAGGAGATATGTTGGAGGTGGTAATATTAATCATGATGCTGCAGTTCTGTAATTTAAAAGAAAATTCAGCTGTGTTTTGTTTCAAAATAAAATAGTACCGATCCCATTCACTTGTCCTAATAGTACTTAGGCTCTTGAAGGAAGTATGCAGGGTAAATTTAATAGTGTAAAAATGATGGAATGTTGCTTTTGTTCTATACTCTATATTAAAAATGACAGGAGAGAAGTAGGCTGTCCATGGAATCTTCTGCAGACGAATCATTTGAGAAATGTAAAGACTTTCTACTTTTGAGTTAAAATGTGTCTCTGTGACCCCTTTTGCCTTTTGGGAGTTACATTCCCGAGGCTTGTGCTGTTATTACCTGTATTATGGATATTACTTGGCTTGCCAAGGTTTACACTTGGGAAGCTGTGTCCACCTAGTGATTAGTTCAGTTTTTCTACTAACTAGTCATCAAAGCATATGAGGAGCTTTGCAAAGTGTTTTCATTTCTTATTTTTCCTCTTCACAAAATAACATCAAATGTGTCAGGCATCATGATGCGTGCCTGTAATCCCAGTACTCAGGAGGCTGAGGCAGGAAGATCACCGTAGTTTGAGGCCAGCCTGGCCTACATGGTGAGCTCAAGGCCAGCCTCAACTATAAAGTGAGATCAAATCAAACCCAAAATGAGATGTTACCAAAAATTGCATGCCAAATAGATGCCTTCTCATTATAAAGAAGTTGTAAACAAATTAACATCAGCTGGATCGGAAGCATGGTGTTTATTTTAATACTGTCTTCTTCCTTTTTAAACACAATAGGTTGTCAATTTGGCTAGGAATCTCATATACTTTGGTTTCTACAACTTCTCTGATCTTCTACGATTAACCAAGATCCTCTTGGCCATACTAGACTGTGTACATGTGACGACAATCTTCCCCATTAGCAAGATGGCAAAAGGAGAAGAGAATAAAGGTAACAATGATGTGGAGAAGCTGAAGAGTGAGTATCTGATGGTGCCCGTACATCTGAGAGATGCCCTCACAGCCTTTCCTGTTACGCTCACCTCATGCCTCGCTGTGGGATGCTTTCTTTTCCTTGTCCATTCCTTCCCACCTCTTCATTGTAAGCATTTTCAAATGTAAAGAAAAGCTGAAAGGTCCATGAATTCCCGATACCCGTCCCTGGGAATCAGTGATAACTGACATTTGGCTGCCTTGCCTTTGCGTGTGTCTGTGAGTCTTTGTGTACATTTCATGGAACCATTTGAAAGTGACCTAGCACTTTGCATGTTTGTCTCTCAATAATATATGTCCTGTCATTGTTTTTAATATTCATGAAGCCTTTGATAATAATAACCGTACATGCTGAAATAATGTCCAGGTTTGTATCTTGGTATGTGTTTCTACTTTGTAAATTCTTTGTGAATAGGAATATCTAGCTTTGTATGTTTATTTCTCCCTCTGTTTTAGATCAGGATAAGCACAGAGTAGGTCTTGTGTATCAATTGTTGTTTAACTGGTTTTCTATAGCTATAAGAGACCAGCAAAAGTATATTGACTCATCCTCCACAATTTGCATCATTTTTGTATACATTAACAGTATTAAATCCTATTGTTGAGCTTTTCTTCTCATTTAAATGTTAAGAAACAGCCTGAGAAGTACTGTAATATAATATCAAGCAACTTTTGGTAGCAACCCTGGGATCTCTGCCTTGTAATGCTTCCTTTCTAATTTTGTGTAGAGTAACAAGCTCATAGTTGATGACTAGCAAAATGGACAAGTGAATTAATGTACTTTGGGGATATCAAAGCCTCTGTTCTTTCCACTACTTCAGAAGTTAGTTTTTTATCGATATTAGTCTTTTCAGTTTCCTCGGGTCCTAAAAGTATGTTGTTAAACAGGGACACATTAAAGAGTTTGTCTCAAAGACCTCATGCCCCTGCCAGATGTCACCGCACTCTCTACAGATGTCATGACCTTGATGTGTCCTGGCTCTTTCAGGCAGTAATGTCATGAGGTCTATCCATGGAGTCGGAGAACTGATGACCCAGGTGGTGCTCCGGGGAGGAGGCTTTTTGCCCATGACTCCCATGGCTGCTGCCCCTGAAGGCAATGTGAAGCAGGTGGAGCCTGAGAAGGAGGATATCATGGTCATGGATACCAAGTTGAAGATCATTGAAATACTGCAGGTATGGGGCAGGATGCAGGGAGGATGCTCTCGGGGACTCTACAGATCTCCTCTCTTTGATGGAGCTCATGGCTTTCTGGCAATAAAATGGCAAAAATTTTAGCTCATTCCTTCACATTATTTATGAGCTACCTCCTCTTAATTCCTTCACTGTCATCCACTGGTTATTTTATCCCTTGTCCTTAAAATCCTACTGGTATTTTCTGTAGATATTTTGGCTCTCCTTCATCCTAGCCTCCTTGTCTATGCATGCCTATGGCATCCAGCCTTTGCTTAGAATTTGTTCACTGTGCTTCTCTAGGTAGCTGAATTCCCGGCTCACTGTTTATAACTTAATTCATACTTCCATTAAATTTGCAAAATATTTCTCTTTTCCTTTATCCTCCCATTCATTCAGCAAATAATTCTTAAGATGAGTTCTGTCAAGTCCCTCTGAGCATGGGGAGCCAGCCATGAACCAAGTAGATTAAATTCCTGCTCCTGAAGCATGTACTTTTGGACAGGCAGCATAGGCATATATTTAAAAATCAGTGCCAAGAGATGTTAAAACATAAAGAGGGTCAGGAGGTCTGGAGGCCACTGGGGGCTGCAGTAGGATGTTTTTGGATGGGGTCATCAGAGAAGATGTCTCCTGTAAGGTGATGCAACCAGAGATTGGCCGTATGGCTATGTAGAAAGAGTTTCAAGACAGGGAGCAGCAAATTCATAGATTCCAAAGTGGAAACAAGTTTGGAAACAAATTAGGTTCAACAGGGAATAGGAGAAGGTGAATCAAGTGGAGTAAATACTCTTTTGGACATTAGAACATTTAAATAATAATTGAAACATCATACCTACCATGTACCTACTTTTACCCTAGTATGTCTGACATAAGTCTTCCCGTTAAGGAGCAGATGACTTTGTAGAAGAATAACAATTACCTACATGGAGCAGAAAGAGGTTGTCGAGGAGCTGAGAGCTGGTGTGAGGCTCAGAGAGAGTCAAACCTAGGAGAAGCCCTTCCTTGTAGACTGGATCCCTTGTCATCTTCCCACACAGAGACTTTGGTCTTAAAATTATTCTCTGTCCTGTGTCATCAAGTTCTGCCTGGTAACATGATTATTTCCAATTGCCATGTGAGCTTGCTGTAATCTTAAAATGTAAAAAAAATTACAACACAAATGAAACTTTCCTGTTACTAACAATTGCTTTCTGCCCATCTTTCAACTTCTCTGTGCGTCTTAATAATCAATTCACCCAAAAGAGCTGCGTGTATTTGCTCCATCTTTTCAGCTCTCTGAGCACGTTTGGCCTGTTGAAGTTGACACCTAAAGTAGCTATCAGAGTTAGTTGTGTGTAACACTGAGTTTGAGGCTCTGGGAAGATACCAAGTGGGATGTACGACAGTCAGTCAGACACGTATACAGAGAGCTTGGGGAAAAGCCGAACATCTGTCCCCATATGGGAGAAGTGACTACCCTGAGATTGGGTAAGGTTGCCAAGTGGGCTAAGCGGAGGCAAGAAGAAAAAGGAAAGAAAGGGTATCAGTAAGATCTTTAAATAAATGCCAGCTGGTTTATCTGTCTTTTTAGTTCTAGTAATAATCATGGGAAAAGTGACTGCTGCAGTAGTGGGTAAGGGAATACAGGAAGTCAAAAAGGAGGGAGCTCAGGGGTTTGTACCCAAATCAGAGCAAATAACCAGAATTATGTTGAAATGTAAACCCACCTAATTCTCAGTAGCAAAAACAAATTTCTCTGTCAGTTTTCTTAGGTTCAAAGTAGCAACTTCCTTCTCAGTATTATGTCCAGAGCTGGCTTTTAGTATTTGCTAAAATGAAGTTGTATTTTGTGGAGAATGGAGGCGTGAGTAATTTAGTGTTCCAATTGTTTAATTAATTGCCAGGATGTTGAAGTTTACACTATTAGCTGAGGATCTGTGGGCAGATTTGATATGCCCAATGGAAGTCTGCTGTTGTTAAAACAAATGTTGGAATCTAAGCCAAATATTTGGCTCACTTAGTGCTTAAGGTAATTGACGCAGCTGATACCAAGCCCAGCCAGGGTGCAGTGGCTTGGCAAAGTGTTAAAGGTGGTATGTTAATGTAACCAATCTGTTTCCATTTCCACTTCAATCTTTAGTTTATTTTGAATGTGAGGTTGGATTATAGGATCTCCTGCCTCCTGTGTATATTTAAGCGGGAGTTTGATGAAAGCAATTCCCAGACTTCAGAAACATCTTCCGGAAACAGCAGCCAAGAAGGGCCAAGTAATGTACCAGGTTAGTTATTCCAGAATAGAATTCCAGCCATAAATGGGACCTGGGTATAGGGAAAATTGGGGCCCAAACAGTGTCTTCTAGAAAAAGAATAGAATGCAGACTTTTTTGAGTATTACTGTATTTTAAAGACAAGATTCTGGGACTGACTTTTTGGGGGCAAGAAAATAATGGAAGGGACCCACATTGCTTCGGAGGTAGATCTTATTTCTTCCTATCTTGGAGATGTAAGACAGCTGAGGTCTCTAGTGTTCAGGTTACCTATCAAGTACTCAGAAAAGAAAAACAGAGACAACAACTCTCCAAGAAGCCTCATTTTTCACACCCCAGTTTAAATTATGTTAGTTTTTGCCTCCCGGGAAATAGTGGGTAAGGGAAAGGGTAGTGACAGAAATAATCCCTCTGCTGAGCCCCAAGCTTTCTTGGAATGAAATCATCACTCTTCAAAGGTAAAAAATGGCTGGAATGTGGGAGATTGGACAGTGTCATGTGGGTAAGCCTGGCACCATAGCTTTGAAATACGTGGTTTTGTCAGGGTTGAGTCTTAGCCCAACAACTTTGCCCCTGTAAAACTTTTGGATAAGTTTACCAACAGTGTGTGTTTAGACTGTTGTATCTAAAATGCGTTTTCTACTTTTTCAGGTGCTCTTGATTTTGAACACATTGAAGAACAAGCTGAAGGCATCTTTGGAGGAAGGAAAGTATATTTTCAGTTACCCTTTTGTAGATGCCTCTACAGTATGCAAGGCAGCTCTTCTGTAACTCTCAAAGACTTTTCCTTAACCATGTTAATAACTATGTAGTCTTTGTGCTCAGGTTGTTTTACTGCTCTTTTGAAGCACTTACTACTCAGATCATGGTTACCTTAAGTGGTTTGTGAGGGAGAGAGAGAGAGAGCGTGCGCACGTGCACGCATGGGTGTCTTTCCTTTCTGGGACCAGAAGGATTTAAGGAAGTGTCCCAAATGCATACATTATAAGATTCCTTTTAAATTGTGAAGAAATAGATTCAAAAGAAAGACTAGAAAGAGAAAGAGGGCTCTACAAAGAGATGTTACTAACATCATGTGCTTCTTCCACTGATGGGCTGTGGTTTTATTCCTGAGCTCCTTAAAATCTATGCAACAAAGACAACACAATCCATTCTTCAATTGCTGCTAACATAAGCTCATCTTTAGAATATCATGTTGCTCAGTTTTGACCTAAAATATTACTTTTATTGTGAACTCATACACCTACTGGCTTAAAATTTGGAATAAATACTCCAAGCTCTCCCTCCCCTCCCCTTCCCTTCCCTTCCTGGGAATCGAATTTATGATCTCACGCTTTGTATCTTGGCCCCCATGCATATATTTTTAATAATCGACACACTTGGTTTGCTCATCTGTGGCTGCTCAACATCCCACCTCAAAGACCTGAAAGATTAAGGTACCTTGCTTCTCACATGCTGTGGGTTGGCTAGGACTAAGCTAGATGGTTTGTCATAGCTGTAGTGAAGTAATAACTGGGCCGATACATCAAAGTCATTTCACATTTCTGGCACCTTGGTATGTATATGCATGAGGCTGGGATCTCTCTCTTTACAGTTAGATAATTTGTGCTTTTTCACAGTCTAGTGGCTGTAAGAACACATATCCTGAGAGAGTAAGCCAACACTGTGCAGATGTTAGTTATGCTTCTGCCGGTGCTGTGCTTGCTAATGTCCTGTTGGGCAAAGCAAATCCCGCGGTCAAGTCCAGTGTCAGTGTGGAAGGGGACTACATACAGATGTGAAAACTACAAAGGCCCAGTTTGTTAGGATCACTGGTGTCAACAGTCTGTCCTACCACTTAATATAAAACCTGTGAAATTTGAATTAATTACATATCTGTATGTTGCTGATGCATTTATCGTGGTGGGAAGTGTTTTTCTCAAACTTAGAGTACTTTGAGTTCAGCATGACATCGCCTGCATGTACCGTAAGACAACTCAGCAGCCATTTTCCTCATGCTGAACAGCACTGAACCTTCTTCACACTCTTTGGAGTACATAGCACGAATATAGATCCACATGTTCAGTCCCTAGACTGCTCTTTTGTTAGCCTTTTTCTTGTTAGCCGTGAAAGTCTTACAGTTTGTTATGCAGTTGATCATAAACACAGTAGAGATGCTGATATATTAATTTACTAGTAGTGTCCAGTAGGCTATTTGATAAAGAATATTCCCATTAATTTTTAATTATTTAAATAACGTAGACAAGTTACATAGATATTGAGATAACCCCTGATAACATGTTAATTAATTCTACTTTTGAAGAACACGGTGAGTTTTATTGCTTTGTGGCAACACTGTTCAAAGCAAGGTCCGTTGGACCCTGCTTGTTATTAGTCGCACAAGATAAATACAGAACAGAGAGTCAAGGCTTGGGCACTGTTACGCCATTTGACGCAGCGGTGGCATCTCAGTGCATGATCAGTGAACTTGGTATAGGCCAAGATATCTAACAGCTACATACTAGAAATTTAACGATAAGGTCTTTCACTACAGATAATTTGATAAGCGTTGAATTACGGCATCTCAAATAAAATGATAACTTAGTAGACACACATCATTTTGAAGTTCTTGAACGATAGATGAAGTCCATCAGAAGAAAACTCTTAAGTCTCAGGAATCTGGTTTAATGCCATAATTATTATTTCTGGGGCGTAAGGACTTTGGTTTAAAATTTGACAGTGATAACATCCTGCTTCCCCCCTCCCTTCCCAGTGAGTATAGCTGAAGATAAAGCAAGATTGCATTGAAGGGAGCTGATGAAATGTGAAGTCATGTGAGGTGGAATAGAGTCTTAGAAAGGCCTGAACCTTGGTATGTGAGTGAGAGTCTGTTGTTCACCTGGTCTCTCCCCTCTGGTATGCCTCTGCAGTGAGGAGAATACCCCACTGGACTTAGATGATCATGGTGGTAGAACTTTTCTCCGTGTCTTACTCCACCTGACGATGCACGATTATCCACCCCTGGTGTCAGGGGCCCTGCAGCTCCTCTTTCGGCACTTCAGCCAGAGGCAGGAGGTCCTCCAGGCTTTCAAACAGGTAGCTCCCACGGTCAGTGTGTGTGTTGTCTGTCTGAGAAGCTGCCGTGTGCTTCTAATGGATTTCATTCGTGTAGGTTCAACTGCTGGTTACGAGCCAAGATGTGGATAACTACAAACAAATCAAACAAGACTTAGATCAACTGCGGTCCATTGTGGAAAAGTCTGAGCTCTGGGTATATAAAGGACAGGGCCCTGATGAGATCATGGATGGTGCATCTGGTGAAAATGAGCATAAGAAAACTGAGGTAAGTGAGACACAAGTGGGGCTGCCCAAGTAGAAAGATGCGCTTTCTTAAAGCAAGCACCCTATCCTGTTCTTAGATAAAAGCACAGAGGATAGGATGGGCTTTATTAAGAGATCTGCTTCTCAAGTAGCCAGAGTAACCACTGTTATCCTAGAAAGTAAGCTACAAAATGCAAGTCCAGCTGTGTCTTTGGGCCACCCTGGACCATGTAGATGAGACTTGGTTGTGGACTAAATGATCACTAGATTTCCCTACAGAGCCTCTTGGGAGTGAACCTGTTCTCTAGCTATGGCTTGGCTTTGCCTCCTCTTCCAGAGGAGCGGAGTCTGAGGAGATGCTTTGGGCACAAACCCTGCACGACTGTTGGAAAACAGTACAAAACTCCCATAAAGGGTGGTGCTGTCCAGCCCTCACCCACAAATTGTATAAACCACAGTTGTGTTAATTTTATTCCTTAGGAGGGGAATAACAAATCACAAAAGCATGAAAGCACCAGCAGCTACAACTACAGAGTGGTAAAAGAGGTAAGTGCACATACATACACCTTTTTTCCTTCCTTTATCAATTCTCGAAATAGCTTTAGTTAGTGATACTCAAGCTGAAGGCACAGTTTGGACTTTTTCTTCATGTAAAATTTAACGGGAGAAAGCAGAGCTCATAGGTTGAGTGTGTTGGTTTTAGCATCAGATCTGAATTTGAAACCCAGTTTTGCCACTTAGAATCTGTATATCCTCAGTTCCTCACTACTTTTTCTTTCTTCTTCCTCCTCCTTCTTTCTTCTTTCTTCTTTTTGTACCAGGGATCAAACTGGGGTCCTTGTGCTTGCAAGGCATGCGCCACAACCACTGAGCTAAGTCCCCCGCCCCCTCACTTTTTATATACGCAGTATTTTTATGGGTGCCACACATTTCTGAATCTTTGCAGTAGAATAAAAGATTAGCTGGTATTGTCGTTGAGGATTTATCTTGGTGCCTGGCCCATAGCATCTACCAGTGAGAGCTGCAGTTCTTTACCCATCTTGGCATGAAGTAGTTCAGAGTTGCAAGGTTCGGAGCCCACTGGGTGTGTGCTTATTCTGGAAGACATAGTCTTCTGTGGATTTGCTTTACTTCAGTGAGTAGAGACACCACATATGGAAGGGGTGTCCCTGTTTTTGATGCATTTAATGCTTAGGTTTTAAATGCATTGAAATCTCCCTTTCCCCTTCACGCTGCAGTTTTTTTTCCCAAAATAAAGTTCCTAGTTTTTGGAGCTTCATTTGTTTGCTCTCTCTCAGATTTTGATCCGACTTAGCAAGCTGTGTGTTCAGGAGAGTGCGTCTGTGAGGAAGAGCCGGAAGCAGCAGCAGCGACTGCTGCGGAACATGGGAGCACATGCTGTGGTGCTGGAGCTGCTGCAGATTCCCTACGAGAAAGTGAGTTGCCCTTGTCCGGGACTGTTGTCCGCAAAGGTCAGCCGTGCCAAGGTCCCCCCAAAGCCTTCACACTTGGATGTTGTTGGTGAAGGCGTGTAGCTGATGTGATTATTGTGACCGTAAAGCAATTATTGGGTAATTTATTTAATGCAGACAATCTCCACTCTCAAAAGGGCTCCCTGCCACTGCCAAGTGCGTGCAGACTGTTTGGCCTGGCGCTGAGCCTTTACACACCTGAGCTCATGTGACCCTGCACCCCACGGTGGATCAGAAAATGTGGCTGAAACTTTCAGGATGCCACAGCTGTGTACAGCGGTGCCTGCTGTGCTCCACTGTGGAATCTGAGCCTACTTCCTTAAACCCGGAAGTCCTTGCAGAGATGCCACCTTCTCACTCATGAGCACCCTGTGAATCCAGAGGGTCAGCCTTTTAGTAGATATTGTAACAAGCTTAATCCTCTCGATAGATCAGGTATGTAGCTAATGTGGATTAATACGGATGTGCAAGTAACCCAGACTTTGGCTGCCATCTGGAATAGAACCAACAAGTTTATCTGTTTTGCTTTGTGCAGCGAGTGTTAAGAGAGCCTCTGGGAGGCTGAGACAGGATGATCACAAGTTTGTGCTCAGACTTGGGTAACCTAGGCACTTGCTGAGACTCTTAAAATAAGAAAAGGTGGATGACATAATGTAGTGTGAGGACCCTGTTTCAATCCCAGGTACTGAAAGAAAATAGTGTTAAGTAGACAGTTTGCTGATCTAGCTTAGTCTCTTGTTGTCATTAGTTTCCTTAATGACCAACAGGGAATCCTAGAATGCTGAAATCTCCACACAGAGAGATTGGGTTGGAATGGTGGACCAAAGGCAGTGTGTGAGAACGGTAGTGGAGGGATTCTCCTGACAAGTAACCCTTCTAATACAATGTCTTCAGAGCTTGCTTTCCACGTAAAAGTCCACTTCAAACCTTAAAGGCTTTTGAGTGCCCTTGAGCACCAGCAGATTTGTTATTGGTTGATTTCATGGTAGCGGCCATTCTTTCTGGCGTGAGGTGAAGTCTTAGTGTTGTTTTTATCTGCATCTTTCAAATGACCAGTGATGTTGAACTTTTTTTTGGGGGGTGTGGGTTGAACTCAGATCCTTCTGTTTCTGTTTGTGAGGCAGGCACTGGAACCACTGAGCTAAATCTCTGGCCCTTGAACATTTTTTATATGTTTGTTTTCTGCTTTTACTTTGAGAAATGTCTGTTCATTTCAGATGCCCATGTTTGAATTGGGTCCTTTATATTTGGGGAGTTTGATTTTTTTGAGTTCTTTATATATTCTAGATAGTAGACCTTTATCTGAGGAATATCTGGTAAAAAGTTTTTCCCCACATTGTAGGTTGTCTCTTAGTTCTGGTGGTGGTTCCTCTTGCAGTGCAGAAGCTTTTTAAAAAGATGAGATCCCAGTTGTTGATTCTTTGTGCTAGTTCTCGTGCTACTGAGGATTTGTTCATAAAGCCTATCCTATGCCAGTGTCTTCCAGAGTTCTTACCTATCTTCCAGCAAGTTTAGTGTTTCTGTCTTAACATTTAGATCTTTAATCCATTTTGATTTTAGTTTAGTGCATGGTGAAAGATAGGGATCTAGTTTTAATCTTTGTCAGGTTGAAATCCAGTTTTTCCAACACCATTCATTGAAGAGTCTCTTTCCTCCAGTAAGGATGGTTGGCTCCTTTGTCAAAGATGAGGTAGCTGAGTACAACTGGAGTTGTTTCTGCATCTTCTAATCTATTCCACTGGTCCTCAGGTCTGTTTCTTTGCCAGTACCATACAGTTTTATTACAGTGGCTTTGTAATATAATTTCAAGTTGGAGGTTGTGATACCTCCTGTCATGTCTCTGTTGTCTAGAATTGCTTTTATTATTCTAGGTCTCTCTGGCTCTAAATGAATTTTTAGGATTGTTTTCTCTAGTTCTGTGAAATATATTGTTGGGATTTCAGTCTTATTTACTCTTTATAATAACCATATGAAGGGTGCACTTTTATAATACACATTTACATTTTATATGAGGAACCAGAGGCTAAGTAACTTGTTCCAGATCATACAGCTAGCAAGTTGTCCATCTGGGATAAAAGCAGGGTGATTGATCAGTTTCAGGGCCTATGTTCCTGTCTGCCACATTCCTGCCTCTGAGATGAGGTGATGGGTATGTGATGCTTTAGGAAGACTGCTGTGGGCTGTGGGAATATGAAGGATGACTTCACTTTTAGGGATTCCCATTCTTTTTTTAAAAATCATTTTCTTTATTAGTACATGTTTGTAGTACACAGTGTTTTACATTCCTTGTATAGAGTTGGTTTGTGTACATGTCTTAATTCCCCTTTTTCATGCCCATATTCATAATGTGTTTTTCATCCCCTTTCCCTCTCTCCATTTATCTCTTGATACCTTTACAATTTGAGAGAGATCTATTTTTACTTCCTATTATCTTTTATTTTGCTCTTAATTTTCTACAAGTGAGTCACTTTTATCCTTCTTTATGGCAGAGTAGTGTTTCATTGTGGATAATATCATATTTATTCATCTGTGGATGGACAGTACAGGCCACCTCCAAGATTCAGCTATTATGAATTATACTGCTGTAAACATGGATATGCATGTATCACTGTCATTGGGATGTATATAACTCTTTGGGGAAAATACCTAGAAGAGAAATAGCTGGGTCACATTGAATGTCTACCTTCAGTTTTTTGAGGAATCTCCATACTGATTTTCAGTGGTGGTACTAGTTTATATTCCCACCAACAGTGTAGAAGGGGTCCTTTTCCCCCATAGCCTTGTTGTTATTATTTGTTATTATTTGGTTCTCATTTGCTTTTACTATCTTAAATGTTTATTTAGAGTTTTAAATAACTTGTCTAATGACAGGATATTTAAATCTACAAATACAAGGGCTAAAGGTATAGGGAAAATGGGAAGGGTAGGGGAAAGGTAATAAGGGAAAAGAAAAAAATTAGAAAATAAAAAATGGAGATAAAGTATTTGTCAATAAGGAAGGGATGAGGTGGTGAAGGGAGGGCAGGGGTAAGGGGGAAAATGAGAACCAAGTCCTGCCATGTAAAGGTACAAGATCTCAATAATGAATGTAATTATACTGTATACCTAAAATGTACCAATAAACTCAGTAAAAGAAAAAGAATCTGCAAATACTAAAGAATCGTAATCTATGAAATGAGACTTACATAATATTGTGCATGGGGGTACCACATAATCCGTACTGTGGGATGCCCAAGGTAGATATTTTCCCCATTTTGCAGAAGAGATAGCTAAATCTTAGGTTTATACATGTGCCTGAGGTGACAAGGAAAGGATTTAAGGTAAGTACAGTGTGCTCTCATAATTTAGAGTCTTTTCCACTCTGCCTTGTTACCTGATGCTAGAAGTTCATGTGCCAGTCAGGTTGAGGAAACTGAAAAAGGTGAGCACCTGGGCTGTGGCCGTGGGGACTTGCCACTAGAGAGGAGTTGCCCTGGCTTGCCTGTCAGCACTGCTTTCTGAAGCGGGGCTTCAGAAGTTTCAGCCCTTGCTAGACAGTTGAATCCCAGAAACATGCATTTAAGTTTTACTCTTTTGCCTTTATCCTGAAGGAAATCTTTTTGTTTGTGCCCAGGGTTCATGAGAAAGAATCTGTTTTCATGGATGAGGCATACATAAGTAACTCATTAGAGTGGATAGTGCACAGCCTCAGTAATTACCCACAGCATGCCCTCTGCATACACCCCTTGAATTCCACCTCAGTAGGAGGTGCTGGGGGTGCAGTGGAAGCTGGCATCCTGGCCTAGCAATCAGTGCTTTTCATCTCTTTTCCCCCCACATAGGCTGAAGACACCAAGATGCAGGAAATTATGAGACTGGCCCATGAATTTTTGCAGAATTTCTGTGCAGGCAACCAGCAGAATCAAGCCTTGCTGCATAAGCACATAAACCTGTTTCTCAACCCGGGGGTAAGATCTGAGGCCTGTGTGTAAAGCTGGAGGGGAGGAGAGCAGGGAACAGTTTGTTCTTTTGCTGTTGTGGTTTCCAGGACTTGTTGTAATGCAGCCGTCATTCCAAAGTGGAACGTTGTGACCAGCTGTCAGCAGGAGATAAATAATCCCCATATTAATGAGGAATAAGATAGATGAGGCAAGTAGAGAAGAAGGTAGTAGGGTCAAAGTAAGATATATTCCTGTTTTTTCCTAATAACAGCCCTTACTGTAACAGACCTAGCAATATAGAAGTGCTAAGTCTTAGTATGTAGCCAAATACATAATATATCCACATGAAACATAGGTAGGTTACATTTTAGTTTGTTAAATACACGTTTAAATGTATTAAGTGTGTGTCTCATTTTCCTTTAAAAAATGATGCCATCCTTTACACGTTGTCTTGAATTTTGATTTTTTCCATTAAACACAGTATGACTGCCTTTGTAAATCCAAGCTACAAAAGTTTAATTCTTTTTTGATGGCTAAATGTTATTCCACAAAATGGCTATAACTTTTGAAAAACTATTCCTATATTAATGCATAGTTAGACAAGGTTTAATTGTGAACTTTAATAATACTGTAAAGGATTTCTTTAAACACACACACACACACACACACACACACACACACACTCATTCACACTTAGTAGTGCTTAAGTTTTCCAGAAAAAGGGTTGCTGTGTTATATGATAATAGTACCTTTTATCATGTAAAGAGAAAAAGCAACAGATCATATGATTGAAGGCACTATCTCATACCGAACCTTAAACTCAATAACTCTGGGTAAAAAGTGAAAAATAAAGTCCTAGGAGATAACACAAGAATATCTTTATGGCCATTGTCTAAGCAAAATTTTCTTGCACAACATTCAAAGAATGCTGATTATGAGGAAATATTGATAAATTGGACTTCGTTAGAATTAATGTCTAACACACTTCTAGATGCTACCATGAAAAACAAAGATAAGCCAGGTGATGGAGGACATCTGTATAGCTTGTGTTCTGTAAAGAACTCATACTCAGAATATATAACATATTCAACAAGTCAGAGAAAAGACAACCCGGTCATAAAAATGGGCATAGAAATTTGAATTGTCACTCGTTAGTGAAGAAGACCCACTTTGCTAATAAATGAGATAAGGTGTTCTTGTGTTCGTTTGTTTGTTTTTGTTTTTTTTGGTACTGGGGATTGAACTCGGGTCCTTGTACTTGCAAGGCAGGCCACCGAACCGCTGAGCTAAATCCCCAGCCTGAGATAAGATGTTCAACATAACAAGTCATTGAGTAAATGAAAATTGACTTATATGTGCACAGTAAGATATGACTGAAATTAAAAAGACTGACCATACTGCAGGGGCGTGGTTGCATTGTAGAATTAGATTATTAACCTCTTCTAAAAGCTGTGTGAAAGTATCTTTTGAAACATACATATTTATATTCGTGGCTCAGCAATTGTGTTCTTGGATATCAACCCAACAGCAATGTATATATTACATTTACCAGAAGACATAGAAATGTTCAGAGCAGAACTTTTAGTAATATTGGTGAAACATTGAGGCTGAGTACTCCTGCAAGTGCCTATCAGCCATAGAATAGATCGATACATTATCCTGTATGTATGCAATGAAACATACATATTGGTGAAGAAGAGGACATGAAGTTCAAGGACCGGCAAGAGAGAGGTTAAACTACGGGTTGGGCTATTAAGGCCTGTTTTGTTTCTTAATATGAGTACTGATGTTTGTTCTGCAATCCGTTTAGCCGAATACTTAATTTATTTTTCTGTGTGTTTCTTATGTGTCACTGAAAAAGTTTACTAAAAAAGAAGGTATACAGAGATGAGAATGGGAAATGTATCTTCAAGGTTTTAAATGCTTCTGTGTATGTTTTTAGGGGAATCCTCTTTTTTTCTTGTTTTTGACTCTTTGCCTGTCCTCCTGTCCTTATCTTGTGCCAGATTCTAGAGGCAGTAACAATGCAGCACATCTTCATGAACAATTTCCAGCTCTGCAGCGAGATCAACGAGAGAGTCGTCCAGCACTTTGTTCACTGTATAGAGACCCACGGTCGAAATGTCCAATACATAAAGTTCTTGCAGACAATTGTCAAGGCAGAAGGGAAATTTATTAAAAAGTGCCAAGACATGGTCATGGCTGAGGTGATAATTACATATTTCTGTATATTTCCACCTGGTGGTCTATAGAAATTTAAAAATTATTGTAATTTAACATTGTCTATATGATGTGACATCTTCAGGAGCCAAACAGAAGGACAGAGTGTAGTGTGTGTGTGTGTGTGTGTGTGTGTGTGTGTGTGTGTGTTCATGTTTGTGAGCTTGAGCAAGAGTCCAACCTGATTTTTTATAGCCCTAAATCTGTTTATTCTGAGAAAGTTTGGCTTGGATTCTTCTGAAAGGCAAAAGAAAGAGGAATAATGAACCAAAATGTAGTGAATAAATATTGAATGCATTTGGGACCCAGAAAGTCACAACAGCTTCCTTTATGTGAATTAAGACTTTTTCCTTATTTATTCGCCTAATCAGTTGCTTGAAATTTTTTTACTTAATGAATCATGAAGAGCAGCTGGTCTGCAGAATCAAGGATAGTTTTATTTGGTTCTTCAGCTCCTTGCGGATATTGTCTCTGATCAGAAAGGCCCCCTTTGCCAAACATGTGACTGTGGCTTCTACTTAGGGTTAATCTTTCTTTCTTTTGAAGAATGCAATTCTGACCAAACTCACATAACACTTGTGTTTGTAATCTCCTCCCTCTCTCTCTGTGATTCCAGGGGCATTAGGGTAGTGTAATTAAGAATTGGCTTGACCTAGGATATAGATCCTAGCCATACTGCTTTTCTGGTTGTGTGACTTTAGTCATTTGGCTTGGTGTCTTAACCTTTCAGTGAGACCACCTGTAAGATGAAGGTGTGGCCGTATTTACTTTAAGGAGGTAGTATGTAGATTAAATGAGACAATGGTGAAAATAGTAGCTCACCTTGACTGAAAGCCTACCACCCTCTGGTTACCATTCTAACAATTTAAATATAATAATTCAGTTATTCTACATGAATGTGCTCTGAGATACTGTTTTTGTCCTTATTTTTACTTGCGAAGAAGCTGAGATACAGTGAACTCTGGCAGTCTACCAGAAGAGTTTATCTTGGTATCTGGCACACAGAGCTCATAAATATTGTTAGAAAGTAAATAATATTGGCTATATTATTTTAACTTAGATGCCATTACTTTCAGGGTGCTTTATATTTCATGTGCTGAAATTGATTCATTATTAAAATAGATTTCTGAGCAGTCATATCCTAGGGGGTAAATTTTGAATAGGAACACCTTCTTTTGATGAATGTTGAAGGAAAAGCATATCTTAATGAGAAGTGGATAATTTGTGACTGAAGCAATAAGATTTATAAAGAGATACTTTTGTAAGAAGATTGGATTAAAGACCTGTAAAGGGATACTTTGTAAAATATAAAAAAGTAGAAGCATTTAAAGTAGAAAAATCAAAGCCCAATTATTAAGTTAGGAAATACAAGTGCAGGCTTGTGATCTATATTTTCACTTGATGCATAAAGTCTAGTTGCAGACCTTGTATTGCCCTAATACTTTTTAAGGTCCACTGTGGTATTTCTGTATTCATGGATTAGAACGATGCTGCTGAAGGCTTTTAGCTGGTCGGTGATAAATGAATGAAATCCAGATGAGTTCAGTAGCCTAAGTAAGACTGGTTTGGGAAGGTCAATCCAAAGAGAGGATCTCTCTCTCGACTGCAAATAGAATTTTGTAAGGTTGTCCCACATCTCCAGGTTTGTGACACAAGTGAGCTGTGTTCTTTCTGTAGCTGGTCAATTCAGGAGAAGACGTCCTCGTGTTCTACAACGACAGAGCCTCTTTCCAGACTCTCATCCAGATGATGCGGTCAGAGCGGGACCGGATGGACGAGAACAGCCCTCTTATGTACCATATCCACCTAGTGGAGCTCTTGGCTGTGTGTACTGAGGGCAAGAACGTCTATACAGAGATCAAGTGCAACTCCCTGCTCCCGCTGGATGACATTGTCCGTGTGGTCACCCATGAGGACTGCATCCCCGAGGTGAGCCTGGCCCCAGGAGTATCCTTGTCTGTCTCCCTGCAGTCTAGGGGACTGTGGCTTTGTGGTAGGCATTGTGGTGGCTGCCTAGATGAGCCCTCTGGGCTTTGAGACCTGCCCCTCATTTTGTAAAGGGGTTTCATTTATCTAAACCAGCATTTTCCAAAGCATGGATTTTGAGTGAAAGGAACATGGCAGGGGAATTGGTCTTTTTCTGCTTCCTTTGGAAGAGTGGAGAAACAGGTACCAGCTCTGTAGGACTAATTTTATTAAACACAGAAAATATGAATGAACTCAAAAATAAAGATCAGATACATAGAGATCATATGAGTAGAACACACTGTAAGTTAATTTTTTATAACAAAAATTCTTATTACAGAAATAATGACCTGTAGAAGCTAGGTATGGTGGCACACCTCTGTCATCCAAACACTTGGGAGGCTAAGGCAGGAGGGATGCCTTGAATTCAAAGCCAGCCTGGGATACATAGTGAGTTCAAGACAACCAGCCTGAACCACATAGTGAGACCCTGTCTCATAAAAAGTCTAAAGAAAAGGAACTACATGTTATCAATAAGAAAATAGAAATATAAGTGAAATAAATGTCACATGTAAATACTGAATAGTTTCTCTGGTGTGAAAAACTATAATAGTATACAAGATCCTAATGAGATAATTAACAATGTGAAATAGGAAGAAAAGGGCTAAAGGTGTAGGGGAAGTGGGAAGGGTAGGGGAAAGGGAATAAGGGAAAAGAAAAAAATATGAGAAAATGAAAAAATGGAACTAAAGTGTTTATAAATGGGGAAGAAAGGAGGGGGTGAAGGGAGGGTAGGGACAAGGGGAAAATGAGAACCAAGACCTGTCATGTAAAAATACAGGATCCCAGTAATGAATGTAACTATTGTATACCTAGATGGTACAATAAACTCAATAAAAAGAAAAAAAATAGAAATAATGCATATTTCACCACCTACCAAGCGAACTTATTAAATTTTGAAGTTCTTGGCTTCCTTTTTTCCATTTATGTATATTGGTAACAAAAATTGGATAATACAATGTATACTTTCTTCTAGTATATTTAAAAATAGGCATTTAGTTTATATTCAAACTAAAACTATATGTAAAGCATATGTAGTTCATATCAAAAGGTATACTACAATATTATGTTTTAGATCTTTTTGCAAAGTTACCACATTTTTAAAAGTTCAAATATCAACGACTAAAAAGTGATAAACCATGAAGTCTTCTAATCTTTTCTCTCTACCCATCACATAGAAAATAATTTATTTTGTTTTTGTTTATCTTTCTAGTGTTATACATATAAACTTTTATCTCCTCAAAAGTGACATTCTATGTACACTCCTCCATAACGTCTTTTCAAATCAGACCCTATATTCCAGATTTCTTTTTTACAGTTGTATAAAATTTCATTGTATTCCTGAACCATAATTGTCCTCAGTGAGGACTAAACTAATTTATAATATAATGACATAATAATTACAAGAAGAAAAATGCTATTGTATTTATCTCAGACTTGCCCTCACAGTGTCATACTTTGAGATTCTCATATATGAAAACTGCTCATCAATGAAAACTGTTTTCAACAGTTTTAATTTGCTTTTCTGTTAGGGATTAGAAAGAGATGGTATATTTAGACAGTGGCACCTTGCTTCACAAGCTTAATTCTTTCTGTGATTCTGGTTGCAAACCAAATTCAATGGTTAGGGTTAATGTTGACCTTATGGGGAAATTTAAATTTAATTAGATTCTCATCCAATTCTTTTTGAGCCAGAATCATGGAAGGAATTAAGTTCACAAACTGAGGTACCACTGTAACTGCTGTTAGGAATGAGTAACATAGCATAGTAAGTATTAGCTGGATTTTACCCTTTATTTAAAATACAACAGAAGTACAGAAAAATACATAAATTGTAATCATACAATATACTCAAGTCAAGAAATACAGCAAAAACCTTTCCATTCCCTCTTCTCATCCTCACCTTCCCACAGATGGATTCTTCTTTAACATATTAAAGCCAACTCATAATTATACAGTTGCTTTTTGATATACATGCCTTAATCGTTTTTACCTCCTTTTATGTGTTGCTTTGTTTTTTTAACTTCAGCTTTCTGTTCCCAAAGAGGACCACATACTCATGAGCTATTTTCTGTTTCCATATAATACCTTCAGACCTAGGCAACCACTAATCTTTCTATGCCTGTTTTGGACATTTCATATGAATTGAATCATATATTATCTTTTCAAACAGAATTTTTTATTTAGCTCAATTCTTTAAAAGATCATGCACATTCTTGCACACTGTATTTCTTTATGTTGTCAAGTTATACTCCATTGTGTATATATACCACATTTTGTGTATCCCTCTGAAAACTGATGGACTTTCAGGTTACTTTCACTTGTTGACTGTTGGAAGTAATGCTGTCGTTCACATTTATTTATAAACTTCTGTATAGACCTATGTTGTCAGTTATCGTAGTGGTTGTGGTTTGTGGTCTTAGTTCCTAAATAAGGTTGGACCATTTTCCATGTGTCTTTTAGATATTTTATATTTCTTGAAGAAAATATTTGATCACATTTTTTGCCTAATTTGTTTCTTGGAGAGTCCAGCTTTTATGCAGAGATCTAGGCCTCCTTCATTGGTCTGTGTGTTGTGGACGTCTTCCATCTTGTGCCAGTAGACTCTCTTAATGGTACCTTCTCATGACGAGAAATTCTTAATTTTAATATAGTCACACTTGACCTTCTCCTATGGTCAGGTTTTTTGCATCATGCTTTACTTGAGATCATGAAAATACTTGCTTAATTGTAAACTTGGTAGGTCAAAAATCACAGAAATGAAAGCTGGTAGGCAAATGGAGTGACCATCTTGATCTGTGCTCTTCACTTTGAAGATGATGCAGCTAATTAGTTCCACTTGCATCAAGGTGGTTTTTCATAAAATCTGTGTTTCTGCCTTGCAGGTTAAAATTGCATATATTAACTTCCTGAATCACTGCTATGTGGATACTGAAGTAGAAATGAAGGAGATTTATACCAGCAATCACATGTGGAAATTGTTTGAGAATTTCCTTGTAGACATCTGCAGGGTAAGGAATTTCTGGAACTTAAAGAGAGTTTGTGTGTGTGTGTGTGTGTGTGTGTGTGTGTGTGTGTTGTCTTTCTGTCCAATATAAAACAATAGTCACATCATTGCATCATTTCTACTCTTAATTTGTGGCATGAGGTGGCATTTATGGCTCTTTGTTTTCATCTCTCATTTCTTCTCATTTTCTTCTAGCTGAAAACAGATTTTATTTATCAAGCTTCAGGAGCGATAGTTTCTGATAATTTCATTTCACCTTTTATGGATTCATTTGTGAATAATAAGCTGGAACATACTGAAGTGAAATTTTAAGGGTTTTGTTTTTCCTTTATAGTATGTCTGTGTTCAGAAGAACATCCCAGAACTTGAGGATCTATCTGTTGTATTCTGATTTCGAGGATGCTGCTAAGTACAGCACCTGTCAGTTGCTTTCCCAACCCATAGCTAGGGTGATTTCTAAGACACTTGACCCTGCACACTGCACAGTCTTCAGTATTTATTTGTGAGCCACAGGATTATTGCTTAACAAAATTATGATGGGATTAATATGAGTTTTGTAATATTGGGCAATGATGTAGGTAATAGGATTCTTCAGAGAAGAATCATGAAATACATCCCAATTTCAGAAATACTGTGATTTTTAAACAAAAGGTACATTTAGGAATCTTAGAAAGTAAATTTTTTTTTCTGTTTCGCTATACGATTACTAGTAATAAGAGCTAATTTTCAAAAAAGAAAAAGCGCTTAATTTCCTTGTAATTGACTATTTAATAGTACTCTAGTATTTATTTCACAGACTTATGTATTTCTTTAAAATCTCAAATCGCTTCTCGGCCTTTTGGCTAAGATCAAGTGTAAAATCTCAGATATTTCCTCCTTTTTTAATTCCATTAGTCTGATAGTTGGGGCATGTTTGAAGGCTGTTTTTGCTTCTTTAAAACAGGACTTCATGAAGCTCTCTCTAAAGGACCAGACAGTAAACAGGGCCAGCTTGGGGCATCGTCCCTCTCTGTCATAACTACTCTGTTCTGCTCTTGTTGCATAAAAGCATGACATGGAAAAACAAATGTGTGTGGCTTCTTTCCAATAAAGCTTTATTTATAAAGATACCCACTAGCCCTTTGCTGACCCCTTAAATTGTTCAGAAATGCTATAAAACGTATTATTTCATCTTGTGGTTATGTTCTGAAACCTCCTACTATTAAGGTTAGAACATGGCGGTCTGCTGATAAAAGTTGATTTTTATTAATTTACTTTCTTTTTTAGTGTAAGCAATTTTATATCAAATTATAAAAGTAATACATTTGGTAACAAAACATTTTCCTAACCTAGTAAATGACTAGTCTTACTCTAATGTCAAAATAAAATAGAAGACAGCTGAAATTTAAGATGCTTTTCTTATCTCAAAGCCTGAGTTCAGTTGCAAACCATGGAGTGCTGTTTTAAACAGTGTATTTCAGTAAAACTTCTGTTGAATGAGAGCATTGTCGGCCTGGAGAGTGTTACGCCAGAGCTTAGTGATGTATTTGACACTTTTGATTATAGAGATTAGGACTACGGCTTACAGTAGCAGAATGGAGGGCAGAGCACTTTTAGGTGGAAATGGAGACATTTGTGTTTACTGTGTTTCTTAGTCCTCCTCAGAATTTTAGACTTGCTAGATACAGGTAGGATGTTGCAAGCTGTGGCTTTGTTAGTCCCTGATCAATCTTAATGTTCTATGATTCTATACTATGCTATCTGAGCTAATTTTACATCTCTTTAACCACTATATAGGATTTCTTTCTGTTAATTTTGTTATTTATTCAATAATTTTTTCTTAAGGGGATAAACCCTGACCAGTAGACTTTTACCTTTCATTTGTTAAGGATTTAATTGGGAAGGATCATGGGTTTCTTAATGTTTGGGGTGGGTTTAGGTGTGATGTTTTAAGCATTCATTTGTCTTCCAGGCCTGTAACAACACAAGTGACAGGAAACATGCAGACTCAATCTTGGAGAAGTACGTTACTGAAATTGTGATGAGTATTGTTACTACCTTCTTCAGCTCTCCCTTCTCAGACCAGAGTACGACTCTGCAGGTAAGAAACATAACAGAGTTGTTCCATGTGAGTTGCTGGGACATATTTTTTGCTATGTGCTTCATTGCTGAGAGCCAGCCAGGAAAACTGCTTTGGTTTGTCAGGTTAGACTTGTTTCTCCTGTAATTTTTTTTTTTTTTCTTTTTTGGTACTGGGGATCGAACTCGTGTCGTTGCACTTGCAAGGCAGGCGCCAGAACCACTGAGCTAAATCCCTGGCCCTCTCCTGTAATATTAAGTGAAAATGATTTTGCAATGCCCGTGCTCTTGTAGACTGTGAAACAGTATTAAAACCCAAAATGTCAGAGTATGTCAGTCAAGAAAGTTGGAAAACCATGAAATACATATTTGTGCTTTGGTTTTCCATGTTGGACACTATTCTCTTTATTTTTCTGTGAACCAATTTTTGCCTCAAGCAGGAATTGTCAGAGAAGTAAGCTTTTAACATACATAAATGTTGAGTCTCTAGCACGGTTCTGGTTGTCTGTGTACATTTAGAATACAAACTCTAATTTTTTAAAATGAGGCTAATGTATAAAAGGCTCTGAACTTTTTATTGTCAACAAATACTTTTCTTGGCATAAACCAAAAAAGGCCTTTTATACTTTCTTTCTCTGGTGAAAGTCATGCCTCGCCTCCCTGGCTAGATCTTCCCTTTTTTGTACTCCCCACATTTGTGAAGGATGGGAAATGGTGAACTTAGGCTTGGCTGCGGTGTGTTTAACCACTTAGCAGTACAATTCTTTATATACATGATGACCACAGCTCGCATATTTTTGTTAATTTTTAAAGATAATATAAAAATGTCAATTTATCAAATTTATTCGGTAATTTTTCTGTGTATGGTGTATATTAAAACATTCACACCTGCTCCAGCAGCACATGGGATAGTCAGTACGCACACAGACGTGTTGCCTGAGTGGTGTTCCAGGTAAGCTATTAAGCGGTTAAAATACCAGTAGAATGTTCAAGAAGCAGCTGGAGATTTAGAATCCCAGGAGGAAGAATAGAAATTTGGAAGCTTTAGAACAGGACATTTAGGTTACAATCTTCATTGTACTCCTCAGCAGCTCTGTGAAGGTCAGTGAACTTCAAAACCTCTTTTTTTATATTTCAAACGGGACTATACTGTACTGTCAGCCTCGCAGGTTGTAGCGAGAATTAGAATATTTATGAAACATCGCCCAATGCCTGGCGCAGAGCAGGTGGTTCATAAGTGGTAGCCTGAACTGTTCCTTGCTAGCCTATGAGCTGCAGGAGGCCAGAGTTATCCCTTGGGGATATGGCTTTTTTCATACGTTGCTCCACCACTTATGCCTGGCATTATGACTGGCACCTATTTTTGCTAATTGTTTTGAGTGAAGAAATTAGTACATGAGATCCAAAAGAATAAATTAATGCATGAGATCCAGAAGAAACCAAAGATAAGCCCTGACTTATTGCAGTCTTAGGCAAGAAAACAAAGTAGTGGAGTAGACCTGGAAGGACACAGATGATTCAGGATAGGATATAAAAGAGGCTAGAGGGAGATCAAGGAGTTACCGTGCAAGCAACGTGAGATTCAGGACCCAGTGGGACCTCAGGACCTAAGAAGGGGAAGACTTCCTTAGGGGAAGCTACCTTAGTTGGCTTCATGTTACTACAATGGGATACCCTAGGCAACTCATATAGAAAGAAAAATGGTTTATTTCACTCAGTGTGGGAGGTTCAAAGGCATGAAGCCTGTATTGGCTCAGTTCTAGTGAAGGCAACAGCGGTCAGATGCATGTTGGAGCGAAATGAACTGCACTGGAATAGAGAGATGAGGGGGCTTGATTAGGGGGATTGGGGAGAAGCAGAGAGAAAGAAACAATCCCAAATCCCTTTGTGGGAACACCCCAGGGACCCAAAGTCCTCTCAGAAGTCCTTAGCTCTCAGAGGTTCCTCCTCCATATAGTGCCAACCTGTGGACCAAACCTTCAATTGCAGTAGATCCTTGGGGCCAGTCAACTACTAAATGGTATACAAACCGTAGCAGCAGTCATGTCCTTTGTGCCAGAGGCCAAATCAGCTGATGCTTATGTACAGTTAGGAGATTTGATCGTATTCAGTATCTGTTCGTTCATCTGATGTATACCCAAGTGTCACATGTGACTAACACCTGATGTCAAGTAAATACTGGTTTTATTGAATTAACTTAATCAAGAGATACTTTTCTCTGTGATTCAGGCTGTTGGGTTCTCATCTCACATCCAGACTTAGGAGTATACCACTGCTTACTTCGTAGGATCATGCTGAGGGCTGACTGGGCTGTGTTTGGAAGTGCTCAGGCATGTGGGAAGTGTTCAGGGTCAGTGGCTGCTCCCTGCGGGCCCTTGGAGTCAGCTCAGAAGCTGAGAAGCAGCCACAGAACTCAGAAACTAATCCTAGATTTCTTGGCCCAATTCCTCCAGCTCCCTGTGTTCCTTTTCTCTATTAGTAACACAGTTCACCATCTCAAATGGCTGGGAGGGAGTAGCACAAAGTACTTCTTGAAGAAAGCACTGAAATCATAGTTCCCAAGAGAACTTAGTGGAGAGAGAATGGATTGTTGGCATCAAAAAGCCTTAGAGTCAATTAATTGCTCTGCTATCAATTCTTAATTCTTTTGTATGCTTATTTTTATTCTTTATGGGTCTTTATTTTTCATTTATGACACCAAAGTAAGTCCTGTGTCACAGAATTGCTACTGATGAGCAAAGGAGATCCTGTGATGTGTCTGTAACAGTGTGCACTTAATAAAGGGAAGTTGTCTGAACAATATTTATAGAGGAAGTTCTGGATGTTTTATTAAATATTTATATTTTCTTGTAATAGTTCCTTTTATACCCTAGGACCTTTCATTGTTTTTCTTTCATCTCAGAAATCTCTTCCAAGTTTTTGATAATATTTTCTTTGCTGTATTAATTTTCACTTTTGTTTTGAGGGCCTAGGTGAGGCATCTCCTCCAAATCAAAGACTGCTGCAGTAGCCCATCATATATAATCACTTGTACCTTCTGGGTCCAAAACTATCTTTTGGATTGAAACCAAAATGATAATTTTTACTGCATTTATGAAGACTGTCAAATTGATTAAGTATAGTAAATGTATTTATACCTTCATTGATAGGAATGAATCCTGTCATATAGTTAACTTCTAAAACCCTTCCATAGTAAATAAACATAGACTGCCCATCAGAACTTTTTGTCTTTCTATCATTGAAGCTATCCCTCAAAGTATGAGCAATAATCTACTAATCATCAGCTTGTTTTCCTGGATTAAAAATATGCGTTGTGGGCTGGGGATTTAGCTCAGTTGGCACTGTGCCTGCCTCACAGGAGTTTGATCCATGGTACCCCCCCAAAAAATATATTTATATGTATATGGGTTCTATCTGGGAAGGATTTTGGAGTTAGTTTGCCTCAATCCATTTACATAGGATGAAATTAAAACTAAGAGAGGTTAAGTAATCTGCCTCAAGTCCTACAGGTAAATAGACAAGAATACTAGTCCTGGGACTTTGACTCTACTGTTGATTTTTGTACTCAAACTTAGATAATATCAAGTTTGAGTATTGCCTTAAGTGCTTCTGAAGTATTTGAGTTAATATTAACTTATAAAAGAAAAGGTTTAGGGACCAGGGATTTAGTTCAGTGGTTCTTCTGCCTGCCTCGCAAGTGCAAGGACCTGCGTTCAATCCCCAGTATCAGAAAGAAAGAAACGATCTATTTTCGGATCATAGTTTTGGAGATTCCAGTCCATGATTGGTCGGCCCTGTGGCTTTGGGATTGTGGGGAGGTAGCATATCATGGCAGGAACTTGAGGAGTAAAACTATTCACCTGTGAAGTAAAAGAGAACAAAGAGGAGGCCAGGGGCCCACAGTCCCCTTTAAGGGCACATCCCTAATGTCCTAAGGACATCCCACTAGGTCCCAACTCTGAATGGTTTCACCACCTCCCAATAGCGCCACCCTGGGGACCAAGAATTTAATACATGGGTCTTTGGGGGACATTCAACACCATTACTACAGCAGGATACCTCTGGAATCTAGCCCCTTACCGTACACCCTTCTCTAGTTTTGCCTCCTGGTCTGTTAACTTGTATTTCAAAACAATGTCTACTTATGATTAGGTTATCAGTAATCTACAAAGGAAAGTTTCCTCATCTCACCACTCTGGACCTCTTTCTTGCAGACTCGCCAGCCTGTCTTTGTGCAACTGCTGCAAGGCGTGTTTAGGGTTTACCACTGCAACTGGCTAATGCCGAGCCAGAAAGCCTCTGTGGAGAGCTGTATCCGGGTGCTCTCTGATGTAGGTAAGATATAGAGTCAGTCCGGATATAATCTGAGGAAAAGTATTGCCTACCATTTATGACTGGCTTAGCTTTTCTAAGCTTCCATATACTAGAACTTGCAAAGCCACGACTAGAGCCATGGTCTTCTTGGTTCCTCAGTCTCTCTTTTATCTGCCAAGCCAGCATTTCCACAGTGAGGACCAGTTAGTCCCACAGTAAGATAGTCCTTGAAAAATAAGATTCCATGGTTAAATGTTAGGCAGTTCTTGGAAAGACAGAGCACAAACAAGTTACTCGTTGGGAAGTCTCTCGGTCAGGATGTTAATTTGTTTAATCCAGCAAACACATTTACCCATGGAAACTAACTTTCTTATGGAACACACCCTTTCTCTGAGGTCACACCCTGCCCCATCTGCCTCTGTGCAGTAAGTGGTACTCTGTCTCCTTTTTCAGTCTCCCCATATGTCCTCTTCTCAGACACAGTGGAAAGGAAGTTCTAAAAAGTACTTCTCCCTTCACCCTGAAGGTATCAGATCTGGTTTCTTTGTGTGTGTGTTTGTTCTGGAAAGAGAATGCAAGTGCTTATGCATGCTGGGCAAGTGCTTCGCCAGTGAGCAACACCCGTAGTCCTTTAAACTGTTTTAATTGACATGTAACTATACATATTTCTGAGATACAATGTGCTCACTTGATTATACATATAGAGTTTATTGATCACATTAGAATAATTAGCATTTCTTTGTGGTAGGAACTTGGAGCTTCTCTCAGTTTTAGCTTTTCTATGATACTGTACATAAGAAGTTATGAATTATAATCATCTCAATGTTCTGTAGAACATTAGTTCTTAGTCCTTCTGTCTCACTCTGCTGTGGGTCTACTTTATCAAATTTCTCTCTATTTCTCCTTCCCCCTACTCTTGCCAACTTCCAGTGTCCAATATTCTGTTCTCTACTTCTGTAAGGTCGATTTAAGAACAGACTATTACTTTACCCATCCCCCATTCTCTATAAGTTCTGAGCAAAGAGAGAAACTTCTTACCTTGAGTGGAGAAAGTCATCTGTCTGAAGTAGCTCCTTGCACAGAGTGACCAGCGGTGAAGGCAGGTGTGGTTCTTATCACTGTTAGTAGCTGTGCATGAAGAATAGCTGGTATTTATTGTGTATTAGGACTTTTTGCCTGGCTTCAGTGGTCCTTGCCTGATTTCTTTACTATCATATGGTAGGCATTGGTAGCTTTTTCTTACGTCTGTGGCAGTGTTGGCAGTGTTTCACAGTAAGAAGTTATGCTTTTGAAGGTATAGACCTGTGGTGGTGAACCTGCGGCACACATTTCACAGTGGGTTGTTTGTGTCACTGAAAGCTTTAAAAGGCTTGCCATCACTGGTACGGATGCATACAGGTTCATGACATGAGCTGTCAGAATCAGGGCCCAGAGTGAGAACCTCCAGATAACTCCTTCCTTTCCCCAGGCGTAACTGTATGTCATAGAGTTGTGTACTTGTTGAGACTAAAGGAAGTGTGTGAGTCCCTATCACAGAAATTAGCTGGTTAAAATTTGAGCACACCGCTGACTAGTAGAGTCCAAGAACTCCAGTCACCTGTGAAGTAAAGTCACTCTGACTTGCCCAACTTTATGACCTGTTTGCATTTCCGTGATCTTCTGAGCTATTGCCTTCAGGATTTCCCTTGGGAGACCATAACCTAAAAAGATAATAAAGTTGAATTGAGCCCTTTGTCTTTTCACTCAATACTATGTAAGCTAGCATATTATAAGCATGGAAAAATCTGCCTGATGGGTGGTAGTTACTTAAGTGCATCCCTAAGGCGTCTCTCACAAAAGTTGTAACCTCACAAGTCAAATGTCTCCTGTGTAGCCAAGAGCCGGGCTATTGCCATTCCTGTGGACCTGGACAGCCAAGTCAACAACCTCTTTCTGAAGTCCCACAACATTGTGCAGAAAACAGCCATGAACTGGCGGCTGTCAGCGCGCAATGCTGCTCGCAGGGACTCTGTTCTGGCAGCTTCCAGAGACTACCGGAATATCATCGAGAGATTGCAGGTAAGGCCTGGTACTCGGGGAAGTGATACTTGACCTGCTTTCCAAATACAGGCAGGGACATCCACAGGTGGCCACAGAGAGAGGTCGGTGAATGAATAGGCACTTGTTTTAGTGGACGTGGGACCCAGGAGCACAAAACTCCTTAGACCAAAAGTCCTCTTCGTAAAAGATTAATCATAGACCTATAGCTTTCTCTGTGAACAGTGGGGACTCTGCTCTTATTAGGAGAAGATAGTTAAGTATTACAAAGAGAATGCTTGGACTAAAGGCATAAAGATCCATTTTCCCATCACATGAGGGATATTTAGGCTCTGGAATCAAGTGTAGTGATCCCTCAAAGAAGAATTTTATATCAGAGTGACCCAAATGCAATGAAGAGTATTATTGAAGTGCAGCTAGAATATACTCTGCCCTTACTGAGCACCAACAGGAGAGTCACTCCTGTGCTGTCAAAAGATGGACTCATATCAGCACCTGGGTTTGAGTTCTGCTTCCTCTGCTAAGAGGTGTTGCAATCTTGGGAAAGTTGCTTAACTTCTCTGTGCCTCCTAATTTGTAAAATAGGTGATATAACACCTACTGCATGAGGTTGATGTGAGCATGAAGAGAGCAGATAACATGTTCTAGTTATCTGTATCTTGTGAAACAAATTACAACAGCTACTTTATTTTCCTTTCCTATTCCAAAAGTTATCTGAGCTGAGCAGTGTTTGCTCAGGTCTTTCTTGGGCTTGCATTTACATGATGGCTGTGGTTGGACTCTGAACCTGTTCACCACCAGCCTCTTAGACAGTGGGTGATTATCACCTGGGATTCTCGACTGAAACTTCTCCCTCCTCGTACTTCCTGCTGTTACTTGAGCTTCCTGACAGTACAGCAGCTGGAGCCTAGGATGAGCATTTCTAGGGAGGAACCAGTGGGAGCTGTGTCTTCCTTATGACCTAGTTTTCAGAAGTCACACAGCATCAGTTCTGGTCTACTGTGTTGACAGGGCAGTCTCAGAATTCTGCTTAATTGCAGGGGGACCGAAAACAGACCCCTATTCCAGGGGAGGGAAATCGATGTTGTCACATTGTAAGAAACGTGTGAGAGAAGATGTAATGTGGTGGCCATCTTTGGGAAAAAACAATACCCAAGAGGCACATAGAATGGTGCCTAGCGTTTCATGCGCACTCAACTCAGAGCAGCTATTATTATTGTTATTACTATTATTATTATTATGACTCTGGCTACTGCTGTGACTATCCTAATAACTATTATTGGGTAAAGTAACTGTGAAGACTGTTAAAAGAAAAGAATACTGTGCATTCAAAGACCTCAGGGAGGTCAGTTGCTGGAGCCCTTGTTACTAGGGGGATTGGCAGGGCTTCAGGGCCAAGTTAAGAATTTTATTCTTTGTCATGTAGAATCAGTTCTAAGCAAAGGTCACTTGATGCTAATGGAACACTTCCTGACTCTGCTGTGCTTTTACAAAGGTTAGGAATAATACAGACTTGTAACTCTGAACACACAGTGTTTGCTTTCTTGTTTAATTTTTATAGATTATATGCACATGAACCAATTTATTGTTCTTTTCTATTCATGGGAAATGAAATGGAATACATAGGTAGGTAATATTTGTTGCAAAGATTTGTTCTGGGGCTTAAAGATCCTTGTTCTGCAGTTATTTATAGTCTGAGTTCCTGCTATGATCTTGCCTTGTGCAGAGTTGTCATAATATGAGAACATTCACTTGTAAACTGACCACTTAAATAATCCCCATTTAGACACCAGTTAACATTAGCATCTTCCCCTTTTCATCGCTTCTCCATCTTTGTTGGTCTTTCTTTGATTGCTAAATGTCATACATTTGACAATACAGTGCATATCAATTGCAATGTCAAGTTCAGACTTTGCAAGAGATGCAAGATGTCATGAAATGCATAAATGTGATTTTAAAGAACTACTTTAGTCCCATTCAAATACTACAGGTAGAGGTTTGTTGGAGGTAGGAGCAGTAACTAATGAAAAAGAGAAAATTAATAAGTTTATCTTATTTCTGAGCATTTTGCAGAAATGCCCCTCTTTTTACTGTTGTGAAAGTCGTATGACTGCTATGAAACTCACATTACAATCTGTTATCTTACAATCTTAGTGAAAAAATGCACGCCTAAAAACAAGTATTTGATTCATCTGTTCTTTATGTGTGCTAAGCATTATTGAGCAATTTCAGGGATCACCCAGTTTTATTAAAAATAAGGTAAAGCTATCTTAGTATGATTTAATTTTAGATTCTGGATAAAAGAACTTTCAGTTCTATCTCGACCCCAGTTTGGTTCCAAAGTGAGGTAAATGCAGTTTAAATCACTTTGCCATGCAGATCTCTTTAGTTAACCAAAGCCTTCTGTATTATAGATCATGCTGTGTTCTGCCCGTCTTAGCATGCTTCTAGTTAAGTTCTGAATCAGCAAGTCCTAGAGCAGGCTTTAGCATCTTTTGAAGATAATTTCTCATCTGTTTTCTATCATTTGCCTTTAAATGGTGTTTGTTGTGTTGGTTTTGCTGCTCTTTCAACTTTTCTCTGTTTTCCTTTCCTACAGCTATGTGTTTTGCATTTGAAGACCATCATGCTATCAGGGTACATGTATTTAGCATGTTGATACAGCATGTTCATTCATTGGTGTTCTCATGTTTATATGACTGTTACGTAAATAGTTTGTGCTCATTGGTAATAATTAAGATAACACTGACAAGTATCACCATATAGAAGAAAATTAGAATCATTTGTAATCCTACCACCCAGAGAAAACTAGTAGTGATGTTTTAACAATATTTGGTATGTATCCTTTTGATATGGATTTGTTCATAAAAATAGCACTGTAAGGTCCATACCATTATTTGACCATTTTTACACTCGTAGCCATCTTTCCATGTTGTCAAATGTATTTTTTGCATCATATTTTAAAATATATAAATCCCTTGAGGAGCTTAAAACCATCTCAGAAGAAGAGGTGGTGGGGATGTTGACTTGTTTGTACTTTGTTTTCTGCATTTATAGATAGTGCTTCAGGTAACCATTGGCCGACATCTACTAATTTGAAATAAAATGCTAGACAGTATAAAGTCACTCTGTGTATCATGTTCTAGGGCAGAAATTAGTGTTCTCACCGTGTTGCAACCAGCCTTCACCCAAGCCATTGACCATTGCCATGTTTCCGTTCCAGGACATCGTCTCTGCTCTGGAGGACCGTCTCAGGCCTTTGGTCCAGGCTGAGTTATCTGTGCTTGTGGATGTCCTGCACAGGCCTGAGCTGCTTTTCCCCGAGAACACAGATGCCAGAAAAAAATGTGAAAGTGGTGGTTTCATTTGCAAGTAAGCAGCCTCTCTGTCTAGGGTGGTCAGTGGCCAGAACTCTGATGACCACACAAAGCCTTCATCCTGGGCTAGACATTGTCCTGATTTTCAACTTTGATGAATGCACGGTCCTGTGCTAGATTCCTGTTCTGACCTTTCTGAAGTAAATTTGTCTATTAAATTCTACTTATTGATACTTTTTTTGTTGTTTTGGTGAGAATTTCTCACTTTAATTGCATACCTGTTCACCTGTTTTCTGTTCAGCGAGTCTTGACAAAACACCCACCATGTTCAGCTAGCTATACAGACACAGATCCTCAGCACTCACAAATCTCAGATGCACCCCGACCTGTCTTCTGACAGTGTTGTAGTTTCTTATTTTATCCTATGGGGCATAATCCAGATGAAACAAGTGGTTCCATGACTAGAAGTCTTCACTTGATTTTCAAGCTAAATGTAGTTGTTTGTCTAGCTTGAGGGTAGATTTTGCCTCTGAGTTTCTGAATCTTCTGAAAAGACTGGATAAGGGAACACTGTGTATATGCCCAACCACCATGCTCTTAAGGTTTTTTGATACATTCTTGGCATATTTTAGTGGCAGTCCTCAGTGGATAAACACCCACACTTGATGAGTGGACTTCTGTCTAGTTCCCTCTCTCTATAATTTCCCCATTGTGTAGTATGTAGCCTCTCCTGCCCTGTGAGCCGGTTAGCTGCTCTGTACCAGCAGATGTCGCTATTGAGACACAGTTGCCGGCTGGCCCTTTGCACAGTGAATGCCTTCAAGTGTGTTTAACTTGGGAACCCTTAATAAATATTTGTTCTCTAACTGACTAGTCACAATAAGTTGCTTGTGAAGTGCCTTTAATTGAAAGATAGTTTTGGGGTTGTAATCTGTGGTTTTCCCCCATTCAGGTTAATAAAGCATACTAAGCAGCTACTAGAGGAGAATGAAGAGAAACTTTGCATTAAAGTCCTGCAGACCCTCAGGGAAATGATGACCAAAGATAGAGGCTATGGAGAAAAGGTACTATATTCTATTTTTATATTAAAGTTTTGCTTCTCAATTGAAGGGGTGAGAGTGTTCAGAAATCCACCTTAGTTTAGGCATTACTGGCCAAGAGCTTAACTTTTTTCCTTCAAACTTGTTTATCTTGTCCCTAAAGGTAGCTCAGTCATATGACTGTCTCCTTGAAGTCACATGTAGTCCTCTCTTACAGGCTGCTCATCATGTGTTCTAATATACTGTAAGCCTGATTTTATTTAAATTTCTACCAAGAAGTAAATGCATGCTTCTTGCCTATCAGAGCATGGATTCCTGAATTTGGAGTTCCATCTAAGCATACCTGTGGGTTTACTTGGTTCTTTCTGATGAGATCTTGCACAATCTTTCCGGTGCATCAAGAAACTCCCTCCAGTTCTAACTGGAAGTAAGGCAGGCACACACGTCACCCTTCGTGAACGAGATTGTGAAATAGTCTGCATCACCTGGTGCTTAGTATATGCAGGGAGCAGTGAGGTTCTGAGACCAGTCCTGATTCCTCCATGGAGGGCAGCAAGGCGAGAACAAGTTCAGAAGCCTCCTTTCAGCCCCCAGGAAAGAATCACAGGTGCGAGTTTCTGTCTCACTAGTTTTCCTTTGAAGGTAAAACTATTCGCTAGTTGACTGCTGTCCATTACCAGCAACGGTGTATGAATGCCACCAGTCTCGTTGGTCTATCAAAATACCCTGTAACTCAGTTTTCAATTCTTGGAAGAAGCCTTGAAATTAAATCACAGCTTTCCCTTTCAGAATTGGTGGTGACAGCGCAAATGTAAGTGTGCAGAAGGCTTGCTTTCTAAACTATATACTATCTTTATTAGTATTGGAGCAACTTTACATGTGAGTCCTTGGATACGAAAAACAATATCTAGTCTTTACTGACTGTTCTTTCCTCCACTGCCCCCAAATCAGGAGGGTTTTAAGTGTCACTCTTAAGTGTTTAAAGTTTATTAAATCAAAGATAACAAACAGAAATTAGAAAATAGGTTTCTGCAACTCAGTCTTTTGTGGAGGAAACCTGCTGGGCTAGAGTTTATGAACATAAGTAATGGAAGTAAAAAACCCTGGTGCAGGTGAGAAATGCTGAGATAACCTGTTCATACAGACACATATATAGGAATCTGGGTTGGTCTTGCTCTTATTAAAGGGAAAAGGATGAAAAGAGAAACTGGTAGCAGCCCAGGTAGGTAGAGGACAGTAGATGTGACAGTGAAGACTGATGCAGATCAGATAGACGGAGGTGATAATGGAAGAGCAAGTTACCAGGATTTAGAAGAGGTTCTTGGTCCGTGGCTCGGTTCACTTTTCATCTGGTGAAGAAATTAGTCAAAATCAGGCAGAGAGGCTGGGTATAAAGATGATTATTTCTTTTTAGACTGGTTGGGACTGTCTTTCCATTCAGGAACATGAAATACTGAAAGACAAGGATGGGAAATGCCACGAAACAGGAACATTCTAGAAACCCATGTTTAGTAAGCAGCTCCCAAATCTGTAGCACATACTTGAAACTTCTTGCCCCATGCTTTGGCTGTTGTAAATGGTAATTAACCATTCACCCGAAAGGAAGTTTTTAAAAGGGGTGGAGGGCACTAAAGTATTTGTTTCTCCCCATCTGATAGTTGGTATTCACGTTGTTCAGTAAAGTCTCTTTGAAAATATAATGAGTGAGCGGGCGTGGTGGCACACGCCTGTAATCCCAGCACTCGGGAGACTGAGGCAGGAGGATCGTTGCAAGTTTGAGACCAGCCTGGGCTACATAGTGAGTTCCAGGTCAGTCTCAACTACATACCGAGTGAGACCCTGTCTCAAAAAACAAACGAACAAAAAAATATGTATATACATATACATATACATGTGCATATACATATACATGTATACGTACATGTATGTATGTGCCATGTGGTTTACTATCTGTCCCTGTTTGACTAAACAAGCTTGATGCCCAGGACAGGCCAGCTTTTTCAAGGGTGGAAGTAACTCAGAGCCAAAGAACTAGCCTTTGTCAAGCAAACCAGTTGGCTTTAGTTGGAAAAAACATGAGGTCTTCTCTGGCCTGGGTATCAAAACAGTTCCCCTTCTCCCAGCTCAGTTTCCTATCACTTACTTCTTACATGGAGCTTGTCCCATGACTGACCCCTTTCTGCGGATGTCCACAGCTGTAGTTTTTCCTGCCCTCTCCTGAGTCTTCATAGCAGTAGAGTTGGGTCCGGAAGGGGCCACTAGCACCACCTGATATGGCCTGCCCCCTGCCCTCAAGGAGGCTAAGAGCTGAAATGACTGGTCACATGGGATGTCTATAGTGGATTCAAGACAAAGCCTGGATTTCCCACGTACCGGAGTCGTGCCCTTTTCACCTCCTCTGGGGATCCACCAGACAGGGACCAACTTCCTTGTCTTTTTTCTAAGTGGTCATCCTTCAGGTGATGTGATTTTAGGTATCTTTCCAGCTCTCTGTTTTATCCACCTTCAGGATGTATTCAAGGTGACCAATGAAAAAAGGAAATTGAAACCAATTTTTATTCTCCTCCTCAAAAATGTTGGTGTGCCTATATAAGTCTGCTTGCCTTAAACAAAACAGAAGTGCCCTCAAGAGCTATCACCCATTAACAGACTAAAACACACCAGAATTAAAGTGAGACCAACTTACACTTTTTAGCTGTCATACATACCATTTCCTTATAGTATATCCTTAGTAACAGTGATAACGTTTATTGATCTCTCGATATGTGACAGCTGTTACACTAAGCATATCCCCTACCTTGTCTCCACTCAGTCTCAGAGATAGATATCATTATTCCTGTTTAACCTATTTGAAACACAAAGGAGAAGACTCTGAAAGGTTTAGAAACTTGTCTGGGGTCACACTGGTAATAACACTCTGATTCCAGAGACCAGCTCCTCACCTCTGCATTTTCAGTGAACAGATTGTCCTCACTGAGGGTCATCAGGGCCCTCATAGTGAATGGCACCATGGTGGGAGCCTGCAAGGGACCAAGAGATCACATTCTGAGATGGGAGCCAGGGAGAGGTTCAGGAGTCAGGTTTACTTTTACAGCCCCTCGCTCTTATGAGAACTAACTCAAGGGCCTACAAGAACTACCGTAATTCTGTCCAACATGAGTCCCAAGTGGCTGGGTCCTGCCACATTCTAGTGTCACCACTCTGAGGCACATCCCTCCAGCATATGAACCTGGGGTGGGGGAGCGCCCTCAAACCATTGCAATCATTAGGAAAGAGAAGCAACTTTCACTGTTACAACTCAGATACAGAGGATAAGCAGTGCATATTCTTCTCAGAGTGCTAAATGTAAAGTGAAACATTACAAATTATGATGAAAATAATGGTGAAATACATCTTTATATGACGATGACAGCATCTTTCTTACCTGGGTGTTCAAAATGAATAAAGTTTAAGCGGGCATTAGCCTGTTAGCCCAGCACTTGAGAAGCTAAAGCAGGAAAATCACAAGTGCAGTGCCAGCCTTGGCTACTTTATACAGTGATCTCTGCTTCAGCCCCACCAACAGAAAGAAAGAATAAACTTTAAAAATTATTCAGTATTTTATTGACACTCTGAATGTGCACTGCCCTCTAAACTGTGCGTTTAGTATATAACTGAAACTGTGTCCATGTTTAAGGGAACAGAACAAACCCAAAATTTCTCATTGTCATCTCTAAAATTTAATTAATTAATTATTTAATTTAGTTTTTGTTTCTGGGGATTGAACTCGGGACCTCACACTTGCCAGGCAGGTCCTGTGCTGCTGAGCTACATCCCTAGCCCTCTAAAATTTAATTTAAATGTCTCTGTAACTCACAGAAAATCTTCAAGTCCCCTAGGGCCCTTTAAAATGGGAGCATAGTTATCGATGTATTAGCGATTCTACAGTTTGCTGTGAGTTTTTCTTTATTAAGCTGTTATTAAATTGTTAGGCAAACAGTTTTGGAAAGAAATTCAGAGGCCAAGAATTAATGTAAAACGATAACCCAGAAAATATTTAAAATTCTATTTTCCTTTTTGGACAGTAGTAGCTGTTTTAGTACTAGCACATACATAACCTCAGGTAATATTAAGGTTTTCATTTCATGCAAAGTATCAGTCCTTCATTAATTGCTAACGCTTTTTTCTTCTAGGTGAATGAAGTATGTACTAGCATTTTTATCTACTGTTTCTGACAAATACTTCAATTTGCAGAGTATTCTAAACACTAATGAAACATAATAAAAACCACTTGAGAATCATTCATCTATCCTTAAACAAGCATAACTGTGATAATTCTCTGCTGTTTTTTATTTCCACTGGACTTGGTGTGGATAAATGCTGTTACTAATATCACTTGAGTCTGCACTGATCTTCCCAGGGAAATGTTATCTCATGCAGTTATCAGTGATCTTATTCCTTGTGAAGTCAGTGCCCGTTTGGATTGAGCCCTGTTACAATTAGAGCTACTGACCCCCACAGAAGTCATAAAATGAGTCTAAAGAATTTCCTTCTAAGCTGAGCTAGCCTTTCTGGCTTTTGCTCTATTCTTTTCTAGAAAATAAAAAGGTTGCTTGGGGAATTTGCCCTTGCTCCAACTAGATTCAGGTTCTCATATCTGTTAGCAAGTGTGAGGCTCTTGACATACTTGGCTTAGTGACTCGGAGGTTTGATGCCTGGCATGTGAATAAAGCGTGGCAGTATCTTGCCCATTTGTTCCAGAGCAGATGTCACTGTACTCTGTGGCAGTGTCTATAGTGCCAAAACTACTTCAAATAGTCACCATCTGACAGTACTCTAAGGTAAAACAGCCAGCCATAAGAATACAGTTGTAATTCCTTTTCCTAACATGTCTTTCTTTTTCTCCCCCTTTTTCTTTTCCAGCAAATTTCCATTGATGAATTGGATAATGCTGAGGTCCTAATTTTGTTGTTTTTTGTTTTAAATGTCCCATGGTAGTGTTTCCATGACACCCTCCCAAGAAGCCCTGTCCTCTGGTCTTTACAGTGTCTAGTTTCTGAGTTTGTGTAATGTCTCTTCTGGAAGTGAGTGGAGTCTGTCCTGTCTCTGTTAGCGTTTCCCATGAGTTTGTTTGCCGTTCGTCCTTGGAGATCTCATCTGAGTCTAGATAAAGGGTTTCTAAACTGTGATTAGATTTCAATCATTCACTGTCTAAAATCTCAACTGAATTTGTAGTTGACACTGGACATTAACTTATCTCCTAACTCAGTTTTGATATTGCCATAAAGTGCTTTTCTCTCTGTGTATAAAGCATCTGCTGCAAAGAGAATAATTGAATTGGCATAGTTTAAAAGTGGTTAAAAAATAAAACTAATATTATCTCGGTGTGTGTTGAAAAGTCTTGAGTATGTTGGGTGTAAAGAATCAAAAGACACTGTGAATTCTAAAGTACTTTTTGAGAATTTCCACTCTAAGATTAAAAATACACTGTGTGGCTTCTAGAAAAATTATGTGTAAGTCCACAAGTTGAAATGTCATCCAGTAGCAAATCACTTGTACTCACCCAGAATTACTCTGGAGACTCACAAGTGAATGGATATTTTGTTTGGGATTTTGGGGCCTTTTACATATTTTGCTTTATACATTCTTTTCAGCATTCTTTGCCATATTTTTAGTGATGTATGGTAGTTAAGTGGGACTAGAAAAATTAATTTGAGGAATTAATCTATATCATTGAGAGGATTTAATTGGTTGGCAAATCAGGCATGCCAAAATAGAATTTTATTTGGCTGTTTAAAATCATTTTTCTAGTCTATGTTAGAAATGTGTTCTTTCTTTTTGTAGACCAGTTGATACCTTATTTTGTTGGGACGTATTGTCCACTAGAATGTCTACTTCGATCAGTGCACCATAACTTCAGAGATACTGAGAAATGGTTCAGATGTACCTAAGGAGAATTGGAACCACACATGTAAAACTGAAAGCCACATGTGTGGTTATGAATTTGGTCCAGTTGCCTCTGGAATGAAGCTCAGAGAGATTAAATAGCTGGGCTTAGCCCACAAAGCAAGGGAGTCACTACACTAGGACTACTAGCCCATGGCTGCTTCACCTTCTTACTGGTCTGCATGGTGACTTCAGTATGTACAGTTTTCCTTACATTAATAGACATAAATAGGTGAGGAGGCTGCACTGTCTTGAAGGAGGAGAAGGTGAGAAAAACACAAGAGGGTACAGAGCTGTAATTAATTGCTTTGACTGCAGTGGTTTTTTTTTTGTTGTTCACTGTTTAACTTTCATCCTTCTAGGTTACTTATATGCTAGAAAAACATCCTATGCTGAATTCATATTTTGGAACTCTTTGATATTCTTATTTCTACCTATAGTTGTAAATGCCTCACTGATATAAATTTTCCCTCTGAACTATTGAGATTGAGCGTCTGTTTGTCTTAAGTACAAGTTAAGGAAAGGAAAACCTTTCTAATCACAGTCTGCAGGGTTATTAATATACTGTTTTGCACCATAGTAATCAGTTGATGTGTTTGCTTACTCAAGATACAACTTGGTTTTCCTGGCTGGGAGTTTATTGCTTGCTTATGGAAAGATTCCACAGTTGGAGCAGGTGTGTTTATAATTATAGTCTAGGAAATAGAATACTGTCTGTTTATGAAAGAAGAATGTTCTGGCAGGCACTTGGATTCTTTGAAAATTCCCTGAGGAAGCAACTGTGAATCTCCTCTGCGTTGTTACCCCTGGCAACCGTCAGAACCCTGGAACACCAACACCCTGTCCCCAGTCCCTTGGGGTATTGGATCTGGCTCTCTAAGCAGAGATGACTGATAGGTCTTCATCACTGATGCAGTTCTGGAAACTACCACAGCTCCTGTGGTTTCTCCCCCACCAAGCCTTTAGTCAGTATGTGCTGGTGGAAGCCTGCAGCCCACAGATATACTTCTGCAGAGGTTTAATGAGAGAGAGCTCATGCTGGCCCAGGAGCCAGGCAAGCCTCACGCCTAAGTTGCAGGCCCACGTTCCAAATCCTGAGCACTTCTGGGTAAAGCCTCTTGTGCCCATAACCTCTGACTAAGGAAGGGCCACCACCCTTGTTTTTAAAGCCAAGTGGTTGTGTCAGGAGGGATGCACGGTGAATGACTTGGAGAAAGGCTCATGCCTACTGCATCCCTGTCATGGCTGTGAGAAACCCGGGTGAAATCAGGACAGAGGCGTAGATTGCCTGCAGGAGATGTGTGTGGTACAGGCCCTCCCAGCTGTCCTGTAGAATAAAATTTCAACGAAACCAAGAATAGGAGGGGCTTTTGTTTTTGTTTTTTGGCAAGAGGCAGAGTCCCCATCCTTACCCTCAATTAGAACTTTTTCATTGGCAGTGTGGGACGGGGGATGAAGAAAAGCTGTTTGTCTTGGTGTCCCCACAGCCCCTTCTTAAATTTCAAGCTTAACCTTACTTCTGTGTACACCATGGTGGCCCTCCTGAAATCAAGATATAGAATGTTTCCGTCATTCCACAAAGTTCCCTATCTTTCCATTCTTGGCTTTAAACCTATATGAGCTAATGGTAAAGACATTCATTCCTGTGACTCATTTTGAGTGTTGTTACATTTGAGGAATAGTGCTAGGGGGCTGTATGTATCGGTGTCTCAAATAGATATAGTATCTGCCATGCCGGAGCCAACAGTACTGATGCAGAGACAGTCACAGAAATTGATGCGAAATGACAGCTGTCAGTCATGGCAAATGTTAGGAAGGAGACATACGTAGAGTCATGAGGACAGATCATCTGGGAACTTCTTATAGAAACAGGATAGATAATAGCTTCTGAGGTCAGATGGGAATAGGGCAGTACCCTCAGAAGACTGCATGGATCACCTTTGCTAGATTACGAAGGCCATGCCAATCAAGCAATGACTAATGAAGTATTGAGACTTCAGGCACAGGTAGTGAGCGGCATCGTATCTACCTAGCTTTGACCTGTATGTGCATGGCCAGGAGTGAGGTGTCTGAAAGTATGTGCTATAGCTCAGTGTGTGTGTCCATTCCTACACATTTAAGATGTCATCTCCACTGAATTGCTGTCACTTGGAGCTTCTGGGGACAGCTAGCAACTTTGCCTTCCTGCTTTGCAACAAAAAAGCTGGACTGACATTTCCATTTATCCAGGGTGTCTGCTGCCTGCTTTTATTGAGTCTTCAACTTCTCTCACCTCTAGCAACTTGTATAATAAGCAAAGGATGACATGGACAGGGAACTTGGTAAAATTCAGGGGGGAAAAAAATGAGAATCACAAGAATTGTTAAATTTCACCTTCAGGGGGCGATCTCATGACGTCGAACCCTGGTGGAGGTGTCCTACTTTTTTACATTGCTGTGAACTACTGAGTTGGGCACCTGCCAACACTCAGGCGGCAGTTACATAAGAGCTTTTTTTTTTTTCCTGGAATTTAGGCTCACTGCTGATGTGTGACCTTCAGCAGTAATTGCCAATAAATGCAGCAGGCTGTTTACTGTTAGACACTGGCAACCACAGAGCAAGCTCAATTCAGAACATACAGATGCTACTGCATAGTGTGTGAAAGGCCTTTCTTGTTTGTTTTGTTTTGTTTTTTTTTATGCTGAGATTATGCCATAATAACTGAAATTGTATTATTTAGTAAAATCAGAATTTTTTAAATAATGAACTGAGCTATTGAGTTCTGATGAACTTATTCTTTAAAATATACATAAAACTACCTTGTTGGAACAAGGTAATTGCTATTTATTTTTGTCCCTAAAAACAAATATATTTAAAGAGAATTGTGTTAGCAGATGTGACGATTTAAAATTATTCTAAATGCTAGATAACTTCTATTTTGGTTTGATCTTCTTTAAAGCTTTCTGTTCTGTTAATAAAGGGTTTTCAAAAGCTGATGAAGCCTGGGGCCCAGCAAACCTATTTGCAAACCCATTTGCTGTTGTTTATTTCCTTCCTCTGAGGTTATGGTGGGTAAAGAGGAACTGAAGACTGATTCAGAGGGTTGGAGATCATAAATTCCCTTTGATGTGCTGATATCTAGATCTGTCATAACAGTTACTTTTCTTGATTTGTGCTGAACTTGGCTAAGATAGTCTATGCAGAGACATTCTACTTAAAGAGAAATTGCAGAAACACGGGTTGTAGGGAGATTCCTGTTGAGGACAGCAGAAAACAAAGCGCATTTACAGGGTGTGCTCTATATTGGTCTGTAATAGACATACCTGAAACAATGGGGTGGAAAGATGGATGGGTGTTTCATAACACTTGGTGCTACAGGGTGGTGGAAAGGATGCTGTTTTGTAAACACCAAAAATAGTAACCCTAGTCTGTGGGCTTCTTTTCATTCAATACTTAGAAAGTATAATTTTCTTCATCAATAGGAGAAATGCATCCTTTGATAAATTGTTAGGTATCACTGAAAACAAACACATCAGCATTTTATATGTTCGCGATCTGGCTCATACTGAGGTCTGGTTGCGAGCCCTGGTCACTGGCCTCCTCCAGGAAGGACACTTTAGGACTCAGTGATGTGGAATACTGTTTGAATTCCTATTTTCAAGCCAGTCATTTTGATCCTTTTTTTCCTATTAAGTTTGATTTTACTGACCTTATCTGAAAACACTGGGGGGAAGATTTAAGATTAAAGCGTAAACATGAGGTATTTGGGGATGATATTTGGTCTCTGAGTTTAAACTAAGCAATGTCCAATCATTGCTCACCCCTCAGTGGCTTGGAGACTTCACCTTGATTTGAGGGGGTCCACACTGAATATAGGGATGACCCTGGCATTGAGAAGAATATGAGAGATGAAATTTAGACATGGTCATGCTTGTCAAACATTCTCCCTTAACATGTTCACTAAAAATTTCACCATTCATGGAGGAAAAAACAAATTTTGGTAATAAAAATGTACCTAGAAACATAATTAATTTTCAAACATTATCTTTTACCCTTGGGTATTATATATTGTATTTATGTAGCTGTTGTCTTATTTGAACATACGTAGCTTATTAATATGGTTATATTTATCAAAGATGTAGCTTGCTGCCATAAAATCACTTTATCCTCAAGCGCTATGATGAAAATAGGAGGAAGCATTGGTATAGACTGTATTTATTTTACCAACTTATATACTGGGTTTACTCTGATCTTTTCCATGCCTGGAAGCTATGTGTACTAACAGTTTATATAATTTAGGGAACTTGCATGTTAGGTTTTAAGAAGTGAAGTTTACTGAAAATATACCAAGAGTTACTTAGTATTTTAGCTGGAAGGATTCCCAAAGAATCTCTGCTCCAGTATTCTTGAACAGGTGAATGGTTGGGACCCCAAAGAGGTTCAGTGATATCCCAAGGTCACACAAGTAGCCAGGGCCAAAGCCTGGATGAGCCATTGTCATATGAAACCTATCTGTACTCTTGGCTTTTCCACTGTTTCACAAATGTATCTCAGTAAAAATTGTCTTTCTGGTTACTTGATGGTTCCTGAGGCTGCAAGGCATCCTCTGTTGTCTCAAACAGCTTCACGAGATTTTCAAAGGAAAAAAATAATTAGATTAAGTTTAATATTTGTTTTAAAAATCAAACTGATTTTTAAACAAGCACTGTAGTTGTTTAGGGAGAAATGTCACTGCAGTGATGAAAATGTATGCTGATACAAACCTCTGCTCCTAGAGTAAATGAGATGCAATTGTGTACTACCTATGGTAATTGTAAAAGTGTTCCGATGTTTCTTTGGACACAAACCCCAGACAAGAAAAGAATTAAAACAAATATAAAAGGATGCCATTTCTGATTCCATCTTCTTTATTTTCTTTAGCTTTTGTTTTCATTGGCAAGGGAATAAGAGGATAGCTCTATGGATTCCTGCAGGAAGTTCCTGCCTATTATCCTTTGTTCTAGTCATATAAGATGAACCTAAGGGATGTGTTAGTGAAAGTGTGCCTGATGCAAATGGCAGAAGGTAATGCTGTTTATCCATTTGTGTGTCTGCTCTAAAATGCATGGGCAGTTGCTGTAATTCTGCTTTAAAAAAAAATGCATCCTTTCTGTACTAAGGGCAGAAAGCAAGTGTTTATACAATTTAAATTCATTAGCCTAACACATGGAGAATGTAACAGTAAAGTTAAAATGCATTCTTAGATCATGTTATTGTTTATATCATTTTGAAAATACATGTATCTAAGCTCTATATTCTTTGCCATACCTGAGTTCTTTTGACCCCTCTCCAACTTCCCTCCCCTAATGGGAGGCTGGATGCTTTGGAAGGAAATGTTCTTCTTGAGTTGGATTTTTGTATGAAAGTATTCTGTCCAGAATTGAGTGATCAACCTACCTTGAAGGCCTCATTGGCTTCGGTGAAGTAGTTTAATCCCTGTATTACAACTTCATTTTACCTTTCAGGAAATTAAAAAGGAAAAATTATTCGTTATATGGTAGCAACTTTATATAGGATTTTTTTTTTTTCATCTGGGGATGAAACTACTGAAATGGTTGCCTTGAGCTGGATTGAGACAGATTTAACAGCTTCCGTCCTCTTACCCTTTCAACACCTACCCTGACAGCCGCCTTCTGGCCTCTAGAGGAGTGTGCTGGTGCTGGAGGCCAAGGTCACACAGTTATAGCATGAGTCTTGGCTTTATTCCATGGCCCCAGATTGCACCTTATACCAGCCAGCCATGCCACCCGTGCATGACTTAGGCCCAGGGCAGCCCTCGCAGGGTCTGGCAGTACATCTGACATCAGTTATCTGCTCTAAGCACATGTTCTTTGGACAGACTGGTGGCACTGTCTTCACGTGGAACTATGGACTTTTTTCCAGCCACACCTTCTTTCAGCCACCACACACACCCTCACATTTCACTTGCATGTCCTTTGGCCACATCTTCTTGTCTTTCCTTTGTGGGATAGCAAGTTTGTAAACAAGAAGGAGGTGCTAGAGCGGGGTGTCTACATGGTGTGATAGAAGTGGGGCCAGAGAACTGAGTCCATGAAGCCTAAAGGGAAACGCATGGATGCAGCAGTCATCCACAAGACAGCCCTTAATACTAGAAGCTTCTTTTTCCCAGAGACACTTGAAGGACCAGATTCCATCCCCTAAGTCTGAGCCAAGACCTTCTGCCGCAGGACAGGATGTGGAAAAGAGACAGGAGAAAGGATAATGCTGCAAGATAACGCTTGTCCCGGGAGGGTGGTGCTTAGGAGCTTTTTCAAGCTTCGGGCCTTGCTGCATCCTGCCCCCTTTCCCCATGCTGAGCCTCTGTCACGCACAGTGTCACTTTCCTCCTTTCATTAGTCCAGCACAGCACCCATGAGCGGTGCTTCTTTTTATGAGGCCCTATTAGTCATAGTTCCTTCTTGGTTAGTGGTTGATTTTTTTCCCCACTTTTTTTTTATTATCATCAATTTTGTTTTATAGATAAGATAATTAAGGCATAGCATGTAAGTGACTTGTTTATGGTTTTAATTTTTTTCCCCCATTAAGTGTATTGGTACATTTAAAGCAGACAGTACAGTTACATTTATCATTGAGATCTTGTACCTTTACATGACAGATCTTGGTTCTTGTTTTTGCCCCATACCCCTGCCCTCCCTTCATCCCCTTCACCCTTCCCTATTTACAAAGACTTTGTTTCCTTTTTTTCCTTTTTTCACATTTTTTCTTTTCCCTTATTTCCTTTCCCCTCCGCTTTCCACTTCCCCTTTAGCCATTTAGGTTCAAATGGTATACTTGCTAGTGTGAACTAGAAAGAAAATTCCAACTTATTTTAAATGCATTTCCCCTATCTCAGGTCAGTTATCTCTTCCAGCGCAACCACATTCAATTTAGTTTAAAAGAGCAAGTGTCTGGCCGCCTTAGTCGCTGCCACAGGTGATGCCGTGAGCTCACGTTCCTTTTGTGTTTTGTCCTTGAGTGTTGGTCTCTGGACTTCTCTGTGGTCTACAATGTGCAAGTGCCGTAACTAACATGCTGCGTTTTACTCCCAACTAGCTGCCACAAGCCCTGGAACCCGAGAACTCCACGGAGGTGTGTCACTCACCTATATTTGCTGTGTAAGCAAATATGGGTAATTCTTAAGTTGTCCTGATTGAGTGTCTGCGTTGTTGTGACAAGATGTCTGTCCCATGGTAGGTGTGGGAGGGAGGTCTCAAGCTGGCTAGAAACTGCTCGTTGTTGTGCTAGATGTGGCTCTTGGTGTAGAAAGGAAGTCCACAGGAGATGGAGCTAAACCAAGCATCCTCCGGGGGAGGGGATGCGGCTCTTGGAAAGTCTTCATAGACAACTGTCTCGGTCTGAGAAATTTGGGATTGTTTAAGACTTGCCCCGCTATACAGAACTGGCTTTGGTTCCTGTGCAAAGAGGATAAATTTTGAAATTCTAGGTATTAATTTATAGCAAGTAAGTTGTAGTTTCACAGCACACTCTCTTTGTCCTTTCTGCCACCAGCTACACTCACTAAATAAGGAACTAGAATTTATTAACGTTTGTAACAAGGAGAAGGTTTTAAGGGAGGCATCCGAACTTACTTTCAGAAACTATTCTAAAATTGCACAAGTTCAAGCTAAAATGAAATCTTCTTTATTTGAAGGAAGTTTATTGAAGAAGCTCTTAAAAACACAAATGATGGAATAGCTAAGTTGCATTGTGGATGTTTTCTAATGATCGGCCTGTGTAGTTCTAATCAGAGCTCTGCACTAACAGTTTTGATTAGAATACTTGTCTCCTAGTGGATTGGGAAGAGCTGTGCTCTGTGTGTGTCTGCCCAGAAGTGTGCATTGATGTCATTTTGGCATGTGTTGTGCAATAATGCATGTACAAATCATAAGTTACTTCCTGGAGTCTTGTTTTATATCCGTTGGGGTTAATATAACAGTAGATAACATAAAACTTTTGTTTTATAATCTTTGCAAAAAAATTGCTGTCCAGGAAGTCATATGCCTGTTCATTTTAAGTACAACCAAGTCGGGGAGTTCGGACAATAATTAAGCAAAGTCTAATGTAGCCAGACATTGTTTGAGGGAGAACCTCAAACAGGCCCATTCTTTGGTGTAACCTTGGTTGAGATGTATTTCATTTGTGACTGATGCTAAAGAATGGTAGTTGTCTCCTGATTGTCAAATTTAAAATGGAATTTCTGCATGCTTAGCAGGAACTTGAACCAAGTCCACCCCTGAGGCAACTGGAAGACCATAAAAGGGTATGTAATTTTGAGTCTTGTGTGTCCAGAGCTAACGATCAGAACTCCCCCCTCAGCCACAGACTGTATATAAAGATAGTTTTTGTTGTCATTGACCCTGTTAAGAACTTTTATTGGCTCAGGACCAATCACAATTTTTTATATAAGTGAAACTAACTGGCAGTTCTGCCTATTTTCTACCTGATCAGAGCACTGTACCCAGCCAGGCTCCAAATAATGACTAAGTAAGCTTTTCATGTCCTCCTCTTTCCTGTGGTGGCTTTCTGCTTGAGGTGGAGTCTAAAAAAACTCTTTTTTCTATAACAGCTGATGACTGTTATAGATAATTTAGAGTAAACCCAAAAGTATAATGAGGGCAGTTCTTAATTATACTGCCCAGCTAGAAAAGCTACTAATATTTTACCATTTTTTAAAAATGTATGGTAACATGTGTCCCCATAAACACTGGGATAATCCTGTTGTTGTTGGAATATTTTAAATGCACACATTTTGTACTCTGCTTTTGTTATTTAATGTTGTATCTGAGCTTTTTTTTTTTTTTTCCTTTTTTTGAAAGTCTTTGGAAGTTAACCACTGCTTAAAATTCCCCAAATGAACAAGAAATTTGTAATTTTTTCCTTTCACAAGGAAGTGAACAAATGTGAGCATGTTTGAATAGATTCCTATGAGGGGAATTCCTAGGTGAATGGATAGATACTTTCTTACCATGTTCATTGTGCATTACCAAACCATTTTCTAGAAGGTTGTATAAATATACATGATCATGGAGACCTGCCTTGATTTACCCATTTTGGGAGGATAACCAGTTATCCTGGTTTTCAGACTGCTTGTCATATATTGATACTATGCTAAGGTTTTTACATATGTTTACTTGTGCATTTTTAATTAATGCTTTCATTGACCCAATGATAATGACTTTCATCCCCATTTCACAAGTTAGAAAATTGAGTCTCAGGGTCGTTAAATGCCTTGCCCAAAGTCATGGCAGTAGCAAACAGTTGTTTTAAGGACTGCCTTGGAGTTGTAGTGATTTGTGTCCTGGAGAATTTATGACTGAGAGAAATGGGTATCTTGGTGCACCTTTCTTCTGCTCACACACCCTGGCCCTTACCAAGTGCAACACACGTCAGATCCTTGCTGTTCTCTTGCTTTGACAGAGAAATAAACTTTATGATTTTTCAGACTATGACTAGAGAATACTGACCAGGGGTTTGCATTTGGGCAAAATTAAAAGTATGGAACTGTAGCCCTTCCCCTCTAGCAGCCTCTGTCTTTTACAGCTCATTTAGCAAAGACGCCCCTGCGTTCTTGTCTTTGTCATCCTTGCCTGCCCCTGAAGAATTATCCTAGGTGTTAGAAGTAGCCAGCAGAAGTACACAGCTGCCCCTCCTGGCCTATGTTCTCAGGGGACTCAGTACTGAACAATTTTAGAGTTAGAAACAGATGCAAGTCTCCTTATTCAGGCATCAGCTGTGGAACTTAGGGCAAGTTAACAAATCTCCCTATGCCACACTTTGTTCTGCTGTAAAATGGAGATATTTGTCTCTTTCCCTTAGGATAATTATGCTGAGTGATCACATTAAGTACTGAGCATAATGGCTCAAATACAGTTAAATGATTCTGATACTGTATTGTAGTCACCTTGCAATTTGAAATGCCTAAGTGATTTTGTAGACAACAGGAATAGGAAAAGAAGGTATTTTTAAATTCAGCTGCTACCTCAGTGCTGACTAAGGTGTGAGAGACTCACTGCTCATGTGAGAGGGTGATCTTGCTTGAAGCACATGATCTTTAAGTGGCTGAAACCTGGGAAACCAAAGTCACTACCCTCTCCTTGGTATGTGACACTGTCTGTTAACTCCTTAAATGCCTTGTTTAGCATGTGGCTGTATTCCCACACAGCTCATTAGCCACTACTTTAATTGATAAAAATGAAACTCTTAGTGGAGAGGCAGGGTAGGAACTTGCTGTCATTAGTCCATATCCCTGGTCTACCAGTTGTTCCTGCTTTTACAGGACATTGCAAATGAAACTTTCTTTGACTTTTTCTTTTCTCAAACTTAGGAAATAATATGTGAGGAATCTCATCAGATAATTGTTTGCATACTGTAGGTGTAAATTGCTGCTGGAAAAAACTGACATTATTTTTTAAAAGCAGTTACGCAGCCAGTGCTAAAGCAGTGACATTATTTGAAAAGTCATTTTCCCTCTTCTCTGTACTCAGATTTCTTAGTCTGATGCAATGTGAGCAGCATAGTGCTACAGAGTAATTTATGTCATGATCAGGAAGGCTTTTGTCTGCAGATTTTAGTTTTTCCTAAATTAAACCAGTGGCTCAGAAAAATAGAATTTTCATAGAACCTAAATTTTCACACTAGTATTTGCATAACTTTTAATAATGCGTATCCATTTTCTCTTCCAGTCCTCTTCTGCCTAAACTTTTAAATCTTTATACTTTTTATAAGAGAATCTTATTTTTTATATAAAGAAAAACAAATCCCACTTGCTCTATTTCCCCCCATTTGTTAAATGTATGTGCAGAGAAGGTGCGGTGAATATGTGCCAAATACCTTATAACTAAGAGGAAATAAAAGTTTGTAAGGTGGAGTGTGTGTATGTGTGTTTGTGTGTGTCTGGGGGTTCCCCCTTTTCTTCCCATAATGAGCACATTTTGTGATCATTCTTATGGGAGAAAATGTACCATTTGATGCATCAGTTGCTATAGAAACTGCTAGGGTTTTTCTGCTGAAAGAGAAGCAGAATGGTAATGTGCAATCCCTCTGTATCTTCAGTTTGGCATCCAGGCTGCATAAACGTGGACTTCGTTAGTGGAGTCCTTGCACGCCTTTCTTTATCTCCTGCCAGCTGGATTGCAAACTATAAAAGGTCTTGCTCTTACCTTCAAAACCTCAAGGAAGGAAAAGAAAAACAGCCACCAAGATGTGAAAATCTAGTTGAGTTACTCTGGCCCGAAATGGTATTGTAGTGTGAAGACCCAAGGATGGGTCTTTGTCGACTGGTCCCCATCAGACCTCCTTTGACTTTACCATTCATCCCTGTGGTCTAGCACAATGTTGGCTGGGCTGTGTTGTGGCCACAGATCACAGATCTCAGCACAGCTCTCAAAACACTTTTCTCATGGTATCAAAGGGGGCCCAGTTAGAGACTTAGGAAGGTTTGCTGCCATCCATCCCTCTTGCTGAAACTTACTAACTAAACTCACTCAGAAAGTTAAGTAGATGTATCATGATATGTTAAAAGGGAAATCATATGTAATCTATTATATTATATTATATTATATTGAGCATAGAGGCAACCCCTCCCATTTCTTTGTAATCTTCCTTGAATGTTCCTTTAAAATTTATATTTCTCTTATGAAGTTAGCATTTTAAAAATGATTGATTGATTGATTGATTGATACTGCAGATCAAACTCAGGACCTCGCAATTGCCAGGCAGGTACTGTGCTACTGAACTAAATCCCCAGCCCATGGAGTCAGCATTTTAAATTCCCAATTTCTCAGTGACTGCTTTGGAGAAAGACGATATGTTTGCCATGGTGCCTGAGCATGGAATGCTATTAAATCTGTATCTTTATACAGAAGTGGGGTGTTTTGAAACTTTCTTTTCACTGGCAAGAAGCTCATTTTAAAAGTGCTTAAAAATTACGAATAACTTTCTTACTGGAAGCATCTTTGTACCTTTTGAATTTACAGTCAGTCCATGTGGGAAATGAATTTCATAAACTGACAGAAGGTACCCTGCTTTGCAAAATACAATGAGAAATATATTTGTAGGTAGAATGGAGAAGAGAAAGTTGGGATCCCATTAATTTCCTGCACATTTATTTAAGAATTAGTACTCCCCACTTCCATTACCTCCTCTCTCACTTGTTGGCCCCTTCCATTTTGTTCTGTGAAGTCTTTGACTAGCAGCATCAATTAACAAAGGAGAAGAGTTTGACACTATATCCCTGGGTCTTTATATGATTTCAACTGTAGACAGAATGCATGTGTTTTATGGCTTTCTCTCCCTTTCTTGAGCCTCCTGCTTCACTTGGGATGCCCCCACTTACTCTCAGCTCCCTCCCAGCTTGTTTTGCAAAACGCCTCTCTTGAAGTCTCCAGACCTATTCTCAGAGCTTATTAACAAATCACTTGAAATTCTCCTGACTCATGTTACAGTTGCAGGTCCCTTCAAAAGAACTCTTGAATCTCTATTTTAGAGACCTGCTAAATTTCAGCACCTCTCTCTGCTAGACTTCTCACTTAACCTCTCTTGTGGATCTAGCAGAGAAACTCCATGTCTCACTACTTTGTCCCTGGGAAACAGTCCAGGGGAAATTCATAAAGCTTCTGTCTTCAAATGTACAGATTAGGAGGTGGTCTGGCAGTCCCTTGGGAGCATGACTGCAGATGTGATAGAGCTGAGAATAGATCCTACTTCTGTGTGCTGGCTTGAAGATGCACCTACTACTGGTGAAAAAAAAATCAATACTCTTTTGATGTTTATATTTTTTAAAACTTTCGTAATGGAAAGTTGAAATATATACGAAAGGAGTCTGAAGAGTTTTGATAGCCCTTGTTCGTATTCCAGCTTTGCCAGCTATCTTTACCCATTCTGATTTCATTTATATTGTTCCTTGTTTCTCCTTCTACTTTATTAGTTTAAAGCAAATACCAAACATAATTTCATTTTGTCCATGATGCCTGTTTTCATTGATATATTTGATATCTCCCACTAATTTGTGTCATGTAGCATTTTTATCTTCACCATTTGGTCCATTGACTGTCTTAGTAAGAAGGCTTATTATATGGGATTGTATATTCTTATATCTTAGTATTTTCTTGGCCCCTGGGGAATAAACTCCAGACTTGGAATTAGTTTTCTGTTGCTATGAGGAAGTTGACCTGTAAAATTTTCAGTTTATCCACATTTCATCAGCTTAACTCAGAGGATCTTTTGTTTGTTTTTGTTATTGTTTGTTGCCAATAAGAGTTACTCTTCTATGTGTGAGTGGCTACTTTAGATATTTAATTTTCTAGATTGGCAGCATTTTTAAAAGCATGATCTGCTTTCCTGTTAAAATACTGAAGCTAACTTCAGAGGTTTCAAATGCTTTTACTAATAATTTTTTTTTTCACTGAGTGAAAATTAGTCAAATTATACCTTAGTACTTCTGTGTCTTTTTAATATTAGTTATACATTAAATTTGGAACCTGATTTCATTATTGTGTTTGAATTAAGGGTGAGGCACTCCGGCAAATTTTGGTCAACCGTTACTATGGGAATGTTAGACCTTCAGGAAGAAGAGAGAGCCTTACCAGCTTTGGCAATGGCCCACTGTCACCTGGAGGACCCAGCAAGCCTGGGGGAGGAGGTAGGTTATGTGCTATGCTAATCTACTTCATGTGTGAATCAGTGTGTCACATAATACTACATGTTTCTGCTTAATAGCTTGAAATTTAGATGAATTTATGCTATAAGTGTACTTTTTATAGCAACTTGTTTTATCTTTAGTTGACTATCAAATTCATGTCTAAGCATATTTCCTGAAAAAATAGCATTTCCCTACTGAGAGATACTGGCTAAGCCTTTTGTCCTACTTTCCCATGCAGTGACCCTCTCGGTGATATTTGAATGATTCAAGGAACTAGATTTTATTGTACAATTTCCTGTGGTCATTAGGACTTGTGACTTCCTATAATGTGATAAGGATGTTGATAGCCAGCATGGTGAAAGCTGCCGTTTGTTAGGTACTGAGTGTGAGGGACTTTCCCCCCCCAGTACTTTTGCACACTTTATCTCATTTCGGCTTCGCACTTACCTGTTACTTGGGTAGGTACTGTTACTATCTCTGTTTAACAAAAGAACGGAAGCAAATTCCACACGGTAATGCTTCAAAACAAACTGTAATGGCATTGCCAATTATCTTAAGTATAATTATGGTTTTTACTGAGCTTGGGTTTTCAAGGGAACTGGTAGCTAAGGGAGGGTCTCAGGGTTCAAAGCGCAAATGCAAGTTAACAGATTGCATCTTGTGGTTGTCGGGCGGCTTCAGATCTTTGGCAGTTTCCATGCATAGTACAATGATACTTAATGTTTAGCACATTTATCCTAGCAACTTTTGGGGAAGGAGTTTGAATTTCTAACCAGATGAAAATTTGAAGCACGTATCTATCTGCTCAGTTAATGGAGCTATGCAGACTTCCATGAAGATGCAATTCTCACAGCATCCCAAAAACAGGAACTCAGCTTTTCACATTCAAAAGTCCCCTTTGATTCTCATGTAGAAGTTCCTCATACAACATGTCAAAGCTATTTCTCTTTGTATTGTGGGGTCATTCAACAAATACGTGAGGCCTCTGGGAGGCATCACGAGAGGAAACGCATCAGGAGAGATTTTGCTTTAAGAAGTTATAGCAGAGATGTGCAACCCAATTTGCACCTTGTACTATAGATGGAAGGGCCTGTAGCCATGGGCAAGCAGCACCAAGAAGGAGACATTGGAGTTGAGCTCTATAGGGAAGGTTGATAGATCATTCTCTGCTTTCTGAAATGGATCAGCCTAGTTCTCCATGTGCTGTAATGTTTCCATTGCTGCCAATAATAATGCAAGATACATTCTTAAATACATAAATACATGCCTTTCAAACATGATCTGAATCCATTCCACTGAATGGCATGGGGTGTCTCTTATGCATATTCATCTCGCCTGAAGCTCTGTGAAGACTGGATTTCATTTGTTTTGTTCATCCATAGACTCAGCTCTTGGCTCCATGCCAGGCACTGAACAACTAGTGAATGAATGTATAGATAGATGTGAAAGGGTAAATTTGGGGTTAGTGTGCATTTATTAGGAGGATGATCAGGGCCGGGCATTTAGCTCAGTGGCTCTGTACCTGCCCCACAAGAGCAAGATCCAGAGTTCTATCCCCAGTACTGAGAAAAAGAAAGAAGGAAGGAAAAAACAAAAAAAGAAACGGAAAGAAAAATTAAACCAGCCAGGTGTGGTGGTGCATGCCTGTAGGTACCAGCACTTGGGAGGCTGAGGCAGGAGGATTTCAGTGAGTTTGTAGCTGGCCTGAGCTACAGAGCGAAACCCTGTCTCAAAACAAAATAAAAAAGAAAGAAAGAGGACTATAGTGATTATCAGAGACTGTGCTTTCCTAGGAGTGTTGTAAGAATTAAGGTTTTTTTTTTGGTTTGTTTTTGTTTTTGTTTTTTTGGTACCTGGGATTAAACTCAGGTCCTTGCGCTTGCAAGGCAGGCCACCGAACTGCTGAGCTAAATCCCTGGCCCCATAAGAATTAAGTTTGACTTGTTTCTTAAACCAGTTCTTGGTATTTCCATTCCAAGTCATTGTGTTTTAATATAAGGGAGAGTGTTAGCTGGATGGCTTTGGGTCACTTGAAGGAACATGTCATTTATCCTTCATCTTCTCTGCCTAAGTTCAGGGCCGTCTTTGGTACTTACAATCTGAGTATCCTTGGACAATAATTTTATCTATCTGTGTTAGTAATTAGTACTTGTGGTATTGTGAAGAGTGTTGCAAGAGATAAAGTAAGGAAAGCATTTTTTCAGTGCATAAAGTGTTGGTGCACAGTGAATATGAAAAAATGCTGATTGCTTCCAGTGTGCTTAATAAGAACAATGTTCTCTCTCCCTAGGGGGAGGATCTGGGTCCAGCTCCACGAGTAGGGGTGAGATGAGCCTGGCCGAGGTTCAGTGTCACCTGGACAAGGAGGGAGCTTCCAATCTGGTAATCGACCTCATAATGAATGCAACCAGTGACCGAGTGTTTCATGAAAGCATTCTCTTGGCCATTGCCCTGCTAGAAGGAGGCAACACCACCATCCAGGTAAGAAGCAGCTTGGCGACCTGTACCAATCTCTGCCTCAGAGGAACCTGGAAGGTGACAAAACTTGAATGAGAGACACTCATTCTGTTACCTTGCTGGGATCATTCAGTCATTTCAGACAGCCATGGTTCCAAATCCTGTTACATTTGAAAATTGATGTAACACTAAGGATGTGTGCCCAGGGTCTTGGGCATAGTAGGTCCTCCATAATATTTGTTGAAAAAATAAATTCATGAAGTTATTTATAGTTTTTATCTAGGAATATAGAAGATCTCATCACTAGATAACTAGAAGAGAATTTGGACTAGGTACACTCTAGAGGACATTTAATTTTTATATCTATAGATGGCTGTAGCTGTTGTTCACTATAAATTTTTCTGCCTTTTAACTGTAAGTTCAGTAAAACCAAATCAAGTGGAACTAATAAAAAAAGCCAGACTAAATCAAAGATAAACAATCTTTGTTAGCTGAGTATAATATTTATTTTAAAATAGTTTAAAAACTAGAAATTTGGTAAAAGTTCATAAGGAAGCCATTTTAATTATTCTATAAGTAATACAACTTTTAAGAAGTAATGACTTTTTTTTTTTAAAGAGATGAGATCTTGCTGTGTTCCCCCAAACTGATCCAGAACTCTTGGATTCAAGTGATTCAATCTTATGCCTCAGCCTCCTGAGTAACTGGGACTAACAGGCACATGCCACTGTGCTAGAGTAGAAGTGGCATTTAAAATTATTCCTTTAAATATTTTAAGCACCCCTTTTTCATGCCCTCATCTGTCTTTGTGGCTCTTTGAATAGGGTTTAATTGCGTGCACCTGTGTATGTGTGTGTGTGTATACACAAATTTTATGGCTATGTAACTCACATAAGTTTCAGCCTTCTGTTTATATGTGATCTTATTTTTCTTGGGCTTAGAATTCACTGTCAAGATTATTGAATTTCTTTGTGCAAATCAGAAAAGGGTGTTCTTTGGTGGCAGATGCCCCTCAGGCCAGGATACCTGGTTTGGCGAGTGCAGCACAGGTTAGCTTTCACCCTCAATGATTCTCCCAGCCAGGCATCACTTTGTACAGCCCACAGCCTTGGCCCTTTCTTCTTACTCTTCAGTCCACATTTGCTGCAGTACACACTTTTGAAGTTTGTTACTATGCTTGCACTAAGTTGAGCTTTATGACAGTGAGTCATTTGTGCCATTGGCAGAGTCTGTAGTTTGTCTGAGTTGTCACATGGCCGTGTTGAGTTGTATGTTTGATTTTCTCACACGTGAGTGTGACTGTGAGAGTGGCTAGGCCCTGCAGTCCTTCCTGTAGTTGGGATATTGTCTTCCAGTTGCTGTGTTCATGATGTCTGGGTTTGTGTGTTGGAATGGAAATAGTGCTAAATGTTCTTTGTCTCTGAACAGCAGGATTTCCTGTGACTAGATCAGTTGAACTAAATATTTATGGTGCACTTTCTGTGTACATGTTGTTTGGCTGGCGGGTACAGGGCAGTAGGGTTTCTGGACACTTCAGCCAGTAGGTCCATGAAAATTTTCTCCAGGCGTAGGAAGAGTGAAAAATGAGGAAAGTGTGGTGAAAACATCTGATCATTTTATCCTGAGATTCTATCTCTCCATTTTTTTATTTTTAGATCTGGTGTATTTATAGTAATGAAATATTGTTGATGAAACTACCCCCTTCATTTGGCCAAATAAACGCTAGACCATTCATTCCCTTCTCCAAATTTTAAGAAAGTTTTACTAATTTGAGAAATAATAGAATTCTAGAAGCTGAATGTCAAGAAATTGAGTATCCTACAAGGATACATGCATGCACATACACGCACAGGGGAAACTGTATACCAAGAATAATGTCTCGTGCCATTCAAGCGGTAGGAGTGATTGATTCTCTGGAAACACCTGAGAAGTAGCAACATCTGTGTGAGAAGTTTGTGAAAGTTTTGTTGTTGTTGTTGTTTGTGTTTTTATGAATTGTGCTTTGAAGGAGAGGTGTGGTTCTGAAAAGAAGAAATAGAGCCTTCAGCATGGGGATATGTGGTCACATTCTGGGGAAACAAAGGCTGAGGAGAGGGAACATTGGTTGTGCTCTCGGCCGGGATTAGGTCTCTCAGACTGAGGAGCATCATGCAGAAGAAGGAACGGGGCCCATGGTGGGCTAGCATTTGTGCACAGGAACAGTGTAGGTGCCATCAGGGGCCCTGAAGCTGTGATGTAGGACAAATAAACTGAGGGAAGAAGGGTCCAGAAGGAGGCAGTTGGTAATTAAAGAATTAGTTTGCAAGTAGCAGACATGTGGAGTCAACATATCTCGAGATCTAATGTCCAGTATAAGGGCTATAGGTAAAAAAAATTGGACTGTATAGGGGATTCATGTTGAATGAGTAGATTTTAGCTGTTCCTGCCACAAAAACAAACAAGTAACTGTGTGAAATGATGCATAATTAATTTGCTTCACTGTAATAACCCTTAACTGAATATATGTGTCTCATTATACCATGTTGTATATCTTAAATTTGCACAATAAAGTTTATTTTTTATAAAATAAGCAGTGCTTTAAGAAGTAGTAGTAAGAGCCTGAACTCTAGATGAATTTCTTGTCACAGAAATCACAATTTGATTATGTTATGCAGAGGATATTTTGCAGGAGGGCCATGAGGGAGTTCTTTGGGTGCTGGGAGTACAGCTACATCAATATACATTGAGCCATACCTACAAAGTTGGTGTGCTTTACTATACCTAAGTGCTATCTCAGTCAAACAAGACAGTGGGTTCAGAAGTGAGAGCCTAGACCCTGTGGGGATTCATGGGAAAGGGAGGGGACAAAGTGTCACCCTCAGACTGACCTGCTGAGGCCCATTCCAGACCTGCTGACACTTGGCAGCCTGTTGGCTGAAATGGCACCTCACGGGACGCAGGAGATGAGAAGGTCAGAGGCCACAGTTGGCTCTGGAGGCTTCATGTTCTGGTACTGAGTATGTGCCTGAAGACAGTACTAATTAAGAAGTAAGGAAGCGTAAAGCAGCTTGCGGGGGCTGAGGCCGCCAGCGCCAAAGCTCGCTGGAGAGATGAAGTCTAGGGTTCTGGCAAGATGCCGTGTTTTTCACAGTGTACCCCTGATGGTGATGCAAGGCACACAGAAGCTGTTTTTCCTTCAAGTTCTTTATCCTGTAGTGATTATGAATATTAGTTTCATGTTTTCACACATTTATGATCCATATGCTCAGGCTCCAGATAAAATTTGAGGAGGGGGCTATAGGAGTGGAACCGCTTTCTGTCCAGGGAGCTGGGCGCTCATTAGTGGGGGACCCAGATATGGGGGCCTGTAGCATCTTGCCAGGATGGGCGTGCTCTGGGTCTTGCGCTGTTCCTGCCATTATCCCAGACCCCACTTGTGACGCCCATTGTGTTATAGGAGGCCTGTGGTTCCAGGAAAATGTCTTCTAGCCTAGAGTTGACTTGTAACATCTCCCTTGGCTCTGAGCTGCTTTCTCTGGAGAAAATGATGTGGAATGAGAGTTGTATCCGGGGCCAGTTGAGGACGGGAATTCTGAAGCTCTAGGGATGGTGATTCAGAGTTTCGTTGTGTCACGGATTAGCTGGTTTAAAGTGGTAAATGACCTGCGGGGTGGCAAGCCTGGCTTTGGTTAAGACTGTAGTGGGGGCTGTTAGTGATTGCTGAAGTGGGGTCGTTTCATCTGGAGCTCACTGCTCATTATCACTCCTGTTCAGCCCGACATGCACCATGTAGGAAGGAAATGAGTCTGTGGTCAGGTAGGCTTCCTGAGATTTAGTCTTTCCAAGGACGGAAAGTGGTAGAAAGCTCAACTGCAGGGAAGCAAGCAGGGCTCCATAGTGCTAGAACTGTACTGCCTATCCAGAGAGGGGCCTTTAGGAAGCCCTGAGGGCTAATAACACTTCCTGTCAGGGTCTGGTACATGTGTCATACGGAGAGGAGAAGAAATGACCAGATTTCTAATTGTTTTCTGTGAGATTAGGGAATCTATCTTTGGGCTTCTGTCCCTAGGCTATCAAGTGTGAGGCACAGATGTTCTTCTGGGTCCTTTAGTGATTTTGGGGTCAGGATATTTGAGCAATCACTAAATGTTTCCCAAGGAATTTTAGAGCCCAGTAATGCAGGGTGGCTGGTTCCGCTTCTGAAGCCTTCCTTGGCTTGTGAAAATAATTATTAGAAATAATAGTGATTTAACAAACAAACCATAATCCATCCATACTTAGCAATTAAAAGGAACAAACTATCAATAAATGCATTAATTTATACATCTCAACATATGCTGAGTGAAAAGCAAATCACAGTGACATAAGTATGTATGATTCTATCTGTATGGTATTTAGATAAGACTAGTGATGGAGAATAGATCACACGCCAGAGTTAGGGATTAGGGGAACATGTGACTATAAAGGAATAATACAAGGGGTTATCGATGCATTTGTGTGTCCTGCTTTGGGTGGTAGTCACACATATGTGAAAAATAATGTGACTGAATGCCAAAATGAATTTTAGTGAGTGATAATTTTAGGAAGTAAAAAAGTTAATAATTTATTAAGTGCCAACTTTGTGCCCTGCCTTGTGTGTAACTGCTTTTCATGTGTCACCTCATTTAATCCTATGCTACCTCTATTAGATAGGTGTTATGATTAGATATTAGATATCTATTATGAAAGCTGTTTTTGTAGTGGAAGAAACTAAAACTCAGAATATTTCAGGAACTTGCCTAAGATTGATACAAACAGTAAATGGCAAAACTAAGACTTAAACCGAGACAACTTTATACCCCAAACTCTTCCTTCATTTTTTTGGATTCATTCTTCAGGATGATCTGAGGAAGAAATGCAGAAGCTTTAGAAAAAGGATGACTTGACTCCTTTGTACAAAGTGAATATTTGTCATCTCCAGAGAGAGGCATAGGTGGGTTGGGGGCAACTTCAGGGCTGCGCAGTTCAGTAGGGAAGACAGATGTGACTGGTATCCAACTTCATTTTGCTTGGTGGGTTACTTTTAGGAAGTCCTTTTTGTCAAGATATTGCATTCGTTTGTCCCCAGCCCCTGGGAGGTAAGATGGACATGCCTCACCTCCATTGTAGAGATGAGGAAAAAGACTCAGAAAGTTATAACTTAGAGTTACAGAGCTAGACCTATGCTAAACATCTTACACTTCTTTCCATCCCAACCCCCTCATGCCCATTTTTAGTATCACCGAGCAAACACTTCAGATCTTAATGGATAAAAGCAATGTCCATTTTGTTACCTGTCAGTATTCTGTGAGCTGGCTCTCAGCTGGGTGGTTCCTTTGTTCCCTGTGGTTTTGGCTAGGGCTGTAGTCATCAGGGGCTTGATGGGACTGGAGTAGCCAGTATGGCCGCTTGCAGAATTGTGCCAGTTGGTGCTGGCTGTCAGCCGGAAATTATCCGGGGCTACTGTCTAGAGTGTGTTCGTTCTGTGTGATTTGGGCTTTCTAAAGCATCATGGCTGCGTCCCGAGAATAGTGTTTCAAGAAGCTGAAAATGGAGGCTCCCAGTCCTTTTAAAGCCTGGATTTAGAATCTGTAGACTGTCACTTTTGTCACATTCTATTGGTCAGAGCTAGTCACAACACCAGCCCTGTTTCAAAGAAAGGGGAGAAAAGTTCTGCCTCTCCTTGTGAGATGGGTATACGGATAAAAAGAGAGAGGGTCTTGTTGGAGAGCACCGTCTGGTAAGGGAGCCAGTTAAAATTGGTTGCACAACTACTGTAAGTCAAGCCCCTGAGCTGGGTGAAAAGACACCATTGTCTCTGGTCTTGAGGAGACTGTTGATACATGTTTATCTCCTTTTGGATGATATGTGAAGATTCAATCCTGTCTGAGGATATGGGATCATAGCTCCAGAAATTCTGAATTTCATTACCTAAAACCTAAAGGATTCGATTTATAAGAAACCAAAAATAATGACAAAGCATCACTTGCTGGACACAGTCATGAAGAGAGTTGGCTCCTTTCTCCTGAAACCTGATCATGTGTGGCATCATCATCTGAAGTGCTAAAATATCTGGAAGCCAAATTCAGGGTGTTTCCCAGTGTGACATAATGGTCACCAAGGGACAGTGTCCCTAAAGTTTCTGGCATCTTCTGTCTCTCCCCTGGCTTCTCTGATGGTGGTAACCTCTTGAGGGCAGTTTTTATTACCACAGTGCTCCTACCTGGTATACCCTGAGGGCAACTCAGGATTTTTGTTGTGCCCTCTGCTCAAAAGAACAAGAAGATGGTGTCTTTGATTCTCCAGAAATAGGTGACATGTGGTCAGGCTGTGGGATCAGACTCACATTGAAAAGTGCTTCCTGCTTCTTTGTCCCCCACTCTGGTAACCCCCCCTTCCTGATATCCCCCAGAAGAAATATTTCCTTTCTGCTAGATGTTTTGTAGCAAGTAGGAAACTATAAAATAAGCATTTGCTTATGAATTAATTTTTGGCACACACAGGGCTCAGCAAGCCTCACGGCACTTTATATCCGTCCTTCAAGTCCTTGCCAATTTCTGTGTTCCTTCCTCCTAACACGTTCCCACCAGCACTGGGGGAAGCTCCCTGCACTTCCTCTTCCCTGCAGGAGTCAGGGACTGCCCTTACCTGGATCAGAGCAGATGAGAAGAGCCCTTCTTTGAACATGAACAGCTTTTTTTTTCTTTTCTTTAAGTAAATACAGATGTTTTGAGCAATATATGACAACATGACTGTAGAAAACTTCATAGCAAACGAAGAGGATAAATCTCTTTAAAAATTTTCTTGGACTTCTTGCTTCTGGTTGCAGAAGCATTGAATTTTGTGTATCAAATGGCTGCCCACAGTTGTTCCTCTGCCAAGGTCTAGGCTACAGACACACCCAAAAAGAGTTTTCTTTTTTAACACATACACAGCTAGAGCTGGAAAATGTGAGAAGCACTCCATCAGGAAACTGGCTGCATAGTCAGCTGAGAGGGATCCCTAACGCAAGGAGCCTTTCCCTACCACGTTCATGCTTTTTGGAGTTGGCTGAAGAAATGAGCCCAGGAGCCAATGTGACACCTTGAAGCCCTTCCAGAAGAATTGTCGTAGAACACTTTGTGGGAGGAACACGTTGGGTCTGCTTCTGACCCCAGTTAGCAGAGATGAGGGTGGGAAGGGTGATTTGATTTGATTTGCCTTTGCTAGCAACCAAAGGCCAGCTTGTGAGAAGATCAGCCTTGGCTTGACAGGGCGGTCACCCTGAGGGGGAGGAAAAGATTGGTGTGCGAACGAGTTACGTAAATGGGTGTTGCTTTTGGCAGGGGAGTCAGAAATGAGTCACTTGTGAATAGTGTTTTCTAACCTCAGGTTTTATCCATGTGGGAAAAAAGCTAAACAGCCTCAGAGTCAGGGCAGCTCACAGGCATCAAGAACCATTGGCATTAAAGTAAGGGGGATATCTGGCTGTTTCCAGAAGACCACCCCAAAGGTCATGCCCTTCAGCTGAAACCAAGATGGATCTCAATGGTGAAACTAGCCCAGCTTGGCCATAGGAGGGATATTGCGCCTGCTTTGTTGGGTGCTGGCCGTCCTTGAGAATTGTATCATCTATAAAATAAGGGTTAAAAAAAATAGTCCCTTTACAATGGAGTTGTTGAGAGTATTAAACAAAGAGGGTAGCTTGTGTGGCCCAGATGATGGTACGGGGTGCAGAGAGGCTACTGCCAGTGGAGTGAGGAAAGTACCATTTCTGCCCTGCCTATGCCCTGAGTCCCACCTCAGACCTCTCAGAGGACAAAAGTCTTTCTCTGTCTGCCCCTCGCTGGTGACATTGCCTGCCTCAGAGGGCTCCTGGGGTAGGTGAATCTATGCAGACAGTGCCTCCTGTAATGCTGGGTTCCTGCCAAGCTCCCAAGATGCGGTGGTGTTTATTTTTGTTGACTAATAAAATTGTTAAAGACCAGCTTTGCTTTTAAAATTTGTTTTCTCTCAAAAATTCTACTTCTGATTTTTTATTTGTTTTTGTGAAGTGGTGTATCATCCATCAGACTGGGAGATGCTTGTGTTTTCTGTTGTTTTCACACTCCATTTAGCTAAATCCCTCTAGTTGTGTGTATATTTAAAATGATTTTAGAGTTCCAGAAGGTTGGGAGAGTTTATTGTGTTTGGTACATGTTAATTACACTGGTAGACATTCTGGATGAAGCAGAAAGTGGAAGGCAGTCCCATCACTTGTTTGGGTTTATTCCCTGACTCAGTCTCCCTCCTCCTGATGTATACAACGTAAGCACACTACCCTCCTGACCTCCCTAGGAAACTGGAGTGTCATTGGACAGGATCAGTTAGGATCATTGGTCTCAGCCCAGGCCTAAAGATGAAAACTCAAAATTTAAAAGCAGTTACCCTTCTTGAGTACATTGGACTTGAGCAAAATGTCCTGCAAAGCAAAATGACAATTTCTGCAGCTGTTTTGGTCAGCTCTCTTGAGTGACAGTGGTCACTGGGCAATACATGGACATATTGGCACTCAGTTTTGCAATTTCAGACAAGACATTACTGTGAGAATTATCAGCTTCATTCATACGTGGCTCCTTCCCAGTTGCACAGACCCTCTGAGGTGGGCCCAGGGGACAGTGTCCATCTAGAGCTGTGCCTCTAGAAGAATTGAAAGCCTCATATTATTTTCTTCTGCCTGCCATAAAAGGGAGGAGAAGGAAGAGAGGGGAAGATCTTTAGAAGCAGAATTTTAATCTCCTTCCTGCACAACCTATAGGCAGGAATTATTTTTTAAAAGAAGGTGTCTTCCAAGGAGCCTGTGGGTTTTCCCACAGTCTCCAAAATTTGAATAGGGAGCTGAAAAAAAAAAAAAGAGGAATCTTGAAAGCAATTGTAAATTGAACATCATTTTATTTCACGTTGTTGAATTCAGAGTAGGGCTAGATTTTCCTTCTCTCTTTACCTTCCTTTGGGTCCAGCATGAGACCCCATGCTCTTCCTAAGTATACTTAATGACTTCGGAGTGTGGAATATCTATTGCAAATGCTGAGCTGCCACCAGATTCTCTTCTTTGGCTTTTGATATATACTCAGGGCTTGGCAGTGATAACCCAAGGGCCATATCTAGCCAGCACCTATATTTGTATAGAGCTTTATTGGAACACTGCCGCACGTCCTCCTTTAGTGCTGCTTTGGTGCACAAGGGCCGAATTAAGTAGTTGCAGCGCAGCAGAGACTGTGTAGCCTCAATGCTTATGATGTTTACCATTGATCTTTCAGAAAAATGTTTGCCAACCCCTGGATTTGCTTAACTAGATACTATGCTGCTTAAGGGAAAGAACCATGGCCTTCCCTGTTTGTTCTGTGTTCTTCCCCATCCTGGGGATGGCCATTATAGGTTTTAGGTAAATATTCATCAAATAAGTGATATCCTAAGTTCCAAGATATGTTGGACACACAGTTAATTGGGAATACAGGGAAATAGAGGCCTCTTCTTTTCCTTTTTTTGGAGGGGTGGTGCAGTAGAGACAGATGGGGTTTATTTTTTGAAAACTTATTTTCTTACTTTCACTTCATTGTATTCCACCACCCCTGCTTACTATGCAGTTTCAGTGGTTTTGGAAGGCAGGGAGAGACCATTGTCTATGAGGAATTATGTAATTGGCTTGGGAGTCCAGCTGACTGGGATTCCAGATTTCTGATCTGTGAGTCCTCTCTGACCCTCCTACCCAAAGGTATTGCATTTTAAGTCACTTCCTTGTGGCAGCATGTTCTGCTAATTCGGTGCCTCCTATAAAGATTTTGTAGTGGGAACACAAAGACTCCTTGGCCCATACAGTTATCCTTAAAATTCTGAAGTACCAGAGATGTCTCCAGCCTGCTTGTCTACTTTTTCTGCATACTTTTTGAGTGATCTCATTTGCTCCCAAGGCTTCCACCTAACATGTAAACCAGCAACTCCCAAAGGTAGATTACCTGGCTACATCTCTCTGCCAGTCTGTAGATGTCTGTTTAGAGTTAGTGCTAAGTTGACATGCTGCCATCTTCTCCACTCCACTGTTTTCCCTTTGTATGCCATGGCTTTGCCAGTAGACTCACCACGACCAGCCCTGCTGGTCACTTAGCGAGAAACCTTGAAGTGATCAGTCTCTTGTCTCTCTCCCTGTTCCTCAGGAACCAGTTTTGTGACCAGTCTTCCTCCAGTGGCTTAGTAGCCAGCATTTAGTTCGAACTTACAGTGAGCCCAAGCATTGGTTCAGTGACCTACTGTAATGTGCCCACTGTGGCCCAGCTGGGGATGGAAGAGCCAGGATTTGAATGACAGCACTGTGACTTCAGAGCTCATTCTGTTGCCCACCTTGCTCTACTACCTCCTAGCATGAGAATGTCTGAGACCTGAGCCAATGGCCTCTGCCTGAAGGACTGGAATAGCCTCTTCTTGGCTGTTCTTCAAAGTGTTTCCCTCTTCCATGCTGTTTGTCAGTGAGCCCCCCAAAAGGATGCCTGACCACCCCATTCCCTATATTAATTGCCTTCCAAGGAGAATGGAATCCCTTGCTACGAAGGTGAAGTCCATTGGCAAGACCTGGTGCTGCCTACACTCACTCCCTGCACCCTCTCCTGCACCTGCTGGGTCAATCACAGATCCAACTGGATCATGCACCCAGATGCCTCCGCTCGGTAGGTGATGTGCCAACTTTCCTTCTACCTGGCAGGGTTTCCAATCCCTGCCTGAACTGTCTCCTACCCTGGAAACTTCCCCTTGGCCCCCTCAGGCAGAGCTAGTGGCCTTCGGGTCTGGACAGTACTTTATTAACTATAGCATTGACCACATCTTAAGCGGAGTTGATTGTCAGACCCTTGGGGTGAAGACCAAGTCTGCCTCCACTTACTCTGGACAGAGGCTGTGCAGCCTGTGTGTGAAGAATCAGTGTGCACAGTCCTGCTCTGTGGCTGATTCTCGGAACTCCATGAGATGATATGTGGAAAGCACTCAGCTCAGCATGGTGCCTGATACATAGTCATTGCTTATGAATAACACCTCTGGTTAGTTTTTAGTTGTACATCTTCCCCCGCCCACTCACCCAGCAATACGATTTCTTCCTGGATCAGACTTCCATCTGACTCCCTTTCATTGGGACTATAATGGTTGATCAGAACATGTTCACTGAAGTAGATGTTCTGACCCTGTGTGACCACCCTGTTATTTTAGCCCTCTTACCCTTCCTGAATGTTAGCATGAGAGTATGTTGCTAATGGTGATAACCATTTTAACGGGGTACTTTCTTAGGGAAGGGAGATAAGTTACCATTTTAATGGGGTATTTTTGTGGGGAAGGGAGGAGGTAAGTTTTTCTGAAGCCAAGGAAAATGAATACATACTGTACTGTCAAATTGGAGAAATCGCCTTGTGATACCAGAGAAGGCTTATTTTCTTCTCTTTTAATAATAACTAAAGGTAATAATGAGTATCAAAATCTGAGTGGTCATGTACCAGGAGCCAGGCTAAGAACTCTGTCTGCCTGAGCTTATCTCTTTGTGGTGGCCCTCTGCAAAAGGCCCTACTGTGACTTCTTTTTGCTGATAAGGAAACAGGATCCTAGAGGTCAGGCCACTTGCTCAGAATCACAGAGGTAGCTGGTTATTGTATCGGGGTTGCTTCATGCCAGAGCCTGAATTTTGGCCTCTCTGCATTGCTGCCTTTCTGTATGAGAAGGCTCAACCAATTTTTTCAGTCCTGAACTGGCCTACACCCCCATCAGGGACCTCGCTTCTGTTTGTCCTCAAAGTGGACTCTGTGGCTTCTATTTTAGTTGTTGCCTTTGGTGGTGGGTTCTCTCTGGAGGTCACTCTACCCTCCTGATACATCAAAAACACTCCATTGGTTGGAATGTTGCTTTGTTTATAAACTCGGCCATGGGATGACAGAGGAGGGATCTGAAAGATTTTTCCTTTCAGATGAGGCATCTGCCTTTTGCCAGATAAAAATAAGTGCTATATGTGCTTCTTCCCATCCAGCAAGTTCCTGGTTCCCAGGTATGTCAAAGTTAATGACAAGAAGACTATCCAGTATAACTTCCCCTACTTGGAGAGTGAGGGCAGCTCATTTAATTAGAGCTTTTGTGAAAAGTTAGATTATATTGCTAACCAGTTTTTGTTTTTTACTTGTATATAATGTGAAGCTTATTAGGTCTGTTTTTGCCTATTTTGCACAAAGAAACTAAATATACCAGGTTCTCTGCATGTCAGAATCTCTCCTGGTTGAAGAGTATTCATGTTTTGTAGAGGGCAAAAGGAGAAAGGACTTCTTACCATTAGTAAGTACCCAAAGATATGCACAGTGGTATTAATGAAATTTATCTGGGCTATGTGGGATAGCCCCAATTACAGATGAGGAAAATGAATCTCAGAAAAGCTATGCATCTTACTCATCTAGTTACAGAGCTGGGATTTGAACACAGATCTGTCTTTACACACACACACACACACGCACACATTGCTCTATCTGCCATGCTGCAAAACCTTTCACTTGCATGGGTCCAATATGAAGGGAGTGAATCAGTCCCCAACCATCACTTTGGTGTCCCGTGGCTGTCTTGTCGTTGAGGGTGAGAGAAGGTGGTGCTGGTTACTTGATCTGAGAAGCAAGTAGCCGCTGCTTGAGTCTCAATGAATTTTAACAATAGAATTATGAACCCATATGGTATGAGTGTGTTCCATTTTATTATAATCTATAAGCTTTCCTGTAATTTCTGCTGGCATCCTTATGAGTGGCTTTCTTTGGTTAGAGACGAACTTGTCCTAGTCATAAGAAGGACTTTGCTCAGTTAATGTGTTTCTTTGGATTTTCTGGAATTCATCTCAGGGAGGGAGGGGAAGCTGGGATGTGCTGCAGATGGCTGTTGCAAACCCCACCACTATTTCCAGTTTGTGGTTGCGTGTATGAGTTGTATTATATTTACAAGAGGAAGTATCCCATTTAATTTTATTTTCACACCAAAAGCCCAAGTGTTAAGAGAACATGATGTTTTAACACTCCCTCAGTTATCAGCTGTGGAGCGGAGGTTGTATATTGCCACATACAGTTTTCGGAGTACATTTCTACATTTGTTACCTGGCAACATTACTGCATGGGCACATGAAGATGTACTGGTTCCTGCCAGATCCTCACTCTTCTACTATAGAAGGGGAAACCTGCTTTCCTCTGGATTTAGAATAGGAGAAGGCACTGGGGCGATGGGGCTCACTTAAGAGATGGGCCGATAGGCTTCAGCGATGTGACCTGGGACAGGAGCAGGGCAGGGGATGTGGCCTCTTGTCTTGTCTTATCAACAACTCCCTTAAATTCTATGTCTGGTTCCTCACATGCTAGATAAGGGTTTGTATTAGGTAACCGTGAGCCCTTCTTGCTGGTTTTTTATCTTAAACTCAAAACAAAACAATAACAAACTCTTCTGGTCATTGTCTGAGTCATCTAGACACTTTTAATACTTGTAATAGCAAATTACTAATTCATGGAGTTGTCTTTACTTTCCCACATTTAGTACCCAGTTGCCTGCCTGCTATATGCCTTGTTGCATTTTTTATCATCTTGTTCTGAAGAGAAGGAATGACAGCCACAGCATCTTATGCTAAGGTCACCCTCCGAACTGACTTGAACCCCACAGAGGATTTTGTTTACCAGTTGATGCACTGTAAACACTGCATATAGAATTTGAATACTTAAGTGAGGCCTCCATGAATCCTGGGATCTTCAGATCAGCTCATACTTGCATTTGAAAACATTTGCATTTGAAACTTTGCCCTAAAAGTTTTAAGTTTTCCTGGCTGGAGCCTCCATGCTAAGACTCACAGAAAGCTTACTGAGCCCAAGGGCGTTACCTTCTCACTACCTGCAATATGTCTTGAAGAATGCTTGTTAGGGAAAAGTTCCCATGGTAACAGTTTTCTAAACAGTTTGGCGGCATCAGCAGGTAAGACACAAAGTCACAGTCATGGGGCTCCCCTGCATACACACTCTTGATGACACAGAAGCAAGACTGTACATAATATTTCACAGGTGCTGAATTGTTTGGCCAGGATAGGCTGAGTTTCAGGGTATTTGCCTTGTGCTTTCCTGGATAGCACACATTTATACTGATGTCTTCAAGGAGGAGACCCTTTCAGTCCCTTATCCACTAGTATCTTGCCTGTTGAGGAAGACAGGACAGCTGATTATGCGTGGAGTGATGTGGAGACTATCGGTCAGTTTTTACAGATCTAGATCTAGTGCTCCAACCTCCTCCAGAAAACCCAAGATGCCATTTTTATGATTCTTTGCTCTGGGATATTATGTTTCCTCCTTAATTTTTAATCAGGAAATGTTGTAAGAGGAACCCACAAGATTCCTTACCTAGTTTATAAATGTTTATTGTCAGTGGGTTTTTTCATACCTGAGAAGGAGGACTTGATGCTCAGGTTCCTAACTTTGAATGCACATCCTGAATTCCCTTACCTTGGAACTCTGTATTCTGCTGTTTAAACTTTCAGATGATTCCTAACTGGATCAGAGTCCTCAACCAGCAGGCTGAAGAAAAACCAGGTCATGCTGCATGTTTTTGGTGAGCACAGGAATCAACAAAGAGATGTTATATAACCTCTATTTATATCCTCCTTGCTCACTATCTGCAGGCAGACAAGAGTCTCTGTGCAGGGATTTAATGAGCTCTCTGGGTTTGCTCACCTTCCTGAGCTGGTAGGAACCAGCTTGTTCTCAAATGCGTCAGTAAGGAATCTGGCTGTGGGTGGGCGGCCAGGGTAGGTGGACTGAGTAGTTACCATGGTGTTTTTCTAATTCCCCTGTCTCTCAAAGATCTTGCTCCCCCTTTCCCTTACTGCCCCTCCCCCTTATTTTCTTTTCTTTCTTTTCAGTCCATAAGCTTTCTTGTTTCTCACACCTACTTAGGATTTCTTGGACCTGCCTCTGGAAACAGAGTATTTTTCCTCTCCCCACTAAGAGCTCTCAGCACTGTTTAGCGCCAAGACATTAGAAGAGTTCTTCCTAAGGTGTATTTTTCCCACCCTCCCCTATTACTTTTCCCATGATTTTTTTATAACCACTCTCTTTGGAAGGGGCCCATCCTCCCATCTCTACTTGTCTGGCCTGATAAAAGCCCTCCTTTCCCTGGTGGCTTGCTCTGGGGTCAGGCAGATCCCTTTCTGATGCTAGTCACTAGTCCATAGGCATTTGCTCTGGAGGAGCAGGGCTGTTCCTGTTTCCATACATCCTCCTCTGCTCTTGCCCTTCTCCTCTGGTGGATTAAATAGAGCCAACCACACAAAAACAAGAGGATGGGTTTGTCCCACAGTGCTAATTCCTGGAGTTTTAACAATTCTCATTACCTGAAAGTTACTGGTTGAAATTACTCAACCAAAAAATTTTTAAAATTGGTAGTCTGGGATATGGCTCAGTAGTGCAACACTTGCTTAGCATGTGAGAGACCCTGGATTCAATCCCCAGAGCTACGAGTACCTGTGTGTGTACACACACTTACATACACACATGTAAGCACACCCCAGTGGTTGCACTACCAGATTGTTGGTAGGGAAACCAAAAGTACAGTCCTGAAAATTCTGTGGCTGCCTGAGAGTGCTGCTTAACACCCTGGCTGCTCTGAGGGAGGCTGTAGAGCCTTCTGAGATGGCTCTGTGTTGTCTGTCACTCTCCCACCAGAGCAGAGACATTTAACAAATGTGAATAGGGAAGAAGAATGAAAAGTTCTTAGAAAAGAATGAGTATTTCCATTTGGACGGCTTAAAAAGAAAAAAAAAAAAGGCCAGCTCCACCCCTGTCTTGCTTAAGGGTTGTGCAATCCTTAATAGCAGTAGCCTGTTTGAATAATCAAAGGCAAACTGACTTTCCCCTTATTAACTTCTGTTACAAACATCTGCATAAAATATCCCCAGATTCCAGACCACATAGGTAATTTTTTTTTTCCTCTGCGTAACCGGAGGGACTTTCCCTTTGGAAATCTTCCAGCAGAGCTAGCTTTATAGTGTAGTGCATGTGTGTGTGTGTGCGTGTGTGTGTGCGCGCGCGCACACGTGCGCGTGCATGTGCTTCTGCGCATGTGCATGCTCTTGGGATGGAGCCCAGGGTTTTGGGCATGCTAGGCACAAAACTGAGCTATACCCCTAGCCCTGAGACTAGTTCCTCATTAAGAAATCGCCTGCATCTTGATTCCTGATGTGGACACATTCAGAGCCACTTTACACACAAACCTAGAACCTCTACTTGTGAAAATCTCTGGGGCATTCACAGCTAGCTCTGGTTCTTCGGCTTCATATCTCCTTTTCACTGAGAAATCTATATACATTTTTATTTCTGCGGTCCTCTGGGTTTCTTTCTGAAAGTGTCAGCAGCTTTCTATGTTTTACCAACTTCCTATGCCTGGTTCTTCAGCTGGGCCCAGACACTGAAGGTTGTGGTCCTGTAAACCATATGAACTCTTCCTACCACATGTTTCCCTCTGAATTCAAGGCTTCAAAAACATTACAATTCAAGGAGGATGTGTTCTACTTGCCCTCACCATATGTTGTTTGAGAAACATGTTTTATTAGTGTCTTTTTAACACAAGCCTACAAACTGTTAGCCCCAGAGCCTGTATCTCTCAAGCCTGAGGAGGAAGCCAGGTTCTGAGCTGAAAGGCCCACAAATGACTGTCCTTTCTGCCCCCTAATTAATGATGCAAGTAGACTTGTCAGTACAGCCAGGGTAGTTAACAGTTAACTAGATGGATTAAGGATCCCCATCCAAGCTAAGCCCTTCACAATGACAAGCAAAAAACATGATAAGCCTCTGAGAGGTGCCAACACCACATCAGTCACCCTTAACTGGTCCCTGGCATGCTGCATTTTCCCTGTTTAGCACAACTTTGAGCTTTCACACAGAGGGATCTTTTGGTCATTGAGTTAAACTTCAGCTGCCAGAAATGTAAAACTTAAAGCCTTTTGGAATTGTACCTCCTTCAGGATTATTGCTCATTCATTAACATAGTAAATATTTATTGAGCACTGGTGAGGTAGCTGTGATACAGTTGGGGGTGAGCTCAGTCTGAGCACTGCCATCCAAGATCTTGCGGTACAGTGGAAGAGATGGCAAGGAAACAGCTAATAATGCAGTTTATTACAAATGTGAAAGTGTGATGGGGAAGCAAGCAGGGTTCCCTTAGGGTGGCCAGGGGAGGATTCTCTAGGAGATACCATGTCAGCTGAGACCTAGCACGTGGAAAGAGCAGAGAGCAGGAGTATTCTAAACAAACAGGCTTCCATGGGCTCAGTGTGCTGGAAGAACAGATAAGGCCACCACTGTGAGAGCCCTAGGCAGGTCAGGGAGTGGCAGAGTCACTTCTTAGGCACGGTGATGTGCTTGTCTTAGTGTGAGAGGCTGGCTTAGGTGATCTTTGCAGGCCCTGCCAGCCCCTAGTCAGTGCTTCTAAAGGGCACCAAGTTGGCTGTGACCTGTGACCTGCTTGGATGCACACTGCTGTTGCCAGGGCCATAATATATTGAGCAACACTTACATGCAAGAGTGCTGTGTAATTTTATCCTACCCACCTCATCCATTTGGCTGTCTGCACTTTTTACTGTCAGGGGCTTCCATGGCCACAGGGACATTACTTGATGGGCAGCGTGCAGTGAAATGGGCCTCAGGACAGAGAGATGCAAAGTCCCAGTGTGCCTCCCCTGGGACACACGCTTGGCTGTGTCTGAGAGTGAATGACTGTGGGTGACTCTGGGTCCTCCGTTGCCATAAAAAAGGTGTTCATTTGCTGCTGATGTGCTATTTTTGGGCCAGTGTCCTTGCCAGAGTATATGTATTTGCCTTTTTGTATTTTATGGGTGAGTAGAGTTGTCACAGTGAGAGATGTGTTGGCAGCAGGAAGAGCCACATGGCTGGTATGGAATTCCTGCCCAGTGTCAGGTACCCTGGGCACTCTTACCTACATTTCCTCCTTAACTTCATGCAATAGGCCTCTCAGGTGGTTCTTATCCTCCTCCTCCTCCCCCATTTCAGGAGAGACCAAATCCACCCAATTCCTAGGTCAACTCTTATTCACATATCTCCACCTTGCTGAGGGTATAGGATGCAGTGATCATCCTCAGCCCTGTGACTTCACCACACACACAAAATTGCCTAGGCCAAGGATTATGCTCAGTTTTGGTGTAAATTTTATGTCAAGTTCCCTGGTAACCTTGGAATTTCAAGACAGGAAACATTGATGTTGATGCATTGCCTGTCAGGTACAAAGGATGAACACATGACCCAGAGTGTTTGTCCTGATGATCAGCTTCTCAGACCCTCCAATTCCTGCTTTAGCTCTCTTTTACTGTAGTTCAGATCAACCCCTGTGAGTGTGAGATGGTTGTTGGTACCAGGCCTTTCTCTCAGATGAGGACTCTTCTTTACCCTTCTGGATTGATGGGGACAGGACACTTTTCTTGGTGGGGTAGTTTTCCAAGCATCTTGAGTACCTTTCTTTTTAGGTCTCATGATGCAGATTGGAGGCCTGATGAAAAGGCCTCTGTGTACTCCTTAAACAGCTCCTACTCCTGCTTTACTCCCACTGCAGGTTTACATGTCACTTGAGAGTTTCCCCCAAAACTTTCAGAAGACCCCTGTTGAGTCACTGAATCATGCCCAATGACCCATGCAGCCTGAGGTGCACAATTCAGATTGTTGTTCATTTTCTTCTCCAGGTGGAGATGTCCAGGCTAAGATTCTAAAGCCACTCTAAGCACTTGAACACAAATCCTTCCTGAGATCTCATCTTGATTTGTAGTGCTTTTGAAAAAAAGTACCTCAAATTCAAAGAGCCACACAAACACCTTCTTAGACTTTAGGAAGATTACCAAGGGGGTCCCTCTCATATTTCCCTCCTACTTTATGAAATTTTGGGATTGCATCTGTTTTATGTTATTTTAATGATATGTCTTATAGCAGTTTTAAGTTCCGTTGGTCATCTTTGTTTTTCCCTGGGGTGTTTTGATTTTTTTTCCTTCATATGTTTGACCCAAAGAGTTATGCTAGTGAATCTCCATGAAAGATGCTGACCTTTGGCATCCATAGAAGCTTTGATAATTGAACCCAGAGACAATTTGGGTTATCCTTAACTTCTTGTTCCTGACTCAGAGGAACAGGGTCTTCCAAAGCAATGGCTGGGCCACTTCTCAGAAATCTGTTTGATTTTACCATTTAAATATTTCTAGAAACTGGGATGGCTGAAAGCTTATAGGGACTTTGTAGTATAATTCCTTTTGTGTGTTGTTGTTTAGGAAGTAAAATTCGTTGGCTAAATATTTGTGGTGATAAATACGTGTTAGTGTTCTGATTCACACAGGGAACCTTACTGCTTACCTCATAAAACTTCCCAGCAAGTGGCAGCTCTTATGGACTCTGAGATAGGTGTTATATGTTAATCTTTCTCTCTCAGGAAAAACAATGTATTTCTTAAAAAACAGGTTGTGAACTTTTTTGTCTACTGAAAACTGAATTAATTCACCATGAAAAGCATCATGAAGGTACATTGCTTTGACTTTGACCCTACAGCCCACTGTCCCATTTAATCTGAGTGAAGGTCTTCTCTCAGGCAGCAGGAGTAAACAATGAGCTGGAACGTGATCTCTTTCCATTCTTGCCTGGCAGAATAGTTGAAACAGGGCCTTAGTCTCTTAAGCCATCCAGTGTGGTTCCATAGTTTGGATGAGGGAGGACCTTGTTTCTAAAAAATTAGGTTGAAATGTTGCTGCCTTTCCAGTCTACATTTGGTGCATTTCATGGCTTCCTCCCTTTCCACTCAAGGTTTATTTTATTTCTGAACTCATTAAAGCTGGAAACATCCTCAGAGAGATTGATAAAATGAAAACTCCAGATGTTCACTGGTTGAAGCCATCAGACCTTGCAAAACCATTTTTTTTGTGAAGGAGTGAATGATCTTTTTTGCCAAGGGAGTGTTCAATTTTCACTGCACATTTTATTATTAGACCCTTTTCTTATGTCCGTTTCCTGTGGTCAAGAACAGTTGAAAATACCAGGGAAATTTTCATACTGAAAGACTTGGGACTATGTAGGAGGTGTAGAGTGTGACACCAAGCTTATATTCTACCTTTGAATGTATTTGGCTGTGATACATGAAAGCAAAGGTATTAAAGTCTATGTGAATGGAAATCTGAATGATTTCTTTAGCTAGTAAATGCCTGCCAGCTATTTTAGCTTCCTATATTGTGGCAGCCTCTGGGAATTGCTATCATTGTTTTTGCTGTCAGTATGGAGGCCACCTTAAGCTACCAGGGCCAGCTGGAACTGTTTATCACTGAATATTATTTGGATATTATAATTTGGTCATCATATAACACCCATCTCATTTAGGGATCTGCTTATGTTCCAGTGCCTTGCCTTTGAAAGGGACATTACTGTTTCATAATACCATCACCTAGCATTTGAATAATGCTCAGTAATCATCAAAAGATTTTTCTCCTTTTCCTTACTGAGACATTGAAGGGACCCCCAGACTCCATGTGATGAAGACAAGGCAGTGATACTCCCCTCCTTTTTCAGATAAAGAACCCCCAGGGCACAAATAAGGGTCAGTAAATTGTCCAAGATTGTGGGATTAATGGAGAGGACCCAAAGCTGGAATGTAGATGTCCTGACTGCCAGTTCTCCAGACATTTTGTGCCTGACCAGGTGTGTTTTATTACCTAGGTTGTGGTTTCTGATCTTTGAGTTATGATTATTATCCTTGGTTTCTAAGAAAAGACTCAAGGCCTACAGCAATCATTGTGTGACAATGTCTTTGTTAACTGCTTGTAAGCTAGCCCTGGTAGACCTTCAGATGATAGAACAAGGTTTGGGAACCCCTATTAACAAACATGGGGTTTCATAGGAAAATCGAAGCCTTCCTGTGTGTACCTATCGCAGTGGTTCTTCGCTATGAGAGTAGTCTGTTTATGCCTCTGAGAAACTTGGAGGCTAAGAAGATTGGATTATAAAAAGCAGGAAATAGTTCAGAGTATGAAGGGCTTTAATCTAATTTTATTAGTGCATGTTAACTTTATAAGATACTAGATTTCAATGTGGTATTTTTTATGTGTTCATATAACATGCTTTGATCACATCTGACCCCCCACTACTCTCTCCCTGACACCGTTCTTCTTCCTCCCCCTTATTCCCTTCCTCTTGAAAGTATGACAGATTCTTGCTCAGCTGACAGATGTTGGACAAAGCTGGTAGTTCTGAATATAGGTTGAGGCATCAGATGCATGGGGCTGACTCTGGAGTCACCACTTACAGAATGTAGGACTTGGCAAGTAATTTAACTTCTTTGTGCGTTCGTTTCCTCAACTCTAGGGGTAATAGTGGCACCTACCTCACAGGATAGTTATGAGGATTAGATGAGATAATGTGTATTAAAACCTTAGTGCTTGGCAAGTTGGGAATGTTCAGTTGCCATTCACTATACTGTAATTTACAGAAGACCCCCAGGCAGTAGTGAGTTCTCAGTTTATCAGAAGTGGAGGAAGAGGAGCAAGTTATGCCTGACATCTTGGTAGTCATTGGCATTGCTTCATTCTTACCAGGTGGGAATGAATTGGTTTAGTTGAGATATCCTCTCAAATCCCAGAGATGGTATGAAAAGAGAAAAATCAGACTCCAGGGAAGAATTTTCATCACCCCTTGGAAACTTGTGTGGACTCCCTGTTCAGCAGCCACATTTTTAAAATTCTTGGACTTAGCCTAAGGACTTAATTCATTTTGCAGCAGATAAGTGAGCATGCACAGTGAACGTCATAGGCTGTGTTGGTCAGGGTCAGGTCTTATGAAGCAGTCAGATGGAAAATCTAATTCTCTGGATTCTCTCAAGGCCACAGCAAGTGCTTCTAGAAGTTGGGCCAGCCACAGGATGGAAATACTTTCCTTGGGGAAGGCTCAAAGTCCTATAGCTGTTCTGGCTCTAGGCTGCTTATTTCTAAGCCCTCCCCTTCTGCTGCCCTGATTCGTAGCTGAGATGCCCATACAAGGCACATGCGGGCAGGCTGACTCACCTTCCAGGGAGTGCCGTGATCTTGTGCTTTCCCATGAAGCTCTTCAGCTCTAGGGCAGATGCCTGCTTTGTGATGAGGCAGATATTTGCCTTTCCTTCACTTATTTTTTGGAGTATGTGTTCAGAGGACAAGTTATATCTCATTATTCTCCCCACTATCTATAGGCCACACAGTTTAATTGGGATTGTGACTTCTTACACCAAAGAAAGGAGTGTGTACCTAACCCCTGCCAGCCCACTGCCTTCCAGCTGTCTACAAAGTGCCCCCTCTCTGTCAGACCCTAACCTTACAGTACCTCTTAAAAACAGGTTCCATTTCTTTTCAAGTGTTGGGTGGGGGTGGGGGTGGATAGTGAGTTGCTGCCCGGATAATTAAACAGTTCCTTCTTATTTTCAAGACTTGTCAGCAAAGATAGATTTTTTTTTTTAATCTTAAGTCCTTGATTTTTTGGTCTCTGTCCAGCTCAGTCAGCTCCAGGAGGGAAAGCTGTGTGCACTTGACCATGATTAGAGACCAGGAATGTCAGCTAAGGCTATTGTTTTAATTGACCACAGCCCAGCCTAGTCAGAAGGAACTGGCTTAGGCAATTGGTGTATGTAGGGGCAGGGAGTCTCCTTGTGGCCTTTTTCCTGTTGGGGGCCTCAATTTCCTCATCTGTAAAATGTGAAAGGATGTACTAACCTGGTGGTGTAGAATTGCAGTTCTGTGGAGGGCTGGAGTTGGTTCCAAGGAGGAGTTTCTTGGGCAGGAGGGAGGATCCTGCCATCGTGTTTCAAATAGAGCCATTCTGCCGTCTGTCTCTTATATATGGCGTATTCATATAGGATGGTATTTGGGGAGAAGAAAGAGCAGAGTTGGTTGCAAGAAACATTTGAAAGTTGCTGGAATAGAATGTCTCCAACTTTAACATTCTGTGATCTGTATTCTCTTACTCTTTTGTTTGGTTTGAACCTTGGCTTACCACAGTCCTGCCTGCTGCCCCTCCCACCACTGCTGTCAAGATAGCCATGGCCGGCGGTCACTTCCTCACCCTGTCCCTGACCCCACTTCCTTCCCTCAAGCATGTCATGTGCAGACCTGCTGTCAGGGGTGTCTGGGGCTGGCACTGAAGTTCTGCTCCATGCCAGCTTTGTTTCCTTCACTTTCCCAGCCTTCTGGTCCTGTCTGGCTTTTCATGTGGGTTAAAACTGTGGGCAGGAGGTAGAGGATTTGTTAGGACTCTGCTATAAGCCACTGACTTCCCCTGACCCCAGCTCTCTCACCTGTAATGTGATGGGTTTATGAATGATGGTATCTATCTTGGCAATCTCCTCAGACGCTGATGAGACAGCATCTGTGAAAGGGCTTGGGAATCGAATGTGATTTACAGATAACAGTAGGGTGAGGAAGGTCGGCAGGCAGATGCCGTTCCCTGGGGTGCCACGGCGGCTTTTGAGGATGGCCCTTGGTCTGTCATGGCATTTTGTAGTTCCTTAACTTTCTGGAAGAAAAGCAGGCTTTCTTTTCCTTCTTTCTTTACATTGTGCTATAGTTCACATACAATAAATGCATATATTTTAAGAGTATCACTTGATGATATTTGACAAGTGTTTTTATACCTGTTATATTGTTCTCTGTGGCTGCTATTAACACATTGCCACATTGGCTTCAAGTTACCAGGTTTATTATCTTACAAGTTCAACCAGGGTGCCAGCCAGACTGTTCCTTTCTGGAAGCTCCGGGAAAGCAGCCATTCTCTAGCCTTTGCAGCTCCTGAAGCCCACCCACATTCCTTGGCTTGTGGTACCCTCCCTCATCTTCATATTTATCAGTGGGAATCTGAGTCCTTCTCACATTGCTTCTCTATTTTGTTCTTCTTCTGCCTCCCTCTTCTACTTTCAGACCCCTTGTGATTACTTCGGGCCCCTCTGAAAAATCTAGGATAGTTTCCTTACTTTAATGTGGACTAATTTAGCATCCTTTATTTTATCTGCTGCTTTAATTCTCCTCTGGCTTCAGGAGATGATATTCCACTCTACTGTATGAGGTGACAACACTCACAGATTCCAGGGATTAAAGTGTGGACATCTCTGAGGGACCATTTTTTTTTATTACATTTGTGTAACTACCACTCAAGGAAGACTTTTCCTTCACTCTGGAAAGTTCTCTTCCCTTTGGAGTTTCTTCCCATTGTATCTCCTGAGGCAACTGTCTTTTTGTTACCTCTTGCCATCAGTCCATTAACTTTGCCTGTTCTGGGCCATATTTATGTTAGGTTCCCTCACCTGTGCCAAGTACTCTGGAAAGTTCTCTTCCCTTTGGAGTTTCTTCCCATTGTATCTCCTGAGGCAACTGTCTTTTTGTTACCTCTTGCCATCAGTCCATTAACTTTGCCTGTTCTGGGCCATATTTATGTTAGGTTCCCTCACACCTGCCAAAGGGGGGTGGAATGAAAAATTTGGGAAGTGTAATCTCTCTGTGACTTTTGGCTCTTGGGTTTAGGGGAGGGGCAATGAATGGGAATAGGTTCAGGGAAGGTAACTAGGTGGATTTGAGGGGTGGGGGCCACACATACCTGCTTGCTCTGGCCTTAGGTCATATCTGGAGTGAAGTCCTTCCTCCCTCAAACACCGAGATCAGTTTATTGGAGAGAGATTTAGAGAACAGATCCATGGACTCTGGAGGCTCTCACCTGAGTTAAGATGGCCCCAGACACTAGAGAGGAGCATGTGAATGCCTCCCACAGCCGAAGGAAGCTGTTCTAGAAGCCCTGCTTGAAGGCTATCCTGTGCTACCAGCTGCTTCTGTGCAGGAAACCTCTTAGCTCTCCCGCTGTGTGGCCCTAGGCTTTCACGTCTCCTATTATAAAAGATCCTGCTACTTTATTTCTGGAGACCAGTTGTCTTACTTCCCACCTATCTTCACTGAGTCCAAACAGGTCTCACCTCTTGCCCTACCCTCCTTACCTAATTCTCAACCTAGGTGTCCTAGTGAGATTACATTTTTCAAAGTGAGTTTGAATGTCTCTGGACTGTGCCAGAATAGTTAACGAACATGACCTTTAGGGTGCTGTGATTTTTCAAAAAAGATTAATAATCATAACTACTCATCAGAGTCTTAGTGGAAGGTGATACACAGGGACGTTTGCCCTGAGTTCCTGGCATCTCGTAAGCAGACTGTGATGATCTCCTTGGGGCTTCAGACTACCCATGAAGTGCTGTCATTGTGCACGTGAGAAGAGTGGGGTTTCAGAGGTGTTGTCACTTTCTCTGGTGACATCTGGTAGTAAGTTATAGAGCTAAAGCCCAGGTCTTTCTGATGCTAGAAATACTTTTGTCACCACTGTGCCATCCTTCCTATCTTCGCTGCTCATGGAGCTGCTGTCATGGTGGTATTTTGTGTTCTCCCTCATACAGTAGTGGTAGAAACACAGAACTAGTACAGTTGGGCCCTGTGCCGTGGCATCCTTTTCATGGGGTAGGTTCAGGGAGGCTGGTCAACTTGCCCACAGTCACAGAGCAAGTGGGTGAGGGACCTGGGATTCAGTCCAGCAGTCACTGGGAAGCCCACCCTGCTGACCACTCTGTTAAGAGAAGCTTCCTTTCCTTGAGGCGCTGATTGTGTTTCTCCCTTTTGTAACTGATAGGCCTTTCCTTTCACTGCTTGAGACCTTGGAGCCAAGTCTGAATTCTTGGCTCCCCTGAGTTCTCTCTATCCCATCCTCCAGTCACCACCCTTTTCTTAGTTTGTTTTCCTAAGCTTCCTTGTATCTTCCTAGTATCTGTTGTCTACTTTCTTGTTTTATTGGACTCATTCTGTTGATAAAGCTGCTTAAGGTCCTGGAGGGACTGACTGTAATACATAATGCAAAATAAACATCCCGGCCACTGCAGAAACATATATGAAAGCTCAGAATCCTCAGGCCCTTGCCTTTCTCTCCTTTCAGAAGATTTTCCCTTACCTTGAAGGTATCAGTTGACATGTATAGGGCTAACTGGCTGGATGTTGTGTGGTTTGCTGCTGGCTGTCTGTGTGTGCTGACTAGCACTGGTACAGATTGGACGGGCCTCATTCATTTTTAATTTAAAATTAACTATGTTAATTAATTGTCTTGAATAACCAGCTTGTCCCCAAATGTTTTTTTTCCCCCCGTTTGGTACCAGGATTGAACTCGGGACCTTGTGCTTGCCAAACTAGCACAATGTCATTGAGCTGCATCCCCGGCCCTGTCCCCAAATGCTTTTAAAGCTGCCACGATGCTGGGGTAGCTGTTGAAGCAAATTGTCCTTAGGGACGGACCACAGAGTCAAGGAAGAATCTTCTGTGACTCTGGATGTGGGAAAACGAATCTTGTCTTGGGGTGAAGTCCAGTCCTTGTTTAGCACATAATTATAGGTTGTATTTTTCATTCTTACATATCCTTTTTGTTTGTGATTGTATTGGCTCTAAAAAGAGGTGCATTTTTGGAGCTTGGATTCTGCTTTTTAAGCAGTTTTCCAGAATTAATTTATTTGGTGGTATTTTTGTCATGTCCATTGCATTGAAGAAGAATCTAATTTGGGGAGGTCCAGTTATGAGGAACCATAAAAGATTTGGTTATAGTGACTCTTTAACCAGATAATTAGGGAATATCTGCTGCATGCTGGACTCCTAGGAGCTCTGGAGGCAGCTGCTAACCACACAGAGAGGTACCTGCCTTCATAGAGTTCGCACTCTGCATGGGAGGTAAACAGTGAACACAAGTGTCATTTCAGAGCATGCTGTTGCTGTGAAGAGAATAAAACAAGGCATATGAAAATAAGCAGTTGGTCTGGGAGCTGCTTTAGAGTGGCCTCATTGAAGAGGTAACATAGCAATGAGTCCAAAAGATAAGGTCCTGGCCTTGCAAAGAACCAGGGACAGCAAAGGAAGAGAGTAGTGGCATTGAGTATCTGCCATAGAACTGTTTCCTATCTGACTCTTGGGTCATTTTCATGAGGATTAGGGTGATTGTCAAATCACCACTGTGTCTCTTCCTCACCTGGCTGCCAATTCCATGAGAAGAGAGTCCAGGTCCTTTTCGTTCACCATTGTTTCTCTTCTACCCAACACAGTACACTCGTGACAGGTGCACAGTAGTGGGTGGAAGGATGAATGGAATGGGAGGAACCCAAAAGTAAACCAAAGGCAGTAAAGGGCAATGGAGGATGCTCAAGATTTAAGCTTGGTTCTGCTATGTGAGTCTTAGAGGACTCAGTGACACATGGAATGTTAATGCTGAGGAGTCAGGGAGGTGGAGACATGTCTCTGAGGATTTGGGAGTAGATGGAGGAGAAAAGATAGAACCACAGAGCACATGCCGGAAGAATGGATTCTGTGTTATATGTAAGAAACGACCAGAAGTCAAAAATAGCAAGAGGGAGAAGAAAGGACACTATTAAGAAATTCACAGTGGGCAAATGGAACAGACGTTTGTTCATGTGGCACACAGGCCTCTGGCCAGAAGGGTTGAAATGACTGTGGTTACATATTGACAGGTCTAAAGTATGGCAGCTCTCCAGGAGGGTGCTGACTCAGGCATAGCAGGGCTTGTATGGGCCAGGGTGGGAGGAGTTGGGGGCCTTTGAAGAGGTGGTAGGATTTTAGTTCTTTCCAGATTTGGAAGCCTAGGGCTTCCCTACAGCGAAGCTTTCCATCATTCCACATGGGAGGGCATGAAGTTGGCAGAAAGATCTACTGGGAGAATATATTGTTTGGAGCTTTGTTTGGTTCCTCTGCAAATTACCGTATTGTATTTTTATGTAAATAACTCACAACAGTGTGTTACTTGCAAGGGGTGAAAAGTGAATACTCATAAATGAAATCCAGATATCATATTGTGTTTTTACATCAACAATGTATACTCTTGCTTGCAATGGGTCCAGAAACAAATGTGTATCCATGAGGCATGCTACCTGTTAATTTTGAGCTTTTTCATATAACCACTCTTATCTGTCCTTTAAGGTCTTATTTGAATATCACTTTTTTTTTTCATGAAAATTTTGAAATCAGTGCAGCCCAGTTTTTTCTTCACTAGCTCTGCGCTCTTATAACATGTATCTTCCTGGGCACTTTTGACTTTGATGTGTCAGTCTGACCTACAGCTCTGTCACCTTTACCTGTTTGTTAACGACCCCTATCAGCATCTGACACACCTTACTCATCTGTATGTCACTCATAGGGCTCTGCACAGGAGGGGAGCACAGAGAAGTTCCTGAACACATGACCGCCCTGCAGTGATCACCAAAAATATTTCCAGAATTGGAGATGTAGTTTATTGGTAGAGTACTTGTATAGCATGTTCAAGGCTTTGATCCCTGATGTCACAAAAAAATTAAACAAACTAACTTTCCCATTCCATTGTTGATGGAGTTGTTTGGTGTGTGTGCAGGGGAGGAAGGGGTGATTCTCAGTTGGCTGAAGTCTGCCTGCCACATTTAAGCAGGTTCCACAGCCTGTGTGGCTGCTTTGAGCACAGATTTCTTTTAAAGGCACTGTGTTGAAAATCTCAGGCCTTGGACCCCAGAAAATGATGGGCTGCAGAGCTGTATTAACCTTGGTCTCAATCTAGACTAGTAAGATATGTAACTAGCTCCCATCTCCCATTAAGTTTGTAACTGGCTGTGATCTCCCATTAAGTTTGGGAGTCTTAAGAGGGGGTTTAGTACCTCATTCATCACAGTGCTAAAAATCTGTGGGTTTTTTTTTTTTGGCAGCACTCCTTTTTCTGCCGGCTGACAGAAGATAAGAAGTCGGAAAAGTTCTTTAAGGTCTTTTATGATCGAATGAAGTTGGCCCAACAGGAAATTAAGGCAACCGTGACTGTGAACACCAGTGACTTGGGAAACAAAAAGAAAGACGATGAGGTAGACAGAGACGCCCCATCTCGGAAAAAAGGTAGTGCTCTTCATCTTCTACCAGCTGGACTTGGAACCATGGGGGAATGTGATGTTCTCCTTGAGGTTTTCATTCTAGACTTCAAATTGCATTCTAACTAGGGTCTTGCATAGAAAACAAGTATTCTGGTTAAGATATGAGTCTTCAAAGTGACTGTGCTGAGGTCCTGCTACTTAGGGAGTCTTGTTTAGTAAATTAGTGAACATTCTTCTGAGTCGAGTAGGAGGTTTTATTGTTAGGTTTTTTTAAATATTCTCTTCCCATGATTTCCATTCACAAGAAATTTACAAAACATGTACTTTAAAACTGGTATCAGTCATTTGTCAGGTAATTTCTCCCTGTTTTCTGAAGTACAAAGTGGCTCATCCATGGTCTCACTAGCAGAGAAAAACAGTATGAAGAATGGATAGACCTGTACGTTTTGGAGTCTAGCAGCCTTGATTATACTAATTAAATACTCTCAGCCATACTTTTCAAGTTTAGAGCTAGATCTCTCAACCAAGCACAATTGAAATCTGGAGAATTCCTTGTCATTAGGATTTCTCCTGTGCCTTTTTAACAGCATATGTGGCTTCTTTGCAATTAGATAGCAGTTGCATGCCCCCGTAACCTGAACCAAAAGTGTCTCCAGACAGTCAGGCTTGTCTCTGGGGACAGAACAGAACCCCTGGTTAAGAGCCACTCATCTAGAATGAGGATACAGAGAAGAAAAATAAGAATGAGTACTGTTTGCTAAATACTTAGTATGCAGCAGGTACGTGTTAGCTTTCAGCCACTGTAATAGAACCTGAGATGAGCCGGCTTAGAAAGAGAAAAATTTATTTTGGCCCTCAGCTTCAGAAGTTTTAATCCATGATCGATGGACCCTTTGGGCTTTTGGGTCTGTCCCAAGGCAGCTCATCACGATGGGAGTGTGTACAGAGCATGGCTAAGAAGCAGAAAAGATCAAGATTCTGTGGCACTTTTTAAGGGGACACCTGCAGTGATCTCAGACACCCCAGAGGCTCCCCCTCTTAAAGACTGTTCCACTCCCAGTGGCACCACAGTGAGGGACTAGACCTTTAGCATACAGGCCTGCAGCACACATTGCAGAGCCAAACTATAGTAAGGCACTGCTCAAAGGTTTTTTTTACCTTTGTCAATTCATTTAAAATCCTTTATAATGGTGAAATTATTATCTCTGGTTTCTAAGTAAGGAAACTGACGTAAAGACATGGTAATCAACTTGTTAGTGACTTGCAACTAGAAGGCATTGGAGCCAGCATTCAAACCCAGGCAAGTCTAGCTGCAGAGTCGTGTTTATAATGCCTTGGTTGTGTCACAGGCTTATTCTGAGGACCGGTGAAGATAGCACATAAAAAGTTCTTAATCATGGAGTCTTGGCATTTTGTAAAGGGCCAACCACTTATCAGTACAGTAACAATAATTATAGTAGTAATTAGCATTACACTAAGCCTCTTGGGAACCTTCTGGAGATAGAATTCATTGTTGTTCTCCCATTTTACAGAGGAGGAAGCTGAGGCTTAGGGCTTTAGATTCTGGAGGTCAACAGAGCTATACTAAGGCTTTGCCTCTAAACATAGTGCAGGCCTAGATGAAATGTGAGAACCACAGCAAGCTGTGGGCTTGACTCCAGTTTCATCCTTCCTAATAAGTGGGAGGAGAGAGTGACTTCTTGCAGCATTTCGCCAGCCTTGTGGATCTCTAATGAATACTAGAAAATAGTTTTCTAACCTGGTCTTTGGTGTGTAAGTGGTCCTCCTGAGAATACAGTGGCCTTGTCTGTCTCATGCTTGTGTTCTAGCAAAAGAACCCTCGACACAGATAACAGAAGAGGTCCGGGATCAGCTCCTGGAGGCATCTACTGCCACCAGAAAAGCTTTCACCACCTTCAGGAGGGAAGCCGACCCTGATGACCACTACCAGCCGGGGGAGGGCACCCAAGCCACCACTGACAAGACCAAGGACGACCTGGAGATGAGTGCGGTCATCACCATCATGCAGCCCATCCTCCGTTTCCTGCAGCTACTGTGTGAAAACCACAACCGAGACCTGCAGGTGAGGGGTGGGGACGCTCTGGGGCCTGGCTTCCTCTGACAGTTCAGCTCCTCTCACTTTGGTCAGGTTGCTTGAGTTGAGGATCCAGTATGATTGTCTGGCACAAAAGTCTAGACAGTTGATGTGATCCTGTCTTCCCTGGTGTCTCCAGAGGACCAAAGGTTCACAATCTCGTTTACCAGGTGGCTTCATATGTATTTGTTCAGTGTGTATAGGTGCCTACATATATATGTATCTTGTATCTTGCTACTGTTTGGCATATAGGTGCTCATGTAGAAATTGGACGGATGGATGGATTATTAAATACATTAGATTTACAAAATCAGATACTGTAGTCATGCACAGCATAATGACAGTTTGGTCAGCGACAGAGTTCCTATATGATAGACTATGCCATATAGCTTAGATGTGGTAGGTTGTAACATGCAGGTTTGTGAATGTGCTCTTTGCACAACAAAATCATCTAGCATCACATTTCTTAGAATGTATTTCCATCCTTAAGCAATGCATGACTGTATCTGTTGAATGATTGAAGTACCTGCCTTCTGGTGTTTTACACAAGTAAATACTCCAAAGTCTTGTTGATTATTTCAGAAATCTTCTGTTCTTTTTGTTGTTTTGGGATCAAAACAGCAATCAAGGTTTACTGGGCACTTAGAATATCCTAGATGGTAAAAGTTTTTTATATTAGTACTGGTTATATTTTATTGATAAGGAAACTGAGATGCAGAGGATATGATTAGGGAGGTCAGAAGTGGGACTTGAGCCAGAGATTGGTAATCATACTATGATCACATGTTGCAACAGGGGACATGTTGTCTTTCTTGTGAAGTTTCTAGCAGCAAAAGCTGGAAAGACAAAATAGGCCTGGATCTGTGGCGGCCCATCCCCACGTGGGAGAAGCATGCTGGAGCTCTGGAACCTGGGCCACTGCTTGGTTTTGCTGCTGATTCTTGAACCTTGGGAAACCAGCCCTCTGCCTGAGTGGTGGAAATATAAACAAGGAAGGCATACCTAGGCATGTCCAATAAGATGGAGTGTTTCTTCCTGGCATAAGCACATTGGCACTGATAGTTCTGTGTGATGAAATGGTGATGGTATGAAAAGGAAATTATGCTAGTTCATATCTGGTGTGGGGAAAGGCTATACCTTTAAATACTGTGTCCCTGACTTTGTCCTACAGAAGACTTCATGGCCCTTCATAACTGTGGCTGGACCATTTGGTGTTGCCACATTTCATTGCCGTCACTTAAAATCTGCCACAGAATCTGTGTGTGGATCAGCTGAGCAGGACATTACAATGTTAGAAGTAAGGTAGAACAATGAAATAGAGCTGGGAGAAATCTGCAATATCACCTACTTGGCCTGTTACTATTTTTTAATCCAATTGGTCTGAGAAGCCCGAAGTTTAAAAACCATCCAAGATCTGAGATCATCCGTTAGCCATCAGTTGGCTACCCACAAACCCACTGTCAGACCCCAATGCTGCGTGGCCATGGCAATGCCCTTCATATAGTCTGGAGACCTTTCTTTACTTTGCTTCCAGTCAGCTTTGGCCACTAACGTTGACCCTGTCAGCATCAGTGTATGGCATCCTGGTTCCAGCTACCTCGTGGATTTCTCCATCTTTCCTTCTTAGCACTGAGAAGCCTGAGCCTCAGGCCCATAGGTTCAGACTGCTCATCTTAGTCAGGTGGAGAAAAACACCTCAAAGCCCCACAGTCTGCTCATTGTCTCCTCAGCTGCTACCCCAGTGTCTCAAGATGACTGTGCCTCTGGTCTCATCTATTCCTCCACCTGACAAGCTATACGTTTTAGTCTTGAGGGAGACTAGCTGAGGGGAGAGTGAAGGACTCCTAGAGAACTAATGTTTATCTGTGGCATCTTTGTGGGCCCTGCTGCTAGGGGTTGTTTCTAGGCTGAGCTTGGTGATTAGTGCCCTGTACCATTTCCTTACAGTGTCACTGGTCTCCACCAAACTTAGACTTCAAAAGGAAAGTAGGTAGAGAGGCTGCCTGTGCAGGTCTGTGCCACAGGCATCAGGTGAATCTCTGCTCTGTACCTGGCACTGGTACGTGGCAGGACCTTACCCGTCAGAGCTGAGCATCTCAGGCTGGAGCCACTAGGGCTCTCCTAGTTAATTTTCTCTCATTGCTGAGACAAAATACCTGACACCCAAAATTAAAGGGGGAAAAGAGAGGTTTCAGTCCATAATTGACTGGCTTCAAGTCAGGGTGGCTTGGCAGAGGGGCGTTGCAGAGGAGAACACTTTATGGCAAGCAGAAGACAGCAAAAGCAACGAGGGACCTAACTGCATCGTTCTGCTCCCTTTTATCTTATCCAGACTACTTAGGGTGGTTGACACACACCTTTAATCCTAGTGTCCTTGAGCCTAACACTGCACCATGAATCAGTTCCAGCATCACACACTGTAGATCCAGCCACCTCTGAAAAAGCCCCAGCTATGACTGCATGAGGCTTTGAGGGGACAGCCGGACACAGGTCATGACAAGGGCTGACAGTGCCCTTGCATTGCAGGATTGTGGTGCCATGTGCTGAGTGCTTCATGATGTAATCACAGGGCCTTTGTGGGTTTAGAGGAGGGGAACTGATCAGTGTGTAGGGGCCAGGAAGGCCTCTTAGAGGAGCTGGTGCCTGCTGAGGTGTGAGCTCATCAGACTCCAGGCTGCCCTTGGTAGAGTCCTCCCTGCACTTCAGAGAGGCAGTGCTTGTGTCCCTCACTCCAAGTGTGGTTCCGGTTTCAAGGACCTGCCTGCCTTCCGTCCCTCCATTGTCTGCCCTCCTTCCTGACACACCCACTTTCCTTCTACTATGTGAGTAGAGTAAGGCTTTGATTATACATGTTCATCATTTCTGATTTGGAAGTCTTCAGAAGTATAGTTTTGAACCTTAGCTCTTCACAAAATTCTCCTTCAAACTAATGTCCTGGGAAGCCATGGGCAAAGGTGCCTTTAATGAAATCATCCCAAAACTCGATTCTGCTTCATTCTGTGGGCAGCAGTGCTTGGGAGGCAAGGGGAATGCACAGGATATATTCATGTATGATAAAAGATGTAGCAACTTAATATTTGAAGGTACAGAAGGTTCAGCAGTTTAAGCCTCTCCTGCTTTGGCTGCAAAATCCTTTGTCTGAAGAACATCTTATGCAGAAATGTACTGAGCTAAACAGATGAGAGCAAAGCTGTTCTGTTCAAAGTGGGAGCTAGAGTGCTGGAGCTTTGCTCCCTTCATCCACAAGCATCCTAGAAGGTGGGAAACATCCCAAGGAACCCCCAAGTTTCTATAGGGCCTGGCGGGAAAGCCACTGAACTTGACCAGTGGCTCATAAGTACATAGGTTAGAATCATTAGAAACTCTCTCATGCCAGGTGTGGTGGTGTACACCTGTAATCCCAGCACTCAGGAGGCTGAGGCAGGAGGATCACTGTGAGTTTGAGACCAGCCTGGGCTACATAGTGAGTTCCAGGGACGTCTCAACTACATAGTAAGATCCTGTCTCAAAAAACCAAAACAAAACAAAAAACAAACAAACAAAGAAAACACCTCACAAAATCAGGCTTGCCTGAGTGGTTGCTTGCTCCAATCAAATTACATTTGCATGAATCCATTTCCCAAATGATGGCTTTAAATGAGATTCAGCTACTCTGAATGCCACCCTGTTGGCAGTGTTCTGGAACAGATGGTGGGCCATTGGGTCAGGGTTTCCTCATGGATCTGAGGGAGGAAAAGGCATTCTCATGAGTAATTTTCAGCTCCCTTGTATAAAGAAGTACAGATCAGCTCAGAAAGAAAAGGGAACCAGCCTTCTGAAGCAGCAGTCTTTGGGTTTGTGCCCAGAGGATTTTTTTTTGTTGTTGTTTTTGTCATGTTTATAACCTCAGCTTTCCTGTTGGTCAATGTTCAGTAGAGATAAAGCCACCAAATTTGACTTAGCCAAATGGGCAGTTGCTGTCTTAAGCCTTGCTTACTGTAGTCAGGAACCTAGTGGGCAGGACTCTACTTTCTATTCTTTAACCAGCTTCTGTGTGGTTTTGAATCCTCCCAAGCAGCTGGCTTGGCTTTGTGCCTGGGTTAATGACTGCAGGGCCTGATCACTCCACTGGAGCCTGCACATGCACAGAGTTGAAGTCCTTCACTTCTTTCTCCTCTCCACTTAATCTACCCTTGGCTCCCCCCAGGAAGACCACAGAAAGAGCAGGATTTCTCCAGCCTTGGCCAGGCAGGGTGGTGTGTGCTAACAGTTCATTGAAAGAGCTACTATGTGCCTCTCAAGGAGAGACATGTGTCTGTTTTTGCAGAGGATAAGAGGAAGTGGATCTGAGTCAGGGAAGAGGAGATTCTGGCCAGTGGGATAGATGGGACAGGCTTTCAATAAAGGGTAGCTCACACTGTGGGGAGTTACAAACATGGATGCCCCATTAGCTTATGAGTTCCCCAGTTCCCTTTTCTCCCTCTCATTCAAATTATTTCAACCAGCGTTTATGATGTACGTCATAAGCACCAGCAGCCCCCTGTGCTAGCTATGAGGTACCCAGTGTTGTCAGCATGGCCCCTCGTGGGGTTGATGGGCATCACCGGAGGCACATTGCTGTTTAGAGAGTAGAGAAGTGGTCTGGGGTGACCCCAACTCAAGAACGTGGGCCTGCAACATCAGAGAGGACATCCTAGGAGTAACTCTAGACCACATCCAGAAGGAAGAGGAGTCTGGGTGAGACCAGGAAAGTGTGACAGGCATAGGGAATCATGTGGTAGGAGCCTCAGAAGCAAGAGATTGAAGAATGCTTACAAGCAAGAAAGGGTTCATTGCTGCTGGCCAAAAAGGGCCTGGCAGGAGCAGTGACATCGCTGCACAGAGGCAGACATGGCAGAAGCGCTGAGGTCGTGATAGTGATGATAATGATGGTGACACTGAGCAGAGACGAGCAGGGCAGGAGCGATGATGTCACCACCCAGCAAGGGACCTGCTGGGACTGGTGGCGTCGGGAGCAATGGCAGGCTGTGATCAGAGCATGACTGGAGTTTGGAAGGAGGTGGGCCTTGAGAGCCACACTGTGAACAACAGTCTTGAGCACTCCACTCTTCATGGTGAGCACTCAGCCAGGCTCCGAGAGATAGTCTTCCCTCAGGAGCCAGACAGAGAAAGGGCGGAATGGCTGTGAAACCCCCGTTTGACTTCCGGTGACCCTGAAAAAAAACAGTCACTTGTCTTAGAGAAAGTCCGCACAGTCCCAACCCTTTTGTCTTTTCTACTCCCACTGGGTCTGAACAGTTGCTGAGGAAAAGGAACATAGATGAGGTTGGGAGTGGGGGAGTTAGTTTGATGACTAGTCAGTGTTACAGTTGGTTACCAGACTATAATCTGTGCATTCATGGATGTTTTCACTATACAAGGAATATGTGAATATAGTCTTTTTTTTTTTTTTTAAATCAGGGATCAAACTCAGGACCTTGTGCTTGCAAGGCAGGCAGCAGCATGACTAAGTTAAATCCCCGGCCCTGAATGTAGTCTTTTTATAAAGATTCAAATGAAAACAGTTAAAAGTATCGCCTCTCTTCTGTCCGTGGAGAACTGTTCCAGTCTTTTCTCTACATGTTTGAATCAGAACATCTGATTAAAGTGTTGTTTATATCACATATTAATCTATTTGCCTTTTTTTAAACCTAACCCTAGAGGTCGTTCCATACCGGCACATGAGGGTCTACTCAGTACTCCAAATTTATAGCATTAACTAGGAGTGCCGTACTGTAATTTCTTAACTACTCCCCAGTTGATGGCCATCTAGATTGTTTCCAGTTCTTCACTGTTACAGTGCCATAGCCATGGGTTGGCCATCTTAGGGGCTCTGTCTGCTGCTTTGTCCTATCCTCTGTTTCGTCTACATAATTGATGATCAGCTCAGAACACCGACCAACCATCAAGATACCATCAAGTTGGCTGTGTGAATGACCCTTTCCCTCTTCTCTCTGCCTCTGTTCTCCTTACCCGGGGACTGGCCATTTGCAGAACTTCCTTCGTTGCCAAAATAACAAGACTAACTACAATTTGGTGTGTGAGACGCTGCAGTTTCTGGACTGTATCTGTGGAAGCACAACTGGAGGCCTTGGTCTTCTTGGACTGTATATAAATGAAAAGAATGTAGCTCTGATCAACCAGACCCTGGAAAGCCTGACCGAGTACTGCCAAGGCCCTTGCCATGAGAACCAGGTAATCCTTTTTGCATTTGGTGTTGGGAATTTTTTTTTTTTTTTAATCATTGTAGAAAGTTAACAAGAGGATGTTCGGAAGTTACATCACATCTGCCTTTTGGCCTAGGGAGTCAGGAGGACAGGAGGCCTTTTTCTAGCAGTTGAAAAGTTACGAAGGTACTTTATCAGATCACTTCAGAACTTCACCTAATTAATGAAGGGCAGTGGAAGGGTTGTCTTTGGTCTCTTTGTTTGGTGTGATTCAGTTGTGTTTGTTTTAACTTGGCTTCAGTATCAGTTAGAGGTAGAAAATAAAGCAGGAGTAATATTAATACCAGAAAATAGCACTACATATGAGGAAAAATCAAAATGTAACTACTTGATGGGGATTTATATCAAACTTTTGAGAGAATAATCTTGCTTCACATCAAACAGCAAGAACATTAGTAATTGAGATTTTAACATGGAGTTTTAGGGAAAGAAAAGACCATATATTCTTGACTTTGGTCTCCCAAAAAGTAAATTTTTGGAGTGGAACCCAATATTTTGTTTTCTTGGGGGGAGTCATTACTCATTCATAGCATCTTGGAAGATTTTGAAGATTCCATTTTTTTTTGTTTTTTTTTTTTGGTACCTGGGATTGAACTCTGGCCTTTGAACTTGCAAGGTAGGTGACAGAATCACTGAGCTAAATCCCTGGCCCCTTGTAAGTTTCCATTTTAGTGCTAGGATGAGTATAATTTTTACCTCCAAATGGTGCTTCCAGGTAGAGAGGGCAGGGCAAGGCTTAAGATGGTCAGTTCTAAACCCAGAAAATTGGGAACTAGGACCTCACTTAGAGGAATGCAGTTTACAAGGGACAAGTCACTGCGTATGAAAAATTCTGATCTTGGTTGTCTAAGTGTGTGAATAGTGTTTTGTTAGATCTCCTTTCCTCTTTTTCCTCTGACAAAGCAACTGGCATAGTACCAGTTACAGTATAATAAAAAAGAACACAGGAATGTAAGGAAACTTAAGGGAAAGTCTATGATGTGTAAATACATTTCTTTCAAACTTGGGCTTTGCTTTGTTGGAGTAGATTGTACTGCAGATGTGGTCTTACCTGGAGAAAGATGATTGATTTTGATATTGTATGAATTAAACCAGAAGCTTGCTTTCCAAGCTTCAACGTTAATCAAAAGTACGAAATACGCAACACGAGTGAGGTAGGGAGAATGGAACACACTTCTAAAGGGGAAAAAGGGCTCAGGCCCTGCTATCAGTCACACACCATATTTTCCTTTAAGAACAAACATCAGCTATGCTGTACTATTTGGATTAGACGCAACCAATTTATCAGTTAGCGTGCATGGGGACTTTCCTACTGTTTACTGTTAATTCTGAAACTAGAGATTTTCATCTGTCTTTTATTTTTACCACTTTCTCACGGAAAATTGCTGCTCTCCCCTAGAGGTACTAGTGGGAGTGGCAAGCATTGTGTTGAAATAGCACTTCAGCCTGTTGGCCTTTGACGTCTGATTTATGACCAGTATTTGTGTAAATGTCTGTCTGTCTGTTTGCTCAGAACTGCATAGCCACCCATGAGTCCAACGGCATAGATATTATCACGGCCCTGATCCTCAATGACATCAATCCTCTGGGAAAGAAGCGGATGGACCTTGTGTTAGAGCTGAAGGCAAGTAGGGATTGAGAGCAAGCGGTGGAAGCATTTGGGAGTGGTCACTTTTCTGTTTTGCCTTGACAGGTGACGCAGCCAGTGTTGTGAAATTAAATATTAAAGACAGTTCTGTCAAACTAAAGGAATGATACAAGTTAAGGTTGTGACTAAAATGCAGATCTTCAGTCTTTCCAGATAAGGCTTTTTTCACTGTGAGGTCACGTGGGACAAACGCTTGCCACTCAGGTGCGAAACAAGACCAAGACATCCAAAGACCAAGAGCTCAACTCTAAAAGTTAGGAAAAGAGAGGCAGTGGAAACAACCTTCTCACTGTGCTGCCTGAATTTTCTCCCCTTTGAACAAAAAGGATCACTTGAAGAATAATATAATAATATAACTAATATAACCAAAAATCTCTTTTTACTTTATCTGAACATTTTTTTCCTGCTCTGTCAATGACTTAGTTAATGTAAATTTAAAATGAGGACAGGTAACACTAACCAAGAATGGACCTGCAGAGCCGGATGTGCTGGCACACACCTGTAATCCCAGTACTGAGGAGGCTGAAGCAGGAGGATCCCTGTGAGTTCAAGGCCAGCCTAAAATACAAAGGGAGACTCTGCCTCAAAAAAAAAAAAAAAAAAAAAAAAAAATTGGGCCTGCAGGTGCTTGACAAATTTCTCAGAGTTGTTTGCAGATGGAGGATTTCAGATGAGTGATAGGCAAGCCCCACTGGCTTTTGGCTCCTAGTAAACACTAGGATAACTTTATGGAATTAGAGCGGTGACTTCAAGGGTGCCTGGCAGCTTAGACCTGTGAGAAGAAAGCCCACCTCTTATTTAGGGATGCCAAAGCACTCAAAGAATCCAAAAATTCAGTTCTGAGAAGTGAACTTGCAACCCACCCTGGTATCTGCAGTGTATCTGGGGACACAGTAGCACCATTGGACACATTTCTACTTTAGCTCTTCCCACACTGATGCAGGTGAAGATCTGTCCTCTGTCTTATATCCACGTGCAGCGGTGAGCACTTTACCTGTATCGTAAGAGAGCATAGAACTGTGGGATTCCGCTGAAAGACTGATCGGTATACACTGCATGAATGATGTCCTAGGACAGAATGGCCTTGAGGGAGGCGTTCACAGAGAAGCTCAAGGCCAGAGATTTAGCCCCAGTGGTTCCACTGCCTGCCTTGTAAGCGCAAGGTCCTAAGTTCGATCCCTGGTACGAAAAATAAAACAAAAAACAAAACAGAAGCCCAGAAGAATGGCACAGTTGTTTTTATTTTCCTTTAGCAGTTAGAATTGAGAATCCAAACCAATTGTTGATATGGGTGTATGGTTTAAATAGAATTTTTTTTTTTCACTGTCTTTAACTCCTTTGGACAAAATTTGTTTTAGACTTGAGTGTCATGCAAACACATATACCTGGCTGCTATTTATCAGAAGGTACACAGTGAGCATCTGAAATAGATGGAGACATTCACGTGCTCCTGGTCAGCGCTTCAGAGACTTTTCCAACTAAGCCAACAGTAGGAGGATCACTGTAGAAATGATCTGCCCTGTAATGGCACAGCAACCTGACTGAAATGCTGTAACCCAAGCTGGGGGAAGGAAAAGATCCACTCAAAACACACACACACACACACACACACACACACACTTTGGAGTCCTCTACATAGGGAATTTGCTGTAACCCAAGCTGGGGGAAGGAAAAGATCCACTCAAAACACACACACACACACACACACACTTTGGAGTCCTCTACATAGGGAATCGTACACATTATTGCAGGCTGAGGGGCTTCAAATGAGACCAAGCCAAGAAGTACAGGGTGTGAACACATGAACAATTTTAATATAATGAGAAATTATGCATTGGCAGGCATTATAGTATTGCTTTATTAGGTCTCTTTTGTTAACCAGTATCAGGTACACTCTAATAGTGTTAGGAGTTCTAATGATAAGAAAGTTGTAAGACAGGGAAAATTACCTTATGCCTTGTGTCTCTGGCCTCTCAGGCTAAAAGGCATTGTGTGTTGGCACACCCACCCAGTCAGAGAATGTGCCAGCTCAGCCCCCAGAAACAGAAAGGCATTGTGAGTCTGTGCATAGTAGGTCCTTCCCCAACACTCACCTTGAGTGTGACAATGTATGGTCAGGCTCTGTGTCTGCCTGTGCAATATCTGGGGATTCCACCAATGGCCAGATCAAAAATATTCAGAAAAAGTTGTGTCCGTGCTGAACATGTACAGACTTTTTTCCTTTTCATTTTTGCTTTACAGTATTATAACTAGTCACATTGTCCTTTTGTATTATTGTTATTGTAAATAACCTAGAGATGAAGTATACAGAAAGATGTGTGTAGGTTATGTGCAAATACTTTGCTATAACCAGTCCTCCATGGATACTAAGGAGTGACCATACCCAACCATAACCATGTTTAAATTTCCAGTTTGTGCTAGCAAACATATGTGCCTCTTTGACCCAGATCAGGTTGTGTGCATGTATTTCTGGGGTCTGAAGCAGCACCGATTGTCTAGCCAGGGTGCACACCTGTGTCAGTTGGGCAGGTACATTAAGATCATCTGCCCAAGTGGCTCATCTCCATTTCTCTCCTGTGGTTTCTCCAATTAGAACAATGCTTCCAAGTTGCTCCTGGCCATCATGGAAAGCAGGCACGACAGTGAAAATGCTGAGAGGATTCTTTACAACATGAGGCCAAAGGAGCTGGTGAGTTGGGTGATTGATCCCCTGACCATGGCACCAAGGAACATCACAGCAATATTTGGGGGTGGGTGGAAGATCTGCATACTTAATCTTTCTCAAAGATTTCCCCAAACGTGAAGTATAAAGAGAATACATAATCCAGACCTCTGACTGTGGAGAAAAGTATGACAGGGCACATGTGGTATCTCACCCTCTCCTTTGAGCATAAACCACTTATGGAAGTCTCCTTTCCCTTTTTCCATCATAGAGGACAGTGTGTGCAACTCCACAGCTCTGCATTTCTGCTGAGTTGCCTTGGGCAGTGTCCTGATGCATAGAGAGGAAGATAATGTTACCTAGGCCTCAGCGTTGTTTCAGGGACTGAGAAAAGTCGCATCCGTAGCCCTTAGCACAGTGCCTGGCACATGATAGATCTTTGGTGTGGTGAAGCCCCTTTTCTTCTTACTCCTCATTCATTGCTGGTGTTTTTTCCACATCTTTGTCCAGTTCTGAAGAGTTTACATCTATTCTTGGTGCCAGTAGTTGGGAAGAGTGTTTTTCTGGTTGCTGGGTTGTGGATTTTGTTGTTGTTGTCCCTTTAAAGAAAACGTGATCTAGTTTATTTTGAGGGGTGATATTCACAATAGGCTGTGATATCCAGTTGGTGCTCCAAACTGTGAGACAAGGAGTGTTCAGAGACAGTGACATGAGTTGAAGGTAGGACTCCCAATTTGGACTTTTCCCCCATGCAAATAAACTTTTACTGACAGACTTAAATGAGGGCATTAAAATATTTCTGCCTCCTGGTGACCTGAGTGTGCACTTGAGACAAGACCAAAGTCCCTTTATGTCTTCAGCCCAGCTCTTTGATCTCTGACGTTAGATAGTGAGTTAGTTCTCAGTTGGAGATGGGAGTCCTCTGTGAGTTTACATAATGACTTATAATTGGGGTGACAGGGGAGCCTAGATATTGTAAATACTGGGTAGGATTGGAATCACTGCAAACACCCCATACCTAATCCCATCAGCCAGGAAAGTGTCCTGGCTTTTCTGGCCTATCGTGGATGAGGGAAAGGCCAATACCTAGTGCTGTGACTACCACCAGCTCCTGGATTGCCACCTTGTGGTTAGAAAATACCTTTTTGGCTCATGGAAAAGAGTCAGTTTTCCTGGAATAAACAGGTTCTAAGAATCTGTATAGCAAGGCATGTGTATGCATATACGTGCAAGTGTACATATATCTGTGCATGTATTCTGGCCCCAAATCCTATGCAATGTGTTGTCTCTTCAGTTTGGCATTAGCAAAATCTGGTGGGAAAATGAGCTGAGAGAGAAGGCTCCTGTCTCCAAAGTTACAGCTAGGCCTGACCTAGTGTTCATATAGAGATGCTTGGCTCTCTGCGTGCTTGGTCTTGAGTAATGAGAAATAATCCGAAATAATGATCTTGGGGCAATGCAGGAGGCTGAAATGCCTTCTGAATCATCAGAGAAATGGTTAATATTTAGTATAACTTAGGGGGTAAAGATACTCTGTTCTTACTCCTTGGCTAACTAAATTCTGAATATGTTCATTTAATAAGTACTGGCCAGGCCCTCCTTTGTCCAGCACATCATGCTGGGCACCCGGGGAGGGATTCGGCCTAGCTCTCAGGGAGCAGGGGTGAGAGCAAACAGTGGGACGGGTACAGGAATGCTCTGAGAAGTGTGCCAGAAGCATGAGATGAGCCAAGTGCGCAAGTCTTCTGGGTCAGAGTCATGCAGCTGTGAAGAGTAATGGCCAAGTTCAGATCGCAGCTCATTAATTATGACTTTAGCGATGTTATTTTATCTCTGTTTCCTCATCCATTAAAAAAACGAGAATCTTGGATACCTCATAAAATAATGCTAAATACTAATATAATGCTAAAATAGTAAGTATGGTGCTTAGTACACAGCAAGTACTTGGTGGATGTTAGTCTGAGCTATTATTTTCATGTGGAATGAGCTTTGGAGCATGGGGAAATTTTTGAGAAAAAGTTTCATCAGCTCTCCTACAAGGTAAAGAATTTCTCATTAGTTTTAACTGAAATGAAGAGGATTAGAGGTAAAAATAGGAAAAGTCTGGTTTCTAGCCTTTATTTTTATCATATTTTTCCTTTCCAGGTGCTTTTAGAGACCCTGCTCCCTTCTAAAGCAGAAGGGTATAAACCTGCCACATACTGTCTCTGGGTCTGGGTTTCTTTTCTCATATCATTGGGAGTTGACCGGTGTCAACTACTTGTGTCACTCTTAGGAAGGATTCCAAGGCTGTGTCCAACCCTTACAGGAAGGGGCGTTGACTTGGATGTGTGTCTGCCCAGGCCATGGATGCTAGTTCTCTCTGGGTCTCCTATGTCCCCCTACCTTTTGTGTGTGTGTGTGTGTGTGTGTGTGTGGTACTGACGACTGAACCCAAGGCCTTTGCACTGAGCTACATTTGTAGCCTTTTTTACATTTTGAGACAAGATCTTACTAAATTGCTTAGGCTGGGCTCATACTTTCAGTCCCCTTGCCTCAGCCTCCCAGAGTCCTGGGATTACAGCTATGCACCACCACACCCAGCTGTATGGGTCTCCCTTGAAAAATATTTGTTCTTGCATGGCTCTTCTTGCAGGTGGAAGTGATCAAGAAAGCCTACATGCAAGGCGAAGTAGAATTTGAGGACGGAGAAAATGGCGAGGATGGAGCTGCCTCCCCCAGAAACGTGGGGCACAACATCTACATACTAGCACATCAGGTGCGATCTCTGTCTGAGCTCCCTCCCCACCCTGCTGCCTACAAGCCCTCAGACAGTCTGCTTCTTGAGGCTTTTTCCTAAGGCTGTTGTCCTCAGGAGAATATGGCTTGCAGGTAGATATGGCAACCTGACCTAATCTGCTGAGTTCCAGGACTTTTCCATTCTCCACTGTAATAGAGTTAAATACTTGGAAATCCCCATGCCTCTTAAAAACATCCAACCCCTGAGCAGTGACACTTAGGTGGTTTATGACTTTGAAGACATTTAAGTCTTAGGCTTTTTTGCAGATACTTAGGAGTCTCTCTTAAGAATTTAAAAAAATAAACTTGAACTTCCTTGCCTATGGCATTTGGAAATCTGTGGGAATTTGTCATTATGACTTTCTTTTTGTTTGTCTTTTGGAGCTATGGTTATAGTTTATGTTCTGGCATCACAATGCTGTATTTCTTAAGTCTCCTTCTTAGTAGCTGAGTTTTTGGAGATACTTCCTCTTTTTAGATACTGCTGTGCCTTGAGTTTTCTGTTGGTTATGAGAAGACTGTAATTCAGCTGGAGGCTTGTTTTTTCTGTCCCTTCCATCCTGTGGGTAGAGGACCTGGGTATCAACTGTGACAATATGGAGCCTAAGGTTGGCAGGTCCTCACCTCTTCAGCCACATACTGGCTGAAGGATTTCGGTCTCCTTCCTGCATCTCCCCCATGATTAGCATCTAGCCTCTAACAGAACTTCTGGACATTCCAAATGTAGGCTTCCCTTGGGCTGTATAGAAAACCCATCTACTTCCTGCCTGGCTAAAAAAAATCAGGAGAAAATGAGACACTGCATGGCCATGAGCTTGCTATTCTTTTCTTCCAAGCTCCCAAAATAGCCACTATGCAAAGCACACCTGGATGGAAGGTAGCAGGCCTCCTGGTACCTTTGCACCTCAGTTTGCTTCTGGTTATTACGCATTTTTAAAACTCTTATTGTTAGAAGCTTGTGTATTCCTGTTGCAAAGAGATATTAACCTCCTATATTTCTGTACTTGTGTCCTAGTTGGCTCGGCATAACAAAGAGCTCCAGACCATGTTGAAACCCGGTGGCCAGGTGGATGGAGATGAAGCTCTGGAATTCTATGCCAAGCACACAGCTCAGATCGAGGTAAAAGCAAGAAGCTGAGGGCACAGAAGAGCCAAGGCTTCAGGAAAGAAGCCTTCAAAGTGGGATGCGTTGTACCAGGGCTGGCATTGATTCATTCATCTGAGAAATAAAAATATTGTAAGCACCTGTGATATCCTAGGTCTTGCATTGGGTACTAAATATACAGTGATGGCCAGGATAGTCACGATTTGTTCTTGAAACTCTGTGGAAAGACAAAAACTGAGCAAACCCACAGAAATAAATCTTATTCATTACAAATTTTGGCCTACTCAGTAGGATGAGTGGATGGCATTATGAGAAAGTCCAGCAGAGGGGCTTCCTCTAAGGTTGTAGTGGCCCAGGAGGCCTGTTCTGAAGAAATAGCGACTAAGTGCGGTCTTAACACAGGAAATCAAGGGCTCGAATTCAGTCCCCGGTACCAAAAATAAAGAAAACAAAACAAAAAAATGAACACAGGAAAGAAGCAGGGAGACACCAGGCAGGGTGGGAGGAGCTTTTCAGACTTGGGGAAGAAAGCTTCTAGAAGAGGGGTGGAGCTCGAAAAAGGCTTGTGTGGCTGGAGCTGAGTGAGCCAGAGGGAGAACACATGGTCTCCCCAGGAAGGAGATGAGGCTGCCCAGATTGTGCACAGCTTGGTCCTCATCCGGAAAGAGATTTAGATTTCCCCCTCCAAGTAATGGGGAACCATTGCAGACTTTTACCCAGGGAGCCCTGTGATCAGCTTTGCAAAGTCTTACTAATACTCTTTGAAGGTAGATACTTTAGAAATGGAGAAGCCATGCCATGATGCTCAGAGAGAGTGTGTCACTTGTCTAGCTTTCAGCAGCCAAAATGGAGTTTTAACTGTCTGTGTTTACCACCGAGCCAAGGTTGGATTTCATGTCATTTGTGTTTTCTTAGCATCTGAGTGAGCATCAGCTCTGTCTCCAGGTTCTAGGTGTTAAGAAAGGAAGTACTTTGTTTTGCTACTGATGAAATGCATGGATGTCAGTGTTGGAACAAAGATTTGGAAAGCCCAACAGACTCCTTTAGGCAGTGTGATATGTTCAGGATGGAGACTTTTCCATAATGTGTTCTTACCCAATGTCTCTGGTCCTCAGGCTGATCTAATAAAATGCAACATCTCACAGATTAGTTGGCCATACTATGGTGTGTAAACACGAAGTATTCTTATTTTATTGTTAGTGGCCAGAAGTTTACCCAAAGGGCCAGATCTGTCTTCTCAGAAGATACACCTTAGATATTGGTGGTATAGAATGTCAGAGGAGAACAAAACCTTAGAGATCATCTCCTTGAGCCTCCTGGCTCACTGGGAGAAAGACTGAAACCTGGTCAGGTTAAAAGGGTCTCTTATTAGAGGTAGGAAAAGTACTAGAGTATGTTTTCCTAACCCTTGCATCTAAGTCTGCTAGAAGAGGAATAGGTAGGTCTTTAGTGACAAAGAAATGGCCGGGTGTTCCTGGCCCCCAAATCCTGCCCTTGGCCAGCACCCAGCCCTCTCTTTAGGTCCCTATGAAGTTATCTGTATAGACTCGGAGAACGCTAGGTTCTTGCAGCTCTCCTCACATCCCCACTGTTTTCACTCTGGGAGTCAAGCTGGGTAACCCCAGGACCAAAGGCTTTATCATCTATGCCTTTCCTTTCTGAGCCCCGATAAACATCTCTGCTTATGTTCCTTCAGTGGAAGAAAGGACTAATCCCTGCCAGCTTGGCTGTGTGACACAGGCAGGGTCTTGACAGCAGCTGAGAAGAGTTGGTCCCTGAGCCTGTGTATATAAGGTCACCTGCAGAGCTGAGGCATGGGCAAGTTTTAGTCATTAACCCCCACACCAAAAGTCGAGTGTTGAACTAGTTAGATTATGGACCAGCATCAGGATAATGATGAAATTTCTTGAAACCTGAACTCCTGCTAGATTTGGGAGCCAGTGGTCTAAAGACCATGTCCTTCATAATTTAGTTTCCTACTACAGTGTGGCTTGAATCACTTCTCTTTCTGCATCAGGGAATAAAGGTATTGAGTTAGAACCAGCCCTGCTTGTAGAGGCCACTGACTCTGATCATCACTTGACCTTTCCAGTTTCTGGAGAGATAGAATAAAGGTAGGCCATACCTTTGTTATATGGCCTGCAGCCTGTGCCCTTTTGAACTACCCCCAAGTCTCTGACTCGGTACAGTATCTTACAATCTGAACAATCCAGACTAGACAGCCTCCTCTCTGGACAGGCATGCATGGAGAAAATCTGTGGGGCTCGGAAGCCCAACAAAGCTACTTTAAAGAACAGCAAGGCCATCCCAGAGTCACATGGGCATATTAGTTCATATGTCCTACATTTGGATGCTATGAGAAGTAAAAGGTTCAGGAGGTCAGCAGCTGGATGTGAGCCAAAGGTCTCTTTGTAAAGATCCCATCTAGGAAAAATAACCCAATTTTTCTCCCTGAGGAAATATCTTAGGTGGTTTCCACGATGGCCTCACATTACACTCTCCAGTATGATACACACTAGCTATATATAACTGTTTAAAAGTAAATAAAATGAATGCATGCTGTTCCTAAGTTGCATTAAACACACACGCTCGTGCTCCATGGCTGCCTGTGTCCTCCTGGACAGCACAGATACAGAACTGTCCCATCGCTGCAGACAGTTCTGTCAGACAGCACCAGCCTCATCTGAGTATGCACCAAAACACAGTGAGAGTTGTTCCAGATGCAAGTTGGTCACATTCAAACGAATGGGGGTCCAATATCACAGACTTACTAAAACTATATTTTGTTTTATTTTATAAATCAGAGACAGTCTGGGCTTATGAAGTCAGAGAAATTTGTAGCATTCCAAATATTAAGTGCCAAGCCCAGGACTAATAACAAATGGGTTACATGAAAGGTTTTTGCTTAACCTCACTCATTTTTCACCCTAGATTGTCAGACTAGACCGAACAATGGAACAGATTGTCTTCCCAGTGCCCAGCATATGTGAATTTCTAACGAAGGAGTCTAAATTACGAATATACTACACTACAGAGAGGGATGAGCAAGGCAGCAAGATCAACGACTTCTTTCTGCGCTCTGAAGACCTCTTCAATGAAATGAACTGGCAGAAGAAGCTGCGAGGTAGGTCACAGCACTCTGACAGTGCTACAGAGAATTGCAGTTAGTTCTGGGTTTTCACCAGTCTGAGCTTAGTGGTGCGTTCCCCTCTGAGAAGAAGCATTGTGGGTGTAATTGGTGATACTTTCCACCCGTGACTACCAGGAAGTCCAAAGTAGAGTAGTAGTTGAGTAACTGATAAGTCCCCACCCTCCCACCCCCTAGGGTAGCAACTTCTCTGAAAAGGCTTCCTTCATGCAGCATTTGACTCCGTTGACTGGTAGCTCTGTAAGTTAGGATGCCTTTTTTGGTATCTTCATATAGAAAATCAAGGGGGTGGGGAAGCAGGCATTTGAGCTCACAGGATGGTTGACTTGGGCAGGAAATGCAGACAGCGTGATTGCTCATTTACTAGCACACCTGCTTGGGAGACTCTGGTGATTTCCCTCTTACATAGAAGCTCAGGTTTGACGCTAAAATCATTTATGGGCTGTGGAATCATTTGCCACGTAAGATGCATCGTTGCTCACCAGTGAGTCCCATTGAGAAACCCAGCCAAGTCAGGTTGAAATTGCTTGTCTAAGGCATGTTTATAGGGCTTCCCCAGAGGGTTTCTCTGCTGCTGGTTTTCATTAGGGTTTTAATGTGATCCTTCAGCACCAAAAGTACGCTTGGGACCAGCTGTTGTACCCAATTTAAAAGAGATCCTGCTTCACTTCTGTCTGTTAGTCAGGAGCTGAGTTTGTAATTTGAAACTTATGAGTCCAGCTCTAGCTGTGATGTTTTAGGCTCTTTCTGTGGGGGCAGATGGGATGGGGGAGCACTATATCCGAGGCCCTATCTGGGAGCTTTCATCCTCTCCTTGATCCCTGTCAATCTGAACAGGACTGGACCTGCCTCCTTCACCATGTGACTTTTCCTTGCTTTTCTCTGCACCTCACCATATCCCTAGATTCACTATGGCAGAGAGGGCTGTGCGGTCCCCCGTAGGACCCCCCAAAGGCTCTATTCCCAACACCTATACCCCTACTCCATTTGCACCCATCTCCAAAGGGCATCTTTATAGCACTCTGAAATACCATGCTGGGCTAAATCTGTCCTGTAGCAGATCTTTGTCTCATGTCTGCAGAGAGAGAAAACGTAGACCTTCAGCACATCATCACACAGATCCTCCTTGATAAAGACCTCAGTAAGGTGGGACTCCACCCAGGGTCGGGGTATCTTCACATACCACCGTGGGTTCCTTAAGATTTTCAGCTCAAGCATCCCTGTGAACATTGAAATTCCTACATAGCACCACCACCAGCACCAAAGTAAGGCAGACATGGACCCCATCCCTCCCATACTCATATTTCTAGGGCTAACATGACAGAGAGGGGAAAACTTCTTATTTATTGCTTTTGTCCCTTGCTGGGCTATTCTGTAATTGCAGCTTTAGGGGATAATCCTGAACTATTTAACTTTAGTCTTACCTTTATCAGTGTACAATAAGTGTCTGCTGACATAGCTAGGATATATTTCTCCTCTCAGAATTGTGTTATCAAACACATATATAATACATGCATTTTATAGGCTCCCCAAAAGACTGAGGAACCAACAAGAAGATTTTTCACCTTTTCTGGTGACTGAGCTGTCTGCTTCTTCCTCTTTTTGAGATGCTGTCTCCAGCATGGGATGGTAGGGGGAACTCATCTCTAAGGACGGGGGATATGAGTTCCGTTCTACTTCTTATCCTTGCTGGCTCTGTGGACCCAGGCTGGTGACTAAACTGCTCCCAGGCCCTCAACCTGAGATAACCTCATTGATGCAACTTTTCTAGAATGGCCATCTAATTTTTGCAAGATTTATAATGCATTGTAGCTCATGTATTCCCTTATGTGTCACTCTTTCTGTTTTCAAAAAAACAGTTTTTGTTTCCACGAAGCTTAAACGCAACTATAGTTGTCAACTGAACGATTTTAATTGGCTTCAAAGCTATCTGCTGGTAAGAGAGAAATTGAAAATAATAACCAAATTAAGCATGACTTGGATATTTAGGGAGAAAAGAAATATACTCATTAGAAGTGCAGTTAAAATAAAATACATTTTCCACTTCTAAGTGGCTTGTTTCTTTTCTAATAAGTCTGCAGGAAATATTTTTCTGGCTTATTCATGTAGCTGCTTCATCTTTTCCTGAATGTATCATTGAAGATGACCTGTGTTTTAGGAAATTGGTAGCTAGAACTCACTCAAAGCCCTAATGTTGCTTAGTATTTTCTTCTGCAGAAATTAAAAACCCAGTTGCTTTGCTTTCCAGAATCCCTCTCCCCTCTCTTCCACAACACACACCCACATGCGTACATATCTGCATTACACACACACACACACACACACACACACACACCCTTTGTAAATGCACATCCTCCTTCTGACCATCCCATTCTACCTGCATCTTCTAAAGATCATGGTTCTGGTGAAGACAAGACTCTGGGCTGTGACAACTACCAGGCAGAGGAAGGGAAAACTGAGGTAGAAGTGTACATGATGTTTTTGTCACTTGATGTTTTCCCTTACGGTTATCACACTCGCGGAAATAGAACTGGGAAATTCTGCTTATGCAAGTAACTGTGGAGTCCATGTCATCCAGAAAAGCCCAGGTCTTGAAAACAAACAACTAGGAAAAATTGTTACCTAGAGGTGCCCTGGGGGTAGTTATTTAAATGGTTTTACCTATCTGAGGCACTCTACCTTTTTACTGGAATGTGGTAAGTATACTGATCTAGCCAAATTTTAGCCCTAATTGGTAGCAAATGCCCTGCAGGGTATAGTAGGTAGTTCCAACAGTGTGAAAGCTATGACTCCTTCCTGCAGGAATTTCCCATCTGAAGGGGTAGACACCAGAGGCAATACCAAGCTGATTATGATGAGGCCTATAATCAGGGAATAAAAGGTTATGGAAGTGCGAGAAAAAGTGGGTTAGAAATAGCATCCTAGAGAGTCGGGAAGACTTGGATAGACCAAGTTGAGAGGTTGGGGCAAGGGTTCTCATGCTCCTGTAACAAATGACCACAACACTGAAGTTTACAACTACATAAACATATGAACTTATAATTCTGGAGCTCAGAAGTCTCAAAAGGTTTTCACTCGGCTAAAAGCAGGGTGTTGACAGAAAGTACTTCAGCTTCTGCGTGCTTCTGGAGGTTGACTGCAGTGCTGGGCTCCTGGCCCATCCTCCATCCTCCAGGCCAGCCATGCCCATTGAGCATTTCTCATAAGCTTCACTGACCCTGAGTCTCCCATGTCCCTGTTTCACTCACAAGGACTAACGAGTCCCCCTTTCTCTGTAAGAGAATACATTCACAGGCTCTGAGAATGAGGATGAGAACATTTGGGGTGGATATTATTTTTCCTATCAGATATATATATTAGTTGCTTTCTATCACAGATTAATCCCCCAAATTTAGAGGCTTAAAGCAAGGAATGTTGGTTTTCTCAGTTTTGGGGGGGTCAGGAAGTTGGGAATGGCTTAGGGGGATTGTTCGGGTTCAGAGTCATTAGGTTGCAGCTGAGATGTCAGCCAGGCTTCCCATCATCCAAATGCTCGCCTGGGCCTGAGGGGTCCACTTCTCAGTTGTCTCACATGGCCATGGGCAGAAACCTTTGTTTCTCTTCACCTTTAGTCCTGCCACCACAGCGGAGCCTTAACTTGGGAAATGAGATTGCCACGGGCCTCAGTTTCCCTCAATTATAAGATGAAGGATTTTAAAGTAGATCGTTGCTCTTAGCTGTACAACTGTACAGTTTGGAAATGTTCCCTGTTACCAAGTACATACATGACACAAACAATTATTAAATTACCTAGGAATCTTTTAAATTGTACCATAACCTTGTTTTGGATGGGTGCTTCCAAAGATTTGGCTGCTACTACAGGCATTGTTTTAGGGCCATTGGACTTGTCATTGGCTGCTGTTCTAAAATTAAATGATGACTTCACTGGGGAAAAAATACATGAAAGAGATTGATGCTTTTCTCTGGGGTGTGTGGGGAGGATATGTTGAATGAGACTCTCTTTTGGAAATTACCTCTGGTGTAGACACTGAAGTTACTCCTACCACATCTATTTTGTGTATCGTCCCAAGTATAAGGCACCACTGAAAAAGTTCAGAAGTAAAGGAGGCACCAGTGCACTCCAACAAAACCAGAGGTTTCTTGTTCTGAGAATGAGGATGTATGGAAAACAATGGATTAAGGAGGTGAAGGTATCAAGTGTCTCTTGCCCCTTTGTGATGTTCTGGTACTGCATTCTTTCTTACGTGGAGCCTTTGGGAATGTGAACTCCACTGCTGACCACCCGGTCACCCACTTGTACTCCTAGTTCCCTGCTCCTGAGAATGACTGTCAGACTTCAAGGAGATGACGAATGACTTGAAGTTGGGAAAGGAACCATTGTCTTACTTTGGGCACCAGTGAGTTAGTGGAGCATTTTGAGTTAGGAAAAAATGTAGGAATGGTATCAGTCCTAATCTGAGGCCTAGCTGGGCCAACTCTGATTGTTGTGTCTCCCTGACATTTCTGAAAAATCTCATTAAATTCTTGGGTCTGAGCATCATCTGGTCCTGGATGCCTGGGGGGACCAGCAATGCAGTGTGTGAACTCCAAGTAACCCTGAGATTCGATAACTGGTGGCATTGACTGGGGCATGCAGGGATTTTAGATGGTCCAACATTTCTCCTCTTCTTCCTTGTCTCCCAGTGTATCTTCTGTTCCAAGCAGAAATGAAACAGTTCAACATTAGTATGTGCCAACTTTAGAACAAATGATCACTTTTACTGTTGTTGTGAAAACCAAGAACAAAAGGGGGCTTGTGGGGGCCCAGCAGGAGGAAGGGCCATGCTGAATTCCAGTGCTGTGACACATGGCCTCCACTCTCACATGGCTCTTCTCTGTTTCCACAGCCCAGCCCGTCCTGTACTGGTGTGCCCGCAACATGTCTTTCTGGAGCAGCATTTCATTTAACCTTGCTGTACTGATGAATCTACTCGTGGCATTTTTCTACCCATTTAAAGGAGTGCGAGGAGGTACCTGTGTCTCTCATTTCAAGACAACAGCTAGAAGCAGCAGGCAGGCTGTGACTGGCATCTTGACTATTGTCCTTGCAAGTGCTAGTGCCGTAGTTAGGGTCCCACTTATCCATTATCACATGTGATAAGATTATAGCTTTTACCCAGATTTAGTTTTAAATCTAACTTAAAATAATTTTGGTTTTGCATCAATATATATTTTAACTAGGCAAGAAAGAGAAACTCCCAAACCTGTGAGAGGTTATCTCAGCCCCTTTGTTTCATATGTGGGGCGACTGTGTGTCAGAGGAGTTGAGAGATTTAGCCAAAGGCACACAACTAGTTAGTGGCACAGCTAACCCTAATACATAGATATTTTGATGCTCAGGCTGTTATGTATACTTCTAGCACTGATTTTAGACTAAAGACTTTGCAAAAAACTCTTGGAAATATTTTTTTCTTTTGCCAGAGGTCAGAGGGGAGGTAAGATCTGAGTGACTGCAGACTGGACATCCTTGAACGTTTAGTCTGCTCAGAGCTGCCTGCATTGTTCAGATTTCCCCCACCCACCATCTCCTTCCCATCATCCACATGTGCATTCTACTCATTCTGCTGAGAAAAAGCAGACAGTTCAAAAGGCACACTTTCCTGTTGGGGCCCTTGATTTGCAAAGGGCATTGGAGAAGTATTCACACTTGTGGGATTCTGGTGGCAGGCATTAAAAGATCCTTTGCTGTTAAATATCTGTTAACATATCTTTGCTGTTAAATATATTTTCTTTCTTTCTTTCTTTGTTGTTGTTGTTGTTTTGCTGTTTCTTTGTTTGCTTGCTTTGTTCTTGCAGTGTTAGGTATTAAATCTAGGTCCTCGTGCATGCTAGGCAAGGCTCTACCACTAAGCTAAACCTTCAGCCTTTTCTGATCCCGCTACAGCCTCCAGGGAGGTCTACTTTATACCTAAAATTTTCATCAGAGCTTTTTTGGCCCATCATTTCATCTATTTAACACCCTTCCAGGAGCTTGTATAAAACCAATAGGATAAAGAAACCCAAAAGGGAGGCACAAAAGGAGTGCAGGAATAACTTTGAGGCTCAACGTGTAGGCTTAATAATGCACACGTAGATGTGAGCTGTGTATATGAATGCATCTAAACACAGATCTAGGGGACTTTTCTTCCAAACGCCACGTCAGGAAACACAAACACTTATGTCTGAAAAGGTGTGGTAGGAACATAAGACTGCAAGATTTTTTTTCTGTGTGGATGGATACCTTCCCTGAGCTGCTGTCAGCAAAGCTGTGAGTAATAAAGGGGTCAGAGCAGAGCTGTGTGCTATGACAGGGCCAGGCCCACTCTCACCTCGGAGAAGTTGTTAATGCTTATTGCAGCAGATTATTCAGCCATCTCTTTGGTTGTGTTTTGAGTTACCTTGCACTTAAAACAATATTTAAACCCTTTTTATTATTCACCTTGACAATTTTCTTCTCCGGTCATCTGTGGCAGCATCCAGGACAGAGTCAGAGGATGATGAGTTGATAGCTCCCTACCCTTTGGGCCTGGCTGTGCCACTCTGCCTCTGGAATGGTCACTTCAGTTATTCCTGTTCTTTTCCTCATTACTGGATGCTTATGTCGAGCCAGTGGTTGTAAGGTTTGGTATGGCTTCAAAAAATTCCTGTAGAGTTTGGGAAAAATTGTTGTCAACCTAACCAGGATTGTCTGCAGCGTACTGTTTCCTCCCCATCACAATCTGAGACCAACCAAATGAGATATCTGTGAAAGAGTCCTTCAGACTCTAAAATGGAAAGTTCTGAATATGGCATCAACTATTGCTGATTGTGGGAGTCAAAACTTCCTCTTTAGGAATCATGGGCTTCAGAACTTCATGTTCCTGTACTAAAGGGGAAGCAGCATCAGATCTCCTGAGAGAGATGGGCGGTCACTCAAACTAAGTGTGATCTGACCTTTTTATTATAGTGACTGAAGTAATTTCAGACACATCAGTTCACCCTTGAGGGGCTTTTCTTTTCCTTTTGTTGACGGTATTTGCTATACTGTCCACTAACCCTTTTCAGAGTGAGGGTTGTATTAACCCTGAGTAAAAGTAATATCTGGTTTGGTGACCCAAAAGTATTTTCTGAGATCAGTATTTGTTAGGCATTAGAGAATTCAACTTACTGGTAGAGTGTTTGCCTAACATGTTCAATGCCCTGCATTTAATCCCCAGCACTGGGGTTTATGATTTCTTATATCCTAAAATCATGATTTCCAAAATGTCCTCTTACATGTGTATAATGATGTTATAGTGTATTCTAATGTGGTTCTGTGGCTTACAAGATTTGTGGCTGCCAAGAACAATAGTGGCCTTAAAAGCTCCTTTTTAAAAGTATCATTTCCTACCCTTTATTTCAGAACTGATGAACATAGGGTGTTTCAAGAGCATGGCATTTGGACAGATTCATATTGCTTTGGATTTGTAAGCATGCCATGGTGATTCCAGCAAATGTATTATTGCATTTAAAATTTTTTTACTATTGAAATTTTCATATATATATATAT
>NW_022900940.1:13285459-13289912 GCF_012274545.1 Fukomys damarensis
ATATATATGTGTGTGTGTATATATGTATATATATACATGTATATATATATATGCATGTATATATATTGTATATATATACACACATACATACATATATATATGTAAACAGTATAATGAACTGCTACTACCTATCAGCTTTAGCAGTTAGCATTTTTTTCAAGAATTTACCTCAATGGTCCCAATGCCTGCCTCACAGACACAAGGTCCCAAGTTCAATCCCCAGTACCCAGAAAAAAAAATAGCATTTTTCCAGTGTTATCTATCCCTCAGTTGTATTTTCTGAAACATTTTGAAAAAGTTTAGACATCTTGGTATTTTTGACCATAAACATTTCAGTGTGCCTCTCTAACTTAAAAGCATATTTTAAAATATGTATAATCACTCTGCTATTATCATATCTAACAAAACTTACCAGTACATCCTGTAATAGACTTCCAAATTCAGATTTCTCCAGCTGTCTCAAAGATATCTTTTGAGAGTTGGTTTTTTGGACGCTAGCACTATTTTGTAACAATGCTTTTATACTAGGAGGCAGCAGATTCTACACTGGCCTTTTCAGGATTTGGGTGTATGCATTATACTGGTCATGTTTATTAATCTGAGATATTAAGCATTAGTTTAAAATAGGGATTAAGTCCTAAATAAAGTAAAAAGTCACCCAGTCTGGGAGCAAATATGCAAAAAGTCTATATCTGATAAAAGGCTTATTCCAAAATGCATAAAGAACTCTTAAAACTCAGCAATAAAGTGACTGACTCATTAAAAGAATGGGCAAAATATTTTATTAGACAGTTCTCGAATGATATTTAAGAATAGGATGTTTTAATGGTCTAGCACTTGCCTAGAACGCATGAGGCCCTGGTTTCAGTCCTCAGTACTAAAAAAGAAAAAAGAGGAGAAATAGAAATAGAAATGATCATTAAGCACATAAAAGAATGTTCATTGCTTGTTGTCAGGGTCCCAACTTAAATAAGGAAAGGTTTATTTTGGCTCATGATTTTAGGGAATTCAGTCCGTGGTCTATGCACCAAGGCAGAATAGCATGGTGGAAGAAACCTGTTCACCACCTAATGGCCAGGAAGCAGAGAGGGATGGGAGGAGAAAGGATGTGAATACACCCTTCCAAGTCACATCCCCAGGGATCCACCTCTCAGAGTGAGACTTCGGAGGAACATTTTCATCTAAACCATGTCTAAATTAAAGCAACAGTGACAGAGTGATATAAAACTACTAAAATGGCTGATTTTAAAAGATTGACAGCCAGGTGTGGTGGCTCACATCTGTAATCTCAGCGCTCAGGAGGTTGAGGCAGGAAGATTGTCACAAGTTGGAGGCCATCCAGGGTGACACAGTGTATTTAAGGCTAGCCTGGGCTACATAGCAAGACTGTGTCTCAAAAACCAAAAGAGGAAGAGTATTCGTGATGGCATGGAACAGTGGCACTGTCTCACGCTGCTAATGGGAAGACAAGATTGTACAGTCACTCTGGAAAGTATGATATAGTGTCTTATAAAGTTGCATATACTTAGGACCCAACAATCTCTTTCCTTGTATTTGTCCAAGAGAAATGAAAACATCTCTGCTCCAAGATTTGTACTTGAATATTCTTAGTAACATTATTGGTAATAGCTCCAAACTAGAAATAACTCATATGCATTGATTTTTGAATGGATAAGTTACAGTGTATCTATACTGTGGGATATTACCCAGCAGTAAAAAGAATGAAATACTGATTCACATAATAAGCCAGATGATTCTTTAAAATGTATTAGGTGAAAGAAGTCAAACACAAAAGATTACCTACTAATTGATTATTTTTTCATTTTTTATGAAACTCTAGAAAATGAAAGGCAATAGTGACAGCAGAGTGGTCACCTGAAGATAAATATAAGACAAGGCATCCACTGCAGAGAATCCCAAGGAAGTTTTTTAGGGTGATAATTTCTATATCTTGGCTGTTGTAGCAGTTTTATGTGGTAGTTGCATGACTGTACAAACTGCCTAAATTCACTGATTTTACAGTTAAATTGTGTGGAATTTTAGTATCCTCTAGCCATTTTGCTCCATCACCTTGGGGAAAATATGTTACCCAAGATTTAGTTTCCTTCAGAGTAAAACATAGATACTAGTCCTGCCGCATAGGATGGTTGAGTGGACTGACTGATAAGTGGTGATCAGCATAAAGGCGCTGATAGGATGGCTAACAGTTGTTAATGTGCAGAGTGAAACGCAGGCCTTGGTAATCACTTTTGATGATCAGAAAAATTTGTCTCCTTATGCCCATTTCCATTTTCATCTGTCTGTGTGGTTCGCTGGCTGGCTCTTTTTTTTTTTTTTTTTTCCTGGTACTAGGATTTGAAACCAGGTCCTTCACCCTGAGAGCTACATCCCCACACTTTTTTATTTTTTGACAGGGTCGTGCTAAGTCACGAAATTGTCCAGGCTGAGCTCAAATTTGTAATCCTCTTGCCTCAGCTCCCAGATTGCTAGGATTGTAGGTGTATACCACCATGCCCAACTCTGTTTGCCTATTTCTAATCAGCTTTTCCTTTTGATGACTTTCAAAAGGGGCAGAGGTAAGTGTCTGGGTCTGGGGGGAACAGTGTTAGAGAGAAAATGTGTCTTGGCAGGCACGGGCTCTTCTCGAGGAGGAGCTGTCGTCTGCCACGTCACCTCTCCCTGGACAGTGCTTCTTTCACAGCCGTTCTGGAGAAGTGAAACTCCTTTATATAAGTGGCCTTAATCATGTAGTGCTTCTTGTTTACATCTGAAGGAGACTCAAGAAGTGAGAGCATTTGCAATAGGGGTGTTTTATTTTTTTTAATGAGTGTTGTACAGAACTGTATTTTTAGCCATGTTGGCTCATGTTATATAACCAAGCCATCCCGTGGGACGCTCTAAATAGAACTTGCAGTAGCAAGAGATGGCAAAAACTGGTAGAAGTACTTTGACTGTAGGCATAATCTAATTGTAGGATGATGCTCATGATACGGAAGTTGCCTTCCTCCTTCGGTTTAAACACATCTGATTCAGGCAAGGGACTTGCAGCTTTCCTGTGCATACTTTGAATAGAAAGTAAATTGAGACTTCTTCCCTAAGAAGGAGTGCTTACACATGTGTGAGTTGTGTTTATTGAATAAGCATGTGATGAGAGCCAACTGGGGACCAGGTAGTACTTCCCTCAGAGAATTTGGAGTAGAGAGAGACAGACAGACAGACACAAGTAAACTTACCTTTATAAAATAGTTTGCTATAGGAATGAGCAGAAAGCATGGGAATAGGGAGAAGGAACAGACCACCTGTCATGTTTCTGTGGGGAGGAAGGGGATGAGGAGACTTCCCAGTAGTCTCTCTAAACCTAAGGTTTGTATGAAGGGGAGAACTTCCCAGGTAGAAGAGACATGCACGATGGCTTGGAAGTCAGAAAACAGTGACATCACTGGTTATGTCTGGGGCAGAGATTTGGGATGAGAGTTGGGGCAAGAAAGGCCAGAGAAGTGACTGAAAAAAAAATGTACACCTGCCTTCATTTGTCACCTAAGATGGCACAAAGACACTGAGTTGTGAGAACCCTGCTTTGTCTTTCCAGGAACATTAGAGCCACACTGGTCAGGCCTCCTATGGACAGCCATGCTCATCTCTCTGGCCATTGTCATTGCTCTTCCCAAGCCACATGGCATCCGGGCCTTAATTGCTTCCACAATTCTACGATTGATATTTTCAGTTGGATTACAGCCCACATTGTTTCTGCTGGGAGCTTTTAATGTAAGTATGAATATCTTCATAGCCACTTTTCTGTTTGTGGGTAAAGAGGAACTTGTTGCATCCTGGTTCCTGGTATTTGGGCATTTTGTCCTGTGCTCTCCCACCTACCCCCAGTACTAAGAATTTATGGCCTAGAACATGCTAGCAAGTTCATTACCACTAACTACATCCCCAGCCCTGTTTATTCTGTTTTGAAACAGGACCTGACTAAATTGCCCAGGCTGTCTTTGAATTTGGAATTCTCTTCCCTCAGCCTCCCAAATATATATGTGGGATTTCAGGCATGTGCTACCATACGCAGTCTGGCCTATGCTTTCAGTACAGAAAAAAAATGTTGCTTGGGTCACCCGTTAAAATAGCAGATGCAAGAGATTGCAACAGGCACATCTCCCTCTTGACCTTCTAAGGGTGCACTGGGCCCCGTAATGCACTATTCATACCTTGAGATTCTCATTTTTAGGGGGTGTCTCTCTCAGGAATGAGAGAGCAAGAGTAAAACCAGTTGAGATTTAAGTTAGTTCTGCCAATCTGAACAAAGGTGTTTTGGGAACAAGTGCAGAGGTAAAAAGACATTCAGGAGCAGTTATTTAGAAGTCAATGGTGGGCTGGGGATTTAGCTCAGCAGTTCGGTGGCCTGCCTTGCAAGCGCAAGGACCTGAGTTCAGTCCTCCGGTACTAAAAAAAAAAA
>NW_022900940.1:13290860-13318008 GCF_012274545.1 Fukomys damarensis
ACTAAAAAAAAAAAAAAAAAGAAAAAGAAATCAATGGTGACGTGGAAATACTGCTTCACTACAGTTGAAGGATAGGAACCAACTTATATGTGTTGGATGATTCTTAAGAAATGAAGGTGGCTGGCAAATCATGTATTTTAGGAAAATTTCCTGGTGGAGGAAAGGAGAAAATTTGAACCTGTGGAAGCACTGTGGGGAATCTAAAAGTGTCTTCCAGAAATTATAAGAAAGCAGAGATCCTTCTATAAAAAAGGAGGCAGTACTGCAAAATAAGAGTAATATATTCATCCCCAAATGGGTATTCTGATGACAAACGCAGCAAGGACTCTAGCACAGAGACCATGTTGAGAAGTTAAGCTTAACTGGTGGCAACAGAGTTGAAGTTTGTCTCAAAAAATGGTAAGGGCTGACCAGGAAGCAGACACTGAGACAAGCATTTTGGTTTGGTCTTGTAGGCCTGTAGGCCAAAGCTGAAGAGTGAGAAAGCCCAAGTTGTGATAGAGAGTTGAATCTCATCTCATCTTTGGTTCTGTAGTAAGGCGGTGGGAATCAATTTTGAACAAGTCACTTGGGGCACTAACTTTTAAGAGAATGCAGTTGGACATCATCCTCAGGTCCACATTTCCACAACGTGTTCCAGGTTTATGAATGTTAGGTGAAAAGGGGAGTTCAGTGGTCCAATAAGTGTGGGAAGTGCTGGGATAAGGAAGGCTAAAGGTTTTTATGTTGGTGCTGTTGTTTCATTTTGTTTTTTTAACTTGAGGACTTCTCAGAGACTTTAATATTCCAGTATGAATTATGGGTCTCCAAGAAAGAGAAAGGCCATACTTGTTTTTCGCAAATTTAGTTGCCTGCAGTTAATTGAAAATACCACTTAGTTAGTTTTGTATAGAATAAATGTTAGGAAATTCTGTTCCTAGCAGTGGGAAGTGCCTGCAGGGTTTTTGAGCCAAGAAATGATACTGCCGAAAGTATTCTTCAAGAAATTCCTTTCCTTCATGTCTCATGGACTCAAGTGGGAGAGAATGGAAGCAGCGAGGTCTTTGTGGGTCCTAGGGTACTTTTTATCAGGTGTGAAAAGCCTGGCACAGTGTAGAAGTAAGAATGTCAAGGTTGGAGACTTACCCCGACAGCAACACAGGTCCTTTTCTCTAGGCAGAGGATGTTTTATCTTTGCTGTGTAATAAAGCAAACAAATACAATTCCAGATTTCTAGTCATGAACCACTGGGAGAAGAATAATGTCACTGATGAAAGTCATGAGAAGATCAAGTTTTCAGGGGGAAATACATAAAAATTGTTTACTTACTGGACTTGAGGTGACAAAACAGACCATTAATGTTGCTCTGGCATTTGAAAATCAAGGACCACAAATAAAAAGAGGAAGTGCAGAAGTGGAGGGGGACGTGGCTGTAACCTACAGCAAAAGGAAGCTCTTATTTGAGGTGACAAAACAGACCATTAATGTTGCTCTGGCATTTGAAAATCAAGGACCACAAATAAAGAGGAAGTGCAGAAGTGGAGGGGGACGTGGCTGTAACCTACAGCAAAAGGAAGCTCTTTAAGAAGGAAATACAAGACGGATGGATTGGCTGATAGGTGGGCGGGTGACTGATAGAGAAAAAATTTCATTAGCTCAGAGCTCATCTCTCTGGGCTGAATAATTCTTTTTTTCTCTGCCCTTTAATCTCTGGCCACAGTTATCACTTTGTAACATAAGTCACAGGTGGTTAAGAATAAAACTAGACAATTGCCATTTATGATAATGAGGGGGACTAAACGTCTATGATAAATCTTTTAGAGAAGATTTTTTTACATCACAGAGGGAGATAGTGGGAAAAGGAAAAGTAGCTGTAGACAAACGGAGGAATATTAGAGGTCTAAGGATGGGGAGGAGCTGTAAGGAGGATGGGGTAGTGAATGTTTCATGCTTTAGGGATCTGGGACAGAGGCTCAGAGTATACAGGTATAGGGGAAGGTACAGGGTTACCCTGGCAGAATCCCTCAGAGACTCTACAAGAGCTGCTTCTATGAAGAAGTGAAGCTGGAAGCTGAATCGAAGAGTAATCAAGCAGTCAGTAGCAAATAGGAACGGCAGGATGAGACCATAAATAGGTGATGTTTTCTGGGGAAGTAATGGAAGTTAAAAAGCAGAGTAGAACCAAGTGAAACGGATTTATTGCCGGTAAAAATGGCAGGAGTCTGGGCGTCTTTAAGGTCTTTTAATGTCAGCCAGAGAGTCGCCGTCCCCTCGGCCACCTCTTTGCTTTCTTTCCCAAAGTCCATCATATGGATCATCCAGAGTGAGTGATGCTTTCCTATTCTGTCAGAGACCGTCACCAGAGAAGGTGAGAATAGTGGAGCAACCTGGCAGATCACATGTTTAGCCTGAAAGAGACAGAAGCTCTCTCTAGATGTCTTTCTCCCGAAGCCCATTGCTGAAGCTCCCTTAAACTGACCTACCAGATTAACTGGCAGAATTTCCCCTGCACCTGTGGCTGAGGAAGCTTGGGTATTAAAGATGATTTTGCCAAGTGCATCCAAAGTGCTTTCTTTTTAGCCTTCTGATTCAAGTTTTTCTGTCACCATGTTGGAGGTGGACTTCAAGGAGAGCCGTTTCTGTCAAGATGGGGTTGAATTAGGACACCTTCAGTTGCGAATGTCAGAACCCTACTTCATGATGGCCTAAGCAAAAGGAGAAAATGATTTGATTTATTCTGACCAAGAAATCAAAAGCCGGGCTTTATGTGTAGCTGAATACAGGGACTCCAGCAGTGGTGTCAGGGTCCAGTCTCTCTCTTCCCGCCTTTGGGCTCTGTGTCCTCTGCCTGGGGGTACTCTCGGGAGCAGTCGTGTGGCTAGAGCAGTGATGGTGAACCTGTGGCACTCGTGCCACAGCTGGCTGTTTATTTTCACTGAGAGCTCTGAAAGGGTCACCATCACTGCGCTAAAGGATGCCCAGAGCTCATGTCCTCTCGAGTTGCAGTCCCAGGGAAGAGCTCAGTGGATTTCATTGGCTCCACTGGTCATATGTCTATCCCTGAATAATCATCATACCCTAAAATATACAATATTATGATAGGCCAGAATGAAGCTCCACGTAGACCTCAAGAACTAATTCTTGGAAAGGGATGGGTCCCCAAAGGAAAAATTAAAAGTTATTCCCAAAAGAAAGGGCAGGGAACAGAACTTATCCTAATATTCCTTACTTTTCTTTCCCAAGAAAAATCGTATTTTCCTTGTGATAGAAACAATTATCTGGTTCTAATTAAATTTGAATTCTGTAGTGCCTAGAGTGTAACAAATTCACAAAACACTTTTAGTTATGCTGATCACAGAGTTCATGGATAGAGGTGACTTCTGTGTTTGACTAACTCATATAAGAATGTTAGAAATGATTCATATCTCGTTTTGAAAATCATAATCACAGTATGTATTAATTTTGTTTTTGCCATATACAAATGCTAGTTGACTACTGTTGCACAAGAACTTATTTGACTAGCGTGCAATTTGTAATATGCCTGAAAAGCAAAGTAATGAAATGACTTGGAGCTGCAGAATGATTCTGGGCAGGTTTGCTGGGCACTCGGTGCAGAAGGAAGCTTTTGTCCAGATGTGCTGGATGTTTTTGCGTGAGAATCTCCCCGAGTCCTCGCACATAGTTTGACTTTATCTACACTGTCTGACTCTTCCTGTCATTGTTCTCAGGTCTGCAATAAAATCATCTTTCTGATGAGCTTTGTGGGCAACTGTGGAACATTCACCAGAGGCTACCGGGCCATGATTCTGGATGTTGAATTCCTTTATCATTTGCTGTATCTACTGATCTGTGCCATGGGGCTCTTTGTCCATGAGTTCTTCTACAGTTTGCTGGTGAGTACCAGGTACTGAGCTGTTTGGTGTGTGGAGAACTAGGAGAGTGTCCTGTGTCCTCTCTCATCTCATAAAAAATACCTACTGTGTGGTTCAGGAAAGGTTTCTTTGTGTGCAGCTTGACTTCCCAGACATGACCAGAACTTACAAGGGCAGTGTTTTTGAAACTTAACTACCTACAGTTCCCATGTGATCCATTTCTTAATGGAACTATGCAGATCTAAGGCTAGGAGCTACTTTCAAAGCATCAAGGCTCATGATATTGAGTGTGATCTGTCCATTGATCAGGAAACCTTTTCATTAGAAGTTAATTTGTTCTAACTCAGCTAAGTGGTTAAGGTCTTGACAGTTTATACAGTGGGTTGGTTCTTTGCCTTGCTTCTGGGCAGACTTTTAAATTATATATCAAATAACTCCTTACTGTCCTGTTGTAGTTGGAGGAAACCTAGACCTGTAGAATTCAAAATAAGAAACCATTTCCTTGTCCATACATAACATGACAGGAAACATAGCACTGACTTACTATAAAGAGACTAGAAGTATGAAAATGTGAGAATAAAAAATGACCAAAGCCTCAGTGTTGACTTAGAAAGGGGATGGATTTAAAAAAGGTGAAGCAAGGAAGGTTCTTTAGGCAGATGCTTTTCATATGATTTCTGGGCTGGTTCTTCATCGCTCTGTACCTCAGTTTCCCCATCTACATAATATGAGATGATCACAAATAACAATGAATGTTTGAACTTTAAAGTGTCATTACAGTAAAAGACACATTGCCAGTATTCCCCCTCCAAATATTCCCCCTCACTTCAAACTCATTTATCTTACCATTTTTGCCACTTTCTGAAGCAGCTCTAGAAGTCCTCTTTTGTGCCTGTATGAGGTAAAAAAATGTGAATGCTGCCAAGTGTTATCCCACGGGAAGGTAGGCTTGTATAAATCCACCATCTTCACCACATTTAATACCTTGTGACTTCTGGCTCTTCCCCAAAGTCAAAATGACCATGAAAGATAATATTTTGAGTCGATGTGGGACATTGAGGCGGCCACAAGAGTACAACTAAAGACATGAAAGAGGACTTCTAGAACCACTTCAGAAAGTGTCAGCAAAGATGGGCTAAGTGTGTTTGAAGTACAGAGAAGTATTTGAAGGTGATTAATGGCATTATTACTTTTACTACAGTAATTTTTTAAAAATCTAATACTCATCATATTTTTCAATCGTACCTTGTTCTACCTCCTTCACAGAGCTGTCATAGAAATTATATGCAGCTGTTCCTGTCAAAGTCTTAGAATAGCAGAGCCATAGAAACGCTAGCTGTTACTGTCTTTGTCATCCTCTGTTTCCTCTGTCATCCACAACACCATAAAGAATTCACTAGGATTAGCTTATTGCATTAGTGGCAAATATTGGCAGGCTAAATGGAATGGATTATTTTCCCTCACTTTAAAATAGGTCTAGCTATGCTTTGGGATTTTAGTCAAAGAGATCTCAGGATGTCCTTATGATTGTCATCATGAGGCCGGTTTTGTTCATTCTGCGTCTGAAATCTTTAGAACCCTGTATGTGTTTCTGAGCCATTCCGTGTCATGTGGTAATGTCCTTGGATAGGGTTCTGGCTTGTGAGTTGGGGAGACCCACATCTGCCAGTCCAGCAAATTCCTGTCCTCCCTGGCCATCTGTCTGCAGAGACAGGAGAGTTTCTTCAGATAATTCCATCTGTCCCTGGTAGTTTGGCTTTTCCTGCTCTCTTCCTCCGGGTGGCTTCATTTACTTTTCTATTCATTTGCATCCTTTTGTGGCCATTTGCAGTGCCAGCCAGAGCCATTGCTAGATGCAGCAGACAGCTTAATGAGATACCAAAGGCCCCACCTCACAGCCGCACAGTCCAAAACATAGTGGTTACTACCGTTTATTGAGTGTTCATTGTATACTCTTGCCCTATCCTCTCACTGTCCTGTGAAGTACATGGTTCTTCAAATTATAGCCAGGCAGACCGAGATCTGGCACGTTGGCCTTGCTCCAAGTCAGAGTCAGTAAGTGGCACAGCAGCTTGGTCCCCCAACTCTGTTGTCCCCTGAGTCCTAACCACCTTCCATCTGAGTATGTGAGAAGCTAGTGCTTCACCCTGCACTTTGCATCTGTGCTCTCGGGTCTCTCACCTGTCTCAGGATGATGAAGAGAAGCTTCCAGTGCTATTACCTGGGCTCAGTTCATTTTAGAAAAATGTAGTAGGGTTAGTTAGGCAGCCTAGATTGTAGTGGATGCCTTTCCTTTGTGTTTCTGGGGGTTCTCTCAGCCCTGTGAACCTTGGCTTGTCTGTGCCTCAAGTCATATTTCCCTTTTAGTGTTAAAAGCAGTGCTGAACATGTCTAGTGAGAGCCATAGATACAACATTGAAACTTCAAATTACTCCACAGGGAAGAAAAGCCTGGCAACCAAAAGAAACTGGGTTTCTGGAAAAAGAAAGGGATCTCCAGGAGAGAATACCCATGTCTGCTGGGTTATAAGAGCTTCCTCAATGGCAGCAGGCCCAGAGGAAGGGAGGGTAATCTGGTAGCCTGATTAAAAAGTGCTTGGGGCCCTCCTGGAGACTGGCTGGACTTGGTCTCAAGCCTGCATTCAAGTTGTGTCCTAAGGAAAATATTAACACTGGAGGAGAAAATGTGCAAAGTTCATAAGCAGTTAACAAAAGGGGAAATCCAGATGGTCAGTAAACACGGAAAAATGTCCATTCTTACTACTAAACAAAGACATGCTAAATAAATCAACCATGTGATTCTGGGCTTTACCTATGACATGCAAAAAAGTTAAAAAAGCATGATGGTGCCCCCTTACTGGTGGTAGTGAGGATAAAATGGACATAATTCTGTATAAGTGCTGAGCATAAACTAATGTAGCTTGTCTGGGTGTAGCAATGGGCAATATGTTTCTATTACAACACATGTCTCAAAGTTTCCATTTCTGGAAATTAATCAAAAAGAAATATCTAGATCATTATTATAGAGACATGTACAGAGGTCTTCACCACAGTATTATTTATGATAACATATAGTTGAAAACATCTTGGCTATTTTTGATAAAAGCGATACTGGTTATGTTGTGTTTTTTCCATAGCAATCAAATAGTAGATCATTTTTGACAAGCAAACATTCATGGCTATTGGGTGCAAGACACTGGCTACATGCCAGTATTGTGCTATAATTTTTTGTAAAGTGTTGTATGGTATATACTACCTCTTTTAAAAATGAGAAGGAAGTAACTTGTTGAGTGGATGTTTTTAGATGATAAAATTATTAGCAATATTTTTCTTTGTGCTTACCCATGCTTTGCAAGTTTTTTTTTTCCCCCATTGGAAATGTGTCGTTTTTTAATTAAGGGTTCCTTCATATAAATAACACATGTTCATTGTTTTGAAATCAGAAATTATAGATGAATCGAAAAGAGGAAAATGTCACTTTTCATTTCTATTATTTGGGGCTGTGTACTCTCCGTGGCTCTTAAGTACAGGACAAAAAGAACCTTTTGTTTGTTATGTGAAGGTACTCTTACCTTGCTACTTTGGATTGAGTTGCTGGAAAATATTTAACCAACATTACCAGCAATTCTTAGCCTTTTGTACTCTTCTATTGACTAAATGCCTCTTCTTGCTTCCTTTCAAGGATCCTGCCTCACCTGCTTTCATTCAAAGAAACAGTTTCAGGAACAGATTTGTGATAGAGAGACAGAAAAGCTAATTGACCAGAAAATGACCTCAGATACAAACTTCTATATTGGAAGAGACTCAGAGCTCAACTGGTTCAGTCCACTTATGTTACAGATGAGAAACTGGAGGTCCAGAGAGGTTAGATGGCTTGGTCAAAATCTTGCAACAAATTAAAAGCAGAGTAAGAAGCCAGACCCCTTTCCCTTGGCTGACTTCTGTGTGCAAAATCATGCCCAAAAGCCACAGCAGAGACCAAACCTTCAGGAGAGGATTAGATGTCAGTACAGAGACTATTAAAAATGAGACTGTACCAGGCCAAATGTTTCATGCCTTCAGTCCTAGATACTCCAATGCTGAGGCGGGAGGATCGTGAGCTGGAGGCCAGTCTCTGCAGCATAGTGAGACCCCACCAAAAAACAAGCCAAAAAATTTCAATTCTAAAAGTAACCCCAGAGGAGTTCCCTCCCATTGCTCACTACCACTCTCTCAGTCAAACAGCTATGATTGTAGTTCTTGGAAAATCACCATCAATTTCCCATACCTATGTGGTGCCCCCTCCTCCCCAGGTATCCTGCATTTCACATAAAGCAGCTTCTGTAGAGACCAGGTCCCCTGGCAGAGAACAGGCCTGAATTGGGAACATACCCCTTCTAGAGGGAAGGGGAGGAGAGTAAGGGTTTAAACTTACTGGTGTGTCACTACCACACACACCCCTGTCAAGTACTATATGACTGTGCCTCCGTCTCTTCATCAGAAAATTGTTAATTACCATTTATTGTTCTTACTCAGCATATAAGTCTGTTAATATGCTAAATACCGTGTACATGGCCTGTGTATACTTCATAAGAACTACATATCCACCAGTATGTAAATGAAGAAATTGAGGCTCAGGGGTCAGGGACAGCACCTAACCCAAGATCATAGTGGCCTTTCGGTAGCTCAGCTAAGATGTGAACTTATATTGACCAGCTTTCCCCTTCATACTTGGCTCCAGGAGGGCAAGAACCAGTGTCCTGGCCCTTAATAGAAACACAATAATTATATCCTAAAGGAACGTATGCCAAGACTCTTAGCACTTAGCTCTCTAAAACTCACATGTTCTATTTCCAGGACTTGTAACCATCTCTGTGTACCACTTGAAGTTGTTTCTGTTTCCTGGCCCTTCTGTGTTTATTTTTCCACTCTTTCAGCATCTCAGTTTTCCTTGTGAGGATGGGCAGGGCGTTAAGTGTTAAATCATGTGTAATGTTTTTGAGTTTTCAAGAGTTTGAACAGTCTATAAACCATGTTTTCATGATGAGATACTGATGTGCTTCTAATGTGCAGAATTTCTTAAAAATTGTCCTATCATCTTCTTTTTGTTTTTGAAGCTTTTTGACTTAGTGTACAGAGAAGAGACTTTGCTCAACGTCATTAAAAGCGTCACCCGCAATGGACGGTCCATCATACTGACAGCAGTTCTGGCTCTGATCCTGGTTTACCTGTTCTCAATCGTGGGCTATCTTTTCTTCAAGGACGATTTTATCTTGGAAGTAGATAGGTTGCCCAATGAAACAGCTGTTCCAGGTGGGTTTGGGATCTTTGATCTTTTTTAATGTTAAGGGAATCGCTCCTGATTATTACTGAAGGAAAAAAAATAATGACTTCAGTAATATAGTTATCTCCCTAACACATGGAGTGTAAGTTGTGAATACAGGACTTAAGTTCTCACTTTGTTCAAAGGGAGATATGTAGGTTACATGCTAAGGGTGAATTTAGTCAGTAATGTCATATTTTAAACTAGTGAAACTTTTTCATAAAGAACTTGAATACCTGCTCACAATGCACGTGAAAGATGGACATATCTGGAAGAATGTTCACTGAGGTGTGAGATGTGTGATGTCATTGTAAGGGGATATTTCATTAGATTATGGGCTGCCCTTGGCATAGAACACCCTGTACATGGGATGCATCTTTTTTGGGGGTGGTAATGCGGATTGAACTCAGGACTTTGTGCTTGCAAGGCAGGTGCAGTGCTGCTGAACTAAATCCCTGGCGGGGATACATCTTTATAAGCCCTTCTGGAAAAATACCCAGGAGATATTGTAGAAAATTACAGAAGAAATGCAACAGTAGGGTATTTATATTTATTAAAAAGCTCACATATATCTTTTAAAATATATATCCCCAAACTGCTAGCAGTAGTTATCCCTGAGGCTTTTTTATGATATGCACATTTTACAGTATCTCATGTTACTTTTATATACAGCAAATCCAGAAGAGATTTCCAGCTTTGAGAATGAAAAACAATATCACATCCTTTAGTGATACCAAGTGCTCTTTTCTCTCAGTTAAAATAGTTGGCACTACTTCCTGAAGTACAACTGATTTTTTATCAGGTAGCCAGGCTCCCTAACTCTCAGAAACAAACTGGAGTTAAGTATGACTCACTGAGCTAGGCAGCCTGTCTGTCCCCTCTTGACCGCTGAATCTCAGCATGCAGCTGCAGCCTCCAGTTGACACTAAGTAGCATTTACTGTTGTTCCTTTTGCCTTCTGAACTAAACTGATCTGGACCTGGACATACCAGTGCTTCTCCTGTAGACTTGGTCTAAATCTTGCTGGAGTCTGTACATTCGGTAGTAAGAGTTTCAGCTGTTTGTCTTTAAAGTTGGAGAGGTGCTATTTATGTGCGACATTTCTAGTAAGCCTACAGGAATTGACATTTCTGGCTTCTTTCCCATCCAGATCACCAAGTAAAAGTGTAAATCACATCTCTGCTTTGAATTTATATGCAGAATTGGAGCATGTTATTTATGTAAAGAATTGTTTAATCAGCCGTGAATTGGGGACTTCAAACATTTTAACTATATGCTGCCAGATTGTTCATCATAAACTTTCCTTCTCACTCCCAGAAACCGGCGAGAGTTTGGCAAGCGAGTTCCTGTACTCTGACGTGTGCAGGGTAGAGAGTGGGGAGAACTGTTCCTCTCCTACACCCAAAGAAGGTAAGACCTTGTAGCCTGAAGCTCCATGTGAATGTCAGAGTCCTCCAGGGGCTTAGATGATGCAGGTGGTGTCAGAAGCAGATTAGAGCAAATATACTGCTCCAAATCAACCGTATTCACTGAGTGCCCACTGTTTACCAGGGAATGTGTTTTTCTCCAAGCAACGGCAGTGGCATGGGGGAGGATCCCAGTATGGCATGGGGGTGATCACTGGAAAGTATGCCAAATGCTGGGAATAAAGATGGAATGCAGACCATACACCCCCAGCCTAGATAGAGCAATAATCTAGGTGATAACTAAAACTGAAGAACTTGGGGCAAAGGAGGAGGGCAGGTATTCCACAGGAAGGTAGAAGGAGGAGCACATGTAAAAGCTTCATGGTGAAATACAGCAAGTAAACAAGTACAATTAGTCCCTGTCTTACAAACAAGTTTCATTCCGGGAGAACGTTGATAAGTTGGATTTGTTCCTAAGTCCAACAAAATTTCATACTGTACACCTGTGGAAGCTTGCAACTCAAATATTCATAAATCGGGGACTTAATGTAGAGAGAAGCAAGAAATGATACTAGCAAAAGGTTAGAATGTCATGAAGAGTCTAATGTCAGGCAAGGAGGTTATACTTCATCCAAAGGATGAGTGGGAGCTTTTGAAAGGGGAATAATAATGATGAGATCTATGTTTGAGCACAACTGTTCTCACTGTGACAGGAGAAGGGGATAAGGTGGGGTTCTTTCTCCACAAACCAGTGAGAATGAGCAGCCTCCAATGTAATGCCATTGATCTAGTGGACCTGCTATAAGACATCACTCCCTTATATTGGGACGAAGGATCATCAAGTAGGTGAGGAACCTGGGACCTGTTACAAAGCCTTCTATGAGAAGTGAGATCCTATAACTCACACTGCTTAGGCAATTTCTCTGACATGAAAAGACCACTCTATTTCCAGATAGGACTAGGGTTTAAAAATCCAAAAGGATAAGGTCTGTTTTAGATTTAATAGGAGGGCATACTCACTGGCTTAAGGAGTTAGCAAGGGTTTATGGTAAGAACAGTACTGCCCTATGTGCCTTTAGCTTGTGACAGAATTTTCTTCTTTCTTGTGCCTGCCATCTGGTAGAATGGCATTGAGAAAACATTATTTCAGAATTAGGACATCTCTTTTCCTCTCATGTTTGAACTGTGCTATGATTGCCTTGTTAACAGAGTTGGTCCCTGTGGAAGAAATGGAACAGGATAAGGAACACACATGTGAGACACTACTCATGTGCATTGTCACCGTCCTGAGTCACGGGCTGCGGAGCGGGGGTGGAGTAGGGGACGTGCTCAGGAAGCCATCCAAAGAGGTAAATGAACCGTGAGGGAAGGGGGCATCTAGGGGCAACAGTGAAAGCACAGCCAGTAGCCTTGAGTGAACAGGGGTGTGTGCTGAGTGACTGTGTGGAAGGAGCTGGTCAGAGCTTTTCTGTCCTCCTCCTCCTCATTGAAACCATGTGGCCAGTCAGCATGTGGAAATGGGCAGCCTTATTCCTCCTTGGTGGGATGATTGTGTCCTTCTGGGTGACTTACCCCTGCACATTTCCAGAACCCTCCTAGGTGTGTCTTACAACACTTGGGAGCATTCACCATGCAGAATGAGGGTAGGAAAAAGATGCAGTTGTGGGTTTTGAAGTTTAATGCCCAACATAACTTTTCCTATGGGGCCCAACATAATTTCTGACATGGAGCCACTGGGAGCTGGGCCCTGAGCTCTGTAGAGCAGAGGGCATGGAGAAAACCACCTAATTCTACTCTCTTTGCTTCAGGAACCCCTCTTTGCAGCAAGAGTGATTTATGACCTCCTATTCTTCTTCATGGTCATCATCATTGTCCTCAACCTAATTTTTGGGGTTATCATTGACACCTTTGCCGACCTGAGGAGCGAGAAGCAGAAGAAGGAGGAGATTTTAAAGACCACATGCTTCATCTGTGGTAAGTGTCCTTCTAGCTGTGACTAGCTAGGGAAGGCCAGCCTAGCTGAGGCATATGGGAATGACAAGGGCATGAGGGGTAGGCTGTGCGCCCATGCTCTGTGGAAAAGCAGGCCAGTGTGTTCTCTTGATCCTCTCTCCTCCCCTTGGCAGAAAGCAGGGCTACTTGGCCTCTGTTCTGCTGGGAAGTATTTGGAGTGATGATGAATTCTGTGCAGCAGTTGCCAACTTGTCTTATGGAATTAAGTTCCAGGGAACAGAAGTGTGACTACATGTTATTTAAGACAAATGAATCTCAGGGTCTTTTTGTGCTTGAGCTGCCTGAGCTTCTGTTGGTCCCATTCTAAATAAAGTGGAAAGGCGATCTTTCATCCAACTCTAGCCTGCAGACATCTTCACAGCTGATAGTATCAGACTTTATGTGAAAAGATATTCTTAGAATATGGTGACAAAATTGAGAGCTTGTGTTTTGGGCATGTGGGTTTTGATCGGACTTCCTGCTTCTTACTAGCCATATAACACAGTTCAGTTGCTTACCTTCTCTGGCCCTTTTTCCTGATCTCTAAAATGGGTGCAAAAATAGGTACTTCTCTGCATTACTGTGAATCCAAGCATAGGACATGGTATACTATAGTGCTTAAAAGAGGGGCATGAAATAACAAGCATTTGCAGTGTAACTGTAGGAAAGTGTAGGTAAATGTGTACTAATCATGAGGGAATCTGGGAGCTGAGAAATCATTCCAGGATCATTCATACGACATAACTGAATATATCTATTTCCTCCTGGTATATATACTTTAAAATTAACATTTCCTTTTTAAAGATTTTAATTCTTTGCTTTTTGCCCCCTTCAGATCTTTGTTAAGCATTTCATTTTTGTAATTTCAGTCATGAGAATGTCACTAAAAGTATAAAGAATTTATGCCTACTCTGTGCCAAGATGTCCCAAATATTAGTATTGCCATGTTTTATTCACACACATGCACAAGTACACACACAATTTTTCTGACCATTTAGGTGTGAATGGCTAATACAGTACCCTCTTATTCCTAAATATTTCATATGTTTTTCTTGAAAACAACATTTTCTCTTTTGGGGGGTGGTGGAGTTTGAGATAGGGTCTCACTATGTAGTTGAGATTGACTGTGTAGCCCAGGCTGGTCTTGAACTTACAGTGGTCCTCCTGCCTCAGCCTCCTGAGTGCTGTGATTACAGGTGTGTGCCACCACGCCTGGATAACATTTTCTTATATATCTATAGTATAATTAGGAAAATCTAAAGATTTTCAGCTGAGTTACTATAATCCTAGCTACTAGGGAGTCTGAGGCAAGAGGCTGGCAGATTCATGGGCAGCCTGGGCAACTTAGTAACATCCTGTCTTAGGGCCGAGATTTAGCTCAGTGGTTCCGTGCCTACCTCGTAAGGGCAAGGTCCAAAGTTTGATCCCCAGTACCCAAAAAATAGAAGAAGAAGCAAAAGATCTTGTCTCAAAACATCAAAAAAGGGCCAGAGAGAAAGGTGGGGTTATCATTGACACCTTTGCCGACCTGAGGAGCGAGAAGCAGAAGAAGGAGGAGATTTTAAAGACCACATGCTTCATCTGTGGTAAGTGTCCTTCTAGCTGTGACTAGCTAGGGAAGGCCAGCCTAGCTGAGGCATATGGGAATGACAAGGGCATGAGGGGTAGGCTGTGCTCCCATGCTCTGTGGAAAAGCAGGCCAGTGTGTTCTCTTGATCCTCTCTCCTCCCCTTGGCAGAAAGCAGGGCTACTTGGCCTCTGTTCTGCTGGGAAGTATTTGGAGTGATGATGAATTCTGTGCAGCAGTTGCCAACTTGTCTTATGGAATTAAGTTCCAGGGAACAGAAGTGTGACTACATGTTATTTAAGACAAATGAATCTCAGGGTCTTTTTGTGCTTGAGCTGCCTGAGCTTCTGTTGGTCCCATTCTAAATAAAGTGGAAAGGCGATCTTTCATCCAACTCTAGCCTGCAGACATCTTCACAGCTGATAGTATCAGACTTTATGTGAAAAGATATTCTTAGAATATGGTGACAAAATTGAGAGCTTGTGTTTTGGGCATGTGGGTTTTGATCGGACTTCCTGCTTCTTACTAGCCATATAACACAGTTCAGTTGCTTACCTTCTCTGGCCCTTTTTCCTGATCTCTAAAATGGGTGCAAAAATAGGTACTTCTCTGCATTACTGTGAATCCAAGCATAGGACATGGTATACTATAGTGCTTAAAAGAGGGGCATGAAATAACAAGCATTTGCAGTGTAACTGTAGGAAAGTGTAGGTAAATGTGTACTAATCATGAGGGAATCTGGGAGCTGAGAAATCATTCCAGGATCATTCATACGACATAACTGAATATATCTATTTCCTCCTGGTATATATACTTTAAAATTAACATTTCCTTTTTAAAGATTTTAATTCTTTGCTTTTTGCCCCCTTCAGATCTTTGTTAAGCATTTCATTTTTGTAATTTCAGTCATGAGAATGTCACTAAAAGTATAAAGAATTTATGCCTACTCTGTGCCAAGATTTCCCAAATATTAGTATTGCCATGTTTTATTCACACACATGCACAAGTACACACACAATTTTTCTGACCATTTAGGTGTGAATGGCTAATACAGTACCCTCTTATTCCTAAATATTTCATATGTTTTTCTTGAAAACAACATTTTCTCTTTTGGGGGGTGGTGGAGTTTGAGATAGGGTCTCACTATGTAGTTGAGATTGACTGTGTAGCCCAGGCTGGTCTTGAACTTACAGTGGTCCTCCTGCCTCAGCCTCCTGAGTGCTGTGATTACAGGTGTGTGCCACCACGCCTGGATAACATTTTCTTATATATCTATAGTATAATTAGGAAAATCTAAAGATTTTCAGCTGAGTTACTATAATCCTAGCTACTAGGGAGTCTGAGGCAAGAGGCTGGCAGATTCATGGGCAGCCTGGGCAACTTAGTAACATCCTGTCTTAGGGCCGAGATTTAGCTCAGTGGTTCCGTGCCTACCTCGTAAGGGCAAGGTCCAAAGTTTGATCCCCAGTACCCAAAAAATAGAAGAAGAAGCAAAAGATCTTGTCTCAAAACATCAAAAAAGGGCCAGAGAGAAAGGAGAAAAGAAGGAAAGGGAGGGGGGAAGGAAGGAAGGAAGGGAAGAAAGAGACTTAAAAATGTTACCATTATCCATAGACTTTATTCAGATTTTATTTTTTATTCCAGTAATGTCCTTTATAAGTCTCAGGTCATACGTGGCATTCAGTAGCCACGCTGCCTCTTATGCCCCTGTGGATATTTTTCAAGAATACAGACAGGTCAGTTATTTTGTGGAATGGCTCTCGATTGGAGTTCTTCCGATGTTCCCTCATGGTGGAATTAAGTTATGCATTTTTTACAGGAATATTCTTCTCAAGCATGTCATGTCTGGTGGCCCGTGGTGCCTGTTCACCTTATAACTGCTGATACTAACTGTAATCACGTGGCTAAGGTAGTAACTGCAAGGTTTTCTCCACTCTAAAGTTTTTCTTTGTAGGTAGACATTTTGACAGTTTTTAACTATCCTGTTATTCCTCACATTAAACATTTTCCACCAGGTTTAGTATCCATTGATGATTCTTCTGTGAAGATATGATTATGGTGTGACTAAATGATAATTTTCTCATTTTATTATTCTTTCTACATTTGTTAATTGGCTGTTTTAAGAAGGAACTTTTCTTCTCCCTGAGTATGTATATTTGTATGTTTGCATTTGTAACCACATGGACTCAATAGATTTTTATTCATTTAGTTATAATCCTTCACTGTCACTATTTATTTTAATACTCAGTTTATCTGAGATTTAGCCAGTGAGAACCCTTCCATGCTGGCTTCTTTGTTTTCTTATATCATCATCATTTTCTTTGTATTTCCTTTTTTGGCACATAAGAAATTCCAGACTCAGGCTACCTTGTACCTTCCCTGCCCCAAACCATCCCTAAAACCAATCATTTTTATAAAGAGTCCTGGTTCTTCTCTAACGGAGAATAGTTATTTAGAAGCTAGTATTTGGGAGCTAAATGTGCTGATTTCTTTTGGTGTCCACCATTCCAAGAGCTTCCGAGAGGGGTAAAAGGGTGGAAGTCTATAGGACAGGAGTATGTGTACACACACGTATATTTACACACTTGTACATTTCTGTATCAAGACTTTTAAACATATGAACCAAGATATGTTTATAACTTCTATCTAATTTCAGCTCAGCTCACCATTATAGGGTTTATTTCACTTTCCTCTCTCCCCATTATTTGCCCAGTTCTGGAATACACAGAAACTAATTTCAGAATCGCTTACCCAGACCTCTGCAAAATACAAACTTATCAGCTAGAGTTTGGAATTTGTTGAAAGTTCTTTTTGCCCTGATTCATTCTCCTCCAAAGAAATTGACAGGTCTACACTATGGCATTTGCGTGGGAGGAGGGACCTCAGCTCACTGTTTGCCTGCAGTGTGAGAGCACATCCTACATGTCCCCATTTAACCCCCGAACACCCCCTGGAACTTAGGTGGTAGCTTTCGCACTTAGCAACAGAGCAACTAAGGCAGATGGAAACGAAGTAGTAACTGGCAGAGGTGGGGTTCAAGCCCAGGAAGGTCCAACTCATAGCTTGTTTTCTTGTGACACTGTGAAAGTAAATGCATTTACAAGGCCAGCAAAGCCAACTCCTTACCAAGAGAGGAGTGAGCTGCTTCTGTACTTGTTTTTCTGTGCCGTGCCTGCTCAGTCAGGGCTGGGGGCTTTCTGTCTCTGTTTTAGGCTTAGAAAGAGACAAGTTTGACAACAAGACTGTCACCTTTGAGGAGCACATCAAGGAAGAACACAACATGTGGCATTACCTGTGCTTCATCGTCCTGGTGAAAGTAAAGGACTCTACAGAATATACTGGGCCCGAGAGTTATGTGGCAGAAATGATCAAGGTAAGTGGGAAGGAGTCCTGGAGGGAGGGCAGACTGGGGCTGCTGGACAGCCTTCTCAGCTCAGAACATAGGTGTAGCAACCCGTGGAGAGCTGCACAACAGAACACTAACACGTGATGCTCACTAAGCTCTTCTCCTGCGTGAGGCACTGTCCTTGGTGACCTACAGGACCACCAGAGGGCTGCTGTCAGCCTGTTCCAAAGGAAGAAACACTGAATCTTTGAGAGATTATCACAGGATCATTAACTCGGGATGGAGCTACATCTAGATCAGAGTCCTCCACCCAATTTCCCATCGCCTTGTCAGTCTGTCTGTCTTCTCGATAACAGTACCCTCTTGCTCCTGAAGTAAAACCTGGTCTCTAAGAAGTGTCTTAAGAGCAAAATGATCACCTGGTGTAGTTCAGCATTGCTGAGGCTCAGCCTGGTCTTCTGGGAGTTGCTCTGCCAGTCATCAGGAAGGGATCATATGACAAGGGATTTGAGTCCCAGATTAGTTTTCTTGATGGGAGGTGTGGACTGCCAGATCCCAGGAAGAGAGTGGCTACTGCAGGTTTTTACAGCGTTCTTCTCTGGCGGGGTGCAATGGAGGCACCGTACATGTGTCATGAGAGTCCGGTGCTAGCTGTCCTTTCAGTTCTGTGCTTTCCTAATTCATTTAAGTGTGTAGGTGTAATGTGATAAAGTGAGGAGGTGTGAACTGTGAAATCAAGGGCACCTTTGTGATGTACGCTTGCTCACATTCAGAAAGGGGCATTATCAGCTACTTAGACTACATGATTCACGGCCCTCCTTCCCATTCCCAAGGATGTGCAGTCTGCCCATGAGCTATCCTGAAGGAACCTGTCTGTGTTTCTTATGCAGATGTGATTTTTAAGCTTTTCATGTTTGTATGCTTGAAGTCAGGTCTGTTTAAGCATCAACAATTGTGTGCCTAGACACAGGCAGGCCTTCTTCATTTCCATTGCTGGCCAGGAAGCTGTCACATGGTCATGTTTCCTAAACACAGCTTCCACAGGCTCAGAGGCCTCGTGGATGAGGCCCTGTCACCTGTGAGCCCTGTGTGTCCGCTCCAGTAACCCTCAGCACCCCCTGGAAGCTGCTGGCAGCCTGTTTCAAAGGAGGAAAAACTGAGGCTGAGAGAGATCAGCATAGAAACATCTAACCGGGGTTCTGGAGGGCTTTCTAGTGGGGGTACTGTGCTGTCTGTACTTTTGAGGTTCTTAGGATCTAATTCTGTGCTGCTTAAGATTTTAATGTACATATGAATCATCTAGTTAAAATTCAAATTGTGACTCAGCAGTCACTGCTAAGACTTACCTATTTCTACCAGCCTTCCAGGGGCCACGGAAGCCACTGGGCTGGGCATCACCCTTGGAGTAGTAAAAGGACAACAGAAGAGACCAGAGAGATACTGACTTAAGAAATGACCATGCAGACTTTTGATAAGACTCCTAAGGAGAAATGTTCCCGATTCTTTCTCTCTGTGTAGTCCCTTCCCTTCTATGAAATTCTTCCATGTTTAGCATTGTATCTTGTCATTAAAATTACCCTAAGTGGGAAACCAGGAGGAAGGAGCTTCTGGGGTAAGGAGAAATGGATGAGGCTTTATAGCAGAGATGACTTCTAAAAAGGGGTTTGAAAGAGAGAAGGTGTGAAGACAAGGACAGAGATGAGCAGAAGGAAGCAAGAAAAATGAACATAGACTGAAGAGGTATGAGACATAAATTCAAGAATGGTGATGATGGTGTATCTCCTTTAAGTGATGAAAGCCAGGCTAAGGTATGTGACTTGCTCATGAACAGCTCCGAAGCTGCTAAGCCAGGGTTTAAAAATCATACTCCCTGCTCAGTCCTGTGTTGAGAGGCAACTGGGATGATGCTGGTGAGCCTTGGCCAGGTGGGAGGAGATGGAGTATGTGATGGGTGCGGTTTCCAGGGTCTGAACATGATCACTGAGAATTCCTCACAGCTTTTCTTCTCTTCAGCGCAGGCAAATTAAACCTATTATCAGCATTCATGCAAACACACAGCTGTGCCCATCCGATAGCAACCTGTAGTTTTCCCCTTTGCCATTCACTCCTTTTCTCACTCTTTTTTTCTTCTCTCTAAAATGTTTGCATGTGCCCTGTATTTAAATCTTCTGGGGGTTAGTTCTGGTGTGGTTTTTGTTAATCACTTGACATTATGGTCAGAGAAAACTCTAGGGCCCTTTTGGGCTTCTTTCTCTGTCATCAAAACTTAAAGGAGTCTTGTGAGAGGTCACCTGATGCGGATTAAGAGCCACCCTTTCCTGCCGCCCTCTGCACAGTGATACTCCGAGGACCTGGCCATTCAATGTGTGTCCCTGTCCACATTTTCTTTGACTGTGTGAGACCTCCTATCAACAAGACTGAAAAGCTGTGGCATCAAAGAATTCTTAACTCTGAATGTCAAGGTTGCTGGAGAGCCAGCTGTTTTGAACTCTAAGTGATGGTGCAGAGAAGCGTTAGAGTCACCAGCTGGAAGGCTGTGCCTTTTTCCCAGCAATGTTTGCATCAGGGTCTCATCTTGGCACCATACGAATCCCTGCTGAGGACTCCCAAAAGAGCAACTGCAACAGCAGAGGAGCTGGGGGTGCCAGGTTATATTGTTCAGCAGATGCTGGATACCCCATCCCCAGGCCCCCCACCTGTAATGAGGCAGGGCACATGTCCACGCCCTCGCCCTGGGGGCAGCTGCTGCCCAGAGGAGAGAGGTCTCCACCACCTTCACCTCTGAGGAGGTAGACCTGCTTGCTGCTCCTACAAGTTAAAATTAGGGGATCTGTTTGAGAAGAGAAGACAAGCAGGCCCAGGAGACTGCTTGGGGAAACAGAGAGAAGGGGCATTTCATGAACACTGTCAGAGAAGTAAGGGAAAGTGACCTGGGGGCCCACCACCCTTCTGCTTACACATGTGCCACAGGAAGTCTTGGAGATTGCTCAAAATCGAAGCACAGGCCTGCTCTTTGGGGACATGTGATCCTTAAGCCACTCCTTAATGGTGGAAGGCTGAGAATGTTCAGTTCTTCCTCAGCTCTCCTGTAGCACATTAGTTAAGATCCCTGAAGACTTGTGAAGTGACAGCTGCTGAAGGCAATTCAGTAGGAGCAAGTGGAGAGGCCATAGGTGCCACTTAAAGATGGAAGATCTTCCCAGGGCCCTGAGAACAGCTCCTTGCCGATCAGTGCTTCAGGGATAGCAATAGGTTTTATCTTAAAAAGCCTACATCTGGTTGGCAGAATCTGCCTGGGGCCCAGTGCTGAAATGGGTTCTTGGACTTTGGAAGAATGACAAGTGACTCGCCATGAATGAAGACAGTGGGAAGAATGGCTGTGTGCTGAGCAATGGTCCTTCCTGCCCCCAAACCCACGCCCCAAAGGAATACTTCCTCCTTTGGTGGCTGCCTGGCCGTCTAAAACACAACACAGCCTTTCTCCATCCAAAACAGGAGCTTTCCTAACTCTTCCTAGAACTTGCCTGCAGCCAAAGTAATAGAACTACTACTCCTCCCTATAAGCAGAAATTGCTTGTTTTGCCATCCCTGGAGGGAGGAAAATGAGGAAGACCTGAAGAAGCTGTGTTTCATAGTTGAGAACTTCATGCTAGCTCTTCACTCACAAATTAATGCTCACTAAAACACAAGAGATCATATTCTCTTTGCTTCTCTCTGGTCACCTCCTTTCTTTCTTGTCTTTTTTCTTTTTGGTCCCGGGGATCAAACTCTGGTCCTTGTGCTTGCAAGGCCAGCGGTGGAACCACTGAGATAAATCGCTGGCCCTCTCCTTTCTTAATTTATTAAAGATGAAAGTATTCCTGGCTATAACAGGGCCAGGCTAGTGCCCACTATGAACTCATCTCTATCAGGTATTAGATCTGAAAGCAGAGGATCCAAAGTTTGATTTTCAGTTATGCTGCTTCATAGCTGTGACCCTTACACAGCTATGTCACAGGACGTCACTGCTTTGAGTTTCCTGTCTGTAAACTGAGGTGAGTCCTACCTCATTTTTTGGTCCCGGGGATCAAACTCTGGTCCTTGTGCTTGCAAGGCCAGCGGTGGAACCACTGAGCTAAATCGCTGGCCCTCTCCTTTCTTAATTTATTAAAGATGAAAGTATTCCTGCCTGTAACAGGGCCAGGCTAGTGCCCACTATGAACTCATCTCTATCAGGTATTAGATCTGAAAGCAGAGGATCCAAAGTTTGATTTTCAGTTGTGCTGCTTCATAGCTGTGACCCTTACACAGCTATGTCACAGGACGTCACTGCCTTGAGTTTCCTGTCTGTAAACTGAGGTGAGTCCTACCTCCTACATCTGCTGTGTGGCAGTGAGATAAACGGGTGATACCTGGTAGGAGGTAGACACTTGTGGAGGGGGGACAGCAGCAGGAAGCCGAGCATCACAGGCTGACAGCAGATATGCTGGGAGTTTCATTTCCTATAGTTCCAGGATTCTGAGGCACCTTGGCTGCTGGCATGTTGTTACTAGGGGAAATCAGAATAGACATCGTGACGCTCAGCACTTCCTGAGTTTGGGGGCAGGGCATGGTTGGCGGTGTCACTCTTTCTCAGTTCTGTCAGGCAGAGATGCAGTACTTGTGAATTCCATCCTTTTATTTAGTGGTCTCACCTGCTTTCACTAGCTGGAATTAGACTGGAATTGATTTGAGGGGTAGGTCTGTGGGTTCTTAGATTGTACGAGATTACACTTGGTTTGCTGGTATTTTCCCTTTGCTTGAGCACCTGATGGCAGGTGATTCTGTGATTTGAGGGCAAGAAGCTCACCCTCCTCCCTTGCGTCTCTTATCACACTTATTACAGCAAAAGCAGTCTGTTAGTCACCAAAGCCCTAGGCACACTGTGCTTTGGAAACAGGGATAATAATGACCTCACCATAGCCCGTGGCAGTTCAAAGCAGCAGGAAAAAGTTATTTTTTCCACATAGGAACTTGGAGTTTGGTGCTAGCCTATTTTAATAACCACTTTTAGGGGGTTCCTGGGGATTGAAGCCAGGAATATTCTACTACTGAGCTATATCCTCAGTATTTTATTTTTTTGAGATAGGGTCTCACTAAGCTGCCCAGGCTGGCCTGGAACTACTTGTAGTCTCCTGCCTTAGCCTACAAGCAGCTAATAAGCAAGCTTTAATTAACTTTGATCTGCATTTAAATTTTCACAATAATTTATGAGGCACAAACCATTTTTTGTATAATTTTAGCACTGTTCAGCTTTGCTCTTGTCCTGCTTAAACTGAAAATTTGTTAGTCTCTATATGGTAATTTGGAAGGCCATGCTTTTGGATTAGAAATTCACTATGAGTGTTTTGCCCAAGAGAATTTAAGTACTGCACAAGTAGGTGCATTCTATGTAAAAGATCAAATATATGATTACCAGCAAAGATATAATAGCCCACTTTTCTACTGTAGTCAAGTACAAGAGACCAAGTGAGTCTTAAAACTACTTCATGTTGTACAGTGAATTCTTCAATGACAGGAGTTGGGGCAAGGGCAAAGCATGGCTCTTGTAAAAGATGTAGCTGGAATATATTAAGAAATTTGAGATGCATTGAAAAAAATTAGTAATAAGCAACTGGAATACAAAGTATCTCTTTCCTAAAGATAAATCTCACTTCTGTATCTTGGAATTCTGTATGTTAACATAAGCCATGTTTCAGAGGTGTGTTTTTGAGTGAAAAGCATATAAACAGTGAGCTGGCAAGCACAAGGTCCTGAGTTTAATCCCTGGTACCGCAAAAACACAATAACAAAAAAGAACAACACTGAGTAGATATTGTGCATCTGCTAATGTCTTGTCCTCCAGGGCAGATGTTCACTGATGACTAATAAGGACAGTGGACTAACTGGGGAGAACCTACCTCTCTACCACAGCCTGAGTGGTGTGTGGCTGGGAATGCATCAAGGTTATTTCAGGAGGATTGGGCTATGTATGCTATGCAGTGTTTGGCCACTGCAAGGGCCAGTTATATAATAATACTAGGTTATCTTTAATCGGTGTTTACAAAATAAGCACTTCATGTGCACGATCTCATGTAATCCTCCACACAGCACAGTAGATGGCACGGTTCCCATTTTACTGATGGGAACCTTTAAAATCAGGAAGGTTGAGCACCTTCACCAAGGTCGCACAGCTGGAGCAGAGCTGCTGAGTCTGGACTCACGAGTACTGTGCCCTGACCCCACCTATCTCCGTGTGCTTACAGACAATGTTATGATGCACCTGCATACACTCTTTGGGTCAGAGCCTGCCGCCCTCAGTCCCCTGGCTGCATCTGGTTTTCCTGACTTGGACGGGCTCATCTCCCAGGCTCCTTGCTATCAATACTGAGCCTTTAGAAGAGGCAGAAAAGGCCTCGTTGGGGAATAGAGAGAAGGGTGTGAAAGAGGATATCCTAGATAATGCTGAGTGCCCAATGTACAGGTCAACAAGAGGTTAGAGGGGGTTTAATTCTCAGAGCTGCCTCCACCCACACAACTCTTCAGGAAGCTACTTCATGTTGTACAGTGAGTTGTTGGATGACAGGAGTTGGGGCAAGGGCAAAGCATGGCTCTTGTAAAATATGTATCTGGAATATATTAATCTTGACTTGCTTAACTGATACGCTCCACTGCCTCACTTAAATTTGAGACAGGGAATGTATGTCCTTCGGTGGCCACATGTCAGGGAAAAGTGTTGAGTGTACCCAGGAAAGGACAACTCACCAGAACCACAGCCAGATGTGCTGCCACACCCTAGTGATTCATTCCTGTGAGCCTAAGTCCCTAATAATTAAACGTGAGAATGTCTGCTCCATCATCCTTTAAGCCTGATGCCAGCTCTTTCTCAGAACTAGCTCTTTCTCACCTCTACTCTATTCTCTTTCAGGCCATGGGGTGCCTTTACATAGAAGGGAGGGTCCCAGGAACTAGCATTCCTGGAAAATGCTTTCCTAAAGCCTGGTATAATTTGCATTTAAAAAAAAAAAAAGCAACGTAAAAGAGATCCTTTTTGCTTGAAAACATCTCTTCCAAGCAAATAAATTCTATTAACACATTAAGTGATCCTAAACATCTATGAAGAAACTAAAAAGCACTGAGATGCTGGCCCCAGCACTCTTATCTATTTGATAAGACACAGGAAGCAAACCCAGCCAGAAAGCAATGTGTTAAAAGGGCAAAAGATCAAAATGAGAACCGAACACGTCTCTGTGTCACTCCCTTCTGTTCTAAAGCAGAACTGTCCAAAGTCTTGCACTTTTATTGACCTAGGAGAGAGCCTGGTGCTATAAAATCTGCAGGTGGGCACTCTCCAAAGTGGGACAGCATCTTTTTGCCAAGGGTAGTCATGTTCAGAGGAATCAAGTGTAGGAGTGCAAGCAAGTAACTCAGGATAGAAAAAGAGACTCGGGTTTCCTGGATCAATAATTAGATAAGAGGGAGGCCCTGGAGTTTTGGGGAAAGAGTGAGTGACAGTGGTAACCAGTGTAAAGACGTGAAAATAAAACACCACAGTCATCCTGAGGGGGTCTCCTTTTGAGGCAATTAGACATTAGAGTTCCTGCCACATGGGCAGAGCGGATGGAGAGTCCAGTAGGGTATGTCTCTCACTTTGTGGACCTTTCCGTTTGGAGTTTGCACCTACTGTATGCTTTGCTATACATGGAGCAGGTAGGTCCTGGCAGTTGGTAATAGGACATTGTCACCCTTTGTTCCCTGCAACCCTACCATAATGGATTCAGACTTTTACTGCTGAATCCCGGTGAGGATGCTAGGAAGAAGGGAGAGTGTTTTGAGAAATTTCAGGGACATCAGTATTTCAGCATCGGTACTGCTCTATCGGTAACTTTGGTGCCTAACCCGGGAGGCGAGTAGCTTGGATTGAAATGTCACCTGGGTTCCGGCAGCCCTTAACTGAGTGTTAGGATACAGCCTGTGCTGCCCTCTAAATACGATTCCCAGAACACTTCCTGAAGTTAGCTGACCCCATAGCAAGTTCAAGAACATCGGAGCAAGAGAAGTGAGGAGGGATTTGGCACTGGCTTTTCAGTGGCTGGAAACAGCAAGTCAGCACCACTGCACTCGCCTCCCAGCCAGTGAGGCCGCCCTCACCCCACCCTCTGCACTGGAGCTTGGGTTCTCCTTGGTGGCAGCTGCACAGAGCAGCTGCTGAGCTTAAGTTTCCCCACCCAGCCTCAGAGCACGTTCTGCCCTCTCGGCTTGAGATGAAGTCACCCTCGTCCTCCTGTGCACCCCGGAGGCACCTTTTGACATCTGGGCCCCAGCTCCTCGCACAGCTCGCTATGCCTTCGGGGTTTTACAAGCTTTGACCTGCCTGGAGGGTGTCCTAGGTGAGGGTGTCTAATAATGAGTTCAGTCCTAACCTGTCCTTTGGGAGCGTAAAAATGCTAAAGCAGAGCAGGAGGAATCAGGTATACCCACAAGTGTGATCTGAGAAACTGCATGGAACGTGAGGATGGTGCCTGGCGAGAGTCAGATCGGCCAATAGAGGAAACCCAGGAAACAAGTCTCCTGGTGGGTCACTTCACTCAAGAAAGAAAGTGTGAATTGACAGGTTAGTACATACCTCTATTTGTACATAAAATATTCGCATACACATTTTCCCCAATGTGGCTGGTTGGAAAACTCCAAAAACTTCTATTTTCCCTCCCTGTCTTGACCCACCCTCCACTATAAACCCCATGGGCTGCCCTACTTGCCTTTTCAGTTCCAGATGTCCTATTTATAACTCCATTGTCTTAATTCCTGCATTTCCTCCTCGGTCTAAATATTGATGTCAGTAGAGTATACCATAGGTCATTTTGCAGCTATTAAAAACGTGCCTTTATAAGAACACCTGAACCTGCAGTCTTCTAAATTTGACTGTGTTCATCAGGTACATATGTTCAGGATTCCTTAAAATGCAGCCTCTTTGTGTGTCTTCAGGGAATGTGAGAACGAAAAAACACATTACTTCAGCATTTGTTTTTAAAGGTCATACAGTGGACAAAACTTGAGTTTTCACCTTCACAGACCTTCTCTCTTGGGCACATCCAGTCATCCCCCCTCCCACGCACAATGAGGAAGTTGAATCAGAAGCATTCTTGCCCCGTTTTTAGCTCTGAAATTCCATGACACAGCTTTCAAAATGGTGGCAGAAGTTCCTGAAATAGAAAAGAGGCAGGTGTGGGCTTCGGGGACTATAAGGGGATGAAGGATGTTGGTGTCCAGAGAGAGAAGGTACTCATGTGACCAAGCTCGTAGATATTAGGGATCAGAGTGCACAGGACAGAGTTGGACATGGAAGGATTTGGAAAGCAGTAAGGAATTTAGGGACCTTGCACTCGCCAGGTGGTCTTTGTCACCTTGGAGACTGTGTTGCATGGCACCCCTCCTGCAAACCACCACCACTCAAGTCCACTCAGTACAGCCTGGTACTTGTCCTGACTCCTTGCAAAGTGACATGTCATGGACAGTAACCTAGACAGCACTGGCCTCATATTTCTTTCTCGGAGCGTCTAGGCAGGGCTGCCTTTGCATAAAACTTTTTCAGTTCATATCTATAAACTCATCAGATGATACAGTAGTGTGTAAAGCAGCTTATTAGTCATACTCCTGCCTACATTTGTGTGTGTGTGTGTGTGTGTGT
>NW_022900940.1:13318117-13334292 GCF_012274545.1 Fukomys damarensis
ATATATTATATATATTAATGTTAATATATACACGATAAAATTAGAAACAGGTCAAAGTTTAAAACTAGTGGAATCCAGAAAATAGAAGAGAACCAATGAAAATTGCTAATATCTCCATATATAGCCACTGGTGACAGACAGTCTGATAAATTTCTTAGCTAGTTGAAAATGCAGGAAAAGTTGCCTAAGCAAAATGTCATAAGCCAGCTTGGATGCTGGTTTGGGGAGAAGGGTGAGTTGGCCTGATTGTTCTTCGTTAGGAGTGTCGTGTGGGCTGGCCCTGCCCAGCACAGGTGTCCAGTCCCACCTTCCACCCTTCCCCTGTCTCATCAGTGTGGCAGCTCCAGGTGCCCAGGGTCCAGCTGTGCCACTCTAGGAGGTGAGTCCTGCTTTCCCATCTCCCTTTGAATGCCCAGGGGGACTTGACCTGTGGTCCCAGAAGGACTTGAGGTGATGGCTGCAGCTGGCTCATCCTAGGAATTTCATCAGAAATGGGTGGGGTGCTCCCTGATGGTGCGAGCCTGTCTTTGTTATGCTATAACACCCAAGAACAACTATTAAGTAAATCTGGAAAGGGTAATTGGTCATTAAAGCCCAGCTGACGATTATATAATGTGGACTAAAATGGTAATGTCATTCAGAGCTCAAAAACAGAATCAGGCTGACACCTCAACTGTGAGCAGCTTGGACTACCTTCCTGTGGCTTGGCTGGTAAAAGAGAAATCCGTATCTCTGAAAATTTAATTCCAAAGAAAGAAATAAAAAACTAACTTTACAACATTAACTCCTGAAAGTGGAGTTAATGTCCAGGTGGCCATGCTGCCTTAATGCTAGCCTTGTGACCTTGAGCAGGTGGCACTATTGATGTATAAGAATTCTGGAGCATGTGGTCCAGTTTATGGGACACATATACAACCATATGATCCCTGCAATCGCCCAGTGTAGTATCTTGTAATCTCTTTAAGAGAGAGGAAAAAAAAAAAGGAAACCAGAAGCTAAATGAAGTGAGTCATTCATTCTTTCACTGTCCTGGGTACACACCTCAAACTCTCCTTCACCTCTGAATCCAGGAGGTGTTCTTTTTATTGTCACAAATGCCACAGGGCTGTTGTGAAAATGTGTAGAATCTGTATTTTGGGTACTTGAATTTGGAGATAGCCAATGAATTCCCAGTATAAGATCCATTTTTTAAAATCAATACTTTTAATTTTTAGATCAGTTCTAGGTTTACAAAAACAATGGAGCACATAGTACAGTCTGCAATCTTGTCCCCTTTTCTACCTCATTTCTTCCAGTTTTCTCTATAGTGAGTGTTTTGTGTTATATGTCACTACTTATAGACCAGTATTGATGTGCTGTTTTATAGTTCAAAGCTGCATTAGGGATTGCTGTTGATGCTGTAGATTCCATGGATTTAGACAAACATTGTATATGTGGTGTGCATTCACTATTACAGTACCACACAGGGTGGTTTCTCTGCCCTGAAAACATCCTCTGTGCTCTGCCTGTTCATCCTTGCCTCCCCTCCGAGCTTCTGGTACCCACTGATCTCACTTGGTCCATTCTTTTGAGGGGCCTTTGGACTGTAAGTTTCATTGTCATTGAGCATAGTTCAAGATCATTGTCACAATTTTTCACTCAGAGGAATAGATGTTTTTGTTTTTCCTGCTGGGATCTTAGAAAAATAAACTCTAAAGGATAATTATTTTCTTTCTCTTTCACGGAAATAATTACACTAGGTCACCCAAGGAACAAGTGATTCAGCGTTTTCGTAGTGTCCTTCATCCCTGCCTTTGCGACGGATTTCTTTGTCTTCAGTTCTCCTCCATTGGGCATCTCTGAGGGTCTGAATATGTGGGGGTTTGAGTGCCCTCTTCTAGTCATTCCTCTCACTCCTGCTTGGTAGTGGAAGTCAAAATGCAGCTTCCATTTGAGCTAAAAGGTCAGTCTGCCTCTAGAATCTCCCACCGGGAGATTATTCAAGAACAAGCAGCTGCCCCATTCTTCCAGAATCTGTTCTCTCTCCTATGACCTTCAAGCCCCCCACCTTAAAAAAAAAAAGCACCTCAGTGTCTCATCTGGCTGTAAAGGAACGAACAGCACAGCAGTCAGTATTCCCCTATTTAAGTGATAAGCAGAATTCTCTACATGAGCATTCTTTCTCTGAGGAGTTGATGGATGTTCAGGAGTCTTTCTTGGAACAACCTCTTCAACAACCTGGGGACAAAAATCCTGATTCTCAGAATGATGAACATCTGCATCATACAATCCAGCTTTCTCCCTGTTTCTCTGTCTCTGTCTCTCTCTCTCTCTCTCTCTCTCTCACACACACACACACACACACACGCCTACACCCTACCTCTTACCAGGCAAGAACATTTGAAGAGGCCAGTCAGTGCCTCCCCCATTTCTAAAGCTCCAGTGTTTGCCTTTGCAGGGACTTTTCCAACTTTACCTAGAAAAGAACTAAGCAGAACCCTAGAGCTTGTGGTCAGCCTGCTTCCGGCTGTGGCTTCAGTTAGTGTGTCTGCTCTGACAGAGGAAGTACTTACAATGACGGGAACTGTCTGGCTGGACTGCAGAAGAACCAGGGCAGACAGTGTGCCTCATGACAAGGCCATAAGAGATGCCAGCAGCAAGGAGACAGGGAGGGATCTGGCAACCCCCAAAGCCAAGTCTCCTGATTGTATACATTTAGAAACAATGTCTCAGTTGAAGATGAACTTCCAAAAAATGTGATAGAAGCAAAGACACACAGTTTTGATCCTGAATAAATATAAAGGCAAGGTATTACCAATGTTGCTAGGCCTTGCCACTCTGGTTGGCCATGGGAGACTAGCTTCCCTGGAGTAATTTAGCACTCGAGGAAACTCCTAGCTACATAGAAAATAATTGGATGGAGGTGTTCTCTCTTTGCTCTTATACTAGGAATACTCTAATCTTGTTCATTTAGAGATTTAGAGTTTCTGTGAGGAGGCCATCCGTCCTGTTTGTAAAGAGTCTTGTACCACACTGCAACCTACCCTACTGAGCAAGAAATAAAACCAGCTGCAAACTGAGAGACTAGTTTGGCTATAATTGCTGATCAAGATATATATATATGTATATGTATATAAAATTGCTGATTAAGTTTAACTACTGGTACTACTTGGTAGTTTAACATTTGGCTTAACAGCCCAAGATGATTATCTAATTAAAATATTGACAACAAATTTGGGATTTGAGATTACAGTGAATTCTGTGCAGCTGAGCTTGGTTTGTGTGGATTAGGGTGTTAGTGGAGTCCCCCTTACCCTAGCATTTTTAGGTACAGTATTTAAGGGAGCAGTAGAGGAGAATCTGTAACATAGTGCCTGGTGAATGTGTAGACCAGGAAATCTTCCTCCCACCTTTGAAGACTTCCTGGGAGAGGGAGAAGAAAACTGTGCTGTAAGGTCCAAGTATATGCCCCAAATTGACCAGCAACAAATAGGATCTTTCTTTGAAGTGATTTTTAATCTTTAAATACAATGGCTGATTAAATACAGTATGTGTGTGTAAAACTTACTACAGTGAGAAACCTTGCCATTAAGACTACTCAAAAAAGACTCGCCCTCAGCTTGAATATGCCCCATCATTCTTGCTACTTTCTGAAGTGATCCTGTAAGTCCTCTTTTGTGCCTCTACAAGGTGTTTTTAAAAAAAAATACAGTGAATGCTACTGCCTGCCATCTTACAGAAGGGCAGGCTCATAAAACCATTACAGAATGTCCTCATCCACCTCCTTCACTGGATCTGGCACTGTGGGACTTCTGGCTCTTGCCCAAAGTCAAAATGACCATGAATGGTAAACATTTTTAATCTATTCAGGACAAGGCAGCTTCCACAGTGGACTTCCAAACTGCTTCAAAAAGTGACACAGTGGGATAAGTATTTGAAGTCAGGGGAATTTAATGGCACTATATCTTTTGCTGTAATACATTTTTAAAAATTTTTAAACATTCACTGTATTTTTTCAGTCACACTGTATAATTTTAATTAATTTCATTTCTGCTCCATGGTACTTTTTTTAGCTTAATATAAAATTACTTTCAGTCATTTACTATCAACTAGAACGGATGTTCTCAGAGATGTGTTAGCTCTGCATGTGGCTTCGTATATTCCCTTGGGCAGGGTGTTCATGCCCAAGGTGTTATAGGCATCTGCCATGTGCAGCAGGACACAGGAAAAAAAGAAAGTTGTAAGTTTTTCCTTCAACCTTGCAGCGCCTGGCAGCCCTCCGAATGCCACGGTCCCCTAACACACATGCAGTGTACTTCTTGGGCCTCTCACTTTGGACTTGAGTCCTGCCCTAGGCTGTGGTCACGGTCCATGGATAAAGCACGTTGAGTGCAGAGACTTGGTCTTCCCCAACTGTAGTCCTCACATTCAGCCCTGCACTAGGCATAGAAATCCTAACAGTTCCGTGAACAGCTGTTGAGCCTAGGAAGTCTATGCATTTTGTATCTATTTGTTCAAAACTCTTTTTGAAATTGTGTCTGGGGGGTGTGGAGGAGAAACAGGAAATGACAGATGCTGGGAAAGAAGGTGGGAATATGCTAAAAACATTCTCATTTTAATCTGTTATCATCTGGCCATTTGTTAGGATAAGGAAGGAATACTAGGCTATATACCCTAAACTTTTAAGCTACGTGCAGACTCATAGATGGATCTTGTGGAGTCTCACGAAGACCTCATTCATGTAGATTGTGTTTAGAAATCTGTTATCTATTTTTTAAAGAAGGTTTGCTAAGCAAGTGAACATGTGAGAGATTTGAAAGCCAGATTTTAGATGAATTTGCTAACATTTTAGAGAGTGTAGCATTCAGCTGCATGTCGGTACTAAGTGAACTGTAGGGGAGTTCTGGCTACTTGGTGGAGTAGCATGCGTGTCCCCAGATCTAGGCTGGCCAGGTGTCCTCTCCCAGCTCGCTCTCACCCTTTCTCGATGTTATGCCCTGCCATTTACTGCCATCTTTCTGCTATGCTTATCCACCCAGCACATCGCTCTTTTTGGTGCATTACAGCCCTGTCTGCTCAGCCTGTCTGCCCTTTCCCAAGTCCAGCCACTCTTGTGGCTACTTAGGCCAAGGCCTTTTGGGAGAGGACGCCCTTGTGCTTTCCCTTAGCCAGCGAAGTGCTGTACTTCCTTCCGGGTCTTTTGTACAGAAGATTTCTGCCAACCAGTCACTCATAGTTGGTGCTTTCTTTGCTGCCTCTTCCTCTCCTGTTCATTTGACACTACTTAGCCTGCGCTTCTATCTGAGTGTCCACTTTCCTTAACTACATTGCAGGCATCCTGGTGGCAGGAGCCCTGTCTCCTACTTAGGTGTCAGCCTCCACTTCAGAGCAATGCAGGGTGCAGTGACCATGTCTCTGCTGCATCTTCAACTCAAGCATATAAAGTCAGGTCTCCTGGAATATTTGTTACATTTGTTATAAATGTTTTTAAAAATATTTTCAGCATCTATTCTTATTGGAATTTAAGTAACATCAAATATATTTAGGGATAGCAGCTTACAATTTGTAAGGACTGGTTAATTCTCAGGATCTCCCTTGAAAAACCATCCTCCCAACACCTCCTGGCCAGTTATTCTGTCTGCCAGAAATTCAGTTTCCCACATAACACATACAGTGGTGAGAGTGATCTCTCAACTTTTCAGTGGCATCACATTCTGTTACATCCCATTGGATGGCATAACCATAGGCTCCTCAGAATGTAACACTGTAAGTGGGGCTTTGGATCTTTCCTCTTCAATCTGTTCTCTTCCTTTGGGATCAGCCTGTGCACTTGTAGCAATCACGGTGGGTGTCTGGGGCCTCTCATAGTTGGGTTGGCCCTGTATGAGGCTTCTCTGTAGCTTTATGTTCAGAGCTTCACCAGCCCAGTGCACACTACCAGTTTGCCCTCATGGAGGTATGTTCAGCACACGTACTTTGATCTGAGAAATTGAGTTCATTTCTACCCCTGACTTACCTAAACTTTAAACATGGGATGTTGTAAATGTAGGGCTGTGTCTGAAGGATGAGTGCAGGAAGAGTGTATCTAATGAGTGATAGCTCTACATTAGAAAAGTGACTTGAGGGGCTGGAGAATTAGCTCAGTGATTCTGCTGCCTGCCTTGCAAGCACAGGGTCCTGAGTTCAATTCCTGCTACCAAAAAAAAAAAAAAAAAAGAAAACTGACTTGAACATAAAGAAATACTTCAAATTTAAAGCTAGCACCTTTGAAATGGGATATTTTGTTAAACAATCTTTTGCCCATTAGTCTGGTGGAAAATTGATCAGAAGGAAAGTAGAGTAAGGAAGTCACATGCGAATGAAATGTTTATCTTAGGGAATAGGAGGGTAGAGATTGTCATTTCTCTCTCTCTCTCTCTCTCTTTTTTTTGGTTTTTTGAGACAGGGTCTCACTATGTAGTTGAAACTGACCTGGAACTCGCTGTGTAGTCCAGGCTGGTCTTGAACTCATAGCGATCTGAGTGCTAGGATTACAGGCTTGCACCACCACGCCTGGCTGTCATTTTTCTCTTGAAGAAATCATTTTAAGCAACTCAGATTTACTAATTAAGCCTTTGTTATGTATCAGTCCATCTTCTCACAAATGTTGATTAAGTGCCTGCTATGTTGTAATCACTACAAAAAATGGATCCAGTTCTCACAATGCAGTTGGGCTATTGAGTTGCTGCCTTCTAGACTCTCCTTGATGTCTTAAGCAAAGGCCCTAAAGTGGATGTGATACCCTGTTGACAGGACAGAGTTCAAAGGTCTCACTTGACAAGTCTTATTGAATTCTGGTTCTATTAAATATATTGATGCTTTCTATTCTGTACAGCAGAGATTGACAGACTCTGGACTGTGGGGCATATCCATCCCTCCACCACCGTTTGTAAAGTTGTTTTGGAATTCAGCCATTCCCATTCATTTATATATTACCTATGGCTGTTTTTGGATTACAATAGTAGAGTAGTTCTAACAGAGTTGAGTAGTTATAACAGAGATCTCATGGTCCAGAAAGCCAGAAACATTAACTATGAGAAAGTTTTTACCATACAGAAGAAATATTCTTGGGCCTGGGATTTAGCTCAGTTGTTGTTCTGCCTGCGTCACAAGGGCAAGCTCCTGAGTTCCATCCCTGGTACCAAAAGAAAAAGAAAAATATTCTTGATCCCCGATGCACACAGAACAATAACACATTCTTTGTGTGTATTTGGGGAAGGGATTGATTTATTTTGGAAAGTATTATATTTATCCTGACCAGATCAAAATGATGCAGGTGAAAATGACTGCAGACAGATGTGGGATTAGTTTTCTTTCCCACTTCATGCTGTTGAAACCTTCTTACTGTTCATTCCTGCCTCTTCTCTTCAGAACTTAGGTGTGAGGCATGCGCTAAGAGAAAAGCACATGTTGGCAAAGGAAGTGAGAAGAGAAGAGGAGCAGCCCATTCTGCTAACTAGTACTAAGAAAGTTCACAGGTGTGAGCTTGTGACATCAAGCAAGGACAGAGACATGGGAGGCAACAGAATGGGCCTTCCTTATACCAATGGACAGCACCCATCAGCCATCTGAGGCTGGAAGGAATAGGAAGAGTTGAAGGGTGGTTTCCATAAGCTCACAAACTGGGAAACTGAGGAATCCTTTCCCCATTTTCATGCCCTTACACCTCCCTGCAAACACATGTATCCATTAAAGTGTCAGAACATATGGGCTCTTAAAATTCATTTCACTTCCAGAGAGCTAACAAAGTTTTCCCAGTATAACAAAGTATGCAGAGAAGTCAAAATCAGAGGCAGAAAATAGGATGGTAGTTGTAGAGGTGTTCAATAGGGATAGGATTTTAGGGAAGATGAGAAAACATTCCGGTGATAGTTGTACAGCAATGTGAATGTACTTGATAGCACTTTAAAACTGCTCAATGTGGCCATGCATATTTTACCACAATTTAAAACAAAACTCCTCAGACATGTAATTTGTGCATTTCAAAGCCACAGTGGCAGTACAGAGTTGCAGGATAGGACTCCAGTTTGGAAACCTACTTTTCCCCTATATTTAATTTTACAGTGACTTCTTCCTCTTCTAAGAATTAAAAGTTCAGTTACGTTCAATTAAAAAAGATAATTTTTCTGAATACTTAAAAAATATACACAGTGCATTAGTTCCATCGTGGACGAGAGATAACCTAACAAGAGGCGGCACATAGAAAAGATGACATAGTAAGATAGCCTTTCTTTTTTCTACCCGTGGAAGTAATTCCTGCTCTTTTTTTCCCTGTGAATTCTAGGAAAGAAACCTTGATTGGTTCCCCAGGATGAGAGCCATGTCCTTGGTCAGCAGCGATTCTGAAGGAGAACAGAATGAGCTGAGGAACCTGCAGGAGAAGCTGGAGTCCACCATGAAGCTTGTCACTAATCTTTCTGGCCAGCTATCAGAATTAAAAGATCAGGTAAAGAAGAGATGCATGCTACTACTGTATACCCCAGATCTAACAAGGGAGTACAGTGCTCGGGGTACAGTGTTGAAGTGCTTCACCTGGATGGAAGGGACCTGGGCAACAGTGTGAGAAAGGACTCCACTGGTTTCCCTTCACTGCCCTTTTATAGAAAATGGCTTTGGCCTTATGTTCTGTCTTGGAGATACTGTTTTCATATGAAAAGGAAAAAAAAAAGGGAAATGCAGACTACTTCAATGAATTGCTGGACAAAAACAGTACATAAAGCTATACCCTTTTTGCTTAATTGGCTGACCAAAGATTAAACAGTATTTGTTTTGCTTCCTAACCTTCAGGTTATTCAGATTTTTACCCGTGATATTAAAATTCAGAATCCTGGGGGTAAAGCGTAGTCGTGGAAAAGCCTTTTTTGCTTCATTTGTTTGTGAAATACACAATTACTGCCAGAGTAGAAGCCTATCAGGTGTTGGATATAAAACACTGAGCAATAGGCCGGGGAATTTAGCTCAGTGGCACTATGCCTGCCTTGCAAGTGCAAGGTCCTGAGTTCAGTCTCCATACCAAAAACAAAAAGACTACAGCAATAGATACATAATCCCTGGTCTCAGAGATTGGTAGTCTACAAAAATTCAGCTCCTATCCCTGTGATAAATGCTTTTCCCCTTTTAGTAAGTGGTGAGAGGAGTCTTAATCTATACCATATTCTGCCCCCCCTCCAACCTCAGTCAGCAAGTGATTACTTACTGATAGGACACAGTTCTGTCAAGAATTTGAACCCAGGATGGTGAGCAGGCTGTGATCTGCATTTCTGTAGCTTACTGGGCAACTTTGTACAGATGGGATACAATTCAGCATTGTACACGAGTTTCTTAAAGCTTTTTAATCAGTTCCATAGACAGAATTACAAATTTTGCACAGCAGTAGCTGACATGTTACCCTACAGACACCCTAATGAATGAAGCCCTCATCCACAGTCAGCTGTTCCCAGAGATAATTTAGAGGATTTTTAATAATCCTGTTTAATTTTTTTCCAGCCAGATTAGTCCAAACTTTGCCCTAGGATACCATTTTAGCCTCTTGTTCACATGTATTGAGATAAAAATAAAAAACACTAATGAGAAAAGACTCTATTGATAAAGGCTGTCTACAATCCTGAGCTTGTTTGCAATCTTCAATGAGTAATAACCTGAATAAGTAAAACTAATGATGATCTAACTAGATTACTTTGCTTATTAACTTTTACCCTGATATATAACAGCTGACAAATGTCCCACAGAAGTAAACGAGTCTTGAGTACATCATTTTCTGCCGTTGCTTCTGCCTCACCCTTCCCCCCAGGAGCTAAGCGACCTTCTTAAAAGCCCCCGTCAAGCTTTCATTATCATCTTTTCCCATTTGTTGTAGTTGTGGCTTTAAAAAATTCAGTTAAGTCAGATGTTTAAAATTAAGTGCGCCCTAAAAAAAAAATCATACAAAGACGTGTTAAAAATGGTCTGATCTAAAGGAACTGCTTGCATCTTCATAAAGAGTCTGGTGCCAGTTTTGAAAGACCCCAGCCATATTTGCTTCATGCCTGAGGTATGGGCACCACACCATTTGAAATCTTCCAGCTGTCAAGTGCCACTGCAACCAAAATCCATCCTTGCTTACTGATGACCATTTCTCTTCATCACACTTGGGAGCTCTTTAAGGACATATTTCAATTAATATGAGAAATTGGGTGTTTTCTCTTTACTAGACAGTTTCTTAAAATATGTCTGAAACAAAACTATTATACTTTTGAGGATTTGGTTTTGGTAAAAACCAAGCAAGCACTTTCCTCGGGGCTCGCCCTGTCCTTTCAGTGCTGAGTCTGTTTTGAATTTTCCTGAGAGTGATGCTGAGGCTGCTTTGGTGCTCACTTTGCAAACCAGTGGACCTTGCCCAAACAGTGAGTTGAGCTGTGGAAATTGAGAAAAGTCAGGGATAGGAGGGCACCTGTCATCTTACCCAGTTCCTTCATTTTCTTGGTGAGGATCCAAGGAACACAGAAACCTCTTAGAAAATTTATTCGACCTTATATGACAGTGTCATGGGAGGCATTTCATCCCCCAGTTGTGGGTTTGTTTTGTGTGATGTGTGTTTTTGTTCTGATTTGTTCTGTCACTGTATTGTTTGCCTTTCATGGGTGACTATTTGAATTCTTCCTCTTTTTTTCAAGAGCCCTAACATTTCAGAAGTTACATCATACACTTAAATAATGTGAAGGATACGTTCATTGCCATTTTACTAAATTAAGCATAGTGGAGACGTGGCTTTTTTAAAATGTAGGGTAGAATTGCTCCTATTAAACTAAAATTTTGGCTTAAACAAAATTTTATTAAATGTAGACTAAGGTTTATTTAGTGATATTAGAACCCATATAGATTAAACTGCTCCATTTCAGCCCTTTTTATATTTATTTTTGTTTTAAAGTTCACAGTTGGAACCATTCTTTAGAAAGCCCTTCTTGTCAATGAATTTGAAATGGAACCATTTTTTTTCTTGGGAAATATTAATAGGTTACAAAGAAACATGAAAAACCAATAGTACATTCTCAAGTGCTTTTACCAAAGTTTTAAGGTGCCCAGAATTACAGGAATAATTCACTATAACTATTTGGGAGATGGAGGTGCTTCGTTCAAAGGAACTAACTAGTCAGTATTTTCTTTTGATTTTGTAATTTCTAACAAACTCTTATTTCAATTTTCTTCTTTGGTGTTATAATACAAGATTTTTTAAAACTGTTCTGCACAAAAAGTCATGCAGATATGTTGAGAGCTGCTGGCTCTAAAATGGTAATTATGAGCATTCCTGCCCTTAAAGGGAAAATTTTTTGAATTAATAAGAGTCCCACAAACGATTAATGAATAAGAAACTCGTATTTTTAAAAAAACAGCTATGTAAGAATACTATCCACTAGTAAAAATGCTGGAAAACAAAAAAATTGCTTTATCACCTTAAAAAAATTTTTTTTATCTTCTGATCCAAAAGCCAGCATAATGGAACAGTGGTTGTTAAATGTAGATGATTTTGGTTTTAATCTTTACCTCTTTGGCTGTTGTTTTTTTTTTTAACTACCAACCGGGGGTGGGGGGAATTCCTGTGAGGATATAGTAAAAAGATAGTTAGTGGTATTGCTTTTTCTATTATTGCCAAGAGTGGTTGGTTAGACTTAAGAGATTCTCAATACTAAATGTGATTCTCTTACATCCTTATTCCAAGGAGGAGAACTAATGTAAGAACTTAATTTTTTTTTTTTTTGCATGTTTTCTTCATAATGCAAAAGAGCAAATACTGAACTAAGGGTTAGCTTTCTTGAAAATGTGACTGGCTTCCAGTAGGACCCTTATCTGTTGTTGCTAGGAAAATAAGAAGTGCTTGAAAATCCAGATCATATTAGCATGTTACAGCATTTGGCATTTTTCATGCAAGAGGGTTATCTCATTAACTGCTTAAGGAAGCAAACAACAAAAGATTGGAATAACTGCCCAATGTTAGAGACTGGAACATTGAATAGACCTTGCAAAATGTTGGTTGTTTATACTGTGCTTGACCATTAAAGAAGACTAAGGCAACATCTGCCACAAAGGAGACTAACAGAATATTATCATATGAAGAGTTCTGTGACCTGAGGCATAATTACAATTTCATGAAGTATAGAGGAGTAGGTAGCTGGTCAAGTATGAGGTTTGGCGTGAGGAAAGAATTTAGTTTTTACAATCTTAAGCAGATGGCTTCTGAGCTGGCAGAGAAATGCAGAAGGGGGCTTCCCAGGAAAAGAATCAGCATGGGCAAAGGCATGACAATGCATGGCATGCTCAAGGAATGGCAAATGTTCTGATTAATACTCTTCCTTCTCTCAACCAACATGTACTTTCCTGGTGTGAGGTATGAGGGATACAAAGAGGAAAAGGACCTAGTTTCTGCCTTCTGGAACTAACAGACTAGCTTATGAGACAAGCGCACACATGAATTGTACTAGAACATAGGAAGTTGTAATACAGTAGAGGTTTGAATGCACTGCTCTGGGAATGAACACAGGAGCAATGCCTTCAGTCTGAGCGTAGGGAAAAGATAAGACTCTTACCACAGGCTTCCTTAGAAGTGCTAATGCTGGAGCTTAGTTTCAGAACTTGAGGAGGAGTTTGCCAGGTGAAATGGAGAGTGTAGACTACACATTGGAGAGCAACTCTGAATCTGAACCAGATTATCTATACTTTATATAAAATCCATGTAATTGGATTCAGGAAATGCTTCAGTTTTACCTCTCAGTATTTTAGGCTTATCATTTCTAAGCATAACTGACTTTACAAGACTATAAAAAGTAATTTTTACTTCCTGGCTGTTTAGAATCCCAATAACCAGGACCTTACTGTGACTTGAAAGCTGCTTTTCAAATACTATTATGATTTTTTATAAACCAGACTGTGGTGTCTGTGTGCTGTCAGTGAACCCTCCTTCCTTTGCCAGCTTTTAATCTACCAGCACAGCCTCTGAATGGTTAAGTTTGCTCACGTGCACTCTGCCTAGTGTTTTCATGCAAGAACTTCAGATGTTTGGCTGCATCTGACTAGTAAAACTACAGCAATCTTTGCTTCTTGTTTAGGCTGGAGTCAAAAGGAAGGAGTTACAGAAGAAGTTCAAGCTAGTTTCTGTGTTTGTCCAGATAGGAAGAACAGAATTACTTCCCACAGCTAAATGAGCATTCTGAGGATTTTAAGTGTACTACAATTGAGACATTTCACACTACTCAAAATACATGCTTAACTGTTAGGATTTTGAATAGCTACTTTAGATGTGAACCTGAATCTGATGGATATTTTTATCAAGTGTCAGTTTTTGCTGTGCATGGTGGTGCACACTTGTAATCCCAGCACTCAGGAGACTGAGGGAGGAGGACTGCTCCAAGTTTGAAACTAGCCTGAACTACATGATGAAATCCTGTCTCTCAAACAAAAAAGAAAGAGGAAAAAATGTCAGATTTGTTTCAAATGTCTAGAGACAATCCTGGATGAGATTATGCTAATGATAAACTTTGTCATTTTTAATATTGTTTTGATGCAGATAAAAGTGATGTTCTATAGTGAGTGCATATGTAAATTTGTAGGTAGATAGAGTGAATGGAGCTAATAAAGATAGACTCTAAGAATATGCACAGATAGGCTGGGGCAATCTAAGTGGCCAGCAGTGTTGGCCCTGTTTCCTTAAAAGATTAAGTCCTTAGGGATTTTGTGTTTTTGTTTTGTTTTAATCTCTTCATAATTGTTATTGGATGGTAACCACTGTCAAAAGGACACATGCCAGTGAAAGGCTGGGCGTGGTAGGTCATGCCTGTAATACCAGCTTCCAGAGAGAAGCAGGAGGATTGCAAGTTTGAGGCCAGTTTGGGCAAGTTAGCAAGACCTTTTCTCACAAGAAAAAGGAATGGGGATGTAGCTCAATAACAGAGCACTTACTTGCCTCCCAAGTGTGACAGCCTGGGTAAAGAAAAAAAATGACATTGACTTAAATGATGATATTCCTGTCTGAAAGACTTGCACGTTTGACCAAGCCAGGATCAGACAAGCCAAAGTGTACGTCCACTGTGTCTTCAATAGCAGAAAATCTTCAAGGCCTTTCTTTTCACTTAGGAAAAAGGGCATATGTGCCCACATGCTGGTTTTTAGATGGAAGTATATCCAAAATGATCATGGCCTATTATGGAGATTACTGTGAGAAGCTATTTTACAGCAGCGATTCTCAAAGTTTGGTCCCCGGGTCAGCACCATGTTTATCACCAGGGACATTGTTAGAAATATAACTTCTTGGACTCCACACCAGACATACTGCATCAGACTCTGGGACCCTCTGATCTGTGGGCACAGATGCAGAGCGCATACTAAAGTTGAAGAACCCACATTGGGGGCTGCTTTAACCACTTAACAGTTTGACACCAAGGGTCACTTGATTAGCACATTTGTTTACATGAGCGTTGCTCAGGCAGTTGTCATTTTTACCATTCAATTATATTGAATAATTTTGATACAATTGTTTTTATATTTCTTGTTGTAAAAAAATCAATGAAAAATGGGTGATTTTTGGTCATCCTGTATATAAATATTTGGACTGGGCAGTGATAAAGGTCAATGAGGAAAGGAGGTAACACGAGCACTAGCTTAGACAAAGTTAGAACAGGACCTTGCGTGAGGCTGTAGGCAGTGGCTATAACAGGGAAAGGGAAGACCTGCCATCAGCTGAAGACTCACTTGCTAGAGAACAGTTTTGGAGGCTGAAAAGGAGGATAGAATGACTAACTGAATCCAAAGATAACTGATTAAACAAACAGGGATGATAATAGATCTGGGTATTTCAAGTACAAGTAGTTAATTGAAAGCAAAGTTGGAGAAATTTTAATGGCCAACTCTAAGTCAAAACATCTCAGCAGCTTGGTTTTTTTTTGTTGTTGTTTTGTTTTTTGTTTTTTTGGTACCGGGGATTGAACTTGGGTCCTTGAATTTGAGAAGTAGGCGCCAGAACCACTAAGCTACATCCCTGGCCCTCAGCAACTTAAAACGGAAACTTGAAGTACAATAGGGCATGAGCACTCCAAGACTTTTGAATGCCTGATATTATCACAGTTTAGCTGTGTTTCAGTGCATGCCCTTTCTCTTTCTTTCTTCCTTTCTTTTCTTTATTTTTTTGGTACTGGGAGTCAAACTCAGGACCTCACGCTTGCCAGGCAGGCACTGAGCTGCTGACCTAGCCCCAGTGCCCTTTCATGATTACTTATCTGGGGAATAGTTGGGAGAAAAAGATATCTGAGCTAAATTTCTCAACTGTCAGGAGTAAGGTGAATGACTGACATTTTAATGTAGTTGTGAGTTGATTCCAAGTGCCATATGAAGTTTCCTTCCTCTCAGGACCTGTGAATACAGCATGGTGGTGGGTGACACTTCCTTCAAAGATTTGTCGCCCGAGAAAACATTAGAGGCTAGTTGAAATATCCTCACCCAGTTCCTTATGAAAAGCTTTATTAAAAGCTTCCTTTTGGAAATAGTCAATCCTTGTAAATCTTATCATCTGAATTATAATAGAGAGGGCATTTCCATAGGTGCCTAAAAATAGTATCTTGACTTGAAAGGATAACTGCTATGTTTTGGGGGAAAAAAAGACTACTGTAAAATTGAAGCTATGTCATTCTTGCTTTATGTTCTGTCAGGCTGTTTGTACCAAAAAGTCAAGTGAAACTCATCCTTTATGTGACAGATACTGTTTTAGGACATTTGTATATGTCCTCTCAGTTCTCCACCTCAGACAGAATTATCCTGATTGCATGGATGAAGAGACAGATTTGCAGAAGTTAAATCACAAACCATATGGAAATAAGCCTGTCTGATTCCAAAGCCTACATTGTTTTTACTACTCCACCCTAATTCCTTTCTGACTTTAGGAAACCAAAAATCCAGAAGTAGGACCATAAGCCACTTCATACAGTTGTATTTAATACCTATTTCCTTTGGCCTTTTATTTTAATTGGCTTAAATGCCAACCTCAAATCTGGAGCTAGGACTCACTGGGTTAAGAAAAATTTTAATGCAAAAAAGCAAGCACAATATGCCCTAAAATATCCAGAAGAGAGTAGAAACTCATCAGCCTGAGAACATATTTAGTTCAGCTATCAAATAAACAGAACTAAAGGCCGGGG
>NW_022900940.1:13335451-13404384 GCF_012274545.1 Fukomys damarensis
AACCGGGGGTGGGGGGAATTCCTGTGAGGATATAGTAAAAAGATAGTTAGTGGTATTGCTTTTTCTATTATTGCCAAGAGTGGTTGGTTAGACTTAAGAGATTCTCAATACTAAATGTGATTCTCTTACATCCTTATTCCAAGGAGGAGAACTAATGTAAGAACTTAATTTTTTTTTTTTTTGCATGTTTTCTTCATAATGCAAAAGAGCAAATACTGAACTAAGGGTTAGCTTTCTTGAAAATGTGACTGGCTTCCAGTAGGACCCTTATCTGTTGTTGCTAGGAAAATAAGAAGTGCTTGAAAATCCAGATCATATTAGCATGTTACAGCATTTGGCATTTTTCATGCAAGAGGGTTATCTCATTAACTGCTTAAGGAAGCAAACAACAAAAGATTGGAATAACTGCCCAATGTTAGAGACTGGAACATTGAATAGACCTTGCAAAATGTTGGTTGTTTATACTGTGCTTGACCATTAAAGAAGACTAAGGCAACATCTGCCACAAAGGAGACTAACAGAATATTATCATATGAAGAGTTCTGTGACCTGAGGCATAATTACAATTTCATGAAGTATAGAGGAGTAGGTAGCTGGTCAAGTATGAGGTTTGGCGTGAGGAAAGAATTTAGTTTTTACAATCTTAAGCAGATGGCTTCTGAGCTGGCAGAGAAATGCAGAAGGGGGCTTCCCAGGAAAAGAATCAGCATGGGCAAAGGCATGACAATGCATGGCATGCTCAAGGAATGGCAAATGTTCTGATTAATACTCTTCCTTCTCTCAACCAACATGTACTTTCCTGGTGTGAGGTATGAGGGATACAAAGAGGAAAAGGACCTAGTTTCTGCCTTCTGGAACTAACAGACTAGCTTATGAGACAAGCGCACACATGAATTGTACTAGAACATAGGAAGTTGTAATACAGTAGAGGTTTGAATGCACTGCTCTGGGAATGAACACAGGAGCAATGCCTTCAGTCTGAGCGTAGGGAAAAGATAAGACTCTTACCACAGGCTTCCTTAGAAGTGCTAATGCTGGAGCTTAGTTTCAGAACTTGAGGAGGAGTTTGCCAGGTGAAATGGAGAGTGTAGACTACACATTGGAGAGCAACTCTGAATCTGAACCAGATTATCTATACTTTATATAAAATCCATGTAATTGGATTCAGGAAATGCTTCAGTTTTACCTCTCAGTATTTTAGGCTTATCATTTCTAAGCATAACTGACTTTACAAGACTATAAAAAGTAATTTTTACTTCCTGGCTGTTTAGAATCCCAATAACCAGGACCTTACTGTGACTTGAAAGCTGCTTTTCAAATACTATCATGATTTTTTATAAACCAGACTGTGGTGTCTGTGTGCTGTCAGTGAACCCTCCTTCCTTTGCCAGCTTTTAATCTACCAGCACAGCCTCTGAATGGTTAAGTTTGCTCACGTGCACTCTGCCTAGTGTTTTCATGCAAGAACTTCAGATGTTTGGCTGCATCTGACTAGTAAAACTACAGCAATCTTTGCTTCTTGTTTAGGCTGGAGTCAAAAGGAAGGAGTTACAGAAGAAGTTCAAGCTAGTTTCTGTGTTTGTCCAGATAGGAAGAACAGAATTACTTCCCACAGCTAAATGAGCATTCTGAGGATTTTAAGTGTACTACAATTGAGACATTTCACACTACTCAAAATACATGCTTAACTGTTAGGATTTTGAATAGCTACTTTAGATGTGAACCTGAATCTGATGGATATTTTTATCAAGTGTCAGTTTTTGCTGTGCATGGTGGTGCACACCTGTAATCCCAGCACTCAGGGGACTGAGGGAGGAGGACTGCTCCAAGTTTGAAACTAGCCTGAGCTACGTGATGAAATCCTGTCTCTCAAACAAAAAAGAAAGAGGAAAAGATGTCAGATCTGTTTCAGATGTCTAGAGACAATCCTGGATGAGATGATGCTAATGATAAACTCTGTCATTTTTAATATTGTTTTGATGCAGATAAAAGTGATGTTCTATAGCGAGTGCATATGTAAATTTGTAGGTAGATAGAGTGAATGGAGCTAATAAAGATAGACTCTAAGAATATGCACAGATAGGCTGGGGCAATCTAAGTGGCCAGCAGTGTTGGCCCTGTTTCCTTAAAAGATTAAGTCCTTAGGGATTTTGTGTTTTTGTTTTGTTTTAATCTCTTCATAATTGTTATTGGATGGTAACCACTGTCAAAAGGACACATGCCAGTGAAAGGCTGGGCGTGGTAGGTCATGCCTGTAATACCAGCTTCCAGAGAGAAGCAGGAGGATTGCAAGTTTGAGGCCAGTTTGGGCAAGTTAGCAAGACCTTTTCTCACAAGAAAAAGGAATGGGGATGTAGCTCAATAACAGAGCACTTACTTGCCTCCCAAGTGTGACAGCCTGGGTAAAGAAAAAAAATGACATTGACTTAAATGATGATATTCTTGTCTGAAAGACTTGCACGTTTGACCAAGCCAGGATCAGACAAGCCAAAGTGTACGTCCACTGTGTCTTCAATAGCAGAAAATCTTCAAGGCCTTTCTTTTCACTTAGGAAAAAGGGCATATGTGCCCACATGCTGGTTTTTAGATGGAAGTATATCCAAAATGATCATGGCCTATTATGGAGATTACTGTGAGAAGCTATTTTACAGCAGCGATTCTCAAAGTTTGGTCCCCGGGTCAGCACCATGTTTATCACCAGGGACATTGTTAGAAATATAACTTCTTGGACTCCACACCAGACATACTGCATCAGACTCTGGGACCCTCTGATCTGTGGGCACAGATGCAGAGCGCATACTAAAGTTGAAGAACCCACATTGGGGGCTGCTTTAACCACTTAACAGTTTGACACCAAGGGTCACTTGATTAGCACATTTGTTTACATGAGCGTTGCTCAGGCAGTTGTCATTTTTACCATTCAATTATATTGAATAATTTTGATACAATTGTTTTTATATTTCTTGTTGTAAAAAAATCAATGAAAAATGGGTGATTTTTGGTCATCCTGTATATAAATATTTGGACTGGGCAGTGATAAAGGTCAATGAGGAAAGGAGGTAACACGAGCACTAGCTTAGACAAAGTTAGAACAGGACCTTGCGTGAGGCTGTAGGCAGTGGCTATAACAGGGAAAGGGAAGACCTGCCATCAGCTGAAGACTCACTTGCTAGAGAACAGTTTTGGAGGCTGAAAAGGAGGATAGAATGACTAACTGAATCCAAAGATAACTGATTAAACAAACAGGGATGATAATAGATCTGGGTATTTCAAGTACAAGTAGTTAATTGAAAGCAAAGTTGGAGAAATTTTAATGGCCAACTCTAAGTCAAAACATCTCAGCAGCTTGGTTTTTTTTTGTTGTTGTTTTGTTTTTTGTTTTTTTGGTACCGGGGATTGAACTTGGGTCCTTGAATTTGAGAAGTAGGCGCCAGAACCACTAAGCTACATCCCTGGCCCTCAGCAACTTAAAACGGAAACTTGAAGTACAATAGGGCATGAGCACTCCAAGACTTTTGAATGCCTGATATTATCACAGTTTAGCTGTGTTTCAGTGCATGCCCTTTCTCTTTCTTTCTTCCTTTCTTTTCTTTATTTTTTTGGTACTGGGAGTCAAACTCAGGACCTCACGCTTGCCAGGCAGGCACTGAGCTGCTGACCTAGCCCCAGTGCCCTTTCATGATTACTTATCTGGGGAATAGTTGGGAGAAAAAGATATCTGAGCTAAATTTCTCAACTGTCAGGAGTAAGGTGAATGACTGACATTTTAATGTAGTTGTGAGTTGATTCCAAGTGCCATATGAAGTTTCCTTCCTCTCAGGACCTGTGAATACAGCATGGTGGTGGGTGACACTTCCTTCAAAGATTTGTCGCCCGAGAAAACATTAGAGGCTAGTTGAAATATCCTCACCCAGTTCCTTATGAAAAGCTTTATTAAAAGCTTCCTTTTGGAAATAGTCAATCCTTGTAAATCTTATCATCTGAATTATAATAGAGAGGGCATTTCCATAGGTGCCTAAAAATAGTATCTTGACTTGAAAGGATAACTGCTATGTTTTGGGGGAAAAAAAGACTACTGTAAAATTGAAGCTATGTCATTCTTGCTTTATGTTCTGTCAGGCTGTTTGTACCAAAAAGTCAAGTGAAACTCATCCTTTATGTGACAGATACTGTTTTAGGACATTTGTATATGTCCTCTCAGTTCTCCACCTCAGACAGAATTATCCTGATTGCATGGATGAAGAGACAGATTTGCAGAAGTTAAATCACAAACCATATGGAAATAAGCCTGTCTGATTCCAAAGCCTACATTGTTTTTACTACTCCACCCTAATTCCTTTCTGACTTTAGGAAACCAAAAATCCAGAAGTAGGACCATAAGCCACTTCATACAGTTGTATTTAATACCTATTTCCTTTGGCCTTTTATTTTAATTGGCTTAAATGCCAACCTCAAATCTGGAGCTAGGACTCACTGGGTTAAGAAAAATTTTAATGCAAAAAAGCAAGCACAATATGCCCTAAAATATCCAGAAGAGAGTAGAAACTCATCAGCCTGAGAACATATTTAGTTCAGCTATCAAATAAACAGAACTAAAGGCCGGGGCTTTAGCTCAGTGGTTCTGCCTACTGCCTCTCAAGCACAAGGTCCCAAGTTTGATCCCCAGTTCCAAAAAAAACCAAACAAACAGAACTAACCTCTTGCTTTGGGTGGTAAAAAGTACTTTTTAATTGTAACCTATCTTAGGAAATGGTCTCTCCTAGTGTTAAGCCAAACTCATTGTCTGTTGGTGGGAAGCAAGATAAGACACTGGTGGCCAAGATGGTATTGATAATATTCAGTTATTCTGGAGCTCAGGGTGATGTGTGAACAGTTGTCATCTTCCTGGATGGACTAGGTCACTTTTTTCTCTCTCGGCTCCTTAAGAGTCCTTGGTGAGTAGAGCCCAAGACCCACACAAGAGTGTAGACAGAACCTCTCTCAAACCTCAGATTCTAAGCACACAGCTTTTCAGGATAGTATGGCGTGTTGTTGCTGTCATACAGAACCACCATTTCCCGACGAATCTTTAAATCATTTGGAAATGGATTTGGGAAACAATCGCGAATCTCGTGAATCTTGTGCTTTTCCTGTTTTTTGTTTGTTTCTTTGTTTCTTTACGAAACAAGTAGCAAGCAATACTCTTGAATGTTACATTGCATGACTAGATCACAGAATTCCCCGTTCTGCTAGGAAGATTCCCTTTTTGAAGCTCTGTGTGTTTGATAGGGTGACGGTACAGTATTTGTAGAAAGTGGGTTTCAGTACAAACCGTAACCACAGAGGTAAAAACTATGGTTCAGTATATGATTTGACGTACAGGAAGTGTCTGGGTCTAATGATGAAACTTTTTAACTTTCCAGATGACAGAACAAAGGAAGCAGAAACAAAGAATTGGTCTTCTAGGACATCCTCCTCACATGAATGTCAACCCACAGCAACCAGCATAAGCAAATGAATAGAGAAATTGTATTTACCTTTTTTAATTATTATTGGTGTGGGTATGGCTCATTAGTTCTGATTCACCCACTGAGGTTACCTTTATGCTTAGTACATTTGTAAATACTCAGTTTTATACTGTATGTATATGATTGCTACTCTAAAGGTTTGGATATATGTATTGTAATTAGATTTGTTGGCATGATGACATTTCATTTGTGCCAAAAATATTAAAGATGCCTTTTTTGGAAGGACTACAGAAAGTACCTGATTTGCACTTGAACCAGATTATAGATTTAAAACTATATGACATGTATTTTGTATTTAAAACTAGAATAGCCAGTATTTATGTTTTTTACAAAACTGTGCAATACAAATTATGCAATCACAATAAATTTGTAACTCCCTAGTGTCCCACAGGGAGTGCACATCTTTGAAGCTGGTGTGTTAATACTATGTAATAAATGGTTAAATATCAAATGATGCTGCTGCCAAAATTATATTAATAGTGAGTTTCAGGCCCCTGGGCATTTTGTACCATGTAATTATCTGCAGTGAGGCTGTTTCTCGTTGCTAGTGGCGTTAGTGTCTGTCTCATAGTGACAGTGCTCTGAGTTATGAACTGTTAAATCAGCATTCATTTTAGGAAAAGCAATGTTAGTTTCAAGAATACTTTTAAGCTTCTAAATTGATCGTAAATTTAAACTATTTCTTTAAATAAAGCCATGCTAAAGGCGCACAACTTTATAGGTTGTGAAGAAGTTAATGAATTTTTTTAAAGATAACTTTTTATGCCATGTTTGGGATAAGTGCATTTTGCTGGCCAATCAGTGTCATCTCCTGGTTGAATTTTTGGTGTCATGTCACAAAAAAGGAATAACTGATGGTTTTTAGATTATCTAGTCCAAATGGTAGTTTTTTCCCTTCATCTGAACCGACATACTATGGTAGCTAAGAAGTATTTAAAACTATATACAACCATATAAAAGATGAAATATGAATTATCCCATTAGAGGTCATAGTTGAACACTGACATATTATTCTTCTGAAAGAGCCACGTTTTGGTTTTGTCACCTGATTTCTTTTCTGGATGGATGAAAAGTATGAAAGGAAACTTTTATACCTGTTGCCTAGTTTTGTACATGGGTCTCATTTTACTAGAGAACCACTCTGCAAAGATGTTTAAAAATGTATCGAAAGCAGAATTCTGAAATGGGTTGTTTGTAAATGCATATATAAAAATATTTAATAAATGATGCAGAATACTATACAATGACTGAGTGGTGGCTTTCATTTGGCATTTATTTGTGATTTAAGAGGGATTCCTTTTTATTGTTTGTTTTTAAGGGATAAGGTTTTGCTATGTAGAATTCAGGCTGGCCTTAAATTTTCAGCGACCCTCCTGCCTCAGCTTACAGAGTGCTGGGATTACAGGTATTCACAACCATGTCCGGCCAGGAGCTATTCGAATTATATACTTTCTTGAGGACCAATTTAAACTTTAAGTGGTTTGGTAACCAGATTAGTTCAGAAATGCTGATCAGGTTATAAAGACAAACAAAAAACCTGCTATCATAAGTTCTAGGAAAACCACTTGAACAAATATCAGATGTTTTTAATACAGGAGTCATTCGTGTAGTTCAGTTTAGAGACTGCCGAGCAGGCTGTCACGGGTGCCATGACAAAAGCCACAACAAAGCCGGGAGTATTCTGCTTCCTCTTCCGGCTCCTAAGCTTTTTCCCTGGGGACCTTACTTCGGTATCTGCCTCGCGGAAGTATCACTAAAAGCTGGACATTTGTTTCATGAGAAGCATCACCACCCTGGTGTTCACGGTCCTTCAGCAGACCGTCTGCAGTGCTTTAACAAAGCTGTTCTCTCCTCAATGCAGTGCTCAGCCTGGCGGTTTTTTTTGACAACAGTTTTCTCTCTGCTTTGGTAAATAAGGGCAATTCCCACTCAACATTGGAAACTGAATCAGGATTAAGTGACCAGTTTCATAACCAGTGAATGTAGTGCTTTATAAATTTGATGACTTTAAAAAATCAGATTAGTAATTTTCCAGTCCACACAATTTTTCCATCATAAGGCAAACCTAAGATAGACACATGCTTTCATCTAAAACAAAAATGGTGTCTAGGTGAAACCCCACAACATTCACTTTGGCGGGTGAGAGCTTGCTTTTCCCTTGAGCTTTGTCTTTGATCTCTCATGCTGCCCAACACAATAGGGCAGTGTGTGTGGTTTGTCTCCCAGGCCTCATCTAGTTCATTGGAAAGTTCTGCATTGACATGTTCAGGTGGCGGCCAGTACAGGTTTGTCATGTTGCATTTGAATCCTGTCACTGAAGATACAGATCTTCATTGAATTGCCAACTTCAGCAGGAAATAATTGAAACTGGAATGCTGCTCCACCCCACATGTGGCAGGTCCTACTCTCGGAGTTTGGGTGACAACACTAAAGCTATCGCAACTGAAACAATCTGAAGGTAAAACCCCTGTGGCCTCCGATGCACAGCTGTGATTTTGCCTGCTTTCTCCGGGTACTATCTTTCCCAACCTCTGTTTCAAGGATAGAGATCCAAGTCACCCATGAAGTAGCCGTGTTGCCAGGCTGAAAATGAAGAGTGGTGGTACAGCACAAATGCCCCAGAATGTTATTTGTCTTCATTTATTTAATTTTAAAAGTTTGCCGTAACACCAAGTTCAAAGTTCAAATTTGGCAGATTTCCTTAACTGAACAGTTTGTTAAAGCAGAGGGTCTGGGAAATTTCATTACACTTCTCTACCATTTATGATATCTTACCCTTTTCTACTTGTCCCTAAGATTATGTACTTACAAACTTCTGTTTGCCCCTGCACATAAAACTTCCATTCTTTGCTCTTGTTCCATCTTGTGCAACTTTTCTGAAAACTATGTTTCTGCCTCCCCCAACATGCACACAGAAAATAACATTTCATTAAAATTCTAATTTACTCGGTTTTCTTGCATGTTCATATTCCTCATTGTTTTTCATTCCACTGTTTTTTTTTTAAATTAGCTATAGTGTGTGAAAATGGTTTGCTTGACCTTGCTTCTGTAAAGCCTGTCCTTTCACTCTCTTCAGATGAGCGATTCCTATCATAAATAAAGCAAACATAATTTGTGCAAGCTAATGAGCAAGCCAAAAAAATTGCTTTACTGATGTGCTGTGCAAAATTACCAAGATCTGTACAGTAAACTAAGGTATTAACCTTTTAAAAACTTCATTCAAGATTTCTGAATCCTCCTATTATAGACAAACATGAATGAAGAAAAAGCCTGATGGTTTCCCATAGGTATTTTAAAGCTAATCATGGGACCATAAGTCTGACTTCTCAGGGAAAATTATCCCTTCAAAAATAGTAGGAGCTAGCCTGGAGATGTAAGTTCAGTACTTCTGGTGCCTGCCTCACAAACGCAAGGACCTGAGTCGGTGCCTACCTGGCAAATGCAAGGACCTGAGTTCGATTCCCAGTACACGCCAAAAAAATAAATAGTAGGAGCTTAACTACATGCTTATAGAGAGGAAAGTTGATTTTTGCTAAAATAGTATTTTTAACACTTTGTTTTTTTCTGGTACTAGGAATCAAACTCGACCCTGAGCTTTCAAGGCAGGAGTGGCACCACTGAGCTATATATCTCTAGCCCCTAAAATAGTATTTTTACAGATTTTAAAAAGCATGGGCAGCTGAGTGCAGTGGCATACGCTTGGAATCCCAGTGACTCAGGGGTCTGAAACAGGATTCCAAGTTCAAGGCCTGCCTGGGCAACTTACAGAGACCCTGTCTCAAAATTTAAAAAAAAAATTTTTTTTTTCTTTAAAGGACTAGGGATGTAGTTCAGTGGTAAAGCACTTGCCCAGTAAGTGGGAGGCCCTAGGTACTGGGTGGGGGTCGGGGGTTGTGCTTGTTAGAAACTAATGCAACAGTAAGAGTCACCTTTACGTAAGGATTAATAATGCAGACTCTTGAGACAATATGCTCTATCAAACCCTACAGGAGGAATGAAACCGTTTAAGGATAACACTCTAGAGCAATGACTTGCGCAAGGATTTAGCTCCAAAATAAACAAAGATCTCCTAACTTAGCCAAATACAGAAAGAGCTCATTTTCCCAGAAGAGTTCTCCCTAATTCCTATTTGTAGAACAACACAAATTGATTTCTTTCCAAATCTCTCAAGAGAATCTAGAAATCAAAGTATTGAACATGAATACTTTGTCAAGAGTGAACGCTCCATGGCAAAGATAAGTGAATTCTTAACATCTCTTTTGCCACTGTAAATCTCATATACCTTTTGTTTAGCTGCATATTTCACGAAGAATCATTCTCAACCTAACAAAGGCAGCTTCCTCCAAGTAAGACCATGCGGGTATATTGGTATTCTGTCCCCCCACAGTAGTCCATGTCAATTGGCAAACTCCACTTTCCTCTTTTGCATTATACTGATCATTTGTTGCCAATCATCTAGAATGTTGGAAAACCCCTATGAAGATTTCGATTTTACAGAAAGTACCCAAAATTCCACTAGTTTTGCATCACAAAGTGGTGGTTAAAGTAAAGTTTTGAGTAAAACGCCATGTATGTGGTTTTTGTGGGTGGCTGTAGCTCACAATGACTATTAACCCTGATCAATTATCTGACGGGAGAGAGAGCTATGGTGGCCATTGTATTTAAGACAAATATGATCGTAACGTTTTTCTGCCTTTAGTGTTGTATGTCACATTTAGCAATTCTTGCAACTTAAAAAGCCAATTGAGAAATGAAACTAGCGAACCTACCAACTTGCAGAATAAACAAACAGGTAGACCACTTGCAGGTTTTGACATTTGATTGACTCAGACAAAGCCTAGCGACTCTCCAGTTGCTGGTATTGTAAACTCATTGGGTGAAAACAAATCTCTAGTTGGAGTATGACTTGGAAAAAAAAAAGGAATAAACTTAAAATACTTTAAGGTCATGACAAACCAGTGTGAAAGAGAATCCTTAACACCTAGAAGTGAAACTACATCATCCACCCAGCCTGGAAAGAAAAAGAAAGCTAAAAACCACTATAGAATAAGAATGAAGAGTTTGAGAAAACCCCTAAGGCGAATTCTGAACAACAACAGAGCCCTACAACATAAGAAGCGCATACAGTATTAAAGAACCACAAATGGAAAGAGTTTGCCAGCACTTTTGTACTTAAACACACACAAAGGTGAGTCCCATGTACATGAAACTGGACAATCCAGGAATGTAAGCTGTTCGCTCCTGAGCTTATGCTACCTAGTAAGTCCCCTCACCCCCAGTACTTGTCAGCTACAGCATCTCTTGAAAGTCTCGTCAGGAGCTTTCTGTAAAAACTCTCTGGAAGAAGACAGAACTAAGATTTGGCATGAAGCTGGGACAAGGAGATCTGACCCATACAAAGGTTAGTAGCTAAGCATGTCAGGGTACACATGATAGCACGATGAAATGAAAAGAACAGGCACCTTGAAACTGACAAGAGTCCATGCTAGCTCAACCACTTACGTGACATAACTGAGCAAGTGACTTAATCGTTTCAACTTTCAGTCCCTCTCCACTTCCAAGGAAAAAGGTTCTTCCACTTATTTCTTGGGACACTACTGAGAATAAAGAAAGATGATATATGCAATTGTTTAGTGTATGTACTTGATTAATATTATTTCCATTCCTTTGCAACATAAGTTCCTTATTCTCACCTATCTACAATCTCAGCTAACTACGCACTGCATGACCAAAAGCTACATTCTATTCCTACTAAGATAGTCTAATGTTGTTACTGTGAGATCCTAAATCTGTATGTTTTAACACGACATGTTTGGGTCAGATCCAGTCATTTTTACAAATTTTATCTCAACCAAATTCAGTTTTAACTATCAGTTTGAACTGAATAATTCATAAAGAAGCCTAATCATACAGGCTTCCAGAAATTATTCTCATATTTGTGATCAGTGAATTCAAATCTGAATTCTAAAAAAAAAAAAAAAAAAAAAAACCTTCATGGAAAGATGTTTACCTTGAAGATACTTCTTTAGTTTATGAAGTACCTCCAGTCTCAGGTGAACCTCTCAGCCCTGGTGAGTAGATAATATCACTGACAACTGAATAGTCCTAAATTGTACTATTTTTCATTTAACATTAAAATACATTCACATCTACAAAGTGTTTTTGGCAAGTGCTTATGGCAACCTAATTATGGAGGTCCAGACCCTCCTTACACTTTCCTAATGATCCCTTTTGGCTTTTTGGTCCTCTCTCTTGATTACAATCCAATTCTCTGTTCCTTCTTACCATCTCAACTCTTTATTCTACTTCATTTCTGTTATGGACTCAGCTCTCTCTCTTTCCTGACCACAGAGGACCCATTAAAAATCTGAGTGTTGTGAAGAACAGATCTTTACTGGAGGAAGATTACAGTGAACAGGAAACAGGAAACACAATCAATCATCCCAGCTTCCTCCCCTTTCTTCTCTGCCAAGGGAAAGACCAACTTCTCAGCCTGCTGGGAGGCCCACCTTCTCTCTCCTACCCCATCTTGCCCAAAAGGAACAACAGCGGAGTATCAAAAAATGACCTTCCTTTGGCTTCAGGTAAAAACAAAAATCCTTGATCATTATCATGTAGATTATCTTCTCATCTAGATTTACTTCGGCCTAACAAAAAGACTGCAATTCTGCTGTCCTTAGCTTCCAGATCACACAGCAAATTGTCCTCTCAATTAGCATTTTCTTCTTCCTGATAATGTTTCTGTCTTAGAAGAAATCACTTTAGAAAGTTCAAATTAGCTGGGTGTGCTGGTGCACTCTTGTAATCCCAGCACTCGGGAGGCTGAGGCAGGAGGATCGCTGTGAGTTCGAGACCAACCTGGGCTACATAGTGAGTTCCAATTCAGTCTCAACTACATAGTGAGACCCTGTCTCAAAAAAACAAAACAAAAAAAACAAACAAAAAAAAGAAAGTTTAAAAGTTCAAGTTATTTGACCAAACTAGAACATCTCACCTAGGATTCAAAGCCAGATCACCTGATTTCATATATGCATTATTCCCAGCTTTACTCTGCCAGACACCAGCCATGCTCCCACTCCTCCTGCCCCCCTTTCTGGACAAAATCTTTAAGTACCAGATAGGAGTTTTAAGAGATACAAAGGAAAGTCAGTGTTTTTAAGACACAGGTGGCAACTAGTTCATCTGTGTACCACTGTGACCTAACACAGTTCCTCAAAATAAAGAGACTCAATGTATTTTGGAACTACAGACAGTGAATTGTGTCTAAGGAAAGGATACCTAGCAGTGGCCCAGGAAGGATTTGCATGTAGAACTAAAGATAAGGCGGTCAACTATGGGGCTAACTTCCCACTCAATCCTCATTTCCTAGCCTTATTCATAACGCTTCTGGCTCTAAGAATCCTACTCCCCATCTCACAACCATATAACAAATTGATCCCCCGAAGCAGGCAACCCCATTTACTCTATTCTTTTAGTTGATAAAAAGTTGTGATTTGGCACTGACTGAATATATAAATTCAGGTCTACACGTCTCTCCCTCCACTCCCATGTTTAATAATGCTAAAAGACAATTCCTCAGCCGTCTCTGGAAGAGTACACAGTTCTTAGGAGAGACGGGACACATTTTAGATAGCATAAGGATATTATGGCCATTTGGGGTAACAAAGAATTGCAGATCATTTATATATGAACCATACGTAAATCGCTGAGTCACATTCTCCCAAATGTAACAAAAGTGTTTTAGAATTTCTGCTGATCTTTGAAATGTAATAATGAGAAAAGGGCTTGAGAGTGGAAAAGATGTCTCGGTTCTCATCCTGTGTCTTTTCACAGTCTTCAAACTGGAATTCTCCTAATTGTTGATAGGCCAAGCAGTAACCACTTTGGAAAACCATTTAACGAGTTGTTTGGGTTTTTCAATACCATTTAATCTAAAAATCCTGCTACCAGGTATTTATCCAAAAGACATGAAAATATATCTACACAAAAAACCTGAATGCAAATTATAAACAACTTTATTAGTATCACCCCAAATTGGAAAAACCCAAATATCTACCAACCGGCAAATTAACTGGCAGGTGACCCACAACCCACAGTCTAAGAAGCAACACTGATGTTTGTGCTGACTCAATACTTTTTAGTACATGCATTGAACATAATTTCTGAACTGAGTATTTCACAGAGCTGGGTACCTAAGGGACAAAAGCTGCTCCCTAGAGAGTCTGAAAGAGCTGGCAGTGATACCAAAACAAACAAAAATAACAACAAAAATGATGTGTGCCGCTGCTTAAATTTTTTAAATTGCTTGTGTGTTTAGAAACTGCAAATGTATGCCCCACTAGATTCCTATTGATGCTATAACAAATGAGCAAAAATGTAATGGCTTAAAAAACAGAGACCTCATTATCTTATAATTCAGAGTGTCTTCATTCCTTCTAGAGGTCGTAGGACAGAATCCATTCTCTTGCTTTTTTCAGCGTTCAGAGGCTGCCTGCATTTCTTGGCTTGTGCCTTGCTCCTAGATTCAAAGCCCGAAACGGCCAGTGAAGCCTACTGCATACTGCACCATTCTCTTTCTGCTTCCTCCTTTCCCTTGATTAAACCCTCGTGAGCGCACTGCTCCCCCCTAAACAATCCAAGACATCACCTCACCTCAAGATTCTTCATTTAATCACATCTGTAAGCTGCTTTTAGCCATGTAGGGTAACATACAGAGGTCTGGGATTAGGACACAGACATCTCTAGGGAAGCCACTAACTCTTTAGCACATTTCCGTAAGTGAAATCTAGACAGGCCAACACCAAAAAATTTAAAAAAAAATTTTTTTAAATCACACATCAGTGTTCAAGGTCTGACTAGTTTGAGTACAATTAGGAAGGTCACATTTTCTCATAGTCCAAACAGGTTGAACAAGTCAGTACATTAACATGATCATATAAAATTATAAAGCTACATACGAATGCATAAGACATTGCTGCTCCCTTTTCCATTCCCTATGATGCACTTGAACAACCAGAAACAACTATAAAAGGATGGTTACTTTTTTGGACACACACACACAACGTTTTTCCTTAGGTGTTATTTTTGAGGATTAGTACTTTAAAAAAATAAGCAAGGTCTAAGGGCCGGGAATTTAACTCAGTGGTTCTGCCACCTGCCTCTCAAGTGCAAGGACCGGAGTTTGATACCCGCTACCAAAAACAAAAACAAAAAAACAAAACAAAATAAACAAAAAAATAAATAAGGTCCAGTGTTGAGACTGTAACTCAGTGGCAAAATATTTCCCTAGCCACATTTGAGGCTCTGGGCTCCATTCCCAGCACCCCACATACAAAAAAGTAAGATTCGATCACTGAACTTTGTACAATAAAGTACAAAGAAAACAAAAGTGGGACTGTAAACTTTCCAACTTGATGACCATTGTTAATTTTTTTAAAGTAATAAAGCACACCTGTAAATGACTGGAAATTTTAATATCCTATGCGTCTCCTTTGCTTTTTCACTCACATTTAATTTTTCTATTTTTCACTCTTGCAATTTTTGTTTTTATTTCAAGTTTATTATGTTTTGCAAATATTTATTTCCTGGTCTATTGTCATTTTCATAGCAAAGTTTTTTGAAATCTTAAACTTTTCAATTTTGATGAAATCCAATCTATCATTTTTTTCTTTTATTGTTTGTTTTTTGAGTCCTAAGAAATCTTTGCCTAAATAAGGCCCAAATATTCTTGCCTACATTTTCTTTAAAAACACCACCATACAACATAGGACACAGTGTGCAAATGAAATGTATAATCTCTGCTAACCAGCACGCTCCCTGTTGCTAGCTGGCCAGGTGTGGCCACTAGAACCAAAACACCTGGCCAGGACAACCAAGGAGCTACATCTAGATTTTTAATTTAGTTTTAATTGGGTACTATATGGAACAGGAAATTCTCAAAGTGTTATAGCTTTATAGTGTCGCGAGCCGGCGACGCAGAGCACTGTCCAGCAGTGCCTCCAACCTGAAAGAGCAGCAGGGTGGAGATGGGGCAGAGAGAAAGGAAGGACGCCAAGACAAGAGTCTGATCAAGGCGACGTTTATTGCAGGCAGGCATCAGCCTTTTAAAGGGAAAGACCGAACTATTATGGGCTAGGATTACCATAGTAACCTCAACACCCGCTCCACGGGAACCAGGGTTCACACGGGAAAGAGAAATCAGGCTCAAGAAAAACAAATTAACAACACTTGCAACTAATAATCATGATTCCCACAATAGGTGGAGGAACTTAACAAAATGGAGTTACAACACCTGACTCCTACAGATAACGTCAGATCTTTAACAGGAAGCACCTGACTCCTACAGATCTTTGGCTGTCCGAGTTTCTCCCGTGCCGGGTCAAAAACAAGTTTAACACGTGCAGTCCTTAAAAAGGAACAAATGTTAACAAATGCTAATTAGGAACATCCTGACCACACATTGTGTCAGTGCCTTGATTATAAAGAAAGAAGTTATCTTTCAAAAAGCCAGTGGGCCATGGCTGGCTTCCCACATTATAGATTTGGTCTGTGATAAATGTTTGTAAATGCACAGTGTTATCAGTCAAAGGTCATTCTTTAAAGTATTTATTCCAGTCCCATCTTGTGCACAGACTTTGCTCCAATAAGTTCCTTGGCACTTCTTTCAAAATCAATTGATTGGCCAGGCATGGTTGTACACACCTGTAATACCAGTACTTCGGAGGCTGAGGCAGGAGGACTGCTGAGTTCAAGGTTACTATGTAAGTTCAAGGGCAGCCTGAACTCCACAGCGAGACCCTGTCTAAAACAAAATAAAACAAAAAAAATGGGCTGGGGATTTGGCTCAGTGGTTCGTCTGCCTGCCTCCCTCAAAAGCACAAGGGCCGGAGTTCAATCCCTGGTACAAACAAAAACAAAAACAGAATTGACCAAGTTTGTGTCTATTTCTGGACTTTATTTTGTTTCCCTGACCTGTGTGTTTATCATTTCTTCAATATCAGATTGCTGTCATACAGGTTTAACCTCTTCACTGAGGGAATCAAGAACATACAATGGGAAAAGGAGAGTATCTTGAACATCTGGGATTCAGAATACTAAATACCCATATATAAAAGTTCACACTCCACCCTTACACCACATGCAAAAAAGTCAAATCTAAATGAATTAAAGGCTTAACACTAAGAAGTGAAACTATAAATATCCTAGAAGAAAACAAAGGGAAAGTTTCATGGCTTTGTCTTGTCAATAATTTCTTCAAAATGACAACAAAACTATAGGCAACAAAAACAAAAATAGACAAGTGAGTCTGCACCAAAGTGAAAACCTTCTATATAGCAAACAGCACAGAAAAAGGCAAGATACAAAGGGGTAGAAAATACTTGCAAGTCAAAAATATGAGATCAGTATCCAAAACATAAACTCCAACTCAATAGCAAAACAAATAACAAAGACAAATTTAAATGGGCAAATACTTAGATAGAAACTTCTCCATTAGAGACAAATAGCCAACAGGCACATGCAAAAATGTTGGGCATCACTAATCAACATGGAAATGCAAATCAAAACCACAAGATACCATTTCACACCTATTAGATTGGCCATGATTTTAAAAAACAAAGCAAAACAAAAACATATCAGTTGGGTGTAGTTGCACTCCAAAGGCTGAGGGAGGAGGATAGAGAATTTGAGGCTACCATTTCCAAAAACTACAAAATATAAAATAAGAACAAAGCAAAAAGGGTTGAAGTTCATGTGCAAGGTCAGTAGCACACTAGGCTCCAGTTTATCCAAAAGAATTGAAATCAGGATCCACAAGGGACATCTACACTCCCATGCTAATTATAAAGTTGTTCATAATAGGTGAAGAAACTGTGAGAGATAGACAGACAGACACAGATTCTTCTGACAAAAAAAAAAAATGTTCCTTTTGCTAACCAGATATAAGAGCAAGATCTACTGGGATCTGGAAGATGGTGGAGTAAAGGCAGCCACCACAAGCCCCTCAGGGATGTAATCCAACAGGAACAAAGCTCTGTGAGGAGAAAGGGAACCATAGGAAATCACTGGGTTGCAAAGTGAGTGAAGTAGCATCTGGGAAAAACACAGAAACATTAGTATTTACGAAGATAAGCAACAGAAGTAATGCACCGCAGCACTGAATGGACAGCGGCTCCACCCTACTGTGGCAGTGAAAGAAAAAAGCTCAGCACACTCTTGTGAGCTCTGAACTGGCTAACAGAGAGCGAGCCTGAGCAAAAGAGTCTGAGTTCACCCAAGTAAATAGAAACGAGGGTGATAATTCCCATCCCTTTCCTCAGAATTTAGACAGGGTCAGGTCTGGGAGCCATATTAGAAGTTTCCACTCCCCCTGACTCAGTAGAACATGCAGGAGACTGAAAGGAGGGAAGCAGGAAGCCATCTTTAGTAACTCCCTCTGCCTAGGCAAGCGGCAGAAAATCCCAACATTGTTTATCTCTCAAGATGCAACTACCACCACTTTCCAGGGAAACAAGCAGTGGACACCCTCCTTAACCTTGAGAAAATGGTGACTGTGACACACAGAAAATTCTAAAAATCATTCGATTGTGTGAAATGCCCCAGCACTCGGCTCAAGAGAGACTGAAATCTAGGCTGAGAGAGTCTCAGTAGGGGAGACAGCAGAAAACAATGGGGCAGTTTGACTGCTGTGACAGGAAAAGAGGTCAGCCATCTGCACTGGGAGGGTAGTGGAAGTCAGTGGTAGGCTGGGTGCCTGTAAGATTTTTTTGTTTTATTTTGTTTTTAACCAGGAATCAAACTCAGGACCTTGCACTTGCCAGGCAGGAACAGCACCAACGACCTACATCCCCAGGCCCCTGAAGTTTCTTATCCCAACACAAACTCTGCACACCCAACCCTCTACCAATAATCTTTTCTTTTCAATTTCATTAAGGATCTTGAAGAGTCTCAGTGCTGTATCTTCTCTTAAGGTCTTATAGAATCTGGTTGTTAATCTGTCCAGCACTGGGCTTTTCCTAGTTGGTGGTGTTTTCATTACTGCATCAATTTCATTGCCTTTTATTGGATTATTTGAGGGGTTTTATATATTCTTGATTCTTTCTTAGTAATTCATAGGTATGTAGGAATTTATCTTTTCCTTCTGGATTCTTCAATTTATCAGGCTACACTTTTTTGACATTGTTACTAATAATCTGGATTTGGGTGATAGATGTTGTGATTTCATCTTTTTGTTTGTAATTGTATTGACACAGGTCTTTGCTATACTTTTTTTGTAAGATTGGATAAAGATTTGTCTGTTTTTTTTAATTGTTCAAAAGAATCCACTCTGATTCATTGATTCTATTTTTTAACCTCAATTTCATTAATTTCTGCTCTGATCTTCATAATTTCCTTCTTTGTATTTGTTTTGGATATGGAATGTTGTTTTTCTACGATCTTAAGGTACATTATTAGGTTATTTGTTTGGGTTTGCTCTGGGCTTGTTTGTTTTGTTGATGCAGACATTCACAACTATGAATGTCCTTTTAAGACTGTTGCCTTGTGTCCCACAGGTTCTGCTATATTGTACTGGCCCCGGAATTTGACTCTATGGACTAGTTTCTTCCTTGCTTTTTTTTTTTTTTTGGTACCGGGGATCAAACTCTGGTCCTTGCACTTGCGAGGCAGGCAGTGGAACCACTGAGCTAAATCCCCGGCCCCTTCCTTGACTTCTTCTATATCTCATTGATTATTCAAGAAGGTGTTGCCAGCAGCAAGTAAATATATGAAAAAATGTTCCACATCACTGATCATTCAAGAGATGCAGATGAAAACAACACTGAGATTCCACCTCACCCCACAAAGAATGGCTGCTATCAAGAAATCACACAATAACAAATGCTCGCAGGGTTGTGGGGAGAAAGGAATCCTTCTCCATTGTTGGTGGGAGTGCAGACTGGTGCAACCACTATGGAAATCAATATGGAGATACCTCAAAGAGCTTGGACTGGAGGTTCCATTTGACCTAGTCATCCCTCTGCTGGGTATCTTTCCAAAAGAACTAAAAGAATCATATCACAGAGAAGTATGCGCACCCATGTTTATAGCGGCACAGCTTGTAATAGCTAAATCTTGGAAAGAGCCCATTTGCCCATCCGTTGGAAACTGGATAAAGAAGATGTGGTTTTTTTATAAAATGGAATTCATTACTCAGCCATAAAGAATGAGAAAATAGATTCATTCATAGGAAAATGGATACATATTGAAGATATACTCCTAAGTGAAATAAATAAGGCAAACATGTGTAAATACCAAATAGTTTCTCTGGTGTGAATAATGTGCAATAATACATAAGATCCTAATAAGATTACTGACATTTAGAAATGGGAAGAAAGGAGCTAAAGGTGTAGGGAAGGTGGGATGGGTAGGGGAGGGGTAATAAGGGAAAAGAAAAAAATGTGAGATAATATAAAGATGGAAATAAAGTGTCTGTAGATGGGGAGTGGAGGGGAGGAGGGGGTGAAGGGAGGGCAGGGACAAGGGGAAAAAATGAGAACCAAGACTTGTCATGTAGAGGTACAGATCCCAACAATGAATGTAACTGTACTGTATCCCTAAAATGTACCAATAAACTCAATTAAAGCTGAAAAAAAAAAGAAGGTGTTGCATCTCTGGGTTTTTTTGCCATTATCTTTTAGTTGCACTGTACTACAGACATAATATGCATTGGATAATTTTGACGCTTTTGTGTTTATTCAAGCATGTTTTAATGGATTAGTATGTAGCCTATTATGGGCTGATGAGAATGTACACTCTGTCACTGTTAGGTAGAACACTCTATAGATATCTATTAAATCCATTTGTTCAAAGGTGTGGTTTAACTCTGATATTTCATTGTTGATTTTTTTTGTCTAGTTGATCTGCCTATTTGTTATAGTGAGGTATTAAGTTCCCCCATTATAATTGTGTTGATGTTTATCTGACACTTTATATCTAGTAGAGTTAACTTTATGAAGTTGGGTGCATTGGTGTTCGTTGCATATATAGTTATAATTTTTACCTCTTCCTGTTGAATTATTCTCTTAACCAATATGTAATGGTGTTCTCTGCCTCTTCTAGTCACTTTTGGCTTGAACTCCACTTTGTCTGAAAATAAGACAGCTGCTCCTACTTGTTTTCCAGCTCCAGTTGCACAGTATATTGTTTCCATCCTTTGATTTTTAGTCTATGAATCTTTTTTGGATTAAATGAGTTGTTGTGTAGCTTATCAGTAGGTTGTTTTTGATCCAATCTACCAATCTGTGTCTTTTGATTGGAGAGTTGAAACCACTTGCTCTGAAAGTTATTATTGAGAGGTACTGCCTTACTTCTGTCATTGCATTATTTTCTTTTCTTTCTTTGTTGCTGTTTCTTTTCTTTCCCTTGTGTTTAACTGTTCATGTGCACAGTATATTCATACCATTAGTCTTTTTGGCATTGTTGTATCTTTCTAGGATATTAAGAATTTTCTGGAGTACTGGTTTAGTGGTCATGAATTTCTTAAGGTGTTCTTTGTAAGACAATGTCCTTCTTTCTCCATTAATTTTGAAAGATTACATGTGTTTTGCAGAATATGCTGGGTTGGAAGTTTTTTGAGGGGTGCAAAGGGGAAGGTTTTGAAACGCTTCACTACAAGTTCTTCTGGCCTTAAGGTTTGTGTTGAGAAGTCTGCTATAATGCTAATGTGTTTACCTATATAAGTGATTTGTTGCTTTTCTCTAACAGCTTTTAAGATTGTATTGGACTTCCGGGATTTTGAAATGACCCATCGAGGAGATATTCTGGGTCCTATATGCCTCACTTATCTGAATGTCATAATTCTTTTCTTTAAAAATACACCCATCTAAAACATAAAAATATCTATTTATGTATCTATATGGCAGGAGAGAGTGCACACATAAACTAGAAGATGGATAAATAGAAAGTAGGGGGCCGGGGACTTAGCTCAGTGGTTCAGCCACCTGCCTCGCAAGTGCAAGGTCCTGAGTTCAATCCCCAGTACCAGAAAAGAAAAAAAAAATAGAAGTCCAAATAATTCCATCGTTGCAAAAATATTTTAATATATATGCTAATTTCATTTATACTACTAGTTTCTCTTCATTCATTGAAGATAAAATTTTATGCTTTTATCTGTTGCTTTTTTTGTAAAAGAGTGTCTTTTTTGTCTATGACATGTATTCTGAGTAACATTTTGGCCATTCTTTTAAGATGATGATACATAGTGTACTGTTGTTATTCTCTAATTATTTTTGTTATTAAATTTTATTTTCTTACAGAAGAGTGCTTTTTAATACTTTCCCTAATATCTGCTTGTATTAAAATAAAAATATGATAAAATGCTATACATTAGATCTCCAAATTTAAAAAATTCTTTCCCCATACTTGAAATTTTGCCTGCTATTATTGCTGTAAACAGAGTTTTTTAATGCCATTCATGCCTTCTTCTTTTTCCACAAATTCTAATTAATCTTGATTATTTTTCTTTATGTCTTCTAGCAGTCAATGGATCTATTCTCCACGTTCTTTGTTATTTGTAAAGTATTTCTTAGCATATGGTCACCTGTATCAGCCCTATCTTCTAGTTTTGACACTCTGTCTTCCCACTGGTCATTTCTGCTGCCCATACTTTCAACAGAATTTTTTCTCTTCTAGATTTCTGATTAGTACACCTTTTCATGACCACCAAATTGGCATTATAAAAAGTTCTCAAGGACATCTTAGAAAGAGACAATGAAGCCAACAATGCCAATATGTCAAGAAGAACGAATCCAACTGGCAGGATGAGCAGCTAGGCAAAAGGGGAAAAAATGAAAAACTCAGCAATAGGAAAATATTGCAATAAAGTAAGTAAGTCAGTATCTGTCAGTAGTAACTCTCAATGTGAGTGGTCTCAATTCCCCAATCAAAAGACGCAGACCAGCAGAATGGATCAAGAAACAAAACCCAACAATAGGCAGTATACAACACATTTAATTTTAAAAGATAGATTAAAAATCAAAGCATGAAAATCAGTATTTCATGCAATGGGAGCCTAGAAAAAAGCAGGAATTGCTATCCTAATGTCAGACAAAGTAAGTTTCAAGCCAAGACTGATCAGAACAGATAAAGAAGGTCACTACATTTTGGTTAAGGGTACAGATCACAGGAAGAATAAAAAACTATAAATGTATAAGCACCAAATACCAGTGCACCTAACTTCATAAAATAAACACTAATGAACATGAGAAATCACATGACAACAATACAATTGTAATAAGGGGATTTCAAAACCCCATTATCACAAAGGGATGGATCAACTATGCAAAAAATCAACAAAGAAGTATCAGCTGAACCACAGCTTTGAATAAACGGACTTACTACAGGGGTACCTCAGTTTATAAACTTAATTTGTTTTATGATTTTGGGCAAGATGGCTACATTTGTGCTTGTGTGGCAAAGATGACCATCATAATGTTTGATATCCGATGCAGAGTTTGCAAATGAAAGGAAATTTTTGCTGTATGTTTTTGTTTGTGAACTGACAGCTACTCCTCAGAAAAAGGAGCATTATCTGGAATATATAAAAAAACTCCAAAAAATTAGACCACCCCTAAAAACCCAATTAAAAAATGGGCATCCAAAATGAATAGACACTTCTCAGGTACAGAAATATAGTTGGCCAATAAGTACATGAATAAAATGTCCAACATTTCTGGTCATTTGTGAAATGCAAATTTAAACCACATGAAGATTCTATCTCATCACAGAAAGAATGGCTACCATTAAGAACTTAACCAAGGGCCAGGGATTTAGCTCAGTGGTTCTGCTGCCTGCTTCACAAGCTCAAGGTCCTGATTTTGATACCCAGTACAAAAAAAAAAAAAAAAAAAAACTTATCCAATAAATGGTGGTGAGGCTGTGGGGAGAAAGGAACCATTCTTCATTGTTGGTGGAACAGCAAACTGATAAAACCACTATGGAAATCAGTATGATTGAGTCCTCAAAATCCAAAATTAAATGAGATCTTGTAAAAGTACAAGATCCCAATGATGAATGTAACTGTACTGTATATCTAAAATGTACCAATAAACAAAAAAAATGCTCAAAAAACCTAAAATTAGATATATGTATACTCATATGTTTATAGCAGGAAAGTAAAAATTTGAAAGTAAAATGTGAAAAATAAAGCAAAGGAAGATGACAAGGAGGATAGAAAAGTGAGATAAAGTTTTCTATTAAGGATAAAAGGAGTAAATTAGATAAAAATAACAGAAAATGTGAAAGAAAAGAAGGGGAAAAAAGCAGAGCAAAGGGGGGGGGAACAAAAAAAGAAAAGCACCTCAATTTTTTTTAAATGAACAAAATAAATGAACACAAAAAATTATTTGCATTTTTGAATGAGTGTTCCAAAAACAAGGTCTGCGGTATTAGAATTCACCAGATATTATGGAGGAATAATGAATCACTATCAAGATCTATTTTGTTTCTACAATGATGTTTTTGTGGAATTCTGTCCTACTCCTTCGCTAGATGTGGTTGGTCAATGATTTTTGCTGCAGGGCTATATTCATTCGAACCCCTCCCAGTTTCCACACCCTTTTGTGGACCCGAAGTCATGGCTTTTGCTACCTAGCTTGAGAGGCTGTGGGTTTGTGGGGTCCTTCCCTCACTCCAGGGACTCTTCTATTCATACACCACAGGCTGTGGCCATTGTCCAAACACAGATGCAGTCATCTTCCAAAAATCATAAAACAAATTAAATTTGTAAACAAGTTATCACTGTATTTTATTGCCAGTCTTATTCCTCCATTTTAAGTCCTCTCCCAATTTTACTTTTGGAAACCAGCTGCCCTGCAATAAATATGACTACCTTGAGATCTCCATGCAGTGAGGAAGTCCAAGCTGCCCATATGGAGGAAGGGAGGCCATGCAGAGGAGTCAAACCCAGTCATCTGAATAGATTGAGTGGATACTGTCACACTGAGACATACCCAGAGCACTTCAATAAAGAGACAGACCGCTGCGGCCATGCTAAGATTGCCTTCCCAAAAAAGAGCCAGAGATCCTGGACATGAATTTCTCAATAAGTTAAATAAAATACTCAGCTGAAAGTTTTAATATAAGGCAAGATGACTCAGAAGAAAGTATATAAAGGATTAAAGACAAAGGAGGTATACTAGAACACACCTTGATTCATGAACTTAATTCCTTCTGTAACTCTGCGGAAGATGGCAGTGGTCATGTGTGACACCTGATGTACTTTGTGAACAGAAGCAAAGCTTTACTGAATGCTTCTTTTTGTGAACCAAACGGTTCATGAAGAGAAGCATTTATGAACCGAGGTATTACTATACTGACATTAATAAAAAGGAATAAATAATGAGAAAGATTATCCAAGAGCTTTTGAACAACTCTAATAAAACAAACTTAAGATTCATTGATGTCATGGAGGGTGAGAACATTTAGGCTCTTGGAATAGAAAGCTATTCACTGAAATTATAGCAGAATTTTCCCAAAATATGGGATGAGATGGAGATCTGGGTATTGGGAGTATTTAGAACCCCAAACACACGGGACCAGAAACGAACCACTTCATGTCATAACATAGGCAAGTTGTCAAAAATTCAAAACACAGAAAGACTATTAAAAGTGGACGGAGAGAAATGTCTAACCACCTAGAATGGCAAACCTACAATAACAGCAGATTTCTCAACAGAAGCTCAAAGATAAAGGGCTTGTGATGATGTATTTGAAGCTCTGACAGAAAACAAATATCAGTCTAGATTACTATATCCCACACGAAGCTATCCTTCAAAATTGAAGAAATAAAGACCTTTCAAGACAAGAATAAATAAATTTATGATCATGAGGCCAGAATTGCAGGAAGACCTGAAAGGAATCCTTAAATACAGAGGAAGAGGACAATAACAACCATAAAGACTAAGGGAAACAATATGTTTCACTGGGCGAGTAGATAAATGAATGAAAATCAAGAATGAATAAAACCTAGAAAAATAAACTAAAAGGAATTAGTACATCTCTCCCAATAGCACAATATAAATAATCTCATGCCTAGTTACTTTTCTCTTGCTGCTGAGACAAAGTGCCCAACACCCAAAGCTAAAGGGGGAAGGTTTATTTAGCTCACAGTTTGTAAGAATGTTTTGCTCATCTCACCATCCTAATCAATTTAAGCTCCTCGTTGACCTGAGATCCTCATCGGCACAAGATCCTCATCCTCATAGGATTACTGCCACCCTCCAAATCATCTGATATGTCCTCCAATGATAAGATTCTTGTCAATTTAGGATTATCATGGCCCTCCCAGTCACCTGATACTCCCTATGTACCCCATATATAGTGGCCAGCTCAGAGTGTCTTTGTCTTTGCCTGCTGTGATGCACTAACCTCCTGCCCACCCCCAAATATATTTTAAAATGATACTAGTCTCTATTGTCTTTTTTTTCTTTAGCCCTCATCATCCTTTCTAAGCAGTCAGATGATTGATCTGATAGAAATTGAAGAAATAGAGATTAACAGAACAAACTAAAGGATCAATGACTCAAAGAGTCAGTTCTTTGAAAAGATAACCAAGAGCAAAAAAACCCTTGGCCAAGCTTACCAAAAGAGAGAGAAGATCCAAATTATTAAAAGTATAGGTAAAAAAGATAAAATCAAAATAAATGCCATTGAAATATAGAGGATGACTAAAAATTATTTTGGCACTTCAAGTCCAATACACTGGAAGATCTAAAAGAAATGGATAAATTCCTAGACATATGACATACCAAAACTGAAGAAGATACAAAAAACTCAAATCAATAATAAGCAATGAGATTGAAATAGCAGTAAGAACTCTCCCAACTAAGAAAAACCCAGGATTCAACATATTTACTGCTTTATTTTACCACACTTTTAAGGACTAACATTAAAGCTCTTCAAACATTTCCATTAAATAAAAAAGGAGCCAAGTATGGTGGCACACACCTGTAATCCCAACACTGGGAAGCTGAGCCAGGAGGATCGCCACAAGTTTGAGGTCAGCCTGGGCTACATAGTGCATTCAAGACCAGACTGAACTTTAGTGAGGCCCTGACTGAAAAAAAGCAGTGGGGATACTTCCAAATTCTTTCTGTGAAGACAGTATTGTGTTGATATCAGATAAAGACCCAACAAGAAAAAAAGAAGCAAACAAAGAAGGAAACAAAGAAAGAGATAGAAAGAGACAGACGGACAAAAGGAAGCAAGCCAGCCAAGGATTTAGCTTAGTAGTTCCACCACCTGTCTTGCAAGTGCAAGGACCTGAGTTCGATCTCCAGTATAAAAAAAAAAAAGGAAAAAGAGAGAGAGAGAGAGAGAGAGAGACCTTAATTAATATAAATGCAAAAATCTTCAATAAGATTCTCACAAACAAAATTTAACAACAAATTAAAAAGATTATACATCATGACCATCCTAGGAATGCAAGAAAGGTTCAACCTGCATTAAGTCAGTGACTGTACCACATAAACAACCAAGGACAAACACCACATGATCATCTCAATAGATGCAGAAAAAGCCATCAACAAAATTCAACATTCACTCATGCAAAAACAATGAAAGAAACAGATATAAAAATTTGTCCTCAAATTGATAAATTTAGTGTATCTACATCTAACATCATATTGAATGGGAAAAAACAAAGATTTTCCTCTAAAATCAGGTTTTGACTTTCATCCTTCTTGTCCAATATAGTGCACGAAACTTTAGCTAGAGAAATTAGGCAAGAAAAAAAAAATAAAACAGCCAGAAACAGGAGAGGAAGAAGTCAAATTATACCTATTTGCAGGTGACATGAAACTTTACATAGGAAACCACACAAATTCCAGAAGTTTTTTAGATCTAATGAATTCAGCAAAGAAGCAGGATATAAAATCAGCACAGAAAGGGGCTGGGGATTTAGCTCAGTGGTTTGGTGGCTTGCCTTGCAAGCGCAAAGACCCAAGTTCAATCCCTGGTACCAAAAAAAAAAAAAAAAAAAAAAAAATCAGCACAGAAAAAGGAATAACTTTCCTATATGCCAACAATGAGTCCATAAAGAAAGAAATCAGGAAAACCATTCCTTTCACAATACCTTCAAAAAAAATAAGAATCAACCTAACCCAGGATAGACCAATGGAGAAAGAAATTAAAGAATGCATTAGAAAAACCTCCCTCATTCATGGATCAGCAGAACCACTGGCTTGAAGTCACAGAGGAATTTCTTCCTTTTTGGTTTGTTATTCTCTTTCTTTCTTTCTTTTTTTAGTTTTTAAAAACTTTGCTGTTTTTTCTTTATTTTCTGTTTTTGTTTTTTCATAAATATTAAAATTGTTTTTAAGTTTTTTGTTTTGTTTTGTTCTTGTTTTTGTTTCCTTCCCTCTTTCCTGTCTTTTTCACCAGTTTCCCAAAGCTTGAGTAATCTTCCTTTGCCCTTTGGCCTTGGTCCTAATCTTTTTCTTCTTTTTTTTCTCTTGTTGCTTCCAAATTTTCTCCCAAGGGCAAAATCACTCTATAAAGAGGATTTTTTACTGCATATAATTTTCTGATTGGTTTTAGATTGTTATATAGCTCTAAAGCTTGTATCTATGGTTAAAGGTGGCAAATTAATAGTTATCACAGTTTTTCATTTTCTTGACTGTGCTTGATACTATTGTTATTGGTTGTACTACTTTAGCCAAGGTGACATAGTTGTGTATGATCAGTTGTTCTTCCTTCTATGCCAATATCAAGATTGTCTGGGGGTCATAAAAAATACCATAGTCCAGTACCAAAGAATTAGATACTAGGCAAAACAGACACCAATATTTGATACCTAAGAAATCAAATAGGCAGGATCTTAGGGCAGACTCAAAAGTCAAAAGCCAGCTATGTGTAGAAGACATTTTTGAAAAGTAATCATTTCCTAAAGAGGTCTCAGTATTAGTAACAAAGTATCTACCACAAATAATTTACAATCATCAATGTAGAAAACAAAATTTAAAAATGAAAAATGAGAAAACACTGTAACAAGATGCACCCCAACAGCTCCAGTTCACCAAAGGTAAATCCAGGGGGCATTGAGGTAAATCCAGAAAGAAATAAAAAGTCACTCCACTGGACTTTCAAAAATGGTATAATTAGCAAAGCACATGAATGAGGCTCTAGAAAAAAACAAATCAGAAATAACTGCACAACAGCATGAAAAGACAACCCACAATGTGGGAAAAAATTTTTACCAGCTGTTCCTCAGACAAAGGTCTACTACCTAGAATATATAAAGAACATTAAAAAGTCAGACCTCCCAAATTTCAAGACCCAATCCAAAAATGGGCATCTGAAATTGACATTTCTGAAGTAGAAATAGAAAGTAGAAATAGTAAACATATGAAAAAATGTCCAATATCACTGGTCATTCCAGAGATGCAAATGAAAACAACTCTGAGATTCCACCTCAACTCAAAAAGAAAGACTGCTATCATGAAATCAACCAATAACAAATGCTGGTGGGCTATGGATAAAAGGGAACACTTCTCCACTGTTTGTGGGAGTGTAGACTGGTATAACCACTGTAGAAATCAGTATAGAGATACCTCAAAGAACTAGGATTAGAGGTCCCATTTGGCTGAGCTATTTCCTTATTGGGTATCTTCCCAAAATAATGAAAATAATAATACTGCAGCGCTATATGTGCATCCATGTTCATAGTGGCACAGTTTGTAATAGATAAAACTTGGAAGCAGCCCAAATGCCCACCAACTAGAGAGACTGGACAAAGAAAAAAATTTTTTAATAAAATGGAGTACTACTTAGCCATAAATAATGAGAAATTAGAAACATTTATAGCTAAATGGATGCACATTAATGGCATACTCTTAAAGGAAATAAATAGGACAAACATATAAATACTGAATAGTTTCTCTGGTGTGAGAAACTGAAAGTGTAAATAAGGATCAAAATGCATAATAGATAATGTGAAATAGGAAGAAAAGGTGCAAAGGGGAAGGGGAAGTGAGAGGGGTAGGGGAAAAAAAGAAGAGAATGGAATTAACATGACAAAAATCAAAGAATGGAAACAAAGTCTTTGTAAATACAGAGAGATGGAAGAGTTGAAGGGAAGTCAGGAGAATGGGGAAAAAATAAGAATCAATATAGATACAAATCTCTAGTGATGAACATCATTATATTGTACATCTAAAATGTACCAATAAAATTAATTTTAAAATTAAAAAAAGAGAACTGAGCAGTTTATTAAAGAGGTGTCAACTATAACATGGAACATGGTTATTGAATCTAGAGTAGTACAGATTTTTTAAAAAAAATAAAGAGGCTTAGAAAAGTGATGGAAACTATTATTGCTGAAAATAGGAAAGAAATTGGTTCCATAAAACAGATTCAAACAGATAGCCAGGAGATTAAAAATTCTATTGAAAGTATGTGCAACAGAATCAACCAATGCAAAGACAGAATATCAGCTAGAAGACAGGTATGTGATTAGGAACCAAAAGATAAAATACTTCTTAAAAATAGCAAAGCATCACACACACACACACACACACAAAATCAATCCAACACTGCTAGATAATACAAAGAAGAATAACATAAAATTAATCAGAATCAGTGAAAACTCAGAAGAAAACACAAAGGACATAAAAAATCCCATTCACAGAAGCATAGCCAGAAAATTTCTCAAGCATAGAATTTATAGAGAACTGAGGCACACAGAACCCCAATTACCCATGATCAGAAAACACTATACCAAGGCATATAATAGGCAAAATTCCATAAATTCAACATAAGAACAAAATATTAAAAGCTGTTTAAGAAAAGAACAAATTACCTAGAAAGGAAAATCTATCTGAATCACAAGGAGAGCTTGGAGTGACATATTTCAAGCTCTAAAAGAAAACCTTTAACCCAAATTGATGTACCCCACAACATATCTTTCAAACTGATGGAAAAATAAGATACTTCCATGATAACAAACATCTGAAGAAATTCATGACCACCATACCAGCACTCCAAAGAGTTCTGAAGCGTATTCTAGCAAAAGACAATGAGAACAAAATTCCATGAATCCCAGTAGAATGAATCCACCAGGCAAGGCAAGTAATTAAACAAAAGGGAAAGAAAGGGAACCAACAACACAAAAAATATTATAACAAGGATATTATAAGTCAATACATTTCAGTTATAATCATAAATGTGAATGATTTTAATTCACCAATCAAAAGAAATAAATTCACAGAATGAATCAAAAACCAAACCCATCTGAGTGTGCTCTGGTTTATAAACAAGTTGTCTTATATGTGTGTGTCTGTCTGTTCAATTTGTTACAACATGTACAGCTCTTTTGTTTCAGTTTTTTTTTTCTTTTGGCATTTTGGATTTTTTAAGATGTTTGCCTGTAACTCAAGTTGCCTTATAGAAAGACATGCTTCTCCCAGTTTGTCAGATGATCCAAATAATGTCAATTGGTGTTACAAATGCAGTACCTATTGTTGTATATACATATAATAACTTGGGAATCTCTCATTGGTCAAAAATAATGTGTTGTTATATCTGGCATTCATAGGTCATCTAAAAAATTGTTAAGATAAAAAAGACTCTTGGGCTTAGGAAAACTCCTGGACAGGACTCCCCTTAATAAATAAAGGAGCAGCTCCCTGGAAAAAAATTCCAGCCTTTGTTCACAAAGGGGACCCCAGTAATTTCCATAGCCTTGTGGAAAATACATTGCAAAACATTATTGTGATATATATACATTGGTCATGGTCAAAAGGCTAAGTTTCTGTGGGAAAACAGTAAGGTTTTATTTTAAATGCTATAAAACAAAATTAAAGTATAAAACAAAATTAAAGGACAAAGGGTTTCATATAACTGATAATGTTATTCCATGGTGCATATATTCATGCCTGCTGGGTGTACAAGTCCTCTAGGATGTTTATGGTGATGATCTTTTTGACTCAGTTATCTGCCTTTCTCTTACACTCCAGCTACTTGTGGTAAGAGATAAAAGTCAAGCCAACATGAGATAAGCTGTCAAATAATAGTTTTCTTAAAAATGTATGTGATGTATGTTATATGTGTCACCACACTTAGGGATGCTCAGTCACCAGTTGAAACAACGGCACACACTAAAATTAGAGGTTAGACATTATGAACTCCTAAGGTACATTTATGGGCCAACATGTATGTTCTTCTCTTTAGATGGCATCCTACTAAAAAATAACAAATAAGAGTTTTCTTTATGTCATTTAATATCTTGTGATCAGATGAAAGACTATGCCATACTAAGATGGACATGTAAGTGTTTCAAAGAAAATGTCATCATGATTATTATGCTAAAATACTATGTGTAGCTCTTACTCTTAAATTTCTCTATAATATATGCATGTTATCTGTTAACATTCTGCAGGGATTCAACTACTAGGAATAACCATGGTTGATAAGAAATAACAGCCCCTAACTATGCTTTATATTTCAAAGTGCTTAATGTCCAGACAAAATTATAACAGTTAAACTCACTGCTCTTACTGTACTACTAATATCACTGATCTTTTTTTCTGGGTGTTAAGCAACTAAAGTTTGGAGACCAAAACTAGAATGGTAAATTGAGCCATGAGGACAGCCAATATTTTGGCCTGGCCCCTCAAGGACCACAAGATCCAGGACACAAAGAAACCTTTCCTACAGGATCCTACATCTTTGGTAAGTCACTCAACCTCCTGAGAAGGGAGATTGCTGGGCACCAGAGGACAAATATACTGTGTGCCTAAGGAGGGTCACCATGAGAAAAAGTCTCCCAGGCTTTCACTGAAAGAAATATGGTCAAGCAAGGCTGTGACCCATCCTGATGGCTGAAGCTGGCAGAGGAGCTGAGAGGCTCTATACATGGTTCCAAAATATTGCCTGAAGAGACTTAATTGACCTTGATAGATAGCAAGAGGTTCATATTGACAGACACAGGTCTCACTTTAACTTGGTCTGAAACACCCAGCAGAAGATAATAACCAAATAGAGGTATAAAATAATGCCATAGTAATAAAGCTAGATATAAAAAGGGGATCCAGTCACTGACCCCCTTCTGGCAGTTTCCAGCCTACCAGTAGCCGACCATGCTTATGGATCATTAGTAAAATCTGTAAGAGCTCAGCTAGAGTTTTATATTTCTTAGTGAAATTTGTTCTTCAAATTGTCTCTTATTTTACAGCTAAAACTAGAGAGACTTATGACAAAGTATCAGAATTATAGATAACCTCAATCAATGAAAGAATCTAAGTCCAGTAGGTTCAATCACTATTTCATCTAAGTGTGACGTTCTCCCCAAGCTGCCCTTTCATTCTAGTGTGCTCATGCTTAGATTATGCACACTCTAATTTCTTAAAAGTGTGTTTATTCTTGCCTAGAGGTTGCCAAACTCCAAGCAGTCATACAAATGGAAGCAATGACAAATATGCTAGACTTATTTTACTAGGACCCACCAGATTGACCTTTTAAACAGCTCATAACTGCTAAACTATACTACGATGTTGGATTCTGAAGTCCCTTGGATCCTCTCCTTATCCTCTTTGTGAGCTATAGTCATAGCAATCCTGCTGACCTTGCAATTTGGCCCATGCATTCTTTTTTTTTCTTTTTATTGAGTTTCTTGGTACAATCTAGGCATACAATACAGTTACATTCATTATTGGGATCCTGTACCTTTACATGATAGGTAGTGATTCTCATTTTTCCCCTTTGTCCCTGCCCTCCCTTCACCCTCTCCTCCCCTCCCCATTTGCAAATACATTATTTCCATTTTTTCATTTTCTCATATTTTTTCCTCTCCCTTATTACCTTTCCCCCACCCTTTCCACTTTCCCTATACCTTTAGCCCTTTATTTTCTATTTCACATTATTAATTATCTCATTAGGATCTTATGTACTATTATAGTTTTTCACACCAGAGAAACTATTTGGTATTTCAGTTAAAGAAATTTTTCTGTGAACATTAAAAATAGGGAAGCCAAAAATAAAACTACAAAGGAAAGTAGAAAAGGCAATGATGTAAAATTAATATAATCCTTAATTCTGAAGATGAAAATGGTCCCTGAACATATTTAAATTGCTTCTTGCTCTTGCAGTCTTATATTATTCTTTTTTTTCATTATTTAGAGAATACTTTATTAGTTTCTGTAATCAAACCCACATAGACATGACCTTACATATTTAATACAGTGCATTACCCCTGTGCAAATGGAGAAAAAAAATTAACATTTCTAGAACAATATGGCTGTTAATTTCTGTACAATGTCAACTCAACACAGTAAATTGGGATAACTTTTTCCAAAGTCAACAGCACAGTTAAAGTTTCCAAAAATTCAAATTATATATATTTATGTTTATATTTATTTATATTTATATTTATACTTATATTTAAAGACCAATAATAGCAGTATGTTATGCATCAATAGCAGCAACAGCTTTTCCAGGTTCTGCAGTCATCTGAACAAAATTATAGACATTCAGCACACTCCATTAAAAAAACAAAAGCAAAAAAACAAAGAAAAGAATAATACCCAGATAACAGCAAAGTTGTGGTACCTGGCACCATTTTTTTTATTAGCATCTTAATCATCATCTGGAAAGAGAACATTCTAGAGTAATATCATTAAAAATAGCTCTGATAAAGCACGGTCACTACTATGCATCATAAAGCAGGTACAAGATATTTTACATTCACAGAGGTATGATACAGTACCGTCCTACATCTATAATAGTAGAATCAGTTTTGGTTTGAAATTTACTTTGTCTACAAATAAGATTGCTACCCCTGCTTTTTTCTGGGCTCCTGTCACATGGAGAATTGTTTTCCATCCTTTCACTTTAAGTCTATGGGCTTCTTTTTACACTAGGTGTGTTTCTTGTATAGAACATATTGTTGGATTTTGCTTCTTATTCCATTCTGCCAGTCTATTTCTCTTGATTGATGTGTTAAGGCCATTGACATTGATGGTTATAACTGATATGTACTGACTTATTATTGTCCTGTTATGGTCCTTTTGTTGACTCTTTTTACTTTTTCACCTTCTCCTTTTAATTTCTTGCCTTGCCTATTTGATTTGCTCTGTTGGGCCTCATGGTGTTGTTACCGTCACTGTCTTTTTCTAGGATATTGTTTAGAATTCCTTGTAATGCTGGTTTGGTATTCATGTAGTTTCTCAGGTGTTCTTTGTTTTGGAAGTATCTTATTTCCCCATCCATTTTGAAAGAGAGTTTTGCAGGATACATCAGTCTAGGTTGGAGGTTGTTCTCTTTTAGTACTTGAAATATCTCATTCCAGGCTCTCCTTGCCCCAAGGGTTTGTGTTGAAAAGTCTGCTGTGATTCTGATGGGCTTTCCTTTGCATGTGATTTGTCTCTTTTCTCTTACTGTTTGTAGTATTTTGCTCTTCTGTTGGGTTTCTGGGATCTTGATTATTATATGTCTAGGTGTAGATTTTTTTTATTGTGGCTAGTTGGTGTTCTATATGCCTCAGTTATCTGAATGTCAAATTCTTCCCCTCTGTTTGCGAAGTTTTCTGTCATTCATTCTGCGAACAGCATTTTTAAGTCATTTGTCCTTTCTCCTGCTACTTCATGGATTCCTATCAGTCTTATGTTATTCTTCTTTGCATCATCTAGGAGTTGTTGGATCGATTTCTCATGATCCCCTGCTGTTTTTAAGAGACCTCTCTTTTCAGGGTCACTGACTGCAATCTTATCTTCTGTATCTGAGATTATGTCTTTGCATTCTTTTATTCTGTTGCATACACTTTTTAATGGCGTGTTTAATCTCCTGGATATCTGTTTGAATCTGTTTTATGGATCCCATTTCTTTCCTATGTTGGGCGTTTATTGTTTCCATTTCTTTCTTATGCTGGGCCTTCATGGCTTCTGTCATGGTTCTGAGCTCATCTATTTTTTTCTCAGTTTCTGTTCTACAGTCTTGAATCACGACTTTAATTTTGCTCACCATCTCTATGGTTATCTGGGAAATTATTTCTGTTTTAAATTTTTCTAAAGCCTGATTGATCTGTTTTGTTACTTCCTGTGCTTTGAGTTCAGGGTGTCCTGGTGGTTCACTATCGGCCTTTTCATCCTCATTTGCCCTACTGTTTGCCATTGGTGAACTGGAAGTCTGTCTTTGTGTCTTGCTTAAGTGTTTTCTCATTTTTAGTTTTGTTGTGAGGCTGTCCTTGGTTTAATCTCTGGGTTATCACCCAAATCTTCCTGATACAGTTGCACCCTAGCTTCTGGGTCTCTAACGACCCACAAACATTCTCATCTTCATAACATCAGAGAAAACAGCTCCTCAAATCAACCACAATCCTTTATTCCAACTGATACAATCAGCTTCACAATATGATCAAGCACAACTTGGAAAATGACCACCTGTGGTAGTCGATAGTCTATCACCCTTAAACCATTTGAATTAAATTGAAATCAAGAAGCAGTCCAAAATATGTCTGCAGTGAACAAACTTTTCAATATAGTATATTTACTATTTAGAATGGGGGCTCAGACAGGGCTAGGATCCAAGACACCTGATCTCAGTTAGCTGATGACTGAACCCCATGACGCAGACTGACCTCAGGCTGCAAGGCCCAGCTTGAGTTCCCTAGCCTTCTGAACAGTTGAACTCCACACTATTCTACTATAGGTTTCCCAGGCCCTTTCTTTAGAGATGTTCAAAGTTGGGAACTCAGAAAAATACCCTTTATGACCACCTCTGCCTCTGCTGCAGAGTGGGTCCAAATACTGGCACAATCAGGAGGTCTGAGAGCATGCGCGCAGGGTGGGGGGTAGTGGAGTTGTGGGTGGCCCATGCATTCTTAACTGTTTCTTTAGGTTTTTCCCCTCCAGACTTAAAAGCTATGCAGCTACCAAAATGACAATGCCTGGCACCTATTGAAGGACTTTAGATAGCCTCTCTGTAGAGTAACTCTAACTGCTGATCACAACCATGACCCTCTTCAGCTGGAAATAGCCAGAGCTGTCTTTGTCCTTTGCCCCCTCACAGCAGTTAGGGGTACTTCTTCAGAGGGGGAATATTGCAGATAGGTAAGTTAATTAGATATCTTGTAGACAGTTAGACAGGGCCTCCCTCAAAGAGCCAGCCCTCAAGGAACCAACACAGCAAGGAGCCAACATGGAGGACAATAAATATACATTCACTGTGGCCAGAATTGTAAGAAAGACATGACTATACCCTTGTGCTTCCCCTAGGGATAAATAGCAGTAATTGATATTCTAAATAGGTATCAATCACCTGGGTGGGGGACCAAGGTCTTAACTCAGCCTTTCCAGGAAATATCCCTGACCCCTACCCCTTACTGAAAATCCTTATATGCTTGCTACGTGACATGCTCCCCCATTTGAGCCCCATTTAATCAATATTACCTGGACAACTGTACTTGTAATCTTATTGGTTGGTCATGGTTTTTCCCCACCTTGTAATTTTCCACTGGGTCTTACAGTTTTGTACCACTTTGTTCCTCACCACATGGCTTTGCTGTATAAAACACCTTGGAGAAGTGAGGTGAATGGGCAACCCACTTTCTGGTCCCCTTCTGTCTCTTAGACAGAAGCTTTCTTTCCCTCAAAAAATGTTTCCTACTCTTAAAAAAAAAGAAGCAATTAGACAGTTTCTGTAATTAAACAATAATGCTAAAGACCATACTGGAACTTCTTATGGGATGCAATGAAAGCAGTCCTACCAGTGAAATTTACAGAAAAATAGAGTAAACTCAAATAAATAACCTAATGTTGAACCTCAAGTTTCTAGAAAAAAAGAAAAGAAAGTCAAGGCCAAAGCTCATAGGAGAGAGGAAATTATAAAGAACAAAGCATAAATTAACACAATTGAGACTAAGAAAACAATACAAAGAACCTATGAATCAAAGAGTTAGTTGGTTACTTGAAACGATTAAATAAAATGGACAGCCAACCTTATCAAAAAAAAGGAAAGAAAAGGCTCAGGTCCATGCAATTAGGAATGCAAAGAATGAAATCATAATGGATCCTGCAGAAATCCAGATCATTAATACCTACATTGAGAACCTGTACTCTTTATTGTTTATTTTTTATTTTATTTTTTTGGTACTGGGGATCAAACTCGGCTCTATGAACTTGTGAGGCAGGTGGTGACACCACCGAGCTAAAGCCGCAGTCCAAGAACCTGTATTCTAATAAGATGGAAAAATCAGAAGACATGAACAGATTCCTAGATACATATGAATCCTCATAGCTGAATCAAGAAGATATAAAAATTCTAAGTAACCCAATATTAATCAATGAAATTTAAGACATAATTTTAAAAAACACCAACAAGGAAAAACCCAGGTACTCATGGATTCATTGCTGAATTCTACAAGAAATTTAGAGATGGGCCAGGGATTTAGCTCAGTGGCACCATGCCTGCCTTGCAAGCACAAAGTCCTGAGTTCCATCCCTGGTGAAAAAAAAAAAAATTGGAGAAGATCTAATGCCACTATTTCTCCTCAACTGTAAGGAAAGCAATATTCTCAAAACTCATTCCTGGAAGGAAGCATTATGCTGATACTAAAACCAGAGAAGGATCCAACTAAAAAAGAGCTACAGGCCAATCATAATGAACATAGATGTAAAAATCCTCAGTAAGACACTGCCAAACAGAATGCATGTAATCATCAGAAGATTATATACCATGACCAAGTAGGATTCATCTCAGGAATTCAGGGAAGGCTCAAAATATGCAAATCAATTAGTAAAATACACCACACTAACAGAACTAGGCACAAAAATCACATGGCCATCTCAATAGATGCAGAAAAAGCACTTGACAAAGTCCAATACCCATTCATGATAAAAAAATATACAGAAAATTGGAATAGAAGGTCTTTATCTTTGATAAATCTGATTAAAGTATCTATGACAAACCAAGAGCCAATATCATATTCAATGATCAAAAACTCTAAAATTAGGAACAAGACAAGGAGGCCCACTATCATCACTCCAACTCAATATAGTTCTGTAAACAGCCAGGACAATGAAACATGAGAAATAAATGAATAAGGATAGGAAAGGGAGAAGTTACTTTATTATTATTTGCGAATGACATGATACTCTTCATAGAAGAATCCCAGAACTCCACCAAAAGAATTCTAGATTTAACAATCAAATTCAGTAGCATACAAGGTCAATACTCAAAAATTAATTGCCTTCCTATACACAAATAACAAACTCATTGAGAAATTAGTGAAGCCACGCCTTTCACATTACCATCAAGCAATATGAAAAACTGAGGAATCAATTTAGCAAAGGAAGTGAAAGACCTATATGTTGAAAACTACTGTATTATGAAGCAAGGATATCAAAGAGTATATCAGAAAATGGGAAGAGAGCTCCTGTTCTTGGATAGGAACAACCCATATAGTGAAAATAGCCATGTTTCTACAACTCTTATACATATTTTATACAATTCCAATCAAAATTCCAACACCATACTTCACAGAACTAGAGAAAATTCTAAAATTCATATAGAACCAGAAGAGATCTAGAATAGCAAACGCCAGTATGGGCAACAAAGGCAAAGCTGGGAAATCCCTGATTTGAAGTCATATCATAAAGCTGCTGTGATAAAAACAACATGGTATGGCAAAACCAAACCAAACCAAACCAAATCAGAACAGAACAAAAACAACAGACTAAAGCATCAGTGGAATGGAATAGAAGATGCAGAAACAACCTCAGCACACTTAGCTACCTTATTTTGACAAAGGGGCCAAACACCTTCATTATTCAAAAGATGGCCTCTTTAATAAATGGTGCTGGGAAACCAGCTTTCCATATGCTGAAGATTAAATCTAGACCCACATTTCTCACCGTGCACTACACTAACATTGAAATGGATCGAAGATCTAAATATTACAGTAAACAATATGCTTGAAAATAGAATAAGTAAAACTATTGAAATCATAAATGTAGACAAAGACTTTCTAAATAATTCCCCAAATGTACAGGTAGTCTTACAAAGAATGAATAACTGGGATCTCATCATATTAAAAAGCTTTGCATAGCAAAAGAAACCATCAACAGAGTAAAGAGATGCCCACAGAATGAGGAAAAAAATTACCAGCTACTCCTCAAACTAGAATTTAAAAACTCAAAAAAAGACACCCCCCAAATTTAAAGACCCAATTCAAAAATGGACATCTGAAATAAATAAACAATTCTCAGATGAAGTACAAACAACAGATAAATGGAAAGATGTTAAACATTACTTGTCATTTGAGAAATGTACATGAAACAACACTGAGATTCTACCTCACTCCAGAAAGAATGGCTATAATCAAGAAATTAACCAATAGCAAATGCTGGGGAAGCTGCAGGAACTATTCTCCACTGTTGGTGGGAGGGTAAATTGATACAACCGCAATGGAAATCAATATAGTGATTCGTAAAAAAATTAAAACTAGAGATTACATTTGATCCAGCTATTCCCCTTTCTTGGCATCTTCCTGAAAGAGTTAAACGCATCCTACCACAGTGACATATACACATCCATGTTATAGCAGCACAACTCATAATGGCTTAATCTTGGAAACAGCCTAGATGCCCACCAATGGATGAATGGATAAAGAAAATGTGATTTTCATTCACAATAGAGTACTACTTTGTCATAAAGATAAACGAGATATTTTTAGATAAATGGGTGAATCTTGAGACCATTTTTTAAAAAATCGTCATTCATTTATTCATTAATATGTTGTCAAAAATATGTTTTCAAATTCAGTTTTCTATACACTATGGTTATTCCATCTTGTATGCATATTTTAAAATATTTAACTTATTTTTATGAGGAAATAAATATTTTCTGAAAAAAATCATTTTGTTACTGTCCTCTACCAACAAACCTGAAACTACTTTCATCAAAATCAACTAATTCATTTAAATATCTCTGCTCAGCAGAGATCATACTTTTAAGTGAAATAGATCAGACACATGTTTAAATACCATATTGTTTCTCTTGTGTGACAAACAGAAAGTGTAAATATGAACCAAATTTGATAATAGGCATTTAGAAGCAGGAAGAAAATGTTCAAATAGGAAGGGAAACAAGGGAGGGGGGAGGGGAAATAGAAGGAAGGAAAAAAAGAATAGAAGGAAAAATACAAATAAAGCTTTTTTAAATAAGGAGAGGAAGAAAGGTTGAAGTGAGGGAGGGGAATGGGAGAAAAAAGAATCAAAATATATTATGTATGGGTAAAAATTCCCTATGATGAATGTGATCATTATGTATATCAAAAGTGCACTGATGAAATTAATTTAAAAATTAGACTCCCCCAAATAAAAAGTTCAATAAAAAAATGGGCAATAAAAATGAACAGACACTTCTCAGAAGAACAAGTACAAATGACCACTAATTACATGGAAAAAGTGTTCAATATGCTAGCCATTAGAGAAACACAAATTAAAACTGCACTGTGGTACTATGAGCATGAAGTAAGAGAGAGCATGAAATAAAAGATAAATAGGGAGAAGTCCAAATAATTCCCGAAATTATCTATTCTGTTTCAAAAATATTTTACTATATATGCTAATTGGCTTCATTTATACTACTAGCTTCTCTTAGTTCATTGAAAAGAGAGATGTGTGCTTTATTTGTCTCTTCTTTGTAAGAGGCTCTTTCTCTATGACTTGTATTCTAGCATTTTGGCCATTCTTTTAGGATTATGATACACAATGTATTATATTGTCTAATTATTTTTTATAAAAATATGTGGAAATAAAAGCTGTAGATCTGTTAGAAACACCAATAACATTCTTCACAGAACTAGAAAAACATTCATATGGAAACACAAAAGTCCCAGAATAGCCAAAGCAGACCTGAGTACACACACACACACACACACACACACACACACACACACACATACACACGAAACAATGCTGGAGGCATTGTGATAACCTAATCTCAAATTAAACTACAAACTCACAGCAACAAAAACACCATGACATTCGCACAAAAAAATACATGTAGACTAGTGGAATAGAACAGAAGACAGAAGACATAGAAACAAACTCAAGTACCTATCATCACCATTTTTTGGACAATGGAGCCAAAAACATACATGTAACTGATTGAAACTAGATTCTTACCTCTCCCTCTGTATTGAATCTTTTAAAATGGATCAAATATCTAGATATATGACTGGTAACTTGGAAACTGTATGAAGAAAATACTGGGGAAACACTTGAAATCATAAGCACAGGCTTTCTCAGTAGGACCCTAATAACAGAGCAAATAATATCAAGAATCAACATATGGACTACATGAAATTTAAAAGCTTCTGTGGCTGGAGATTTAGCTCAGTGGTTCCACCATATGCCCCACAAATGCAAGGTCTTGAGTTCAATCCCTGGTACCAAAATAAATAAATAAATAAATAAACCTTCTGCACAGTAAAGGAAACAATCAATCCACAGAATTTGAGAAAAATCTTTGCTAGCTACTCAAACATCAAAAAAGCCAATCAATAAGTGGGAAAGTGCATTAACAGAATTCTCAAAAGAAGTGGTAAAAATAGCCATGAAGTAAAAAAGTTTTACATAATTAGCCATTAGGGAAATGCACATCAAAACTACATCGAGATTCCATCTCATTCCAGTTAGAACGGCTATCCTTAAGAATCCAAAAACAATGAATGCTGGCAAGGATGCAGGAAAAAGGAACCCTCCTACACAACTGGTGATACTGGTGAGAATATAAACTAAGACAAGCACTGTGGAAATTGGTATGGAGGTTGATAGGTCATTTGATCTAGCCATACTACTCCTTGGTATATTACCAAAAGACCTAAAGACAGCATACTATGGTGACACATGCATACCTGTTTTATAGGAGCACAATTCACAATAGTTGAGTATAGAAACAGACTAGCTATCCATCAGCAGATTCGTGAACAAAGAAAATGTGGTACACAAACACAATGAGATATTATCAAGCTACAAAGAAAAACAAAATCATATATTTTTCAGGTAAACAGGGAAACTGGAGACCATCACTTTAAATGAAATAAACCAGTCTCATGTTTCCTCTTATATAAACAGTCTAAAAATAAAATTTTAAATTAATTAAGGAGCAATGCAGGAAACTAGACAGCAGACTTTTAGAGATGGGGAAGGGGATGAGAATGAAAATAATAAAAATATGTTATATGCATGCATCAACATATCAAAATAAACTTCATTCTGTATTTGTAATATACACCAGTTACAAATAAATTTTAAAAGAATAAATTATTTTAAAGGTAGATTATAAGTATATAAATAAAAACTATCAATTTTAGGAAAATTTTTCTATAAACGTGGTTCAGGAGCCTTTCCTAAAGCAAATAAATAAACCCAAAGCTATAAAGAACTTTTAAGGAATTTTGGTATATACATGCATGTATGTACATGTATGGTACAACATGGATAACTCATGAAAACATTATGCAAGGAGAAATAAGCCAGTCATAGGAGACAAATACTGCATGAGTCTACTTAAATGACATATCTAAAGTAGTCAACGGGCCGGCAATTTAGTTCAGTGGTTCGGTGGCCTGCCTTGCAAGCGCAAGGACCCAAGTTCAATCCCTGGTACCAAAATAATAATAATAATAAAGTAGTCAAACTCATTGAAGAAGAAAGTACCATGGTGGTTTCCAGGGGGTGTAAGAGGAGGAAATGGGGACTTGCTGTTCAATGGATATAAAGTTTGACTCATGCAAACTTCAAAATTTCTAGACATTGCTACACAACTTTGTGCTCATTGTTAGCATTTTAAACTGTTAAATGGTATTAATTTAAAATTTGGTTCAAAGTGTAATCTCATGGTGTAGTAACTACAATTTTGAAAATTTCATTTTGCTTGATTATTGTAACAATGATCATTTTAAAATCACTTAGTGTGAGCCCTCCAACTTTTTTTTTCTTCATTGCTTTACTTGGTAATTTACTTCTCTATGTATATTTTAGAAATAACCTATTGATTTCCACAAAGACTGCTAAGATTGCCTTTCATTGAAATTTTATTGAATCTATACATCAGTTTGGGTGGAAATGACATATGGACAACACTGTCTTCTAATCCATGAATAAAATAAAGTACATCTAACTGCTAGTTTAGATCTTCTTTGATTTCTCTCATCAATGTCTCATTGTCTTTATCATACACATCTTGCACATATTTTGTTAGATTTATTCATAAGTATTTAAATTGATTGGATGGTATTGTAATAGTTTTGTAAATATATACTTTATACTTTTATATATTCATACTTTAAATATATATTTTATATATTTATAAATTTTCAAATTTGAAATGTCTGCTATTATTCTAGAAATTTACAATTAACTTTCATATATATCCTGTATCCTGTGACTTTACTTTTCTACTAAATCCAGTAGTGGTACTGTCTAACTAGATTTTGTAGATCATTTGAATTTTCAGAAAATCATAGTAGTTACAAATAAAGACATTCTATTACAAAATTTTCAATACATGTGGATTTTTCTTTTTGTGGCCTAAATGCAATGACCCCCTGGATAATGTTAAACAGGAATAGTGAAAGTCATCATCTTGTTTATGACCTCAGAGGGAAAATATTCAGTATTTCACTTTTTAAAAGTCTGATATTAACTGTAAGTTTTTCACAAATGTCCTTTATCAGGTGGAAGGTTTCCTTTTATTCCTAATTTCTGAAAGTTTTATCAGAAATGCATGATAGTTTTTAAAATGTTTTTTCTGTATCTATTGAGATGATCATAAACTTTTTCTTCTTTTCTGATATGTCAGATAGTATTGGTTTTGAATATTGAACCAAGCTTGTATTCTTTCTATAAAGCTCAATTAGGCATGATATATACTCTATTCTTTTTATAGATTGGATTTTATTTGCTAATATACTTATTCTTCCCTTGATATTGGTGAGGGACTGGTTCTCGGACACCCAACAGATACCCAAATCTGCATATGTTCAAGTCTTTTATATAAAATGGCACAGTATTTGCATATAAACTATACATATCCTCCAATATAAGTGGTACAAACACTTCTGTTCACAAACAATTCAGTTCTCAAAGAAAACTATTTGATAAAATTTTGCTTCTGTTCACAAACTCCACATCCAATGATAAACACAACTGCAAACATCTTCCCCACACAAACACAAAGACAAATTAAATTCATGAACCAAGGTACCACTGTACTTTATGTTGTACTTTATTTCATCTAAAGATGATTTTAAATACTTAATACAATAGAATGCTATGTAAATAGCTGTTGCATTATTCAGGGAACAAGAAAAAGTCCATACATGCTCAATACATATGCAATTTATTTTCAAACACTGTTTTTCTTTGGTACTGAGGATCAAACTCAGGACCTTGTGCTTGCAAGGCAGGTGTGGTGCCACAGAGCTAAATCCCCAGCCCTTCAGACATTTTTCATCCATGATTGGCTGAATCCGTAGATGTGGAGCCCATGAATATGGAATGTTGATTATATTTTTACTTCTATATTCGTGAAGGACATTGACATACAGCATTCTTTTCTTATAAAATCTTTGCCTGGTTTTGGTATCAAGGTAAAGCTGACTTCATAAAATTGAGGTATTCTTTCCTGTTCTATTTCTGGATCAGTGTGTTAATAAATGACATCATTTCTTCCTTAAATGTTTGTAAAATCAGCCAGTGAAGCCACCAGACTTTTCCTGTGGGGAGGTTTAATTTATATAGTCCTTCTTAAATTCTCTCAAAGTATCTATCTGCTCTAATTATCAAACCTGTTGACATAAAAAACTGCTCTAGTATTCCCTTATTATTTTATATCTGTAGTAGCTATAGTTATGTCCCTTTTTTCTTTTTTGCAAAACAAGTTTAAGGCGTGTAGAAAATTTTAAAAGTTAATATTTAATCAGATACTAACTTTTATCTTAGAATTGCTCTGCTATATTCGAGTTTTACTTCAATAATCATCTTCAGACATTTAGTTCCTTCTGATGAAATTAACTGACAATTTATTGGCTTATTTTTTCAAGGACTGCTATTAAAACTTGTTCTGATACCTTCTCACTTAGGTGTTCATGTCTTGCCATCTGTATAAAGTAATTCACTATTGCTTTAGTTTTTTAGCTTTACAAGGGCTATTATTTAATCTGGGCCAGGATAACTGACTCAGATCTTGGGCTCAAATAACATTTCTCATTTCTGCTTCCCAGTGCCTTGCTTCCTGTCATGCTGCATTACCAGGATCCCTGAGTTTCACCTACAGATTGGCCAGTCTTTGCTGCCACAACTCCTCCAACTCCTCATCAGCCACAGGAAAGCCAATGGGGCTGCAACAACTGCAGCTACTCTGGGGCTCTTTCTGAGGGATATCCCTTTTTCAATCAATATTGAAATTTATGTCTTATCTCTCATTTCCCCTGGTAAGGTTGACTAGACATTACCAGTTTTATCTTTCAAATACCACCTTTTGGTTTTATAGCAACTACTTCTGTTTTTGCTTTCAATTGTATTTCTACTCATTGTTTTTCTAATTTGTGTTGATTTTGGACTTCAATTTGTTTTTCTGTTTAGTTTGGGCTTAGAGCATTGAGGCCTTTTTGTTTTCTAGTTTAAGCATGCAATACTATACTTTACAGTCTATGTACTACTTTAGTTTACTTAGTCCCAAACATTTTAACGTATTGTCAGTGCCATTGCATTCAAAATAGTTTTTAAAGTTCCTTCATGCTTTTCTCTTGCACTGGTAAATTATTTAAATGTATAACTTTCCAAATATTTGAGAATTGACAAGGTATCATCTATTTTGAGTTTAATTCTATTGTGATTAGAGAACTTATTTTATATTATTTCAATTCTTTAAATACGTTGAAGTTTAAGCCCCAGAATATGATCTACTTGGTGAATCTCTCATATTCACTTGGTAAGAGTTTGTATTTGCTGTTTTTATATAGGATGCTCTCTAACATTCAGTTGACTCAACTTGGCTGACAGGTATATAGAATATTTAAATAGGTCTACTAATTTTCTGTCTAGTAGTTCCATGGATTACTGAACCAGCATTGGCATCTCTAAAATTATAAATTTATCTATTTCACACTTGGCTCTTTCAGTTTTTGTGTTAGGCATATTTACATTTATGATTATCATGATTTTAATTAATTGGTTTGTTCATGAGGTAATCTTTTTCTTCCTGGTTATATTTCTTGCTCTGAAATCTACTTGGCCTATTATTAATATAGCCATATCATATTCCTTCTGGTTAATATTTTTCATGGTATATATTTTTCCTTCCTTTTAACATATTTATGCTTTTACATTTGAAATGGGTTTCTTATAGATAGCATATAGACTAGGGTCTTGATTTTTTAATCCACACTGGCAATCCCTGCCATATTTTAAAAAATAAATTTTACTCTCTCTTTCTCCAAAACTTGGATGTTTTCATATACTAGCCAACTCTTCCAGCCATTAGCTGTAACTCTATGCAATGAAATTTTCTCATTCTAGAAGTGGCTCAGTCTTGTCATATAAATTAAATAACTACTCCTCCAAAATGACTGGTGGTATAGTTGACATTTCTATTTTCTCAATCCCAACAAGATAACTAGATTCATCCTTTTGATGACTTCCAATTAATTCCAAATCTCTGTCTGCAGCTCAAACCTCCAAATTCACTGTCAGACCCACAAACCCCAAACTCTACTTAATGCCTTTAATGTTTCATAGGTACCTGTTACTCAGCACTGAACTTGTTATATTTCCCCTCACATTCTTCCTTTCAAATTTGCACTTGTTTTATGCCTCTCTTTTCAGTGAGCAGTAGTACTATTCTCCCAATTTCCAACTCAAAATCCCAGGTATTACTCTTTTTTACCTCAATCCAATTATCACCAAACCCTTAATTATACTCCTACTTATTTCCAAATAGTTTCCCTTTTCTGTCTCTATCTTATCTGCGATAAAACTACCTTTTTTCAGACAAGCATCATTGCTCACCTGGACTTCTGCAACAGTCTCTGAATAGCTTTTTCTATCTGCAGCCTCAAAGTTCCCAGCATTCTCCTACCCTATTTCCCAAAAGCTTTATTCATACACTCTGGGTCTTTTGACTTGTACTATCTCTATATCTCTCACCACTTCCTCCTTAACCAAAGCCACTGTTTCCAACTCACACACCTAAGTCTATGCTGGTTACCTCTGTGCTTCCCAGGACCGGGAACAATAGGTGTTCTCTTTTGCACCTTGTCTTTTCACTTGCTTTTCCTTTAAACATCCATCTCACACCTTCAATTGACAAACTTTTGATTTGTCCTACAAGTCTCAGAGCAGCCTTTCTTCGGGCACGCTTACATGATACCATACCCTAGGTTCTTTATCCTTTTAGCACTCGGCACAATACAATTATTATGCTTCTATCTCCCATTAGATGATAAACTTTATGAGCACTGGGGCTTCTTCATCCTGTTTACCACTCTATTCACATAACTGGTAAATTCAGCAATCCTTAGATTATTAATAGAAATAGTTACAAAATACAACAAAGGACTCAATGGCAGAAAAGAGATTTTCGTGGCAACATACCAACTCTCAGTTCAATGCATTGACCATAAGCTCAGTCAAAACTATTGAGGGCCCATAATGTCTTATTGTGTGAAGTTTTAGGATTTGGATTCAAAAGACTTTTGGCAATTGTCTTCATCCTTTCTGAATATTTTTCTCCATTTCTTAAATGTGTTGGGCAATACCTATATCACGGTATTATAGGAGAAACAGATGAAAGGATATACATTTTTGTAATTCCAGTAACGATACTCAACATATACATACATGTGTCATTAACCCATGCTACTCAAAATATTTTTATCCATCAGTACTCTCTGCTACTACTAATTTCCTACATGTTCAAATTTATTTATATTTTTGAAAGGGGTCTCGAGCCCCTTTGGGTGTCCCTTGTCCAATTATGCCACTCACGCACCGAGAGGTCCGGCAGGAGATCTTTATTGTAGGGAGGTGAGCAGGAGGCAGGAAGGCAGAAAGAAAGAGAGAGAGAGAGAGGAGGAAGAAGAGGCAGAAGGAGAGAGAGAGAAGAACAAAGAAAGGAAGGTCCTTTTATCAGTTTTGGGGTGGGCTATTGCTTATTTAGGAGGAGTGAGTTACTTTTAACCTATCACAGGCCAGATTGCTTTTATGGGCCCAGTCCTGCAGACACAGGTTTCAACTTTCCTGGACCACTGTGGCCTTGGGGGGGGGGAGGAAACCAGAGATAAGGGCATGAGGTCATTTTAGGAGCCAAGATGTACCAGGAGAATGCAGCCTGTGAGGCAGTGTCACAGCATACTTTAACATGATCAATTCCCTAACAATTTTAATACAGCACAGAATTTAAAAGATCTTCCTTTCTTCTTCAAAAGTTCAAAACCCTTTTTTTAAAACCCTTTTTTTAAAACCCTCATCAGGGACTGGAGATTTAGCTCAGTGGTTCCGCTGCTTGCCTTGCAAGCGCAAGGATCTGACTTCAATCCCTGGTACCAAATAGAAACCACAAAACAAAAACAAAAACAAAAAAAAACCCTTCATCAGCTGAGTGTGGTGGTGCATGCCTGTAATACCAGCACTCTGGAGGCTGAGGCAGGAGGATCACCGTGAGTTCAAAGATAGTCTGGCTTACATACTGAGTTCAAAGCCAGCTATGAAATATATAGCAAGACCATGTCTCAAAAAACAAAAAAACAAATCTTTATCATCTGGTATCAATTTTAAAAGTACATTCTCAAGTAGCTGTTATGTATTAAAATCCATGATCTCTCTATTAAAGAAATAATCAATTTTATAAGTCCCACAGTCAGATTTAATTTCAAAACAAAGAAAAACAAAAATGTTAAAGACAGCTAGTATTTTGTAATGAAACCTTACAAATAAGCAGGTCTTACATATCACAATGAAAAAACTTTTCAAGATTCTTTTCTCTAAAAACAAAAAGCCACATGAAGAAAACAATACCATAAATTTTCTGAGGTGGGACATAATATAATAAACATTACTGTCTTCCCCAAAATCTAATACACTGAAATCCTGATTATAAAGAATATATAGAAATAATAAATGTACATGATATAGTCTCCATGAATGTTTATGATGAATGTAGTTTTCAGCATATTACACTACCTGTTAAATAACGCATGTTAAATTTAAACAAGAAAAACAACAACTAGCTTTTCAATGCCAATTTTAAGAATCTGAAACATTAACAACTATGCAATAACTATTCAAAATATTAAAAGGAAAAATAGGTCAAATCAAAATGTGGAAGCCTGGAATCCTTCACAGTTTTTATTTATTTCAAAATTATTCATGGATGGAAAAAGTAGTCATTTGATACTAACAAGGAGTTATGTGTGGGTAGACCTGTCTTTGGGAACACCAGATAGTTCATCAAGGGCGGGCAGGCATCACATACTATGTGTAGTCATGGTGGGCTTTTAAAAAGCTATTCACATCCTGGACAAGACACGTTGTATGATAGACCATAAACAGAAACCTTCACTGGCTTCCAAGAGCAAAATACAGTGGGGTTTCTTGATCCCTCATTCCACTCTCAGCTTCTGGGTTTTCTCCCAGAAAAAAAACCCCAAAAAACAAAAACCAAAAAACAGTGGTTTGATTTCCTCAACATTCTGTAGAAGTCAGGGCATGGCTACCCTTCTGTAAATACTATTATTGCAAATGGATTTTTCCCTTAATTCTTATAGCAACAGGATCTTAAAGTGCTTACCAGTAGGAAAAGACGATATTAAGGTCAAAACACACGTGTGCAAAAATCATAAATAATCACCAGGGGCTACGAAGGTAGAAGTATTTTTGATACAAAGGAATCAGAGAAAACGAGTATTTTTAAAGCTTTAAAACACAGAGCCATAGCATAGTTAAAGAACACTGGTTTTGCCAACTATGTTACACTAATACTTAATCCGAAATTATTCCAGTGTGATAATAAATGTTCAAAATGTAGATTAATCACGTTTCCTTCTTGTTCTTAGAAAAGGAGTACATCTATGAATGAATTTGGAAAAGTAAATCAATGAAACATTTTCTTTAGCTTCTTTTCTTTTTCATTTGAGTTTATTGGTACATTTTAGGTACACAGTACAGTTACATTCATCGTTGGGATCTTGTACCTTTACAGGACAGGTCTTGGTTCTCATTTTTTCCCCTTGCCCCTGTCCTCCTAAGCGGGACTTAACAGGTGAGATTTGGAAAGCAAGGCTGAGAATCCTTTTCCAAAGCCGAGATCAATGGGAGTGTGCTTACTCAGTGAATAACTGCATTCCTTCTGCCCGCCTAGCGGACAGAGCACAAACCGGGTGTGAACACGCAAGCTCGCGCGGTCCACATTTCCACCTCCCAACACGTCGGTCTACAAGCTTTTTGCATGGCCGGAAGCCTGCAGTTTGGCTTAGTAGTCCACTCTGTGCCAGCGACTAGAAGAGGCACCTCACAGAGCGCGTCTTTCCATTGCCTTTGAAGCAGAGTTTATGCCCTGGCGAAGAAACTGAAGCCAAGCTCAGCCAGGCGTGTGTCCCCACCAGCCCATGGGAGAATCACGAGAGAGGGCACTAACTCGTCCCAGAGCCCGCACTTGGCACCGCGGACCAAAAGCGAGGGTGTAGCCGGGCACTGTGCAGACTCAGGGATGTGACGCTCCTCCTTAACTGCGCTCAGGGACAAGCCCTCAGGAAGCGTGGGAAAACAAGTCTGGGCCAAGGGACTAGGAGCGAGCAGAGAAGAGCCTCAAAGCTTAATCCTTCCAACTCTTAGCCCGTAGTGCTGCCAAAGCCTCTACCTTGCTTAACCGAGGCTAGACTATGGCAGCCTTTGAGAGGAAAAGGGCCGTCGCTCCCCTCCCGAAATCGTCTTCCGGTAAAGGTCAGCAGCTTCAGTCGGTCGGTGGGGAAAGCGCGGCCCCGCCCGCCACCAGCTGCCAGGCGAGGCGCCAGGCTTGTACCTCCGGCTCCCAGGAGCTCCCTCCTCTGCCTTCACCCCTTTGCCACCTCCGCCCTCGCCCTCGCCCCAGCCCTGATGCGCCTGCGCGCCGGCGGGCAGTGGGCGAGCCGCTCAAGTGGGCTTCCGTGTGCCCCCGCTGCCACCAATAGCAGGGCGGGGCTTCCTGCATGTGTGGAGGACCCTGGTCCTCAGAGGCCCCCCACCGGTGGAGTCGCTTCCCCTAAGCTGTGTGAGCATGCGCGGGAGGGGTTTGGCGCAGGGTGGGATGTGGTTGAGGAGGAAGGCCAGCAAGCCTCAGTAGGAAGGTTGGGGTGCAAAAGCTGGCAACACAGGAGGAGGGGGCGTTTCCCCGGAAAAGAAAGGAAGTGGGTGTCACCGCCTCACACATTGCCCTTCTGACGTTTTGGGAGGAAAGTCAGAAGCAGCTGCTCCAGATTTCCCCACTTTATGGCTAAATGCAAGTCATTCTACACCCCCTACACACACACACACACACACACACACACACACACACGCACGCACGCACACACTGCCACCACCACAAGCAAAGTAATGTTGGGAGTATCGGCAATTCCTGGGACATCAGCTCACAATTACTCCTGCACATGTTGGAATAATCATGCTCATCGATCAATGTACTGCTACGGGCCAGATGTCCCAAGTTACCAGTTTGCATAACATGCTCGTCTCATCTGAAGCTACCCTGATGGCCAGTGGCTTTTGACATTTACCCTTCCATTAACTTACGCAGTTACATGTACTTGCGTGCAGCGATTTCTGCCATGTAGTTTCATCAAGACTGCATTGCTATATTCGAAATCTTATGTGGGTTGTGAACATTTTTAAACTATGCCTCTCAAGCCACATATCTCTTGAGAAAAGGGAGTTTTTGCTATTGTCTTTAACATTACTTTGAGACCAGCCTAATGGCATGTGGTAAGAGAGGGCATTCATTCCTGGTACAACACTTAAGCAAACACGTGTCACACTCTACGTTTAACAGCATTAAGTTTTGCTTGATTATAAGTTTCTATAGACAAATTTTTCAGTTGATACCTGGGTGCAAATACCGTAGGAAGTAGCTCCAGATCTGCTGCTGGACTCATATTTCATTTTCTTGTTAATACCGTATAATTAGTGCTGCTTCTGTTTTTTTGTTTTTTTTTTTTTGTCTTCCCTTAGAGTGAGTATTGAAGATTATTGTCAGAGCTACTAGAGGATGGCAGAAGGATTGAGGAACAGTGAGAATTAAACACACACACACACACACACACACACACACCCTTCACTGATTTGGTTCCTTTTTACTACTCTCTCCCCCAAAGGTTTTAGAACTCACTTTTGATTGTTTTGATTCATATTTTTCTTCATAATATGTGAAAAAGTATCTTTCCTGTACAGTGACCCCTTGAATTACTACCAGCCTGACATACAAACAACTTGGGTTACGACCAAAATTTTAGTTTTAACTTATGACCAAAGCCTTGAGTTATGACCCAAATGCCAACTGCTTGTACTTCCAGATGGTCTCAGGTACAGCTTAACTCTTAAAAGGTTCTGGAATGACCATTACAACCTCCTGTCCTGTGTGGGGTTAACTGAGAAATCCTGGGTTAGTATCTCTAAGGGCACGGAGATCTGCTTGTATAGCGGAGAGAAACTTTGAAGGCTGTATAGAGGAGCCTGAGCCTTCACTTGACCAATCTGAGTTACAACCAGCCCTCATGAACGAATTGAGTCAATAAATCAAGGGTCTGCCTTTTTTATTTGTGTGGCTGTATCAGTAAGTATTTACCAGAGAAACAGGTATAACACAAGGTATGCAGATATATATGAATTTACAAGATTGGCTTACAATAGCCACCTACAGAGTCGGGTGAGGAAGAGTCCAGAGTGTCTGTCTGCACACTAGAGACCAAAGAATTTAGTCAAAGTTCTGTAGCTTACCACAGTGTCCCATGTAATTCTGTATCAGGAGGCACATGGGTCTGTGATGGAAGGCTGAAGATGGCAGAGCTTTTGCTCCAAAATCCTGAAGTCCTCCACTGCAATTCACTTATGGGGGCCTGCCAGAGACTTCAAACAGCATCTCCACTTGCCACTGATACTTCAAATACCACTGGATCTGCTGGATCATATGGCCCCCGTGGCAAAGCAGCCTGGGCCTGTTGCAGAGCCTTTTCTTGTTCTAGGCACCTCTCAAAACTAGCAGCTTTCTGAGCCACTCAGTAAATGGGCCAGAGTGAGACACCTAAGTGAGGAATGTGTTGCCTCCAAAATCCAAATAGGCCCATTAGGCAGTGTGCCTCTTTCTGGTCATAGGGCAAGCCAGATGCTATATCTTTTGCCTTAGAAGGGATATCTCCACATGCCTCACACCACTGGATTCCTAGAAATTTCACTGAGGTAGAAGGATCTTGAATTTTCATTGGATTTATGTCCCATCCTCTAGCTCTCAAATGCTTTACTAACAAATCCAGAGTGATTGCTGCCTCCTGCTCACTTGGCCCAATCAGCATGATATCATCAATGTAATGGCGTGATACTTTGTGGAAGAGAAAGGTGATTTCCAGACACAGGTCTGGAAAGTTAATATAACCCTGAGGTAGGACAGTGAAGGTACCTTGCTGGTCTTGCCAGCTGAAAGAAAATTGTTTGTTATGGTCGTTATGGATAGGTATGGAGAGAAAGGCATTTGCCAAATCAGTAGCTGCATACCAAGTACCAGGAGATATGTTAATCTGCTCAAGCAAGGAAACCACATCTGTACAGCTGCTGCAGTCAATCACCACTTCATTCAGTTTATGGTAATCGGCCATCATTCTCCAAGACCCATCCATCTTCTTCACAGGCCAAATTCAAGAATTAAATAGTGATGTGGTGGGGACCACCACCCCTGCATCCTTCAAGTCCTTGATGGTGGCACTAATCTCTGCAGTCCTTCCAGGAATGCAATACTGCTTTTGGTTTACAATTTTACCAGGCAAAAGGAACTCTAATGGCTTCTATTTGACCTTCCCACTGATAACAATCCTCACACTGCAGATTAGGAAACCAGTGTGAGGATTCTGCCAAGTAGCAAGTACACCTATCCCAATTATGCATTCTGGAATAGGGGAAATTACTACAGGATAGATTTGAGGACCTATTGAACCCAGTGTGAGTAAAACTAAACTTAATTATTGAACATGGAGGATTTGTATACAGCCTATTATGACCAAGAATCATTACCAAGTTCTCATTGGGAGAGTAGTGTTGTTAAACAGAGGGCCTGTGAGTTCTTTGCAATAGGGAAGAAGGGAATAAGTATGAACTAATAGCCTTGTGCCAGAAAGATAATCTAAGATTAAGTGGATCTCAGTTCTCTCAGTTTTTGTGTCTCCATCACACAGGACTAACGAGAGCCAGATTCTCATGACTCTACCTGAACTTGGGGGTCGTTGCTGAAATTCCTGGAGCAGGTACAACCAATAAGGTCTCAAATGGTATACAAACTCAGACACAAAATTGAAATGCACCAGGTAACTTACTGAAGGGATAATTCATTCATTGTGTTTCTATCTCCCAACACACACACACACACACACACACACACACATCTTCTGGGCTAATGCAAGTTCTGCCTTGATTTGAGACATATTGCTGAAACTGGACAGGATCTTGGAGATTATGGCTCAATCTCCTCAACTGCCATTTGAACAAAGAGGTTAAACGTTATTAGGTGACTTGGCCAACACCACATAGCTAGTTAATGACAGAACCAGAATCAGAATTACTCTCTCCCTCTTCATAGCCAATTATTCTGTTTGTCTCCAAAATTACCATTATCAATTTCCTTTCATCACTTGTATGTATGACGTGCCATTCATTAAGAGCCAAAATCTCTTTTCCCACCTCTTGACTTGGTTTATGATTTCATCTGACCAACAGAATGCAGTGGAAAGAACATTCCAGGACCTGTTTGTTCAGGGCCCCAGAGGCCTGGCAGTGTTTTCTTTCTCCCTGCTGAGACAGTGGCCTCCATGCTTTAGCGAACTGGGGAAGACTCCTGGGTGATGAGACCCAGCATATGTATGGGCAGAGAGGCCTCAGAAAGGAAAGGCAGCAGAGGAAAGAAGGGAGCCTTAAACAGTCCCACTAGACTCTACTCTAATTCCTGACCCAAAGATTGCTAAGTAGACAACTGAAAGACTGCTACCCCCTCTGCCTTATTTTATTAACATCATAATTAAGAAAAAAATGAGGACACAAAACTATGGGTAGGTATAAGAACTCTTATTAAGGGATCTGGTCAAACACTTCCATGTATATTAACAACTTTTAACAAGGTGATTTTCTGCTTTCATCTCAGACAATGAAACTACTGCAAATTATAATTTCATAATTTATTGATCAACACTACTATGGGTATATTAACTTATACTTGGCATAACTGGAATATTTTTTCAAAATTCTTTTTGATACAGGGAATCAAACTCCGGACCCTGTGCTTGCCAGAAAGTTGTGGTGCCACTGAGCTATATCCCCAGCCCTCAATATTCTAATATGCTGATTCTCTAATGCCCACCAGAAAAGTCAGTGATTTACAACAACACTATAATCCTTCCTCAGTATCTTCAGGGGATTGATTCTTGATACCAGAATGTGCTGGAGGCCCTTATATAAAAGAGCATGATATTTGCATATAACCTATACACAGCCTCCTCAGATACTTTAAATCATCTCTAGATTATGTATAATTTCTAATACAATGTAAATGTTATGTAAATAGTTGTCACACTGTACGGTTTAAGGATACTGACAAGAAAACAGTGCATACATTTTCATTATAGATGCAGTTTTTTCCCAAACATTTTTGATCTGCAGTTGATTAAATCCATAGATCAGGAACCTATGAATACAGAGGGTTGACTGTACTTATATGCTGACTAGTCTGCAGTTTGGGAAGGGCTACATGGGGACAGCTGGTCTCTGCTACACTTAGCTTCCGCTGGAGCTAGCTGAAAGGCTAGAAGGTAGAATAATTTGAAGGCTGGCTTTCTTATGTTAGGAAGGTGGTGGTAAGACTGGAATAGCTGAGAGTGGCATCTCTGTCTCTATAGAGACTTTCCGTGTGGTCTCTCTATTATGGTGGCTTCAGGCTGGCTGACAAATCTGCCAACCAGGGATCCCCAAAAAGCCATCTCACTAGAAGCAGTATCTGGCATTACTTAACTTTAAAAGTTATGAAGTATCTTTTTTGCCCTACCATTGGTGTGCCCATATCCAAGGAGATGGAACATAGAGCCCACAGCTTTTGAGGAACAAATTCCTATGTCGCATGGGCTAGGTTGGGGCCACCATATTTAGAAAGGAAAATCCTGCCTCACTCAAGTTCCAAACTCTGCATACAAATTTCATGTTAAAGGTAAAACTTGATAGAAAAACTCATTCCAAGAGCTTTGAGTTAAAAAAAAAAAAAAAAAAAAAAAAAAACTGTTGTTGCTACTTGCAATACTTACAGATGTTTATTTGGTTTACTTACAGAGGACTTGATTTGGGGCTATAGTTTAATTTCCCTATTCTCTAGGGATTTGGGTTAGACTTGTGGAGTGGAAAATATGAATAATCTACCATCATTACTATTTTATTGTAAACACCTCTCAAAAAATAGTTCAGCGCTCATAACTGACACAAGTAGGACGTGCCTAGCAAAGTGGAGATGTTATGAATTTCACCAGCTTCTGACTGACACATTTTTAAAGAAAGTGAATTATGTATGCTTTGTTTCCAGGACTGGATAAGTATTAACAATTTAAAGTTGAACACGCCAGTGCATGTACATGCATGCATGTGCACAGACATACACATAATCATGTAATATCTTTTATTCTTGAGGGACTTCCAGATTCTCAGCCCAACATGGCTGATGTTATTTTTCTCAAAACTGGCAAAGCCACACAAGAGGACATGGTGTCTTTTCTAATTGTTGCCCAGAAACAGTCGGTCAGGGCAGAATGTATGCAGTATCTTCCTTTAATTCTGGTCAAAATCACGTAGTAGCTAAGATTTCATTAGTCAGATTGAAGTTTTTGTGTGATCAAGAGGGCATCACTTCTATTATTGCAAAAATGTGCCCCAGAACGTATTATCAATTGTAGAAAAGCTGGTATACTTCTGTGGCATTTTGTAGTCATTTTGTAAGTTGATGTCTTAGAATTGTTAAATGTAAAAATAAATGTTCAGTAAAAATTATCCATAAATACCTTGCCATTTATGTTGGCTATGTTAACTACTTCTCTGATTGTGGCCTTATCTCTAAGCCTTGTTCTCCCACCTTATTTTTCTCCAGTTTTAAGCCATATTTTCATCATATCCTAAAGACATGACTCTATGAATCTTTCAATATTGGCTTTCCAATTATCTCTGTCATTTAAACTTTGGAGAGTGCCAAATACCTCTATTATTGGAAAAACTCCAGGATATAGGAAATGTTTGCATTTTAAATTTTCTTCTCAACAATATAATTTCAAAAATGTTTCTGGTCAGTTGTAAAATCCTACCATTTCATGGCTATAAATTAAACATGTCCCTAAAAAGAGTCCACCAGTGAATAAAGAAATCTTTTATAAAGTTGAATGCTCCCCTAGAATACCTTATTGGAAAATTTTCATTTTCATAATTTATCTCTCAAAGTAGAACAGCCCCAGGATATTTTTTTTCTTTTTGCCAAAAACTACAACAACGGCATGAGGATTGAGTTTGTTCCTGGCTGCATCATTTTAACATTTAAGAAATAAATTTGTTTCAAAATAGTTTGTCAGGAAAAGGACAGTTAAGTCAAATGCCAAAGAATGGTAGAATGCTATGAAAAGATCAGTTTAATCTACAAGCAGAAACATAATTACAAGAAGAATTCACAGAACACATCTCTGACACAAGCTGATCAGAGGCACCAGTCTCAAAGCCGCTGGATCAACACATCTCCTGGCCAAATAAGGCAAGGGCCAACCAGTCCGCTGTGGTTGGCAGACTTCTGTGTGTGCCCTTGTACAAAGCCACATTAACCAAGGAAGCAGGGTTTTGGAAGGCCGCTATGCTCACCATTATACCACCAACGCAGACGGAAGCAGGGTTTTGAAAGCAGCTTTTGAGACTTCAAACTCACAGAAATCCTCAGACAAGTACTTTTCATTTAGAAATGAAAGAGTTATTGGAATAATTATAATTTACTTTCATCACACATACACCCAACCCTAGCACTGTAAAAAGGAAGAATGCTTTCAGTCTATCCTGTTAATATTGAGCTCAAGTTGAACTTTAGGCCTTTAGCAATGTATGTGGACTACAGCATATAGAATAGCTGAGAGTATCAGATCTTGAGGGATCCTGTTAATTCCACAAAAGTGGTTCAACAGGTGTTTCAGGTTCTCTGTCTGGTCCACCCCAGAGAAAGATCTTAGGAAACTCACCTGATTGCCTTTTCTAGTCCTAACAGCAAGACTGCAATTGAAACTGGGTTTAAAAATGAGTCATTTGTCAATTCACCTAATCTCTTTTTTTTTTTTTACAAGAGTATCAGGGAGAATAAAAAGTCAATAAATAAGTAATGTGAAGACAATGATTTGCATAACCTAGCCTCTGTGAGTGTATCATTTGCAACATTCCTTTAAATCCCATGATGACCTTATGAGAGGACAGAGATCAAACTGAGGGTCTCTGAAGGTCAAGGCCTTGCCAAAGCCATATCTGGTTAAGTGACAAGAGTCACAATTTTAACTGTGACTTCTACCTATTAAGTACTCCACCTCCAAACATGTATGAAAACAACCATAAAAGGTTAAGTAAATATCAGATTTCACTATTATAATTCTTCCTAGCTCTGAAACTTTATTTTAAAATTACATTTGTTATGTAGTTACTTTTTTTAGAGTTTCTAGTTTTGCTGATTTAGAAGGTGTAATTTTTTTCAGATTTGTTATAATAGTTACACACAATCAATAGAGGAAATACAGAAAAGTTAAACTAAAAGAAGAAAAAGTGTGATGGAAAGTCCACCAGAGAAGAATGTTGGATAAGTAGCAACCCACATTTCCCAAAAAAGAAGTGAGGCCATTTTAATGCTTTCCTTAGAAGGAGAATAAAGCATTTTAGCAGTAAGAACATTGTTAAAATTGTATTTGTTAAATGAGGGTCAGGATGATGACCCTCATTTACTCACCATAGCAAGTTGTCATGGGTTTTCAACTATAATTAGATTAAATGAATTAAAAAGAATAGACCAGTTAGCCTCAAAATGCTCTGCAGAGGTAGGATTTGGCAGATACACTGGGACTCCTCAGGTGCTAGCATCCATGAAGAAACACTCATTTTTAGAATATCCAGATCTGGAAAAAAGATTCCAGCAACCTCATAGTTTGTGTAAGGTGATGTAGGATGTATTTATTTGTAAAGGATGATCCGAGTATTGACTCAGGCAAACACTTATTCTGAGACCAGCACAAAGGTCCAGAGAATTCCTAGAAATCAGAGTTGCACCTTGGAATTCTGAGGTTCATTTGAGACCAAAATGAGAGTACTCTGACTATTGGGGGTTCTCTTTCAAAAGAAGGTATTATTACTAGAAATGAGCAGTAAGGAATGCCTGTTACTGTGCTTTCAAGTTAATTGCTGCGAAGAAGAAATCCAAGACATAAACCACGAGATCAAGGTCAGCGTGAGGAAAGCATCCAGAGAGACTGTCAGAAAGCATAATCAGAGATGAAAGAATCTCACAATTTCACATCTAGCTTCCTTTAATACATTCCTATAGAAAACACACACTATTGTCTTTTCCAGCGCTAGACTGAATGCCCTTCTCTTTTCATCTTCACACCTGAGAGGAGCATTTTCACGTTGCTTCCCAATGCAGGCTGTGCACTTGGAAGGCCTCTCCCCAGATTTGGGGCCTGTGATAAGCCTTCTTGAACCATCACTTGGTCTTCAAACCTAATCCTAGCCTTTCTGTGTACTACCTGTCTTCCTCCTTTCCCTCTTTCACCACTAATTCAAGAAAGAAAAAGTTCAGGGGGGAAAAAAATGGCAGGGGAGAACATACACACACAAATGCCCCTGTTGCCTTAAAGATCCGCCAATGAAAAATTAAGCTGTTTTTTTCAAAATTATGTAAAAAGTTCCTAAACCCCATAAATCCTGTCCTTTATTATTTTCTAAAGACAATTCAATTCTGTGACTCCTGACCAATTGTAAATAGCACACAGAAAAGAACGGACTTTGATGTCTTTCAGGGAAACTTGCCTGAGCCAACATTTCACATAGTCTCTCTCTTTCTAAAACCCTTGACCTGAATCATCTTACATACTTAATACAGACTTAACTATTACAAATAAAATTTTCATCCAAACAAAATAATTTGCTGAATGAATAGGAGCAAAGCCTTATTCCCTTAAGCACACAAGGCATTTAATAAATCCATTACAAATAACACCAAAGATTCTAGAATGTATGCAGTAAGTTAGGGAAGTTTAAATAAATGTAATTGTAATTCATTATGTACCTGCCAAGGAATCATTTGCCTCATGGCAGTTTTATTTTCTATTAAAAATGCATTTTCAATTCTCATTTCTCACATGCGGTTTTAGTGAAGAACCACTACAACAGAGATTCATGCTCCTCAGGCAGCAATATCAGCAATAGTGAAAGGTAAAATAGGCACTGAGTTATAAAGAGAACTATAAGTTGAAATTCTTGCTTTTGTTTCTTCCCAGCAAAATAATCACCTGCTATCCACCGTTTCTTCATTCTTATGCTTCGTATCAGTAACATTGCAGCTGCCCTCTCTCCTTCCACTTTACGGCAGTTAATTTCTTCATTTATCAGTAGTAATAATCTGTTGTTTCTCAACTGTGTACAGTACAGTAATCATAAGTTACCTCACATAGGGTGCTCACTTGTGTAGGCAAGCCCAACAATATGTTATCCTCAGAGTTCAACAGGACATTCAAATAGACATAGCATTTAAATCATCTATCCTTCTAGTCTCAAGTTTGATTCACTTATTTCCTGATTCTCAGAAAAATTCATGTATCAGTCACCCATTTCACAATAGCTCAATGCTCAGATTCAGTAAAATTTCTTTAAAAGAAATGTAAAGGTCAGGGATTTAGGTCACTGGCATCATGCCTGCCTCACAAGTGAAGGTCCTAAGTTTGATCCCCAGCACCCCCTTAAAACAAACAACAGCAACAACAACAAAAACAAAACAAAAAACCAAATAAATATAAAGGAAATACAGATATTTTCTTGGTAATGATTTTTCTTTACCCTTGAGGTATGAAAATTAAAGAGCTATACATTTACTGAGCACATATTTAAAATTAACTGAATTCATTTCATTATGTACACATATATTGTTATCTATGGACAAAAATTATTCAGTACATAGTCAATGAGATTTTTTTCTTGCAAATCATCATATTGTGTTTCCAATGAAGAAAGTGAACTTGTATTTTTATGGGTCACATTAATTTCAGGATCAATATTCTGAAAAGAATGATGTTCTGACCATAATTTAGAGGATGACTTTGATTTCTTTTTTATTTCAATTATGTATGTAAGACCTAGCTAAGATTAAGACTACTGTGTGTTCTTAAAGTAATGAAAAAAATTTTTTGGTCTAGTGCACTGTGATTCTTCCTTCAGTATCAAATAGTTTTTGTGTTCTTAAAATATCCATGTCTATATTAAGCTCAATGTACACTGGGGGAATCATTCATTGACCCTTGTAAAATGTAAATTTCATTAATCCCCAGACAGAGAGGGCTGTCCTAGGTTTGGGCCATTTATGGTGACAACCTAGCAAAATAATAAGTGAAAAAATATTTGAAGTTTCTATTCCATTGATTTGACTCACAGAATGCCAGCTGATTCTAGTGCTTCCCTGTTTATATGAATACTAATTTCAAGCTTTCCAAACAGACCTTACTTGATTCAGAAAAGTTAGAAATAGAACATGAGCAAGTCATGCAGTATGAAATGCAGTCTGTGTGCCTGATACAACTGACTCATGAGACTCTAGCATCTCAAGGATATCTATTTGATCATGTGTTCTTGGCTATGTAATCTGCCAGGTTAAAATGCACCAGAAATAATCTGTGTATACCCCACAGAAAGTAAATAATCAAGCAGATATATCTTTGCTCCTCCCCTTTTCCACTCTCAAAAAATTTTGCATTATCTGCAACCTACAAGCCTCATACTTTCCCTATAATCTTACAATTACAAATATTATATAACCAGCCAGCATTGTTTCCAATTTAAGTATTTTATAAAAGCCACAAAACCACCCTGTCATAAATGCAAGTAAGTCTCCTCTGTGGGAATTAACTAATGCCACTGGAGTATTTGAAGGCAACTCAAAGGCTTTCTCCCAATTCTTTGTCCAATCAGTCCATATTTCACTTTAAACATGATGTGTCATCTAAAAACAAACCCACATAAGCTTGAATATTGGCATAGTTTCTTTTACATAAAAAAAAACTCAAATGAAAAATAAAGAGCAAAAAGAAAGATAATACGCAGTAGGAAGATAGATCTTTCTCAAAAGGAAAGGGGATGAAGAGATGAGGGAGAAGGAAGAGAGGGAGGTACAGAGGATGGAAAAGGGAAGTAAGATGTGTTGTGCACATGCACCAACTTCCCAGGAGGAAGGAAAACACTATGTGCTACACACATGTGCTAAGAAAAAAATTTAAAAATTCTTTACCTATGTGTGCGGAGGTTGATTGAGGGAATTTTACTTGAAATAGGTACTTCCTTTTCACAAGATTTCAGTTTTTGTGGAATTAGCTCTGATATAAATAATATCTTCACATATTGCAAACACATAATATTGCAAAAACAGTTTTCATCCCATGTAAACTTCTGAAGATGTTCAAGAAAGCAACTAATGCAAAGTTCAAAAAAAAATTAAACACTGTAGTTACCTAAGAGGAGCCTAAAACAGAGTTTACATGGGGACGTTTTTAAGAACTGAAATATGTAAAAATACTTTGGTAAAACAATACTAAAGAACCTGGGTGTGGTGGTGCAAGCTGGTAACCTCAGTACTATGGGAGTCTGAGGCAGGACAATAGCAAGTCTGAGCCCAGCCTGGGAAACTTCATGAGACCCTGTGTCAGAAAATGTTTAAAAGGGGCTGGGACAAGTTTTACAAGGCCCTGGTTTCAACCCTCAGGACTGAAAAGAAATTCAGAAATTGATCCAAATAGATAGCGAGATAAAAAGTGAATCACACCCTTCGTACTGTTGGATCACTGTGGAAGGAAGCAAGAAATCAACAGCAAAAGAAGCCAGAGAGACTACACAAACATATGAAGATTAATGCAAAAATTGAATAATCAATGGATCACAGAAGAAACATTTAAAAAGTTTCTAGACTCAAACGACACAGGAAGACATTTAAAAAGTTTCTAGACTCAAACGACAATGAAGGCACAACCTATGGGACACAATGAGAGAAATTTAGAGCTGTGAATGTACACACTACAAGAACAGAGCCATCCCAAATAAATAACCTAATCATGCATCTCAAGGTTGTAGAAAAACAGGAACATTCCAAATCTCAAACTAATAGAGATAAAGTTTAAATATCAGAGCAGAAATTAAAAATAACGGATCAATGAATCAAAGGGTTGGTTCTTTGAAAAGATGGGAGACTCTGGGGAAGGGGAAGATAGGATGGAGAGGAGGAAAAGGGGAAGTAAAAAGATCAAGATGCTATTTGTGTATCTCCCAGATTCCTGCATGATGAATGCACTTAACATGCATTGCAAACATCTACTAAAAGGAGAAAGTAAGCTACTGGTAGAAACATAAATTTAAAAAGCACATCACAAATCATGCTGGAGTAGGAATAGGGATAGTTCAATATTTGATACTGACAAAACTGGCTACCATTCTAAGAGGGGAAAAAACCCCACATTTTATATCAGGACGAATTTCAAATGGATAAAAATTTTAAAAGTAAACACTGAAAACTCCCTAAACTTTAACAGAAAAATACAGTACTCTCTTACTGACCTGGGAATACAGTAACTTTTCCAACCATGAGTCAAATAAAAAAATCATTTAAAAAATATTTTAAACAAATTCAACTACATAAAAATAAAACTCACATGGCAAAAGCCATCAGCAGCAAGTGAAAAGAGAAATGATGAGATTAAAAAGTTGCAACTCATATTACTTATGAAAGACTTGCCCTCCTAATATAAATAGCTGGCTTAAATTAGAAAAAAATAACAGGAGAGAAAAGTTTAGAAACATAGTTAAAGAACAGGATATAAGTTCTTACCGTTCACATACAAAAACAATCTAAATGTTGGTTTACAATAAGAGGAAAATAATGATTCTTACCTATTGCTAATGTACAAATCAATACAACCTTCATGTAAGGCATTTTGGCATTATCTAGTAAAAGTATTAGTGATTATTCCTTTCGGTAGAAGTTCTACCTCTGTGGATAAACCTGTTAAACAATTATCACAAGGTTATTCGCTGGGAACAAGTCAATCATACATCAATGGGAGACTGGTTAGGTGAATTATGTAGACTAGGCCATCTTGAGACAATCTTCCTGCCTCAACCTCCCAAATGCTGATTACAGGTGTGTGCCACCACGACTGGCTTGAAGGAATTATTTTTAACTTTAGGATAAAAGTAGGATTTTATACTCTATATTAAAAAGGAAAAATAGATAAGAAATAAGATGGCCAATGAACCTCAAACCTCATGCACATTTTTTACATGATAAAGATGCAAACTTTAGCATAAAAAATTTTAACATGCTTATATTCTTATGAAAACTTCAAATTGATTAAAATTCTCCAGTGATGAGGTTAGCTCCTTGATCAGTGAATGTTCTTACATTCAGGAGGATCGCTATAAGTTCAAGACCAGCCTGGGCTACATACTGAGTTCCAGGTCAGTCTCAACTACATAGTGAGACCCAGCCTCAAAAAACTGAAAACAAAATTGTAATAATAATAATAATAATTCCTGCAACTAAAAGGTAAACTCTTAGGCATTGGAAGGAGGAACAAAAGCAAGAAGAGGGTAAATAGATTGAAAATGAGCCAGATTCACATGCATGTACCAATTTCCCCAAATGAACATCATTTTTCTGTATTAATAATATGCGGTAATAAAAAAAAACTTTCTTTCAAGTGTTGTATTCAGTATAAAGGGTATTCTCCTACCCATAAGATTTTCACCAAACTATACAATAATCCTTTTTTGAGATCCTTTGACCTTTTTGTGCTTAAATACAAGAAATCTTTTTTAAAAATGTGATGATTAAGGTTTTATTTCAGTTCATCCAAAACACAATCTAAACTTCAAAAGCTCTCTTAAAAAAAAAAAAGCTCATTTCATCATCCTACTTTGTCTCTTGGTTAGAATGCAAGGATAGGAATAAAATCTCTCCATTTCCCACAATGTATTCACCAGACCCAAAGAGAATGAATAATGTGCCTTGCACATAATAGGCCCGAAATAAATATTTGTTGAACAAATTACTGCATTTGTTTCTTCCCAACATCTTTCCATTAGAATTACAAGCTCAAACTCAAAGATTGTTTTCAAAGACATAGTCAGACCTAGCTAACACAGTGTGGAACCAAAACTTAATTCCTTTATCATATAAGGAAACAATCATATATTGATGGTAACTCTAATATTGATTGACCCAGTAATTCAATATCATTGAAAAAATAGTACCTGGCCAGCTTGATTTACAATAACGATAAGCTTTTTGCACAAATGATTTTGACAACGAGGGCTTTGAGGGCTTTAGTAAGAAAATCATCTGGTATAATGAGTGCTAGCTACCCCCAGGTGGGTTTTACAGGGGAATACAGGGCTCTTCAAGTAGGAAGGGCGGCATCTTCAGTAACACCAGCCAAACTGAGTTAAGATTGGATACTAAAACATATATATATATATATATGTATATATATAATACATACAAATAGAAAGTGTATCTTCCACTCAAACCTAATTTCCTTTGGTTGTTACAATGATAACTTCCTTAACCCCATAACAGATTTTAAAAAACATAAGCATGTATTTATTTTATGGTTTGCACAAAATGTACCTTTAGTACATCCAGATTTTCATAACCCATCAAACAGTTTTTTCAGTATGTGTTATGGCAGGATATTCTAGAACTGCCAAGAAAAGTAAATTTGCAGAGCTGCCTGCAATTCACTAACTACAACGAATTAGCATAAGCAGCCCCATTTTAGAAGGAACGGCTTTTTACAAGTTACACAGGAAAAATAATGTGGTTTTGCATTTATATCATTAAAAACTGTCCATGTAGTGTATGGTTTCATCATGAATATTAAAATACAGAACAGATCATTCAGTGTAGCTAGTGTATTTGAGCTGAAGCTCCTTAATGAAGCATTTGATTGTGATGTGTAAGACTGAGTAGGAAAACTAGCTAACAAGTACCTATTTTTATGAAAATTTTTTCCTACTTTAAAAAAATTCATATCAAATAAAACCTCTCAACACTTGTCAGCTCTCCTGTGAACATACCATATAAATGGACTGGCACCGGCTGCCAGGGAAAATGAAAGGCCAAATTACTCTCTTCCACCCATGCTGTGAAGTTCAGAGAGAAATCTGTCCCAGACCCAAGGCGTTCAGGGAGCAGACAATGAGCCTTTTAGCAAGAACTATGGAGTGGACAGAATTCTTCAGATTTCTCTGCACAACGGCAACGATCTTATTTCATCAGGCACCTCTGCAATTTAAAGTGCCTCTGGTTGGTTGTTCGTGGCACAGAACAAAGGTATTTTCACATATTTGACTTGCTTAAGCCCCGTTAATTCCGGCCCAAATGCCAAAAAGCATAAAAAACGGTGTCTGCAACCTTACCTTGTGGATGACTCTGCAATACCACCGGTCACCGGTGTAACGCTGCAGAAACACCGTCACTGCCTGGGATAAATGAGAAAGGGGAACAAATTACAGTTTGTTTTGTACGCTATTCTGATAAACGCGAAACTGTTTATAACCACTTAAGATTATTTTAAATACCCAGTTCTGTAAACGCAATAGTTTAGACTACGGAAGCACGCGCTCACTGATCCCTCCACTCTAGCAGGTAGAGAAAGGTGAGAATTCTGGAGATCGGCCCACGGCCCACCGAAGAAGACGAAAGAGAGTCTGGGGGCGGGGAGAAAGCAGAGGTTGAGGCAAACTCAGCAAGGTTTAAAGGGAAATTCAATATACTGCTGTTGCCCGCTATCAGCTGCCTCTTATTTCTCAGTTGGACTCTAGACCTTAATTTCCCTAATTGTTCTCTCTTCCTTCGTTCAAAACGTCAGGCTCACCCTTTGCCCCCCACGTGTCCCTCAACTGCTTTCCCTGGATGTTCCTTATGGTAGTGAAAAACAACGGATTGTTTAATGCCAGAAATCTGGGACTGTTCCGGGTAAGTGCCCTTTCAACCAATTACCAAGTCCTGTGGAACCTACCTTTTAAATGATTGTAAAACGTTTCCAGTGTTCTTCATCCCCCAACACTGGTCACTTAACTGGGGCCATATCAGGCTTTTTCCTGGGTTTTGACAAAAACTTCCTAAAATTATCTCTGTACTTCCAAATATACCCCTTCCAATCCACTTTTTAAAATATACCAATATTCATTTCTTCCCCCACTCATTATAACAAAGCAAAATTAACATTCAAGTTTCACCGCCATTTTGGTTTTCCCATCTGATTTTGTTTTCTTAATTGGCAGGGGTGGGGGTGTTGAAAGGCAGTACTGGTGATTGAACCCAGGGTGTGCTAGGCAAGAGCTCTACTGTGATTACCCCAGCCCTACATCTTCTAATTTCAGTTTGCTTCCCTTCATATTGAGGCTTTTCTGTACCCCGACACCAAAATGCCCCACGTTTTAGTTGTATGAAAGCAGTGTGCAGGTACTAAACTTGGGAACACTGTATTTATCCCTTTCTCTCTGCTGGTAATACCTTCCACTCCACTTGCCCAGTTAGCTCTACCTCCTCATTTTTTTTTTTTACCTCAATGTGGAAATTTCTTCCTCCTGTACCAAGGAGTGTCCGTGGCATCCTGTGCACACCTGTACCACAGCTCTCAGACTGAGAATGGCTGCTTCCTCTGAGAGTGGGCTGCAAGCCTATAAGCTGGCTTCATTGCTCTCCACTGACTAGGTCTGGCTCTGTAATGAACAAATATAAGTGAGATATCCAGGTCAGAATCTGACTGATGCATTTTATACAACTCATACATAACTACTGTAAAACTGGGGCATCCCAAACACATCAGATAAGAATTACTTGAGTCAAAAAAAAAAAAAAAAAAAA
>NW_022900940.1:13404443-13408378 GCF_012274545.1 Fukomys damarensis
AATTACTTGAGTCATTTGTCAAAACAACAGAGTCCTGTCTCTAAAAGCAACACATAAGAAACTGGTAAAAAATGTTTTAATGAAGATAACTGGCAACTAGGACAGGGATTAACTTGCTTTTCACTGTACAGTATATGTATTTGCCTTCATATATACATGAATATATATGAACATATAGGAATACATAGGAATATATATATATATATATTCATATTGCTGAAAGAATGCATTAAAAAAGAGTAACATTGATCACCTCCAGGAAAGTAACCTGAGATATTGGGTGGGCAAAATTGGAAAAAATATTTTGTAATAACACTTTCATAGCTTTTGGAATTGCCAGTCATGTTGGGTAAATGAACATTTTTTTAATTAAACAAAAATACAAATTTTTAGGCCCCTTCCTGGAAGTTCTTATAAAGTTAGAGGCAAGACCTAGAAATCTGCATTTTAATAAAGTCCCAGGGTACCACCTATGGTCAGGTAAGTTTAGAAAGCAGTGTCAGGATTGGACTTAACCTGCATCGTCTCTGATTTTATTAGAATATCCAGGGAAGAGGCTCAGGATACCAGAACAGTAGTTTATACACAACCTTAGGCAATGCTGATACACAGCCTGGCCTGCAGCTTGCAGTGCAACAAATCATCCAACCAATCCATAAATTTCTTCTCTATTTCATATGCACAGAAATATCTCTGTCTTGGAGGTAACCAGCCTCCAAAGGGCCCCAAGGGGTTCCCACCTCCTGGAACTCACAGCCTATCCAGTCCCCTCTCACACTGGTGAGAGCTGACCTGCATGATCAAAAGGATATTGTGAATAATGAAGGGTGACTTCCAATACAAAGTTATAAAAGGTGCTATGGTTTCTGCCTTGTTTTCTTTTGGACTGTTCATTCGTGGAGATGTCAAATGCCACGTTATGAGAATACTTAGAAAGCCACCCTGTGAGCAACTGAATTTGCCTACCAATAGCCAGCACTGCCTTGCCAGTTAAGGGAATAAAACATCTAGAAAGTGGGTCTTGCAGCTCAAGTCCAGCCTTCTGATGAGTGCATCCCTGGTTGACACCCTCATTGCAACCTCATGACAAACTCTGAGAAAGGACCACCCTGCTAAACCTCTCCTCCACTGTGAATGCACTGAACATGTGTGAAGGAATAAATATTTTGTTATTGCTTTAAACTTCCAAATGGCAACATTTTGTAGTTATTTCTCAGGCCTGCAAGTAAGATATTGTAATATATTTCTTCTCACCAGGTGATGGGGCTCTCTGACCTGGGCAGTCCCACTTCCCAAATACCGTCAGTTATTGGTGTGAAGAATTCTCAGTCCTCTGTCCTGTAAGTCTCTGAGCTTTGGCTTGAGTGGACAGATGAAAACAGAGTGATCTTTCCTGTAGTGATGAAGCACTGTGCTTGTCTACTGTAGGCCCAGATCTGATGTTCTCTATGCCCAGGATATTGTCTCTCTGACATGTGCCTAGACACAGAAGGCAAGAGGACTGTAAATTCACTTTAGCTTGAAATTTGTGATCTCTTGGTTACAGTGCTAAATCCTGGGTCCTCACCTGAAAATGTTCTCCATTTTAACAGAGAAGATGTGTACTTCATTCTTATCTGCAAATTATGTGTGTGGAACATTACCAATACCGGAAGTATTTCCCCTATAGAATTACCTTTCAAATCTTAGGGCTCAAGTTCTTATAAAAAAACAATCCCACTCTGTATCCTTCCTGTCATATGCAAAGTTAGAATAGCAGGAATCACATAAAACATCACTAATGAACAATTAGCCAAAGTCTTAACACAAATATGTACATTCGCCTTGAGCCAGCTTATCCTCTTTTCTGCCAGGGTCTGATAGTTAGGATCAGGTAGATTTAACTTGAGTGGATACCTGATTATTTCAAAAGCCAAAATCTTAACTGTACTGGTGTTTTTCTGCCTACAGATAAAAGCAAAAGTCCATTTGTGAAACATCAAACAGAATTAGGAAACTGTGGGATGTGTGTTGCTTTGTGTTGCCTAGCAATATGGTTAGGGCACAGGAATCACAGAGAGGATGAAATTCACACCCACAGGAAATCACATTATTCATGAACACACCTATGCTTACATCTCTGAAGAAATGTTACACACTGTGAGTACAGAAATATTGTCACAAGTAAAATGATTTTCAAAGCATTGTACAATAAGCATTCTAGGTAATTGGTCATTTGTATTTTAATGTCTGTATGAGTATGCCTATCACTGAATGGAAAAACTGTTATATGTGTGCGAGTTTACAACTTCTCTCATGGACACAAGGCTCATCGATAGCACATTTCTAGGATAAATATATTAATACTTAGAATTATAAAAATAAGCATTTAAATATAATAATAATTTTAACCCCTTTATTCTTCCTTATTTTAATGTTTTTCAGTAATTTTTTAAAACATTTTTGTTGTTGTTTTGTTTTTGTCTTAGGGATTGAAGCCAGGGCCTCCTGCATACTAAGTGTGTGCTTTCTCATGCAGCTGCATCCCAACCTAATCATTCATTTTCCTAAGAGCTCAGTGTAGCCATAAAAGGCTACATCACACATTTGGTTTCAACTCCTTTTCTTATGTGACTAAGAGCAGGTTATTAAATTTCCCTAGACTTGCATATTCTCATTTATTAATCAGAAATAATAATACTGACTAACTCATAGGGATGTTGTCAGGATTAAAACAAGGGACTTTAAAGAATGGTATGCAAGACATTGTGCCCTAAAGTCATTAGCCTTTTTTCCTTATTAATATTATTCAGCAGGCCTTTTGATTGACTTTCAATGAATACAGAGGCCACTAGACAACTCAAGCAAATGTGATAAATGAAGTTCCTGCCTGTGAGCGGACTTTGGCCTATTAGGAAGTGCATTATAGTCTCTAATCCCTTCCCTAACTAAAAGGACCAATCAGTGTTTTTTTTCAGAGTCAGATCCAAGCAGCTTGAGTCTAATTGAGGCTACAGGTTCCACTGTGGTCGCCCACTGAAGGAAAACTCCCACCGCACAGGGCTGCCCCACCCTAAGGCCACACTGACCAACATCCTCTCAGTTTTAGGTTCCTTTCCAGAACAACTCCTATATCCTCTATCTTCCCAAGACACAACTCGGAGAGTGCTCTCAGAGGGCTGCTACCTTTCTACCTTCCAGCTGAGTCCGGAAATATTCTCAGTTCTTCTGGGTAAAGCTATGATGTCCGCAATATGTGCTACTTTCCTGGGCTATGTTGAGGGGAAGTGACAGATAGGGAAAACCAGAAGGCATCGGCTACCTTGTCTGATTGAATGGAAACCTCTGATTCCTAGAAGAACTTGTCTCCAAAGCAATCAGAGCAGCTGAGCAAAGAGCCTTCCCAGAGGGAGAAGCAAGCAATTAGGGCGGGCACCCCAGAGGCACTCCACACATGTGGCCAGGCAAAGGTGAATGGTGAGCGACTTTTGAGAAGAAGGAGAAAAATATATGCTTTCTGTTTTAAGATTCAACAGTCAGAAGTTTTTTGGTGGAGTTTTTTGGATCTTCAATGTAGAGGACCATATCATCAGCAAATAATGATAGTTTAACTTCTTCCTTTCCTATCTTTATTGCTTTAATTTCTTTCTCTTGTCTAATTGCTGTGGCTAATGTTTCCAGAACTATATTGAAGAGAAGTGGTGATAATGGGCATCCTTGTCTTGTTCCTGATTTTAACATAAAGGTTTTCAGTTTTTGGCCATTCGGTATGATGTTGGCTGATGGTTTTTCATAGATAGCCTTTATTAAATTGAGGTATAGACCATCTATTCCAATTTTTTGCAGGGTTTTTATCATGAATGGGTGTTGAATTTTATCAAATGCTTTTTCTGCATCTATTGAGAGGATCATATGGTTTTTGTCCTTGACTTTGTTAATATAATGTATTACATTCA
>NW_022900940.1:13408471-13427063 GCF_012274545.1 Fukomys damarensis
AGTATCTGGATACAAGGTGAATACCCAAAAATCAATAGCCTTCTTATACACAAATAACAGACACATGAAGAGAGAAATAAGGGAAAAAATTCCTTTTACAATAGCATCCAAAAAAATGAAGTATCTAGGAATCAATCTAACAAAAGAAACAAAAGATCTCTACACTGAAAACTACAGCACTCTGAAAAAAGAAATCGAAGAGGATATAAAAAAATGGAAAGATATCCCCTGCTCCTGGGTAGGAAGAATCAACATAGTGAAAATGGCCATACTACCGAAACTGCTATATACATTCAATGCAATGCCAATTGAAATTCCAACACTATATTTCACAGAACTAGAAAAAAGAATCCAAAAATTCATTTGGAACCACAAGAGACCTAGAATAGCAAAAGCCATTATAGGCAACAGTCACATGGCACCAGGTGTAACAATTCCCAATTTGAAACTATACTACAAAGCCACTGTGATAAAATCAGCATGGTACTGGCAAAGAAATAGGCCTGAGGATCAATGGAACAGACTGGAAGACACAAAAACAAATGCAGATGTACTCAGCTACCTCATCTTCGACAAAGGAGCTCACCATCCTCAGTGGAGGAAAGATAGCCTCTTTAATAAATGGTGTTGGAAAAACTGGATATCAACCTGTCACAGATTAAAATTAGACCCTTATCTTTCGCCATGCACTAAATTAAAATCCAAATGGATTAAAGATCTAAATATTAAAACAGAAACATTAAACTTGCTGGAAAGTAAGTTAGGCAGAACTCTGGAAGACATTGGTATAGGAAAAGACTTTATGAACAAATCCTCAGTAGCACGGGAACTAGCAGAAAGAATCAACAACTGGGATCTCATCTTACTAAAAAGCTTCTGTACTTCAAAAGAAACCATTAGCAGAACTAAGAGACAATCTACAATGTGGGAAAAAATTTTTACCAGCTGTACCTCAGACAAAGGACTATTATCAAGGATATATAAAGAACTCAAAACAATCAGTCCCCCCAAATATAAAGACCCGATCCAAAAATGGGCATCCGAAATGAACAGACATTTCTCATACAAAGAAGTGAAAGCAGCAAGAAAATATATGAAAAAATGTTCCACATCACTGGTCATTCGAGAGATGCAGATGAAAACAACACTGAGATTCCACCTCACCCCACAAAGAATGGCTGCTATCAAGAAATCACACAATAACAAATGTTGGCGGGGTTGTGGGGAGAAAGGAACCCTCCTCCATTGTTGGTGGGAGTGCAGACTAGTGCAACCACTATGGAAATCAATATGGAGATACCTCAAAGAGCTTGGACTGGAGGTTCCATTTGACCCAGCCATCCCTCTGTTGGGTATCTTTCCAAGAGAACTGAAAGAATCATATCACAGAGAAGTATGTGCACCCATGTTTATAGCGGCACAGTTTGTAATAGCTAAATCTTGGAAACAGCCCATTTGCCCATCCGTTGGAAACTGGATAAAGAAGTTGTGGTTTTTCTATAAAATGGAATATTACTCAGCCATAAAGAATGAGAAAATAGATTCATTCATAGGAAAATGGATACATATTGAAGATATACTCCTAAGTGAAATAAATAAGTCACACATGTGTAAATACTGAATAGTTTCCCTGGTGTAAATAATCTGCAACAATGCATAAGATTCTAATAAGATTACTGACATTTAGAAATGGGAAGAAAGGAGCTAAAGGTGTAGGGAAGGTGGGATGGGTAGGGGAAGAGTAAAAAGGGAAAAGAAAAAAATATGAGAGAATGAAAAGATGAAAATAAAGTGTAGATGGGGAGGGGAGGAGGGGGTGAAGGGAGGGCAGGGACAAGGGAAAAAATGAGAACCAAGACCTGTCATGTAGAGGTACAAGATCCCAACAATGAATGTAACTGTACTGTATCCCTAAAATGTACCAATAAACTCAATTAAAGCTGAAAAAAAAAAAGATTCAACAGTCAGTCAAGGAATAATTTGTAAAACAGATATTTTAATTTATTCACAATATTATATTTACTTGTATGAATTTGGGAAAAGTTCCCCCAGTCTTCACACACACACACACACACACACACACAAAACTATGAACTATTTGGGACAGAATTAAATTATAAGAGCTATTACTAATTACGGTTTCATTTAATGAGATAAAATGAATGTTTTCGTCTTTTAAGGATCCTACAAACAGGAGGGACTTAGCTCAGTGGTGCTGTGCCTACCTCACAAGTGCAAGGTCCTGAGTTTGATCCCCAGAACTACAAAAAAGAAGAAGAAAAAGAAAGAATCCTGCAAGCAATATTATGTCAGAAATAAAAGAAAATATCACTTCTATTAACAATAAAAGGTTATATTTCTAAGGACAAGAAGGGGGGAGGGGACATAAAGAATTGAGATGTGTTATGTACATATATCAAGGCTCTACAATTAATGTAATCGTTATGTACTGTAAGCATGCACTAATAAAAATTAAAATTTAAAAAAGATATTTCTAGAAATAAACTTAAGAAGTTAACAAGAACTATATGAGAATTAAAATGCCACTGAGAGTCCCAAAAGAAGACTTGAAGAAATGGAAGGATAGATGTGTTTTTAGATGCAAAGGCTCAATTATATAAAGGTGTCAATTATTCCTAAATTATTCTATAAAAGAAAAACTCAATTTAGAAAGACAGTCTTCTGAGGACTTCTGGGAAAATGGTGGTATGGTAAGCAGCAACAAATAAACCTCACCAAGATTTGACATCCAGACACTGGAAAGTAACAACATGGGGAGGAAGAGAAGGAGGAAGGTGGAGCTCTAGTACCCAGGAAGGATCTGAAGGGAAAACTGGACCCTGCAGAGAAAGTGAAAAGCCACACCTAAATGCAGAAAAAGGAAGGAGCAATATGCACTTTCTCCCTAGCTCCTGGCTTGTGGCATGAGAAAGGAAGCTTGAGTCTACAGCGACACAGTGGAAGCAGGTGATGCCAGAGGCGGGTAAACAGAGCGGGAGAGTGGTGGATGCCAAAAGCCACCACAACTGGTGAGTGACTCCAGTCCAAGGTTCTGCAGTGTCCCCAGGAAACAGTGCTTGGGCAGACACCGTTTTAGGGAGGGATCAAGTGAACCTAGGACTCAGATCAGCTATGGGTTGGTGTCATCTCAGGACTTCCGGTATTAAAACCCCAGAGTGACTGAGTAAGGGACAATCATGGGAGAAGTCCAGAATCAGGGAGCTGAGATCAGACCAGCAGCAGACACCCAGAGTGTTATAAGCTAAATGGCTGGGGCCTCAACCCCATGACAAGAGGCTAAGATCAGGCTGAACTTCTGTGGAGTTGAAAGTATCAGAACTAACACCCTGCCTTAATCCTACTGCAGGCTTGCTAGGATTATTTAATTTTCTGCTATAGGAATATATGAAAACACTCTAAATTCCTATCAATAGATTTGTTAAATTGTGCCATATGTATACAAGAAGTTATGATACAGCTGTTTAAAAGGATGAGGAAGCTCTTTATACACTGATGCAAAATTATTTCCATGACCTTTTAAAAAGCAAAAGAAAGCTGGGGATTTAGCATAGTGGTTCTGGCGCCTGCTTCGCAAGTGAAAGGACCTGAGTTCTATCCCTGGTACCAAACAAACAAACAAACAAAAAAAAAAAAAAAAAAAAAAAAAAAAAACAAAAAAAAGCAAAATAAATTGGAGTCATCAGTTACATCCAGAGAGTACGGGGGAAGATTTTCACCGCATGCTCCTTTATCTTTGGAAATTTGGATCCTTTGAGAATATTACTTGTTCCAAAAACAAATAAATATTAAAATGAAATTTATAATAATTTAAAATAATTATAAAAGTTTTTGTCACTTTGATTATGTTTATGGAAACAATTTAATATTTGATTCGGTGTTTTGACAATCCCTCTACAGCAAACAGCTAAAGATCTTTCAAGACGTTTGTGCTAAATTTATGTTTATAACATTATAGTTTTATCTTCCATGCAAGGAGAATGCCAAGTAAAGCATGTTTCTTCTGACTATATAATCTTCTACTATGATATGACTTGATTTAATTTTTCAGGTAAGAGCTGGTGGTAGGCAGAATTCCAAGATGGCCTCCAAATTCATTTAATCTATTAGAACATAGCTACATTCATTTATGTATAATCCATGGCTGCTATTACATAGAGTGATTGCAAAAAAAAGGTGTGCCCCCCCCAAGAGCCCCCAAATCAGAACAAAACAAATCTACAATCTAACTGTCCCTTTTCAGGAAGTTTGCCAACTCCTGGGATCTGGTCTCCTGGTTATACACTTATCTTTCCCTCAACTGTGTAAGACCCATTAATATAATGGGATTATCACTCCTTTGATAGATTATGTTATAGGAAACCTGCAGATTGGTGAGAACCATTCGCCTCTTGCCCTTGAACAAGTGAGGTGTATTTTTGTGTGCAGACTGTAGAAGGCACAGAACTGTGTCTTCCAGGAACAGACATCAGCCCCAGTTTACAATGATCAAGAAAACAAACCTCAGTTCTACAGCTGCAAGGGACTGAATTCTGCCAACAATCACAAAGGTTTGGAAAAGGATTGTGAGTTCCAAAAGGAAACAAAGACTGTGACACATTGATGGCAGCCTTGTAAGAACCTGAGTGGAGGAGTTCAAGCCTTGGCCTCGACTTCTGACCCACAGAAACTGAGATCATTTGTGTGTTGTGTTAAGCTCTGGGTAACTTGTTACAAAGCAATACCAAGCTAATGTGGGTTATAGTGTGAGAGCCTGCCTAAAAGCAACCATTCCTACATGATTCCTGTCTTGTTTTTTTTTAGCTTAAAATGTTAAAATATGTATATTTATTAAATCACAAGTTCAAGGTCCTGAGTTTGATTTCCGGTACCAAACCAAACAAAACAAAACAAAACAAACAAGCAAACAAAAAACCGAGGCGTATGTGTATTTATTAAACATAAAGCTATTATAGAATTTTGACTGAAAAAGATTTACACACAACGGATTGCTAATCTAATTCTTTACTCTGGCAGTTGAACATAAAAATATAAAATTGTGAATACTCTGACAAAAAATTTAATAACATCTATTTTTGAAAAATTAAAAAAGAAATAATTTCAATGCTTTGTTTTTCTTGCTGAATCATTTGTATTAGCCTGATAGACTTATTACACATGTATAGGAAGGATTTTTTTACAAAATAAATAAAATTTAAATTAAAGAAACTAAGAAAAAAATTATTTCTGTGGCATCAACTTTGTCTTGTCAGTTCTAGTCTTAGAAAGTAAACCAAGTCTCTTAGAAAGCATCTACAAGACTTTTCTTTGTTCCCAGAATGGAGATTGGGGAATCTGTGGCCCTTTGTCTTGCATGAAAAATTGCATGGAGTGCTGTGGCCATTTCATGGCTCGGAAGGTCAAGTCTTAGGGACACAACTGCACAAAGCTGGGCAGAACAGATGGAAAGAATTCAGATTGTAGATTAAGGTGTGGGGCTGCTGAATTCACCAAAGCCAACGCTAGTGCTCTACTGGAAATTCTTGTTACTTATAGGATAATAAATTTATTTATTATTTAAAATAGAGGTCAGCAATACTACAAAGCCAGTTCACCATCTGTTTTGTGAATAAAGTTTTATTAGAACACTGGCATGTTCATTTGCTTTCCTATTGTCTATGGCTGCTTTCCTGTTATACACAGTTGAATAGTTAAGAGGCCACGTATCATGCAAAACCTACAATTTATGATTTGTCCCTTTATAGGAAAAGTTTGCTAGCTGCTGGTTTACATAATTTTGAATTACGTCTCTTATTATTGGCAGCTTAAAGGCATTCAAAAGAGTTTGATTTTTCATTCTAATAAAAATGAAGTAACACTAAACCATTAACTAGTAATAATGACTGTCTTATTCCAATCCAGAATTAGTACTATTGTAAAATACTACAAATAGGGAAGCTTATAAACAGAAATGTGTTTTAGCACACTGTTGGAAGCTAGGAGGTATAACAATGGGCTGGCAGACTTCGTATCTGCGGAGGATCCACTTGCTATTTCATAGACAGCCGTGTTTTTGCTGTGTCCTCACATGGCAGAAGGGGCAGCCAACTCGTCCACCTCTTTTAATAAGAATCCTGATATCAGTGATGAGGTCTCCATCTTCACGACCTAACCAACTTTCAAAGATCCCCAACTCCTAATACAATAATCTTAAGGGTTAGGATTTCAGCATGCAAATTTAGAGAAGACACAGACATTCAGGGCATAGGAATTTCTGTGCATGTTTGTAAAGTAAAACTATTTATGTACAGAAGTTCCATTGGTAAAGACAGCTTGATAAGTAAAAGTTTGCAAATCATTATTGTGCTGCTGAATGCATTTTCACAAAATGAATATGCTAACGTAACCATCACCAAATTCAAGACGCCCTGTTTCCCCTCCACTCATTATATCCCCCTCCCCAAAGACAACCGCTGTTCAGACTTTCTGTCACAAATCATCTCCCAGACTAACTGCCTCTCCTAAGGAACTTGATAAAAATGGATTCATGTGTGTAGCCTTTTGAATCTGGATTTTTTTTGGGGGGGCTCAGAATTCTATTGAAATTTATCTGTTTTACATAACAGTGGTTTATTGGTTCTCATTGTTATATAATATTTCACTATATGACTATATCATAAGTTATCTATTCTCAGGTTGATGAACACTTGAATTGCTTCCAGGTTTTTACTATCATGAATAGCATTGCTGAAAACAACCTAAATTTTTGGGTGCTCATTCTACTCCCTGTTGAAGTAGAATTGTGGGTGATTCTTGAGATTTACTGGAGATCTGCAACTGATTCACTGTCGGAAGGGACACAATTTATCCAGAGAGAAATTTTTGTCTTATTCCCATATTAACATTGAGATTTAATTTGGAAGAGTATTTGGCTCAAATGACCACACACAAATGAAAAAATTAATTGAAAAATTAAATCAATTAAAAAGCTAATTGTCCCTCCAGAAAGCTACTTCAAGGAAGTTTCAAGCTGCTACTTAGAGACAGATCTTTTAAGTAGCTGAATTCAGAACAGTGTTTCTTTTGGCAGCCAGATGAAAGCTCAGAAAGGCCCGGAATGTTGCTGAGTCACAGAGGCACATTTTCTGGGAGACACTCCTTACTTTGAAAAAAGGGATGAAAAGTAATAGATAGATGAGGGGACTTAGAGCTCCAAAACCTCAGAAAGGCAGAGAGGCTGCAGCCTAGTTCCTGTGACTTTCCAATTTACCAATCCTATTTCAAAGAAAAGCCACAGAAAATCATGATTTTATTGAAGGCATTTTCTCCTATTCCAGTCACCTCTTACTGTTATTTCTTGCCTTGTTCCTTTCTTCAGACTTCATTCTACAACTGCCTGAAAACAGATATATATCTATATATATAGATATATATATAGATATATATATGTATATACATATTTTTTTTTTAACCAAGCATGACTACATGGATAATCGATCTCCTTAAACACATAGGGGAAGTTAGCTGAACCAAAAAAAAAAAAAAAAACTGTGAAGAACAATAAATAAGCTGATTATTAGCCATGTATATTCAATTGAGATTATTTTCCACTCACCAGTTGCTATCAAACCAGTAGAGAAGATTTGATCTGATAATTATCAAGATGAGTCATCATTGGTCACAGAGTTCTAGGGTCAAAGACAGGGCTCCATAGTTTTGAGCTACTGTCCTCCCAGAAAGATAGCAAATGAAACTATTTTGGCTTGTTTTTCCTCCTTGGTCACTATGAGGTTAAGATTTCTTTTTAAAAAAAGAAAAGAAGGAGACACAGAAAGCAGAAAGAGAGGCCAGCAAGTGGTTCTCAGCAGAATCCTAAGAACTATTTCAACACCCAAACATTCCAGAGCAGAGTAGAGCCTGTTTTAGAAGCCATCAATCTGTCCCAGGTGCAGTGTGGGTATGTGTCAGGGGCTGTTCTTCAACTTTTTAAAAAAAGACATAGGTGTCTCCCTCAGTTTCCAAGGACCAATGACAAAAGCTATAGAAAGACTTCTGCCCCAGGAGGCAGTCCTTCAGTATGCAGATCCTGCTATAGCCCCTCTATAGGACAGACTGTGAAATTCTAAAGAGAAAGGAAAGTGCAGTAAGGAATTTTTCCCTCTGCACCTTAAGAACTGGATAATACACAGAAACACTGGGCAGACTATTGGAATCTTGGGATCACAGAACAGATGTTAATTGCATTGCTCAGGGTGGTGCTATATCATTTAAAATATTCTCTCCCATCAATAAACAACAACAACAACAACAACAACAACAACAACAAAAAACCAGCATTGCAATTTTACTTTAGAAAATACTGTCAGAGATATTGGTAGATTATGGGTACCTTTAGCAATCTGTAATCTTTACATCATTAATCAGTCATCCTTTTTGTTTGTCTAGGCCATAAAAAAACAGCTCCTATTTTAATTTTGATAATCTTATTTTCCCTCTTCAAAAAAAAAAAAAAAACTGTTGAGGACTTTCTCCTCTTCAATTTCCAGGAACATTTATCTTGACAGTTTTCTGCAGACATTTTCATTACTCTGTCATAGTCCTATGTGGTGCTAAGTTCCCTTATCCCCACTTTATTGCTGAGGAAACTGAGATAGCCAGCTGGTGAGAGCTTAACGAAGGTCAAGACTGAGTCAGGGGCAAATTCAGAGGCAGAAGTCAGTATTCCTGGCAGCCTCCATAAGTATGGCTCTCTGGCCTCTTTTTAAATTGCCTTGAAATAAGACTGTCAAGAATTCTGCTAAATAAATAAAGGAATAGGGGAAGTGGGAGTGGTAGGGGAAAGGAAAGAAAGGAAAAGAAAAAATGTAAGAAAAGGAAAAACATGGAAACAACGTCTTTGTAAATAGGAAAGGGTGGAGTGGGTGATGGGAGGGCAGGGGAATGGGGAAAAAATAAGAACCAAGACCTGTCATGTAAAGGTACAAGATCCTAATGATGAATGTAACTGTATTGTATAACTAAAATGTACCAATAAACTTAATAAAAAAAGACATAAGAATTCTACTGAATAGATTGGAAGTCTGACTACTTTATTTGTTAATGGTGACTTGGTAACTGCATTCATTAATGTTGTTCATCCATTTACAGCCCAAAGCCATTCATTTACTAGATGTTCCCTCTATGAGGGACTATTTTCCTCATTTGTCACTGATTATTAATAAGACATGTCTGTACAATTGTAGGCGAATACATTTACATCAAACACAAAAGGGAAATGGCCTCTAAGAAATGGATCTTTCCCTCTACACAATCGCCACGCCAAGGTCTCTATCCCCAGATAGCTAGCCCTCCCAGGGGCTTGTGAAAGGGAATCTTTATTGCTTTTAGGACCTGCCTCTGCACTCTGGGTCTCTGACTCCATCTTACTCTGCCTACCTTTATCCTTCAAAATCTCTTTTATCTTATGACTTCTGAAGAGCACCTCCCCAAGATGCCACTCCCCATCAGCAATCCCAGGGCTTTCTTCCTTTGAAGCCCTTATCTAAAGCCATCTGTCTTTACCTCTTGCTCAATGGCCTTATGCCCTTTCCTTTAGATTATAAATTACTTCAGAGCTGGGACAGTTTTCCCTACCTTTGCACAGTCTGAGATAGTTTCCCTCACACAGTAGGAAAATTGCTTACTACGGAGGTGGGCAAATTTTTTTCCTGTGAAGAACAAGTTAATATTTTAGACTCTGCTGGCCATGAAGCATCTCTGTTGATTCTTATTTCTTATTACTTCTTTTTACAACCCTTTAAATAAATTTCTTGGCTTCCAGGTCAGCTGGTGGCTGAATCTCTGTTATGAAAAACCAATTGTGTGTGTGTGTGTGTGTTGGTGGTGTGCGTGTGCGCACGCGCGCACGTGTGTGAACCCACAGCCTCCCGCATGCTAAACAAGCAACTACATCCCTAGGCCCAAATATTTTTCTTTTCCCTCTCATACTGGGCACTGAACCCAGGAAACGCTGAGCTACATCCTCAGTTTTTTTTGTTGCTTCATTTTAGGACAGTCTCACTAAGTGGCCCAGGCTGGTCTTAGTCTTGTGATCCTCCTGTCCCAGCCTCCAGAGCAGCTGAGATTACAAGTGTGAACCACTGAAACTGGCTCCAAATAAATTTTTGTACTGTTAATGTTTCATACTTTTTTCAATTCTTTTTATTAGTACATGCTTGTAGGACATAATGTTTACATTCCTAGTGGGGGATTGGTGCATGTGCAAAATACACCACAATTCCTTTTCTTAATCCCTTTTTCCAAGAGAATTTTTTTTCTCAAATTGCATATGAAAATTTCTGTATTTTTTTTCTTTAAAAAATCCAGACAATGAAAATGTGGAAGAAACCCAGCATTTACGTATACAAAACTATGAACTTGCAAAATCCATCCATGCATCCTTTTTTGTCATTAATGCCAAATCCCATCAGCTCTATAAAGGTTCTTCCATGGTTAATGAGCCCTCATGGCTTTTTTAGGAAGTGAGATAATAAAACTATCTCTATAAAACTGATAGCATTTTTTGGTTAAGCTTTCACGAAATGTTTCGTCTCGTCAATATCTATGAAGCACTATCTTGGACAAATTAATATTTATAATGCCTGAAACTCAAGAAAGAATGAAAAAGAAACTATCCCTTCAGTATCTCCCTGACCAGGGTCACCATTAGTGCCCACGCAATGCCACCCACATCACCTTCCAGACTCCAGGAATACTGCAAAGTAATGAGCATTAAATGTTTAGTCATTTCCTGCATCACGGTATCATAGCCTCCCCTATTAACATATCTAACTGAGTTACAGTTCAAACAGCCAGTTTCCATATCAGCAGCTGTTAGGTTGAACATCTTTTCAGCCAAGGTGCCATGGGGAGCCTTTCTGAAAACCTCATGCTAATGCTCCAAGCTGTTTTCCAGAGGAGATCCAGCTGAGAACAGTGCAGACTCGCTATTGCTGATAATTTGCCAGAGTGTATATGATTTGGGAAACTTTGGCAGGTAAAATTGTCTGAAAGATGTCGCATCTGAAAATATCTGGGCTTTAGGGAAATGTATTTGTGGGTTGGAAGGCATGTCATTATTTTATTAGTGTGCTGAAGTCTGGTCTGTCTGGTACGTGGGGCATACACACTGCGATAGATGGTTGTGCTGCATACATTTAAGTCAGATCAACAGGAATGTAATAATCCTAGCCTTGAAGGCAGCAATAATTACAGCATGTGGACTTTTCCCCCTTGACAGGGAAGCTGCAATGCTTCATGTAGGAAGTTCCTTCTGCTGGATGCCCAACTAACAAAGCAGAAAACGGCAAGAAGGAAAGTATAAAAGTATCTTGTTGAAATACCCTTCAAAACTGAAAGTTAACAAAAAGTAAGGCCGTGAAATCTAAGGCAGTAGAGAGGCTCATTAAAAATAACCTAGTCCTTTAAACCTAAGTTGATATAGGGTAAACTTTTAAATTATCTTTGCCTTTGTACTTTCACACTAGAAATAGCCATGATTTGAAATACACACACACACACACACACACACACATATATATATATAGTTATTTACTTATATTTTATAGTTAGAAAAGTGCCACTTTCTACAGCTAAAATGTTTTTTGAAAATGAAAAAGGCAGGCTGGGCATGGTGACACACACCTGTAATCCCAGCACTCAGGAGACTGACGCAGGAGGATCACTGTGAGTTCGAGACCAGCCTGGGCTACATAGTGAGTTCCAGGTCAGTCTCAACTACATAATGAGACCCTATCTCAAAAAATAAATAAATAAATAAATAAAATAAAAAGGGCAACACACTGAAATTGTACTGAATTAATTATATTTTCCAAACTTGCAACAACCCTGGTAAATCACTATTTCCTGTTCTGTTGTTTATTTTTGCTATGTGTTCATTTCATGCTTTGAAAGTGAGGTTGAAGACACCACAGAAAAATACTATCTGCTCTGGTTTTGAATTCTTAACCTGGATGTGTCTGGATTCAGGGTTTATTGGAACAAATCAAATAAAATTGCTGCTTATTCAGGCAGAATATCATCAGATTGCAATAACTTCATAAGTGGTCAGTGGCTACTGCTTCAATGTTTCTTCTTTGTCATCTTTGTGGCACTTATACCCTTGTCAATTGGCCATGGGTAAGTGGAACTGTTACAGGATCAACATTTTATTCTTCTGTAATAGATAACAACAGGTAACTGAAACTAAATGATAGATAATAGATATATGGATGGTAGATAAGTAGTGGATAGACTAGAATTTCTGCTCAAAGCATTGTACACTCATAGAACAGACTTTTATCCCTTCTAATCCTTGGGAAACAATAGACACTTTCTATTTTTCAAAATAAATACTACTACAAGTATTCTTTTAACCTGCTCCAAGTCAGGGGGTTTGAAGACCTCCATTTTTTATGTGCTTATCACAGTTTTTCAGTAGTTTTTGAACACTTACCAAGTTCTAGGGCTTATAATAAGGTTTTCACATTTCTTCAAAATTAATATTATATCCCCCACTTTACAGATAAAACATTCGGGAGGACAAGACAATTAAAAATCTGTTTTTGAACTTACATGGTATGTGAGTAAATGGAAGGAAGACATCAAAGATTAAAAAAAAAAAAATTGGCCAGTCCGCCTACACATTCTTACTTTAAATAAATCTTATCTTTGGTGTCAAAATCTGTACAATGTAATTTGTTGGCAAATTGCCCTTCTAATCCTTGAATGTGAACTTTACTCATTTGGGGTATTGTGATATAATTCAAGGAATTAATGAACTAATATTTCATTATCTTGATCTATACAATAATATGAAATCATCTACCTCCTAGAGCCATGGAAATTTCCACAGATGTTTCACTTCTTCAGATAAAGACAGAGTATTGTAATCTATTGCAACATTAGAAAAAAATCATCCTTCGGTTTTTCTGTTTTCATAATAATTTCTATTTCCCATTTTAAGTTTGTGCAATAGACGAACAAGGAAAAAAAAAGAATCCATAATAAACATTTTGATATGGCTATAGTTTGCCCCAGACAAAACTCATGTGAAGGCTAGGTTCCCAGATATAACAGTGCTGACAGACGGTGGGATTGTCAAGAGGAAATGAGACCGAGCTGGGGCTCCACCCTTAGAAAGGGATTGATGCAGTTCCCTTGAGGATGCGTTAGTTCTCTTGAGAACAGGTTGTTATAATGTGAGCCTGGCCCCTCCTCTCATTCTTTCTTGTGCGTGTGATCCTTCTCCATGCACTTGTTTCTCTCTTCTGTTCTGCCATTCAGGGAATAGCACATGGCCCTCACCAGCAGCCAAGCAGATGCTGGTGCCATGATCATGGACTTCTGTTATGAATTCCAAGCCAAAATAAACCTCCTTTATTTATAAATCACCCAGCCCCAGGTATTTTATTATAGCAACAACAAAAAGACTATGACAGGGCCACATATGGTGGTGCGTGCCTATAATCCCAGTATTCAGGAGTCTGAGGCAGGGGGATCACGGTGAGTTCCAGGACAGCCTGTGTTATACAATGAGTTCAAAGCTAGTTTGAATTACAAAGTGAAACCCTGTCTGAAAAAACAAAGACTATGACAGACATCAGTTTTATAGATTTGTAGTTTCTTTTCCTAACCACTATTGTTCAACAAAAATAATAAAAATCATTTGATTTCTTAAAGGCATACAAAATCTTAGTACTTTCTACTTTTTACCCCTCTCTAATCCTCTATAGTCTGTATTACCAAGAATGGAAAACAAAAACAAAAGGAATTCGTACCACTCTCTGAAGAACTCATGTTTATGGGGAACTTGATATAAAACCTAATCAACCACATGAAAACGAGTTAGCTTTCTGAAGACTGTGCATGAGTCAACAGCACAATGAGAAAATATTGTTTTAATTTTTCAGGTTACAGAATTATCCCAGGAAAAGAGAGCTGATATTTTAAGAGATAGCAAAAGACGTCTTTGAAGACAGTTGAATCTGGTTGGCAAGGCAAAAAGTCAAACAGCAGATCAAAACAAGAGAAGAAAAGTGTGACTAAAATAAAAGTGATGATATGTTCATCTTATTTAAACATTCAAGTCTATGTAAATGAATTGAAGCATTTTCTCTGAAAGCTCCTGGTAATTTCTCACCAGTCGTTAGATAGACCAAATAATTTAAAACAAACAATCTGTAGGGGTTGGATTAAAGTCCTGAGTTTTAAAATATTATTAGTAAGCAGATGGCAACTAAAAAAACATCACAAAATAATGTTAGTAGGGAGTGAGCTATAATCAGATTGAATTGCCCATTCTTTGATTGTCCCATGTTCCCTCATCTCACTACTGCTGCATATATTTTGTCCTGTCATTTTGTGATTTCTACTATCAATCAGCAAGAACCGAGGTTATTTCTTTTGGCACAGTGGTCAAATAGGAACATGTGAAAAAAGTCCAGGATGAAGACTGGTTCCCAGGACTCAGAATTACTTACCTCATTCACATATATAACTACAGTCTAGTGTGCAAAAGTACTCAGCATGAAAATATTCTATTACAACAATTTAAACACTGTTCTCCCAATTTGCTAACACACTTTCCTCCAGATTAGCTAGTTACAAAAGAACATAATTGACTAGTGAAAAAAATAGTCTTGACTAATGAGTGTACACTGAGAATAGGCTTCTGGGCATCTAAGAAGCAACTTATCATACAAGTAAGTTGGAACAGTGATTCCATCTGGGAAAAGAACAGAGTCAGAACGAGCAGTTGCCTAGGGTGGTAAATCATCAAGGTCAGTGTACTCTCCAAGAAGCTTCTGTGGGAGCAAAGACAGCCTCTGAATTTAGATATTACCCACTTTGCTTCACACTGGAGTAGTTAAAAACCCACTTCACTGGGTTCAGTGGGTGGGTGATAGATGTTTTAAAAGTGAATATTCAGAGCTCAGGGTACAATCTAATGTACTCCTATGTCTCTGTAGGAGAACACAGCATTGCTTGCAAGTCAACTTTAGTTTCTACCACTTTGCTCTAACCTGGCGTAGGCTGCTGACTATAAATCAAACGGCAATCACCAGGTAGCAAAGAGTCATCTTTGCTCTGGCCACTAGGAAGCTCCATCACCTCCCTCCTCACAACTGAGTTGGGCTTCGGGAAATCTACTCTGATCAAAATATACAGTGAGTGTTTGAATTTTTAAAAAATATTGCACTAAAAGACATTACTATTAACCTTCTTTGCTTTAACACACTTATGCCATGCTTCTTGCCACTTTCTGAAGCAGTTCTGGAAGTTTTCTTTTGTGAGTGTCTTTATGAGGTGTGATAAAAAATATAGTGAACATTATTGCCAAGTGCTATCTTCTACCATATTCACCAGGTTTGGTACCATGTGACTTTTGGCTCTTTCCCGAAGTCAAAATGACCATGAAAGATAAATGTGATAAATCTATTCAGGACATTGAGACAGGCACAAAAGCAGAACTAAAGACATTCAACAAAGAGGACTTCCAGAGCTGCTTCAGAAAGTGGCAAGAATGAGAAGTGTGTTGGAAGTGAGGGAGAGGATTTTGAGAGGTATTAACGGCACTGTGTCTCTTACGATGATAATTTTTGAAACTTTAAATGTTAACCATATTTTTGATCATACCTACTGAGGCAGATTGTCACATTTCTTTATCTGTGTATTTTTTCCTTCAAACTCACTGTACCTTATTTCATTCTTGGACAGACAAATTAGCTATGGCTAAGCAGAGACATCACTCATTTAAACGGTCAACCCTTAAAAGTCTAAGTCTAAGTAAAGTCCCCAGCAGCAGGGATCTTCAACTCAGGGTAACAGAGGATTCACCAAAGGTCTGAAAAAGAGAAGGATTTGTGGCTGCCTGGCTGTAAGATTTAAACCAGTCCACAGGGAAAAGTTCCATTTCTTTTGTTAATCCCTGGTTGTTCTTTGAGCATTTCTTTTTCTTTAGTTAAAAAGTAAAATAGGCCTAGAAATTGTTTTTGAAATGAGTTTCAGGAGGCCAGATTGTTCACACTCATCTTTTTTGTCATTTTATATATTTTATCGCTTTGGGGGCATCATTTTACAAGAGACTGTAGAACCCAGTGCTAACTTACAGCTTCTTTAAGACATTACTGAATAAATCTAAAAAACTCTTATAGTTGTCTTAAATGTAACTCTGAATCTCTACAGTGGAGATTGTCTGTCACCATTTTCAGGAAGGATCACAAACACAATGGGTGACAACAGGGAATCACTCCACTGCTTCTGGCTTCCTTAACCTGAGGGGCCTGAAGTAGATGGTGATAACGAGGGTGTAGAAGTCACTCACTGCTGTCATAATCCTTAGCTGTTTTGATTTTCATAGCAACTCTGAAGAAAGACAGGGCGGTTGCTATTTAACGGAGAAGAGATTGAGGCTCAATGATTAAACAATGCATTTATGAGCTCAAAGCAATTAAAACAGAATACCTAAGACAGAGCCCAGTTCTTCCTAACTCTAAAGGTAATGTTTTATTGCAGTTTTACAATAATATATTTCTATGAGAACCTCTTACCTCCCTGAGTATATGGAAGAGAAAAAGAAAACTATAGCCCTTAGGGCTAACATTGCTATGGACACCAGGCTGAATACACCATTGGTCTAACTCTTATGGGTTCGCCTTTGATCTTGTGAAAAGATGTACAGAGCCTAGCCTGAGCAAGAGCCAGATGACTGACAGCTGAGGGGGCAGGCCATGGGTTTGGGGAGAGAATGGGTTGAACCAGCACTGCCTTGCTTTGGGTGGGGCACTTAGAAATGCTGCCACCCAGGTGGTTCCACACTTCAGCATATGCTCAACCTTTTCAGTAAAGGCCATGGTCTTATTTAAAAACAAAATACCTACAATTTCTATTATGAGCTTCCCAAATCCCTGTTGAATAAAAATGCAGTATTTTCCTCACTCTTCTTCCTATGCTGACATTTTAAAATACCAATTGCCTATTTCATTTCATACCTTTAGAAAGGGAAACTATGTAGTGCAGCACAAAGCACCTCATTTGGAATTCAGAAAAACTAGGTCCTCAATCTTGCTCAACTCTACTGTGCGACTTCGGGCAAGTTACTTAATCTCTAAGGACCTATTTCTGCACAGGAAATATGGGTGTTTTCCTCTCTAAGATTTGAGATCTAGTCTAACTCAATTTCTGATCCATTTCTAACTTAGGTTTCTCCTAGATAATGTTTGTTATTTGTTTTCTTGGATTTTGGTTCATTCTTGTAAGCTTAATTTCCCATTGATAATCTTTTTGTTATTTGTACAAATAATAAGATTCCATCCTTGCTGAACTCTGCTTTCTTCTTTGGTGTAACACTTGTATCATCATATTTTGACAAGTGTTACAGTGTACTTACCACCTGGATCAGTTAGGATGAGAAAGGTCAACTCAAACTGCCTTTAACAATAAAAAACATCTACTGACTCACAAAACTAAGTGGCAGAGCAGGTTCAATCAAGGTTTGATTGGGATTCTTAATATATTTCTATGTGATTTAGTTGGCATTACCAGTTGTATTTATGACTATTACTCTATGACAGACAGTAAGAGGCTAACATGGCTGGGGCCTCCTAACAAGCCCAAAAGGGGTTCATGAAGAATGCCCTACTATCCCTCTTTTAGAAGTCAGGCAACTTTCCCTGGAACTTTCAGAAAAACTCACTTTTGGGTCTCATTTACTCAAACCAATGAGATATGTAACACAATCATTCCTGAACCAACCACCGTGGTCAGAGAATGTTACACCAGGATTATACCTGAGTATCTGAGCCATTCATCAGTAAGGGGTGGAGCTATTGTGTCAGGCTTAGTCCGATCAGAGCCTATTCCTGAAAATGGAGACCACTCCCACCCCCAGAAACATAGCAGCTTCATAATGATGGAATGGATATTGTGGAAGCCATCTAATTGTTCCCTGGCATCCTGCCTATCCTATACTAAGAACACAGGAGCAGACATCAGTTGTCTAATCCTCTACACGTCAGGTACCCATTTAAACCAAATGGAATGGAATTTCAGATTGTAATGAAGACCTAAACCCAAACAGAAAATAACATCTAGTTCTTCTTTCTTCTTCCTCTCCACCCTATTCTTGTCATGGCTGCTGCTCCTGCTCCCCAACTTTCCCCACTATTTATGTTTTATCCCTCTTATTTTTAACCATAAGTTTTACTTAGTCTGAAGATAACCAAATATTTCCTGAATAATAAGTCTGTGAATATGCATATTCTCTAAATATAAATATAAGCCTATTTGCAAATCTAGCACTTACATTTAGAGTGTTGTTGGCAGGACTCTGAAAAATCAAGTTTTTTTTTAATGGAAAAATGTACTACAGCAGAAAGCTTTGTTTTCCACAAAGCAGAACCAACTTCTTTACTTATGTACTCACAAAATAAATAAATATTAAGTCCAACTTTGCTGATCACATAACCCTCTGCCACTAAAAGTGAACTAGAAACTGACAGGTTCTTTCAGTAAAGAGAAGAGGTTGTAGAAGTGGGATTCTTTTTTTTTTTTTTTA
>NW_022900940.1:13427134-13443226 GCF_012274545.1 Fukomys damarensis
TTTTTTTTTTTTTTTTTTTTAAGTCTCACTGTCAACCAAAGCTGGACTCCTGGCTTTATTCAGCTCCTCTCCCTGATTCCAGTTCCTCTGAGAGCTCTGTTCTCTCAGAAGCTACCAGGAGACTGGGGCCTGGTAGGAGGTGACATAAGTAACAAGGAATAGGAAGCCTCCTTATGGGTTTATTAGCATCCCTTTTCCAAAAGAAGATCACAGCAACTGAATATTCAGGGCCATACTCAGATAGTACAAGATCCAGAGGCACCCAATTCAATAACACAATTCTGGCTTTTAGGGGCATTCACTGAGCACATTCTCCAGTGCAAAGTTCAGTGTTATGGTCCCTGTTCCTGAGATGATATGGAAAAGAAAACAAACTATTAAAATTCACGGTGAAGTCAATGGAAGCCACACAAAGTATGTCAAGGGTAGATAAGTAGTGGGGAGTAGAAGGACTGCCTCTTTGTCAAACTCCAGGGTGGGTTAGCAGCCACCCACAATGCAACACGAACGATGCCCTCTGCAGTTGTACAACAGGGTAGCCCTGACCCACGCCTCATCTCAACTTTCCAGCAGCAGTGACATCCAAGGTGAGAGGTGAAAGAGAAAAATGAGAGCATTAAACGATTCTCACCGGTTTCAGGAGGGTGTGAGCACATGGACAACACAAGTATCACCCAGTCATAAAGAGAAGTGGGATCAGCACATTCCCTCTCAGGAATCAAGTCAGCAGCATTGCCTCTCCTGTGGTAAAGTCAAAGAAGGATGTTACGGTGGGCATCTTAGATCTTTGTGAACCTTGCATCTTTTGAGATACAAGCTGGTGGTTTACCAGTGATGATCTTTCTGAGTCTTTACTTATCTGCTAACATGGGAGATTTGAAGGGAATAAAGCAGCTCAAACTCAGAACACATCTTGAGTTATCTTAAGACAGATTGGCACTGTGAAGAAAAAAAGGAATAGTTGACTATATTAAATAGCTCACTGAACTTGGCAGCCTAAACTACCTGTAAAATGAAAAAGAAACAGATTAGTAAATATCAAAATAATTCTGTTTGCCACAAATGTGAACTCTGAAAAACTCACCATCATAATTCAAGAACCTAACTTAGCTCAGGTTTTCATAGAAGCAGGTGCATCTAAACATAATCATATAAAAGGAATAATGTTCAGTACATGCTTGAAATAATTTGAAATGACAGATATGAAGTGAGATGATAGAAATAATGGCATTTTAAAAATGTATTATTTACATTGTAATACCGGAACATTATTAGAAACTCTGGAATCAGATTAAATTTGATTACTAGTTATTATCATTTTTGTGACATAAGTCACAGTCCTGCCTGTTTCACTTTGGTTTTTGAAATGGAACTGCTAAAACTGGGCTCTTAGAAAACATGTTTGAAAAGATAAAACTATAGATTATAGAGTTTCAGGAAATATTCACAAGATAAGTACTCATATTTTGAGTAGCATCCCTAAAGAAAAGACTCTTTTTATTACATTTCAACCCTGGATTATGCCACCTCTATATTTATTGGGACTTCTGTGGGACTAGCTGAAGACAGTTTTTTTAGGCTGGTAGTCTCAAAGTCATGTCCTTTGAGCTTATTTTGGTTTTCATTTGTTTACCTTTATAACACTATGACTCTGGAGAAGAAATTCTGAAGTCTCTGTCTTCCTGTGCCACTGTAAAAGTTGAATGTTGCACACAATAACTTTTTACTGCAAATGGCATGCCTAAGCAAACACTTCAATTTCAACCACAAGCATTAAGGATTTTTCCAGTGGCCCTTTGGCATTTAGGCTATCATGAACCACAGTAGCATTCAGACAGATAAATGCATTTTGTTTAAACTCTACAGAGAGTTCGTGCAGATAAGCAGATATACACACACACCTCTGCTTACCAAAAATTATAAAAGCTGATTGCCCCCCTCCAATGCTGGGGATTGAACTCACAGCCTAGTACCTCCTAGGCAAATGCTTACCACTGGAACTAGCACTCCAGGACCACTGTCTTCTTTATATTGAGATCCATCAATCTTTTGTAAGTACTCTGTTCTTACTACAGTAGTAATAAGAGATACAGAAAAAAAATTTTGACAATAAAAGTAAGACTTCTATGATGAATTTGCAAGATGATTTTGCTGTTAAAAAATAGATGCAGGCTTATGTCAGAATGTCATCCTTGAAAAGAGTCATATTTGAAAAACGCATTCTAGTACTAACTAGTTATGCCATAGTTTCGGTTAGACTGCTAGCATTTCATAAATGGAAAGGACCACAGTTATCATCAGGTCACGGGTGAGGAAACTCTTCCAAAGCAGAACAAACAAATTATACTGTTGCAAGAGATGAAACATATCCTATAATATGACTAGATCCATATGGTCTTCTAAAGCTACTTGTCTGAACCAAACAAAAGTATTTTTGCATGTGTATTTTTTAAAAAACTATTATCGAAATATAACATGTGTTCAGTGTTCTACATTCTAAGATTATAGCAAAACTCAGGGATGAGTGGAAATTTTTAGCATATCAACCTTCATCCTACATGTCTATATTCTTTAGATGTCTCTTCTACAAAACTAAGCCCTTTAGAGCTTCTATGGCTGAAGTTTTCTCTAATATCCACACGGGAAGTGTGAGCAGTTATTGAGATGTTTACTCAAAAGTCTGATTATAATTTGTGTATATTGTAGATGTGATCATTTGTGTGCTAAAACAGCAAAGATGTTTCAATTCATCTAGAGAATAATTATTTGTGTCTTTGGCATCAAGGCTCATAATCTACTGCAAGAATAAATTAGCTTATGCCTAAAAGAGTACACATGCACACATGTATCTATTAGGCACAAAAAAACCTACCAGAAGCAAAATATCAGCAAAGCACCTCTAGTTTAGATCTGGAATGTCCTCCAGAGGCTTGTGTGTTAAAGGCTTAATTCCTAGCCGCCCTGTTGGGAAAGTAGAGCCTTAATTAGGAGGTGTGGTCTAGGGGGTTTCAGATCACTGGGGCTATGCCTTCTTAAGGGACTGTGAAAACGGATCTGTAGGTCTCTCGGTCTCTCTCTCTCTCTCTCTCTGGTTTCCATCCAGGAGGCAAACACACTTGAGGGACAGAAAATTCTCCTGTCTATGATACGCTGCCTCATCCCAGGACCGAAGCAAAGGAGCCACATGACGGTGGGCTGAAACCTCCAAAACTGAGCCAAAAAGTGAATTTTCTTGAGCATTTAGTTGCAGTAACAAAAAAATCAATTAACACAAATCTAATCTTTGTTCCTGCTGCTTTAACAAATACTTTAAACTGAGTAATGTATAGAAATGTATTTCTTACCATTCTGGAATCTTGAAAGCCCAGGATCAAGGCACTGGCTGACTCAGTGTATGAAGAGTACTTACTCTCTGGTTCATAGATGGCATCTTCGTGCTGCATCTTCACGTGGAAAAGCACAAAAAGGGTGAGAGACTCCTTGGAACTCTTTTATCAGAATCCTAGTTCCATTCATGAGACAGGCCTTCATGATCTAATCACTTCCTAAAGTTTCTACCTCTTAATAACACTGCATTAGGATTATGTCTCAACATGAAGTTTGGAGGAATACAAACAGCAGTCAAAACATAGCAGTCGTGGTCCAAACATCTACCTAAAAGTAAACCTGTGAGTGTGTGTGTGTGTGTGTGTGTGTGTGTGTGTGTGTGTATGTGTGTGGTGCTGGGGATTGAATTCAGGGCCTTCACACTGAGCTACTTCCCAAGTCCTCTGCTTATTTTTTATTTTGAGAACAGGATCTCATTAAATTGCTAAATTACCTAGGCTTTCCTCCTGTCTCTGCCTCCCAAAGTGCTGGGATTACAGGCATGTGCCACCGCACAGTCTATTATAGTTGGTCAAAGAATTGATTACCACATCAAGGATACCAAGGATATTAGTTTGCTAAGACTGCTGAAACAAAGTACTACAAGCTAGGTGCCTTGAATGACAAATTTATTATCTCACAGTTCTGAAGGCTACCAGTCTGAGATCGAGGTTTTGGCAGAGTTGGGAAGGCTCTGAAAGGTGTAAAGGAGACTCTGTCCAAGGTCTCTCTGGAAGCTCCTGGTGGCTTGCTGGCATTCCTTGGCTTGTAGACAACACATTGCCTTGATATTCCTTCATCTTCACATGGTGTTCTCCCCATGTGCAAATCTCTGTATGCAAATTTCTCCTCTATACAAGAACACCACTCATACTGGCTCAGGGACCATAATAATGTCCTCATCTTAATTTGATTAATTATATCCTCAGTGACCTTGAACCTATTTCCAAATAAGTTGATATTTCAAAGTACTGCAGTTAGAGCCTAAACAAAAGAATTTGAGGAAACAGCTCAGCATCAAACACTGAGAAAAAAATAATCTAGCTATCAAACTATTTTCTTGGGTCATATGGAATGAAATGATTATTATAGCAAAGGTCCAACTATCAGTTTGCATCCTGGTTCACAAAAGCAGTTACTGAGCACCTACACAGAACAGGCATCCCCTGATCATGGAATTAAGTGAAATTCCCAATGGCTCTTAACTTTTAAATTTTTTAGAAGAAATTAAAGTTCCCACATTGTGCCTGTAATAAATGTAATCTAATATCTTTCACTAAGTGAAATGTAGTAAAACAGAATCATGAACTGTTAAAGCTGCAGGGAGATATAAAGACCATCTCAAGTCAGGAATGAATAAATCAACACCCACAGAGGTTACATGAGTTGACTAGTTGCTTAATTGTAGATTAAAAACTGAAACCTTAGTCCCCAGATCTTGATTTCTAATGTAATAATTTTTTCATTGACCCTACAGTTATAAACTGACACCCTACTTCTGAAGGTTATAGAATGTTACGTGATCTATTGCATTCTTGCTTGTAAATCCATATTTATGTCTGAAAGTTCCCTAAACCACTAAATGGAGGTCAGATATAGAAATAAAAACTATGTAAATAAGAAAAGCAGCAAATATATTTCCCTCATCCTATTTTGACATACTCTTGTGGTTGAAGGAATGGCTATTTCAGAGCTTAAGGAGGGAAGATAAACCTTTTTCAGCAAAGAGTTCTAGTGGACACCATTTAAACCAAGGGAGAAACAATTTGACTAGCACAAGAATAATGATTCCATATGCCTCCTGTTAGGATGCAGTAAATATATATCTTTTCGTCTAAATATTTTTCAAAAAACATTTAACCTAGATCTAACCTGAAACTTCAGAATTAACTTCCAAATTTGTGAAAAATACTGAGAGTAAAAGAGTAGGCTAAATAATACCACAGGGAAACAATAAAACAAATCTAGAATGTCAGACATTCTAAGGGTCTAGTTTAGACTTCTCAAAAAGTCAGTATGACTAAAAATATAAAAAGATATGACAAATGCTCTAACATGTAAGAGAGATAACAATCAATATGCAAAGTGTAGACCTTGACTGAATTCTACTTTTAAACACATAGCTTAAAAAGAGAAAAAGGAAATTTTTAGGAAGGATGAGATGTTTGATGATATTTAGAAATAAGTTGTTTAATTTCTTAATGATGATGATACTGCAGTAAAGGAAGAGAATGTCTTCATTCTTTGGGGCGAAGTGTCAAGAAATCTGCAATTTACTTTCCTGTAGTTCAACAATCAAAGAAAAGAAACATACCAGCACCATAATGAGGGCAAAGTGTTAAAGACTGTTTTTAAACTTTTTTATTATTATATATTACATTACATAAAAGATTGTTGAATCTAAGAAACTGTCATTTGAGTTTCCTTGTACACTTCTTTCAATTCTGTGTTAGAAACTTGCGAAGGTAAAAGAAATGGTACAATTTTTTTGCAGGAGTATTCCATAAATGAGTGTAAAAAAATGAAAAGAATGAAAGATGGGCCCTATATTTTATGCCCTGTAAAATAGTAGCATTAGATAAATATTAGGTAGTAAATACTTGCTGATTTTGAATTGATATGATCAATATTTGTTGGTAGGTTACAGGTTCAATAGAGGATTTATCAAGTAAAAACAGTACATGAATACAACAAAATATTAGCAAATTAATTTTTTTAATGAGGAAATTTTTTACTTATTTGGAAACATCTCCAAGGTTCATTTTTATGTTAAAATGCAAGGTGTAGACCAATGTATATTGACTAACATTTTTGTTAATATATATTTTAATATATATATAAATAAACTCTCTCTGGAAAAACCCACAAAAATCTTTGGGCTGCATCTATGAAAAAAATCTCTTATCATACTTAGTGGTGAAAGATGGAAATCTTCCCTGCTAAGATCAGTAATGAGACAAAAGGGTCTACTCTCCCCACTTCTATTTAGCACTGTACTGAAACTGCTAAGCAGGGCAATTAGATAAGAAAAAAAAATAGAGGACTACTAGTTAAGAAAGAAAAAAAATTAAAACTACCTTTTTGCACATAACATGATACAATATATAAAAGTCCTTAAATAATCCATAAAAACCTATTAGAGCTAATAAATCAGCAAAGTTGCAGAATATAAGATCAATATACAAAAATTTGTTATATTTCTGAATGCTAGCAATGAATAATCAAAATTTAAATTAAGAAAATAATTCCATTTGTAATACTATTAAAAATAAAATGTTTAGGAGGACATACAATCAAGACTTGCACACTGAAAACCATCAAACACTGTTGGAAAAAACTAAAGAAGATCTAAAAAAAAAGGGAAAGGCATCCATATTCATAGACTGGAAGACAATACTGTCGAGATGGCAGAATTCCCCAAACTGACTTGCACGTTCAATGCTATCCCTATCAAAATTCCAATTGTCTTTTGCTCTTTTTCTGAATGGACAATTTGATCCTAAAAGTTACATGGAAATGCAAAGGACTCCAAATAACCCAAAAAATCTTGAAAAAGAAAAGTAAGTAAGGTAGGACTACTCACACTTACCAACTTTAAAACTTTGTTCAAAATTTCGATAATGAAGACAATGTGGTTCAGTTACCTGCCTCACAAGTGCAAGGTCCTGAGTTCAATCCCTGTAACAACAACAACAACAACAACAACAACAACAACACACACACACACACACACACACACACACAAAAGGACAATGTGGTACTAGCATAAAGACAGACATAGACTAATGCAACAGAATTAAGAATCTACAAATAACTTGATGCATCAGTGGTCATTTGAGTTTTGGTAAGGGTTATAAAACAATTCAGTGGCAAAAATAACATTCTTTTCAACAAATGGGGCAGGAATAATGGGGTATGTATGTGCAAAATAATGAATACTAAGTAACTTCATATACAAAACATTAGCTCAAAGTGGATCAAAGACCTACAAGTAAGAGCTAAAATTACTATCAAACTACCATAGTTATAAACTATGTTTATAGTTAGGAGAAAGCACAACTATAAATCTTTGTGATCTTAGATTAGCTAGTAGTTTCTTAAATATGATTCTAAAAACACAAACCAAAGGAAAAATGATAAAGTTGAACTTTATCAATATTTTAAAATAAACTGTTGGTCATCAAAGGACACTATAATAAAACTAGAGTGGTGACAGCCTATGGAATGGGAGAAAATATTTGTGATCATCTTTGATAAAGGTCTAGTATCCAGGATATACAATGACTCTTATTCCTCAACAGTACACAGAAGCCCAATTCCAAAAAATGGGAAAAATACTTGAGTAGATTTTTGTATGAAGAATATATATAAATGGCCAAAAAGCATATAAAAATGTGCTTAGCATCATTGGTCATTAAGAAAATGAAAACAAAAATCACAATGGAAGACCAATTCATACTTTCTAAGAAGGCTATACAAAAACAAAAACAGAAAATAACAAGTACTGATAAGGATGTTATCACCATGGAAAACACTTTGGTAATTTCTCAAAAAAGTTAAACATAGAGTTATCAAATAATCCAGCAATTCCACTCCTAGAATGTACTCAAAATATATGCCCATATCAAAAAACTGGTACATGAACATTCACAGTAACATTATTCATCATAGCCCCAAAGCAGAAAGAACCTGAATGTCATCAAGGGATAAACATGTGTGATATCCACCCAACAGAATACTACTGTCCTAAAAGGTATGATTACATGGAATAACATATATGAACCTTGAAAACATGCTGAGTGAAAGAAGCCAGAGAAAAAGGCTCCCACATCATATGATTCCATTTGTAACATATCCAGAACAGGCAAATGCATAGAGATAGTAAGTAGATTAGTGGTTTTGAAGGGGTAGCAAAGAATCAAGATTACAGGATTTAGGGCTGGGGATTTGGCTCAGTGGTTCCACTGCCTGCCTCAAAAGCACCATGGGCCCAAGTTTGATTATATATATATATATAATAAAAGATTACAGGACTTAACTTCAGAGTAATGGAAAGGTTGGAGAATTACATAGGGATGAAGATGGCAAAACACTGCAGATATACTAAAGAGCACTGAACTGCACTTTGAAATGGTTAATTTTATGTTATATGAATTTTACCTCAATTAGAATAATTTTTTTAAAAACTTGGGTCCAGAAAAGGGAGTAAAATGAGGCACAAAAGTGAAAGGGTAATATTTCACTACATATATTATTATTCATGTTCAGTTTTGTATCATGTGAATTTGTAAAGAAAAAACAAAAAGCAAAAAGATAAAAATAAAAGTTTCTGGGCTTGCATTTTTACTGACAAAAGGTGAAAAATTCTAGACCTGAGAATTAATGGATTGTCAATCTGGGTTTTAAAATTTCCCTGTTGGAGAAATAAGTGGACAGGAATGTCCCTTCCTATGGTATAATCTGTCAAATCTCCATTTCCAACCAAGGTTCTAGAAAGCGAATGTTCCTGGGAGGCAAGACTGCTACAGGTGCAACTGCCTTCTTTCAATCAATAAAAGATGATAATCACATGTTATAAAATTGAGCTGGTATGTGAGGAAGGGGTGCACATACGATTTTCAGAATCACTAAACGCTCATTGAAAATACAGATAACCAGGCCACACAAGAACAACTGAATAAAAATCTCAGCCTCCCTGTAGGCAAGACCCAAGAATAGGTATTTTACATAAGTCCTGAAATCTTCTAAAGACCATCTTTGGAAATGATTGTTTCAATGAAAAGAAAGTATGGCATAAAAGTAAAAGAAAGAAGGCACCTTCTTTTGCTTTCATAGACTTGAAGGTCTACCTCCAGGTCAAGGAGTCACACTTTTGCAAGAAGAATCCTTCCCAAGACTTTGCTGGTCTCGGGCCTAAATTTCTTCATGTTATGGAGCTATTTCCTTGGGCTAAACTAAGATCAAACCTTAAGTCACTATTAGTTACTATCACCTCAGTTTGAACTAAAGTATGAATCTGCTTTCAAATTCATTAGTAGACCCCAAGGCTCTTAAAGACCCCAAGATGACAGTAGAAGTGAGACTTAATGTACAGCCAGATGGTCAGGGGGATAGTGAAACGGTCACTGATTTAGAAAGGCAAAACCAGAGAGATACTCAAGGGTGTGTGTGTGTGTGTGTGTGTGTGTGTGTGTGTGTGTGTGTGTTGTGGGCCAGGGGCTTGTGGTGGTGAGGTCATGGAAGGTTTGGAGTGATATCAGTTATATTTCTCCATGTAACAAGCCACCTTGAAACTTGGTCACTTAAAACAACAGTTTGTCATTTTTCACAATTCTGTGGTTTGTTCTGGTCTCACTTGAGTTCACTCAGGCAGCTAGTTTCATTGTGCTGATCAGCTGGACCAGACTTCACTGGGCTCTCCTGTGAGGCTGGAATGTCTAGACATATTTCTGTTAGGACAAAGAAGATCCATAGTAAAACCAACAAGATAATTAGCCACGAGAAAATATAAAGTGAAAGTTTTATTGTCGGTGTTGACCACATACATAGCTGGGTAATGAATCCAGGAGCCAGCCCCCACCCAGGGGTGTTCGGGACTTATAGGATGTGAGTAAGGGTGACTGGGCAGAAAGGGATGAAATGAGTAAAAGTAATTGGACACAAAGGGATTAAAGTGGTCATTATGGTTTGTATGTAGATGTCCCCAAAACCCTCACCCATTTGTAGGTGGGACTTCTCAGAGGTGGCTGAATCTAGAGTGCGTGATACTGGGATTAAAGGTCATTACTAACTAAATTGGTTTAGCATAGTTCTGAACGTGGGTAATGGGAAGTCCTACCCTGAATATGGGTGGCACCACCCAATAAGCTGAGAACCTAAATAGGATAAAAGAGAAAGGAAGGCTCAACCCTGCTGCTCACTGCTTCCTGCCTACCCTACTATGGACTGTCTGTCTCTCTTTTTCCATGCCCCTCTGCTGTGCCACCTGCCTTGGAACCAGACCACTATGGACAGAAACCTCCACAAACTGAACGATGAAATAAACCTTTCTTCCTTTAACTTGTGAGTGTCAGGTATTTTATCTCAGCAATGAGAAAAGTAACTAAGACAGTAGGTAAGGATGACTGGGCAGAAAGGCACAAAATGGGGTCAGCTGAAAGGTTGAGCTAAATTCTGCTTTTCTAAGTTAAGTTTCTACTTTTCTGAAATGACCTTACCTTGTCAAGATTAAGTTAAATTCTACTGTCTTAAGTTAGTTAGGTTTTTATCTCTTGGAAATGATATGGCCTGTCTGTCTAGAAAGTGGGTGTTGCATTCTCTCCTCACAATTTCCTCTTGTGGTCTTTCATGCTAGAGTTCTTCATAGCATGGTAGTCTCAGAGTAGTGTTCCAAGAGGCAAAGGCAAGAGTTGAATGGCTTCTTAAGGCTTCTCAACTTGCGTTCTGTAACTTCTGCATTGCGGGGGGAGCCTGGGAATTAAACCTCAGGTATTACACATGCTAATCCCCCCCAACCAGGGCACTTTATTTCAATCAGTAAAAGCCACTAGGGCAGCCCAGATACAAGATATAGGCAAACAGACACCACCACCTGATAGGAGTAGCTGCAGGATATTTATGTCATGTTTTTTCAGTCTCCAACTGGAGACAACATGAAAACCCTAAAAATCCAGAGATAGGATGTCAAAGTTGGTAAGGGGAAGGGAGAGAAGACTACAAGAAGGAGGTTCAAAGACAACAGTAAACATTACCTTGTTTGAATCATGTTCTTGGACCTGCCAAATGTGCATAACTCTCTCAAATCTAAAGGTTACTCTCCTTTAGATCAAACCATAAACATCTCTGCCTTTTATCAAAGATACAACAATAGTACTTTCCACTTACCACTGAGGCAATTTGGGTTCTGTCAGTAACAAACTGATTAAAATTGAGAATTAAAGTATAAACAGAGATGGCTAGCTATCACAAGTAGGACTGGCTCCTTTTTTAAGGATCTCCACTTAATAACAATGGTCACCCTGGTGTGAATAATCTGCAATAATACATAAGATCCTAATAAGATTACTGACATTTAGAAATGGGAAGAAAGGAGCTAAAGGTGTAGGGAAGGTGGGATGGGTAGGGGAAGGGTAATAAGGGAAAAGAAAAAAATGTGAGATAATGAAAAGATGAAAATAAAGTATTTGTAGATGGGGAGGGGAGGAGGGGGTGAAGGGAGGGCAGGGGTAGGGGGAAAAAATGAGAATCAAGACTTGTCATGTAGAGGTACAAGATCCCAACAATGAATGTAACTGTACTATATCCCTAAAATGTTCCAATAAACTCAATTAAAGCTGAAAAAAATAACAATGGTCATCATCTTGACTCCATTTATGCACTGGAGTTTTTTGTACATTCCACTATTTTATCTGCATTGTATGCCAAAGGTACTCTATTATGGCCCTGAATTTATTAATGAAATCAAGGCAAAGAGAAGCTAAGAAAGTTGCTAAAGGTCATCTAAGCCAGAAATGGTAGAGTTACCATTCAAATTCAGGTAGATGGATCCAGCACCAGTCTCTTCACTACAACATCCTGTTTTATAAATGTTTGTTGTTCACGATGATGATATAGATACAGTGATGGCTTTGTTCTTTCAAAAACAAAGATATGCTGGGGATGGGAGCATAGCTCAGTGGTAGAACACTTGCCTAGCATGCATGAGGCCCAGGGTTCCTACCCCGGCACCGCCAACAGCAACAAACAAACAAACAAACAAAAAAACTGCAATGTACAATGGTTTTCAGTCTTCATCTTGACAAAAATTGTGGAGGAAGGGAAGGAGGGAGGAAGAGAGGAAGAAAAGAAAGATACAGATGGGGGGGAGGGAGGGAAGGGGAAGACAACAGCACAATACAAACTATTACCGATGGGATTTTTCTGTGGAAATAAAAACATTTATGGAGTTCCTCTGTATTGGTCAGCCTCCTTACTGGGACAATGCGTCAGACATGCACAATTTAAAGGAGAGGTTTTTTTCCCCCTTTGGCTCGCGTTTTCAGAGGTTTAAGTCCACGGTCATCTGGCTCCAAGACAGAAACACAATGGCAGAAGGTATTGATGGAAGAAAGCTGCTCAATGCATAGCATCTAGAAGCATACAGCAGGAGAAAAGCCTCAGAGGAAAGGACAAAGGACTAGAAATAGTCCCCAAGGTTATACCTCCACGACCCATTTCCTCCAACCAGATCCCACCTTCTAAAAGGCTGTTTGGCTATGAAATTCAATTATGGGTTAACCCAGATGAGACCAGCGCCCTCATAATCCAGTCACCTCTCCAAGAATCTCTTATTCTAGTCATGTTGAATTAAAAGCACCATACCACAGTGACATTTATAGCAGCACAGTTTGTAGTAGCTAATTCTCAGAAACAGCCCAAATGCTCATCAACTGGTGACTGGATAAAGAAGATGTGGTTCTTTTATTAAAATGGAGTACTACTCAGCCATAAAAAAGACAAACTGGCAATATTTATACTAAATGGATGCACTTTGAGTGAAAGTGAAATACTCTTAAGTGAAATAAATAGGACACACGTGTAAATACCAACTTGTTTCTCTGGTGTGAAAAAGTGAAAGTGTAAATGAGGACCAAAATATATAATAGATAATGAGAAATAGGAAGAAGTTGGAATTGTTGGGTGGAAAGGGGGAAAGAAAAAAAATTTTAAAAGAAAAAAAGGAAACAGAGCTCAGGTATATAGGGAGGGGTGGAGGGGGTGAAGGGAGGGAAAGGGAATGGGAAAAAACTAAGAACCAAGATACATCATGTACACATAGAAATTTCCAAAGATGAATGCGATCATAATGTGTACCTAAAATGTACCAGTAAACTCAATGAATTAAAAAAAGGATCAGAAAAGGAAAAGACCTACAACAACAACAACAAAAAGATAAACCAGCACAGCTTCCTAGTTGGCAGCCCAGTTACACTGTTTGAGGTGCTTTCATCAGTTGCCTGATGTGATTCTCATAATAATTCTCTGCTGAGAGGTTGACACTGCCCCCAGTGCACAGATGAGAAAAGAAAGACCTAGAAGTAATCAGACTTCCCCAGGGATACACAGGTGACAACACAAAGCTGAATCTAGGCCTTTTCTTAAATTTATTTTTAATTGAGATATAGTAATTGTACAATTGTACACATTTATGGAGCAGAGCATGATATTTCAATATGTACATACAATATCTAATGATCACATCAGGGTCATTGACATAGCTATCACATCAGACATTTATCTTGTCTTTGGGTCAGGAACATTCACAATCATCTCTACTGGCTATTAATTATTGTCAACTATAGAATGTAAGAGTCTAACCTTCATCTTGAACTCTTCCTAAAGCACCACTTTGCAAAAAGACTTTTTAAAAATAACTATTGTTTTCCCAACAGTGCCTTGTAAACTAAAATTAATTTGAAGATGATTTTAAACAGTCAAGCACAGTACTTTAGTACACACTAGCCAAGATATATCTTCAAAGCTTTTCCTTCTCCTATCTTGTCTATTAGAAACTTTTACCCATATGAAGAATAAATGCTTTTCTGAACGCTTAAATAACAAGATTTCCTCCAAGCCTTTAGAACACTGAAAATGAACTCTTTGCTAGTAACCTTTCAGGCTGCTAATTTAATTGGTGGCAGAAAACAGTTCATAGAACAGAAATTATTTCAGATCCTATGTCCTACTAGGAGAAGCTGAGGGAAACAAGAATTATCCAAATAATGGGGAAAATTTAAATAATTATGGCTTGAGGTGGGGCTTTTTCAGCTGAATCTAGAGTGTGTGATTGATTCACAGGGTAGTGCCAGGATTAAGGGTGCTAAGATCACTGGGGTGGGTATTAAATCAGCCCATTGATTGGTTTTACATTGCCCTACTCCCAGAAGCCTGAATACAACATAAGGGGCAGAAGAGGCTAGTCTTATCCTTCGTTGCTTCTGCCCACCATGAACTGTTTCTCCTCTGCATTGCCCATCTGCCATGCTGTCTTGCCTTGGAGCCAGCTGACTGTGCACTGAAACCTCTACAAACTGCAAGCCAGGGCCGGGGAATTGGCTCAGTGGTTCCGTGGCCCTCTTTGCAAGCTCAAGGATCCGAGTTCGATCCCCAGTACCAAAAAACTCCCCAAAAAAACAAAAAACAAAAACCAAAAAACACACGAAAACAAACTGCAAGCCAAATAAACCTTTCCACCCTTAGCTTGTGGGTGTTGGATATTTTGGCTCAGCAAAGAGAAAACAGTAACTAAGACAAATGGAGAAATGATAAATGGACAAAATAGAGAAATGGAGAGATGGAGTCACTTTCTCATTGACAGTATCAGACCCTCAGAACTTTTGCCTTCTGTTTTTGGTCCATAACTTGCTGGCTTCAAGGCAGAAGAGCATGGCAGAAGGGCACAGTGGAAGAAAGCTGCTCACATCACGGCAGTCAGGAAGCAGAGCTCCAGTGAAAGAGGAAGAGAGGAAGATATGTCCTCCCAGGTAGTGCCCCAGTGACCCACCCCTTCCAATCAGGCCCTGCCTCCAACAAGCCAGCGATAGCTCCCCACAATCTAGTCGCCTTCCACAAGCTCCACCTGCGAGGGCATGTGGCTTTGGGGGGACATCCAGGTGTAACTCATAACAGAGCCTTTCAAAACAAGACTGCTGTATATAAAGAAAGGCCTATCAGTAATGCTTAAGAATATGTTTTCTCTCCCATTTGGTCCAATTAAAATGTTTAAACACTGATCTAGCCAAACACCTTTTATCTCCAGAGAACAGTAAGTACAGGATTTTATACAGGCTGCTGCTCTGAATAATGACTAAGTGACTGACATTATAGTTTTATAAAGGTATACTTTACATAGCATAAATTTCATCCACTTCAAGTATATAATGCAATGCTCTTTTTCTTTATTGAGGGGTACAATCATTATAATAAATCTGTTTAAGAAGAGATCAAGCCGGGCATGTTGGTGCACACCTGTAATCCCAGCGCTTGGGAGGCTGAGGCAGGAAGATCAAAAGTATGAGTACAGTCAGGGAAACTTAGCAACTTAGCAAGATACCTTAAAAAAGAAAAAGTCTGGGGATACAGCTAAGTGGGAGGACACCCCTAGGTTCAATTCCCAGTACTGAAAAAAACAATAACTATTAGAGTTACCATCACAGCTTTCTCTAGGTGGAAAGACATTTGTCAAGATAAAGTTTCTAAGAAAGGTCCTAATGGATATACAAAATTTTAAAGAAGAGAAAATGATTCCCAAATAAAGTAACCTACAGTAATAGAAAGTGAGTAAAATGCTTTTCTTCTTTGGTAATTGGCTGGCAGTTTATATATCATGTCTCTAATAAGAACAGTTTCCATTTACTAATATCAACACATTTTTTCCATAACTTCTAGTCATTCTCATATGGAGTCCAGTGCTAATCTTTAAAGTGTATATCTGAAACAAAATATTAAATTATAACTATATTTTTTTCTCCCCTAAGTAATGTGGGTTTCTACTTCCAGAAGAGAATCTTGTAAATGCAGAATTATTTTTCTAACTGGAAGTTACTCTGTTTCATCTTCTAAGAGTCTAAAGGATATGGAGGGCCGGGGATTTAGCTCAGTGGTTCTGCTACCTGCCTTGCAAGCACAAGGATCTAAGTTTGATCACGAGTACCAAAAAAAAAAAAAAAAAAAAAAAAAAAAAAAAAA
>NW_022900940.1:13443306-13460373 GCF_012274545.1 Fukomys damarensis
ACAGAAGAAAAAAAAAAAAAAAAAAAAAAAAAAAAAAAAAAAAAATCTAAAGGTAATGGATATCAAATGCCAACATATACTTGAAAGTTTGATTCTTAGAAAACCTTCCATGCATACCCAAAAATCTGTCATGATTGTGCAGCTGAAGTAATCAAGAAAAAAATGTAGGGGGGAGAAAGGTAACTTCAAATGTTTTGCAACAAGCAGAATAAAAAGATCATGCTAAGACAAATTAGGAATTTAACATTTGTTTATTTTTCTGAGAGGCCTGAACTTCTGACATTCTGAGATGATCTTGATGGAGTATAGGAACTGGAAAATCACAGTTTTTGCACCCGTTAAATACTGACCCAGATAACAATTGTCAATGAATGATCTAGTTTGAGGAGTTGCCTCCAAAGCCCCATGTTAAGGGCTTGGTCGCCAGCCTGTTGCACTAATGGGAGGAGTAAAAGCTTTCAGGAGGTGGGGTCTAGTGGGAGCAAGTTAGGTGACTGAGGGTGTCCTCTCAAAGAAAACATTAGAAACCTGGCCCTTCCTTTCTTTCAGTTTTCTGGCTGCTATGAAGTGAACAAGCCTCCTCCCTACCACATTCTCCTTCCATAATGTTCTACTTCACTACAGGCCCAAAGCAGCAAGACCAAGCAACCATGGAATGAAACATCTGAAACCATTAGCTAAGCAAACTTTGACTTCTTTTAACTTGACTATCTCAGGCATTTTATCACAGTAATAGAAAGGTGACTAACACAGGAAGTGATTTCAATAAAGACCTGACATTTATATCAGTTTTTTCTTTGAGATAGGGTTTTGGTTGGCAGCCCAGACTGGCCTTGAACTCACTATGTAACCTTTGCTAAGCTAGAACTCAGATCCTCCTGCTGCAGCCTCCCGAGTGCTGGGATTACAGATGTATGCCACCACAGCCAGTCATTTGCATGATCCCTAAATATCTACTCATAGTTTCTTATTACTTGTAAAGGGGAAAAATAGAATTCAGTGGATTAAAAATAAGACAAAGCTGGAAACAAAGTCTTTATAAATAGGGAAGGGTGAAGGGGGTGAAGGGAGGGCAGAGGAATGGGGAAAAAACAAGAACCAAGACACATCATGTAAAGGTACAGGATCCAGTGATGAATGTAATTTTATTGCTTGCCTTACATGTACCAATAAACTTAATGGGAAAAAAAATCAGACAAAGCTTTGACCAGGTGACCAAAACTAACATCACCAGTGAGGGGCAGATGGACATATTGTGCCATCATGTAGTACTTTGAGGGTACATCTCTCTTGTAGTGTTATGACTAGGATTCATTATAGGGAAACACCATACCAAAACAAAAGAAGGTGTCCTTTAATTTTAAATTGCCAACCTTGCTCTCTGCTCTCTGTGCTCTCTGCGCTCTTTCTGCTCTTTCTCTCTGCTCCGCTCCCCTGAATAAAATCTCCAGTTGGACCTCTGGGTGTGCATGGCCTAGTTGTTGAGCATCGCTATTCCCTTTCACTGGTGTCAGAAGTGGAACCTGGGGTTGCCGGGCTCACAGGTTAAATAAAATACTTGGGGACCCGAAACCCGGATACTGAGATGCTCCAACTCTGCCCCACCCACCCGACATCTGCGACCATCTTCCCTGACTCCCCTTCTGTGAACAACACCTGTGTAATTGACCTCATCGTCCCCAGGCTTTTGGGACCTCCAGAAGAGGAAAGAGGCTGACAGCAAGGAGAGGACCCAGTTCCTCAGGAAGAAGTCTTCCTGCCTTTCCAAGAGGGAGCCCAGATTATCTGTTTTCTGAACAGCCCCAGAAAGGAAGGCTGCCCTGAGATCTCTCCCACCACCTGCTTGGGCCCACTTGGTGGATCTGCGCCCTCCCCTGACTGCTCTGCCACCAGCTCCAGCAAGGAAGGTAGCCATGTGGGCGCCCTTGAAACACCCCCACGACCTGCTCCCCTCAGACCTCCTGATTGGGCCAGTCCTTGGACCCACTCCACAGAGGCATAGGTGGTCATAAAGGGTATTTTTCTGAGCTCCCAACTTTGAACACTTTTAGAGAAAGGGCAGGGGAGACCTATAATAGAACTGTGTGGAGTTCAACCCTGCAGGTTGGAGAACTCAATTTAGGCCTTGTGGCCTGAGGTCAGTCTGAGTCATGGGGATCTGCCACTGGCTAGCTGAGATCAGGGGACTTCATTCTGCACATGGCTATGCATGTGGTATATTATGACAGCAGAGACACAGTCTGAAAGAGGCCCTTCAAATTCCTTTTTTTTCTTTCTTTTCCTCATTCCACTGTGCAATGTCTTTCTTTTTTCTGTCCTCTTTCTCCAACTCAGCCTCTTGCTCCACCATATTATCCCTCATCTCCCTTTCTATTCCTGCTCCTGCCCTAACTCAAACTTCTTTTCTCATTTCTTCTTTTTTCTTTGTGTTATTTTCTTCTGTCATTTCACCTCACTCATGGGTCAGTAGTTTCAAGGGAAAGTGAGCCCCTGTTACAGTTAAGGGTAAATATTCTTGTCCTTATTCTTCCATTCTGTCTATCCCTTTTGAAGTTAATAGTTTCATAAAGATTGTATGGTCATTCTACGTTCTCTGGCTTCACTTGAAACATTCTCCACTTCTTTCACTTATCTACTCCTCTTGTCCTAACTCAGTCTAAGCCCCCATCCTAAATGGCAAAGATGCTATATTGAAATGTGCATTCACTGAAAACATATTTTGGGCTGCTTCTTGATTTTAATTTAATACATATGGTTTAAATGTGATAGATTAATGACTACCACAAGTGGTCAAATTACAAGTTGTGCTTGATCCTATTGTGCTGCTGAATGTATCAATTGGGATAAAGGGTTGTGATTGATTTAATGAGTTCTTTTCTCCAATATTATGAAAATGAGAATGTCTATGAGTCATTAGAGACACAAAAGCTAAAGCACAACTATATCAGGAAGTGCTCCCTTCAATAGCTCAGCTGGTAGAGCAGAGGACTGTATATCAGAAAGATTTAAGTACAAACCTAGAAATTAAACCAAGGACAACCCAACAACAAAAATAAAAATGAGAAAACACTTAAGCAAGACACAAAGACAGACTTCCAGTTCACCAGTGGCAAACAGTAGGGCAAATGAGGATGAAAAGGCTGATAGTGAACCACCAGGACACCCTGAACTCAAAGCACAGGAAGTAACAAAACAGATCAATCAGGCTCTAGAAAAATTCAAATCAGAAATAATTTCCCAGATAACCATAGAGATAGTGAGCAAAATGGAAGTCATGATTCGAGACTCTAGAGCAGAAACCGACAAAAAAATAGATGAGCTCAGGACCATGATAGAAGCCATGAAGAACCAGCATAAGAAAGAAATGGAAACAATGAATGCCCAACAGAGGAATGAAATGGAATTCATAAAACAGATTCAAACATATCCAGGAGATTAAACACTCTATTGAAAGTGTACACAACAAAACAAAAGATTGTGAAGATAGAATTTCAGATATAGAAGATAAGATCGCAGTCAGTGACCGTGAAAAGAAAGGTCTCTTAAAAACAGTAAGGGGTCATGAGAAATCAATACAACAACTTCTAGATGATGCAAAGAAGAATAACATAAGACTGACAGGAATCCATGAAATAGCAGGAGAAAATATAAATAGCTTTAAAAAGCTGTTCACAGAATGAATGACAGAAAACTTCCCAAACAGAAAGGAAGAATTAGACATACAGATAAGTGAGGCATATGGAACTCCAACTAGCCATGATCAAAAAAAAACTCTACACCTAGACATATAATAATCAAGATTCCAGAAATCCAACATAAAAACAAAATACTACAAGCAGCAAGAGAAAAGAAACAAATCACGTGCAAAGGAAAGCCCATTAGAATCACAGCAGGCTTTTCAACACAAACCCTTAGGACAAGGAGAGCCTGGAGTGAGATATTTCAAGTCCTATAAGAAAACAACCTCCAACCTAGACTGATGTATCCTGTAAAACTCTCTTTAAAATGGATGGGGAAATAAGATACTTCCATGACAAAGAACACCTGAGATGATACTTCATGAACACCAAACCAGCACTATGAGGAATTCTAAACAATATCCTAGAAAAAGACAATGAAGGTCAAAACACCATGAGGCCCAATAGACCAAATCAAATAGGCAAGGCAAGAAACTAAAAGGAGAAGGTGAAAAAGTAAAAAGAGTCAACAAAAGGCCCATAACGGGACAATAATAAGTCAGTACATATCAGTTATAACCATCAATGTCAATGGCCTTAACTCACCAATCCAGAGAAACAGACTGACAGAATGGAATAAGAAGCAAAATCCAACAATATGTTGTATACAAGAAACATACCTACTGCAAAAAGAAGCCCATAGACTTAAAGTGAAAGGATGGAAAACAATTCTCCATGTGACAGGAGCCCAGAAAAAAGCAGGGGTAGCAATCTTATTTGTAGACAAAGTAAATTTCAAACCAAAACTCATTAAGAGGGACAAAGAAGGCCACTACATCCTTGTAAAGGGAACAATTCAAGAGGAAGAGATGACAATCATAAACCTATTGCGCCCCCAATATAAATGCCCCCAACTATATAAAACAAATATTAAATAACATGAAAAACCAAATAAGCACTAATATAATTGTAGTGGGGAATTTAAATACCCCACTATCACAAATTGACAGATTATCTAGGCAGAAAATCAACAATGAAATACTAGAACTGAACCAAGCTTTGGAACACATGGACTTAATAGACGTCCATAGAGTATTCCACCCCAGAAAATCAGAATATACATTCTTTTTGGCTGCACCTGGGTCATTCTCCAAAATAGACCACATACTAGCTCACAGAACAGGTCTGAATAAATGCAAAAGAATCAAAGTTATCCCCTGTGTATTATCATATCATAGTCCAATCAAGCTAGAGATCAATAATAGCACCAGAAACTGTTGGAACTTCACAAACACATGGAAATTGAACAACACTCCCCTGAACAATCAATGGATCACAGAGGAAATTAAAAAAGAAATTAGACAGTTTTTACAAGTAAATGAAAATGCCAATACCACAGACAGGAATCTATGGGACACAATGAAAGAAATTCTACATGGAAAATTCATAGCACTAAATGCCCACACTAGGAAAACAGAGCAAGCTCAAATAAACAACCTAATGATGAATCTTAGACTCATAGAAAAACAAGAGCAAGAAAAACCTAGAGCTCGAACAAGAGAGGAAATTATTAACATTAGAGCAGAAATCAATCCAATGGAAACTAAGAAAATGATACAAAAAATAAACGAAACAAAAAGTTGGTTTTTTGAAAGAATAAATAAAATCAATAAATCCTTAGCTAATCTTATTAAAAAAAAGAAAGAAAAGGCTCAGACCCATGCAATCAGGAATGAAAAAGGCGAAGTCACAACAGATCCAACAAAAATCCAGAGGATCATTAATACCTACTTTCAGAAACTGTACTCTAATAGATTGGAAAACACAGAAGAAATGGACAGATTTTTAGATACTTATGAAGTATGAAAGTTGAACGAAGAAGATAAAAACATTCTAAACACCCAGTTACACTCAGTGAAATTGAAAATGTAATTAAAAATTGACCAACAAAGAAAAGCCCAGGCCCTGATGGATTCACTACTGAATTTTACAAGACATTTAGAGAAGAACTACTGCCTTTACTCTTCAAACTTTTCAATGAAATTGAAAGAGAAGCTATACTTCCAAATTCATTCCTGGAAGCAAGTATCACTTTGATTCCCAAACCAGGGAAATATGCAACTAAAAAAGAGAACTACAGGCCAATCTCCTTAATGAATACAGATGCAAAAATCCTTAACAAGATACTAGCAAACAGAATACAGAGGATCATAAAGAAGATCATACATCCTGACTAAGTCGGATTTATTTCAGGGATGCAAGGATAGTTCAACATATGTAAATCAATACATGTAATATACTATATTAACAAAGTCAAGGACAAAACCACATGATCATTTCGATAGATGCAGAAAAAGCATTTGACAAAATTCAACACCCATTCATGATAAAAACCCTGCAAAAAATTGGAATAGATTGTCTGTATCGCAATTTAATAAAGGCTATCTATGAAAAACCAACAGCCAACATCATATTAAATGACCGAAAAATGAAAACTTTCATGTTAAAATCAGGAACAAGACAAGGATGCCCACGATCACCACTCCTCTTTGATATAGTTCTGGAAACATTAGCCACAGCAATTAGACAAGAGAAAGAAATTAAAGCAATAAAAACAGGAAAGGAATAAGTTAAACTGTCATTATTTGCTGATGATATGATACTCTACACATTGAAGACCCAAAAAAACTCCACCAAAAGACTTCTAGACTTAATTGACAGATTCAGTAGAGTAGCTGGATACAAGGTGAACACCAAAAATCAACAGCCTTATTATACACAAATAACAGACTCACTGAGAGAGAAATTAGGGAAAAAATTCCTTTCATAATAACATCCAAAAAATGAAGTATCTAGGAATCAATCTAACAAAAGAAGTAAAAGACCTCTACACTAAAAACTACAGCACTCTGAAAAAAGAAATCGAAGAGGATATTAAAAAATGGAAAGATATCCCCTTCTCCTGGGTAGGAAGAATCAACGTAGTGAAAATGGCCACACTACCAAAATTGCAATACAGATTCAATGCAATGCTGATTTAAATTCCAACATTATATTTCACAGAACTAGAAAAAAGAATCCAAAAATTCATTTGGAACCATAAGAGACCTAGAATAGCAAAAGCCATCCTAGGCAACAGACACATGGCAGTGGGCATAACAATTCCCAATTTGAAACTATACTACAAAGCCACTGTATTAAAAACAGCATGGTACTGGCAAAGAAACACATCTGAGGATCAGTGGAACACATTGAGGACACAAAAATAAACACAGACGTACTCAGTTACCTCATCTTTGACAAAGAAGCTGACCATCCTCAGTGGAGGGAAGATAGCCTCTTCAATAAATGCTGTTCAAAAAACTGGATTTCAACCTGCCAAAATTAAAACTAGACCCTTATCTTTCACCATGCACTAAATTAAAATCCAAGTGGATGAAAGATCTCAATATTAAAACTGAAACACTAAATGTGCTGGAAGATAAGTTAGGCAGAACTCTGGAAGACATTGGTATAAGAAAAGACTTTATGAAGAAATCCTCAGTAGCACAGGAGCTAGCAGAATGAATCAACAACTGGGATCTCATCTTATTAAAAAGCTTCTGCACTGCAAAAGAAACCATCAACAGAACTGAGACAACCTACAATGTGGGAAAAAATTTTTACCAGCTGCTCCTCAGACAAAGGGCTCTTATCTAGAATATATAAAGAACTCGAAACAATCAGCCCCCCCAAATATAAAGACCCAATTCAAAAATGGGCATCTGAAATGAACAGACATTTCTCAGACAAAGAAGTAAAAGCAGCAAGTAAATATATGATAAAAATGTTCCACATCACTGGTCATTTGAGAGATGTAGATGAAAACAACACTGAGATTCCACCTCACCCCACAAAGAATGGCTGCTATCAAGAAATCAACCAATAACAAATGTTGGCAGGGTTGTAGGGAGAAAGGAACCCTTCTCCATTGTTGGTGGGAGTGCAGACTGGTGCAACCACTATGGAAATCAATATGGAGATACCTCAAAGAGCTGGGACTAGAGGTTCCATTTGACCCAGCCATCCCTCTGCTGGGTATCTTTCCAAAAGAATTAAAAGTATCATACCACAGTGATATATGCACACCCATGTTTATAGTAGCACAGTTTGTAATAGCTAAAACTTGGAAACAGCCCATTTGCCCATCAGTTGGAAACTGGATAAAAAAGATGTGGTTTTTTTATAAAATGGAATACTACTCAGCCATAAAGAAGGAGAAATTAGATTCATTCATGGGAAAATGGATACATATTGAGGATATACTCCCAAGTGAAATAAACAAGTCACACATGTGTAAATACTGAATAGTTTCTCTAGTGTGAAAAACTATACTGGTACTCAAGATCCTAATGGGATAATTAACAATGTGAAATAGGAAGAAAAGGGCTAAAGGTGTAGGGAAAGTGGGAAGGGGAGGGGAGGGGGAATAAGGGAAAAGAAAAAATATGAGAAAATGAAAAAATGGAAATAAAGTATTTGTAAATAGGGAGGGGAGGAGGGGGTGAAGGGAGGGCAGAGACAAGGGGAAAAAATGAGAACCAAGACCTGTCATGTGAAGGTACAAGATCCCAATGATGAATATAACTGTACTGTATACCTAGAATGTACCAATAAACTCAATAAAAAGAAAAAAAAGTTTTAAAAAATGTATTTCACTGAATAGACACAATTAACTTTTGGTACATTCTGGGAGGAAGTTGACTGATATTAAAGCAATTTATGGGAAATTTTTGGATACAGAAAAATTATTTTGTTTTAATCCAGTTAGCAGTTGCACAGGTACACAATGTAAATGCAAAATATAAATATTCAACTAATTTTACATTTCAGATTTTTGGGCTTTTCCATGTAAATCAAACCTTACCACAAAAGTAAAGACAAAAATGTGTAAAAATTCATCTTATGTTTCTTAAGTAGATAAAATAGGAAAAAAATAGCATTGACTTTTAACAAGAGGAAAGAGCATCTGATAATGCCTCTGATTTCTTCTGATGATTTTATTTATTTATTTATTTATTTATTTATTTATTTATTTATTTATTTATTTGAGACAGGGCTCACTATGTAGCTTAGGCAGGCCTTGAACTTGTGGCAATCCTCCTCTCTCAGCCTCACAAGAGGTGGGATTATAGGTGTGTGCCACCACACACCTTGTTCTTTTTTTTTAACTTTTCTTAATTTTATTGGTACATTTAATGTATAAAATATAATGACATTCACTGTTGGAAATTTGGACCTTTACATAATTAATCTTGGTTCTTATTTTTTTCCCTATTCCCCTGCCCTCCCTTCAATCCCTTCCTCCTTCCCAATCTACAAAGACTTTGTTTCCACTGTTTTTCATTTTCTCATATTAATTTCATTCCCTTCTTTCCTTTCCACTACCCCTCCCATTTCCCTTTCCTCTTTGTCCCTTATCTTCCTATTTCACATTATCTATTATAACTTTTAGTCCTTATTTTTAACCTCCTTGCTCACTCCTGAAATCCCAGAAATGACTAGAGTCCTCTTTAAGTTTATATTTTTAACAAAAAGAAAATGAGGGGCCAGGGATTTAACTCAGTGGCTCCTCACTTGCCTTGCAAGCGTGAGGTCCTAAATTCAATCCCTGGTACCAGAAAAAAGAAATGAGGACTTAAGGGTGTAACTTGGTAGTCAAACTCTTGCCTAGCATGTGCAAGGCTCTGGGTTTGATGCTCAGTGCTAAAAATGAAAGAAGTGGAGAGGTGAAGGGGAAGAAGGAATGAAAAACTGAGTCTTTTACTTTGATCCATTGTTAGAAGATTGAAACCCAATCATCATAAGCACCTAAAATTTCAACAAACTATGAACATTTCTGGTTTTTCTGAGGCAATAACAATTTTTTTTCCTCTTTCCTTACTAACACACTTTGACTATTTCTGAGTGTGACAAGGTACACTGCTGGACAACTAGATTTCCAGACCTCCATGGCAGGCAAGAGTAGCCAATGGGCTTTCCAGGGAGTGCTTTACAGAATAGTACTCAGCTGGCAAGGGCACCATTTTGTTCTATTCCCTTTCTTCTTCCTGCTGCCTGAAGAAAATACACAGATAGCAATGGAAGCTACTGCGGTTACTATGGACCGTGAGATGACTTTGAGTGTGAATGCCTTGTGATAAAGATGATGGAAGAGAAAGCTAGAAGGGAATTGGTGTCTCAAATGACAGTGGAGAGATGGTATCTCGCAGTAGTTCTGGATTATCTACCTCTACCCGAGAGAAAACCGAACTGATACTATGTTAATACAATTGCTACTCCTGATGTAAATTCTATCCTATGCAGCTCTACTGACTATTGTTTTTCACATTGTCATTTTTTCTTGCCATAAAAACATCTTGAGATAATCCTTCATTAAAAAGCAGAGGACAGCATCCATCAACAGATAATGGATAAACACAACGTACTATAAACACTCAATGGAATATTATGCAGCCTTAAAAAGATTGAAATTCTGACAAACGCTACAATTTAGATAAACCTTGAAAGCATGAAGCTAATTGCAATAAGCCAGACATAAGGACAACAGTGTATGCTTCTAATTATATGAAATACTTAGGAAATGTAAATGTACAGAAGACAGAAAGTAGAATAGGGCCTAGGATGGGTTGGGCCAAGATGAAAACAGGAAGTGACTACTTAATAAGGTCAGAGGTTCAGTTGGGGAAGATGAAAACAGTCCTGTAGATGGACAGTGGTGCCATCGCACAATAGTGTGTAATAAATGTCACTGAATTATACATTTAAGGATGGTTAAAATGGGAAATTTTATATCTATTTTTTCATAATTAAGAAAAAAGGATGGGATGGGGTCAAGTCATGCCTCTCCTTTGCACAAATGCCTCATTGTCTCCCATCACACTCAGAACAAAATCCAAATTCTTTACCAAGCAAGGCCTACAAAGCCTTGTATGATGCCGCTCCAGTCCCTCTCCCCACTGTGTCTGTCATTTGTGGCTACTTCATGGGAGCCTCCTCTCTGTTTCTTAAGTATTAGGCTTTCCTGCCTCTGCACCTTTGCTCCTGCCGGTCCCTCTGCTGGGCAGCACTTCCTAGATCTTATGGCGAACTCTACCTCACCTCGGCCATCTTCTCAGAGTTCTACCCTCAAGTAACCTCTCTAGTCTGTCTGTCTGTCTGTGTCTGTTTCTCCTGCTCTGTTTACTTCCTTCCTGGTACTTATTTACAAGCAGCCATTACTCTTTAGTTATTTATTGTCTGCCTTCTCCACTAGTATTAAACTCTATGGTAGCAAGCATTTTGCCTTTTGTTTATACTCCACCCCCAGCACAAGCATGCTGCTTGGTACAGAGCAAGCCTTTGATAAATATTGGTTGAATAAATGATAAATATATAAAAAGAGCTTTCATGTGTCAGGGAATCAGACTTAATTGCATTTTTAACTATGTTAAGTTTGCACCTAAACATTCATTTTGAAGTTAATTTTCTAATAAAAAATAATAGCTGTCATTGGCCTAGTTAGTCTCATATTAATGATTTTTACAAGACTCTTTCCCACATGTAAGTATGATGTGGTAAAAATGCAATCTAGAAAAGCTTTATTTCCCTTGTGTCTGTTATTATTTTTTTAGAAACACTTAAAAGAATTGGATACCAAATATTAAGATATTTCTAAATATCCTTTACACACAAATTTTGGAAAAACAAGAATGGAAAAAGGAACCACAATCGTCTGGCTAAATGTTTTCTGGAGCAAAAGTAGCTCTTTTTCTACAAGTTAAAAGAATGAATGCTAAGTTCTAAAGTTGGACCAGAAAATTACTGAGATGGAAGAAAATTTAATTCACATAATAAATTCTGTAATCTCTACAGAGACTTAATTCACAGTAAGGGTTATGTGACTTGTAACAAAAGTGACCACTTCAAAATTATGTTACCCAATAGCAGCGGTGATGCCCTGGTGGAAAGAGCTGCAAAATGAAAGGAATTCACTCTATAATCCCCGTCCTCTATCCTCAGGGGTTTTAGCACACCACTGTATAGCGCCCTGCCCTGAGCAATGTTCTCAGGGAGCATTTCTTCTTTTTATTCCAGTTAAAGCTTATCTGTCTTATGCCCAATCCTTTAAGCTACCAGGATAAGCAGAAAACTCTACTAAACCATATGGATACATTAAAGGGACCCACACTGTTTATGGGCCAGCATCGATTGTCCAGTAACACAGGTGTTGACAGTCTTCTAAAGATAATGCCTTAGTAAGAAAATGGGGGTACATGGCTGTAGTAGTGGCAAAGAGGGAGCAGGAGAGGAAAAAGGGTTTTGGAGGAAAGAGTAGAGAAAGAGGTAACTATGGAACACTAAAAGAGATAACCAGTAAATATTTAAATACATATGTCTGAAATTCAGGAGGGCTATTTGGACTGAAAAAAGTACTTCAGATTTAGGAGTATCAAGCCCATGCAGGGTAACTGGAATCATTCTGAGGTGGTCACCCCTTTTGCTTCCACTGGTGCCCTTTTGATCTGACTCATTCCTACAATCTCTCACCTGGTCCTTCTGCTGCCATTTTTGCAACCTCCATTCTCCTTTCAGTTCAGCTGCTAGAGAGACGCCTTGGATGACTTGATCTCCTCGAACTCCTCCATAACTCCTCTGCTCTCACAAAGAAGAAGCAGAATCCTGATGATGGCTTACAAAGCCCTGCAGCAACCACAGCCCTTGGAAAAGGCCTCCTTTGTTTCCAAACCTTCCATACTGCTCCTTGCATTTGGAAGTTTGAACTGCTGTCCTCTCTGCCCGAAATGCTGCTCCTCCTCTAAATGTCTGTGTCAGCTGCCTTACCTTCTCTTTTTTTGTTGTTTTTTTGAGACAAGGTCTCACTATGTAGTTGACACTGACCTGGAACTCATGATATAGCCCAGGCTGGTCTCCAACTCACAGCGATCCTCCTGCCTCAGCCTGCCCAGTGCTAGGACTACAGGCATGTGCCACCACACCCAGCTCTGCCTTGTCTTTTCAAAGGCCTATTCTGAGCATCTTTTTTCAAATTTCCCTCCTTTACCCCTACGCTGCTTATCTCCTTTCCCTATTCTGTTTGTCTTCTTTTCTAAAGCATTTATCAACCTCTAGCTTTTGTAATAAATTATGTTGTCATGTATACATTTAAACATTTCTCCAAGGGCAAGGGGGATTTTGCTTTGTTCCTACAACCTAGGAACATATACCTAGAACATGACATATAGTAGGATTGAGATAGTGGTTTAGTAAAATCTAAAAGACATCTAATATTAAGTTTGAGAAGAATTTCCAAAAGAAAATTGATAAAGAGCTCCATATAAGATAAAAGAAAGTTAAGAGACTATGGTTTAATGGAATGAAAGGGAGAAAATGTTTCAAGAACCAAAACACGGTCCATAGTGTCAAATGCTAGTCAAGAATCACATGAAAAAAGAGAAGAGTCAAATGAGTTGAAATCTCAGAAACTGCCAGTTGATTTAGTAACAAGGAGTGAGGTTTTAACAATGCATACATGGCTAAAATAAATTAGGAAACTTTACAAAGACCTTTAAAAGGGTTACGATCTTGAGACCATAACACTAAGTAAAATAAATCGGTCACAAAAGGTTAATATAGCACATGGTTTCTCTCATAGGAAAAACCCAAAACATAAATAACATAAAGAGTAACATCAAAGAGCCACGCTTAGGGAGGTAGCTCTGGTAGAGGTGGGGATGGGGGTCTGTGGGAGGAAGGGAGAGGGAGGACAGAGGAGGGGACCGGGAACAGTAAAAATGATCAAGTTGCGATCTGCACTTGTATTGAACCCCCAAGATGAACGTCATCATTGCAAACATATAAAAGTTTTAAAAGTGATGATAAGGTGTGAAAAATAAAGAGAAGATTTTAAACCAGGAAATCATCAAGCATATGAACTATAGATAGGATTTTATCATTTGTTCCCATTGTTGCTATGTAACAATCCATAACTGCGCACTTTAAGACAGCACCTCCTGTACTATTGCCACTATTCTGCAGGGCTCTGCAAGTGGTTCTGTTCCACAGTGACAGCCGCTGCTGGGACCACATAGAAGCAGGAACCAGCGCATTTTCCTCTTAAGGACAAAAAAAAGTGGACATTTTAAGCTTTGAACCAATACAACCGTAAGGAGCAGCCACAGGGGTAACCCACTTTCTGATCCCCTTTCTGTCTCTCCTAGGCAGAAGCTTTCTCTCAATAAATTTTTCCTACTCTTAACCGCTGTTGTTCCTAGAATTCATTCTTCGATTTTAGAGAATACGAACTTGTGTTTTAGGTATCTACTGGGTTTAGGAGTTACGTCTACTTCCCCTATATCACCAGCACTGCAGAAATTAATAACAATAAAGTTATCACTAAGGTCAGTAATCTAAATTAGCATCGCTTTCATCAGCTAATGATTCATAATTACATTAATGTAATACATATTCTATTGTTATAAATCACTACCACGAAATTATCATATTAATTTGGATTTTGTGGCTCTTTCCTTAGTCTCACCTCTCACAACTCCCTCTTCCCTCATCTTTACTTGTTACATACTCTCCCCCAAGGGCTAATTTTCTGCTCTCTTCCCAGAAAATCTTTCTCTCCTCACCCTGATTCCTCTAACCCTTTTGCCTTGCTAAGATCCTTTCCAGACCTCCCCCCAAGACTAGCGACATAGACAGCCTTTTTTTCCCCCCTGATGCTGGGATTGAACCCAGGGACGTGGGGGGGTCAGCCATAAATAATATATAAATGAATGGGCATTGTTGTATTCTAATAAAACTTTATTGGCAAAAGTCAAGCGGTGGGTTAGATACAGGTGAGAGTTGAAGGTTGCTCACCCTTGGTTTAGAGGCTCAGTCTGGATTGGTACATCCAAAATGGCTCCCTCCTAAAGGACTTTGGTACTCACTGCTCAACATCCATCTCTTCAGATGGCATCAGCTTCTTACAGCACAGTGGCTCATTCCAAAAATGAGAAGCAGAAGTTGAGAGGCTTTCTTAAGCATTAGGCCTCAAAATTGGATTTTTTTTTATTAAAGTGAGCCCCAACAGCAGTCCAGATTCAAGGGGCAGGGTTACACATTACAGGAAGCATGGAGACTGCTAAGTGGAACAGAGCACCACACAATTCTGAGTTCTGTGTACTAAAATTGTGTTTCATTCCATGTTCTCTCTGAGGACTCTCACCTAAGGGAAAGGTCTGACAACTTGTGAAGTCATCCTTTCAAAAGCTGATTTCTTACTATTACTTGAAAGAGTACACAGTATATTATTAAGATAACAGTTTTATCCCATTAGCCTGAGAAAACTCCAGGTCTTCTGACCCACCCTTGAAAATATTTCAAATGCACTATACTTAAACTAAAAAGCACTATTATCCATCACACTTAGAATATGCATGTCATAGAAAGGTGGGTTTTAAAGAATGATTAAAGCAATCACACTTAATAATGTAAAGATCTATTAAAGTGGTGTTATTTTATAAAAGTAAGTTATAATATAGATCAATATGTTCATTTAATCATTCACATTAAAAATATTATTCACATTAAAAAATATTTATTGAATATTTAGTAACAGGCCCTGAGCAAAGTTTTGGTAGATAAAAGCCATTACCTTTTTCTTAATATAGGACTATAATCATGAGATCAAATATTTTCAGTGAGTTGACTGAAAAAAATGTTTAACATGTTCCCACCAGCTTGAACCACTGGTGGTATGTGCATGACTGTCCCATCAGGCAGCTTGTAGCATTGGTGGTAAAAGTGATACAGTCCAGCATGGGAAGTCATGCACGTACCACTCACTGATGGTTCAAGCCACCCAGCAGCAAGATAATGTACAGTTTTATCATGAATGTGTTAAAAAGAGGAAGAATTACCCCTGCGTGGTGGCGCACACCTGTAATCCCAGTACTCGGGAGGCTGAGGCAGGAGGATCACTGTGAGTTTGAGACCAGTCTCAACTATATAGTGAGACCCTGTCTCAAAAATCAAAAATAGAAAAAAAAAAAGAGGAAGAATTTAGTTTTTCTTTCTGCATATTAAGTAGAATAGTGGGTTTCAGTTTGGCATATACATATATGCATATGACATACTTTGATCATTTTCATCCCTAATAGCCTAAATTTCAGAACACTGAGTATAAAAAAGGTATCTATAGATAGATAGATATAGAGAGATATAGATATAGATATAGATATAGATTACATTGATATTCTTGGGGGATATGTTCTAAGACCTTTAGTGGGTGCCTGAAACCACAAATATACAGATCATGCTTTTTCCTCTCTATACATAAATGTTTTACCTTTTGTGTCTTAACTAAGTATTTACTGAACACTATAGCCAAAACATTTTCAGTTGGCGATGTGACAACAAAACTAGTATGAATTTCTTTTTCCTTCATCACAGTTTCCTGGACAGATTCACTCTCATCATGGACTTTAACAAGTCCTGCATACAATATTTTTGCTTTCCTAAAAGTGGAGAACTTTCACCTTTTCACTTAAAGGAAGCATTTTACGGCTTCTCACTGGTGTTGTGGTTTTCCAAGATCACTCCTCTTTCTTTTTTTTTTGTCATATTAAGTAAAATAAATTACTGAGCACAAGCACCGTAAAACCTCAGTAGTAGACCTGATAATGGAGATGGCTACTAAGTGACTAATGTTGAACATAACATATTCAGCAAGATATATTAGAAAAAAGGGACACCGTGAATGGGATATAGAGTAGGGCAATTTGGGATCATCAGACTCGTCAAAACTGAATGCAGTGCAAACTTACAAATGTTCATGTTTGGAATTTTCCATTTATTATTTTTAAACCAAGAATGACTGTGGGAAAGTGGAACCATGGAAAGCAAAACCATGGATAAGGGAGGAAATTACTGTATTATACAATATTTTAAAGGGCTTTCTAGGTAAAAATTAAAACACTGTATTTAAACAATATTTAGGTGAAAGTGAAAGTAAAAACAGCAATAACTGTATTTCTTTAAACAAAGTAAAAATAAAAGGACCATGTGGGAATTTATGGGATATGTAACAATAGTAATCAGAGGGAAATTTGTGGCTTTAAAAAGTAGATTTTAAAACCCAATTTTTAGGGCCAGAGATTTAGCTCAGTGATGTTGTGCCCTAAGTTTAATCTCCAGTACCAAAAAGCAAAAACAAAAAAAACCTGATTTTTTAAAAAATCCAATTAAAAAAATCAAACTAGAGGTCAGATGTGGTGGCACATTCTTGTAATCCCAGCACAAAGGAGGATGAGGTAGGAGGCTGCAAATTCAAGACACCCTGGGCTACACAGTGAGACCTTGCCTCAAAAAAAAAAAAAAA
>NW_022900940.1:13460393-13460956 GCF_012274545.1 Fukomys damarensis
TGGAAAACCTGTAGTAGAATGGTGTGGAGTTCAATTGTGCAAAAATATGGGGAACTCAATCTGGGCCTTGCAGCCCAAGGTCAGTCAGTGTCATGGGGTTCAGCAATCACCTGAGATCAGGGGTCTTGCATCCACACTCTTTCTGAGGCATTAAATGGTAAATATACTATATTGAAAAGTTTGTTCACTGCAGACATGTCCTGGACTGCTTCATGATTTCAATTTAATTAAAATGATTTATGGGTGATGGGGAACTCAATCTGGGCCTTGCAGCCCAAGGTCAGTCAGTGTCATGGGGTTCAGCAATCACCTGAGATCAGGGGTCTTGCATCCACACTCTTTCTGAGGCATTAAATGGTAAATATACTATATTGAAAAGTTTGTTCACTGCAGACATGTCCTGGACTGCTTCATGATTTCAATTTAATTAAAATGATTTATGGGTGATAGACTAGTGACTACCAGAGGTGGTCAGTGTCCAAGTTGTGCTTGATCTTAAAGTGTTGCTGATTGTATCAGTTGGAGTAAAGCATTGCCGTTGATTTGATGAGCTGTTTTCTCTG
>NW_022900940.1:13461456-13463991 GCF_012274545.1 Fukomys damarensis
AATGTAATTGTATTGTATACCTAGATTGTACCAATAACCTCAATAAAAAGGAAAAAAAAAAGAAATTCATAGGACTCTTTCAAAAACAGGAAAATAATAAAACTAAGCCTAGGAACTGCACCAAGCCAGAAGGACCAGGAACCAAGAGCCCAGACCCAAGCCCCAGGTTCTCCACAGCATAGGACAACAGAGGTGACAAATAACAAACCAACGTGATTAAAGAACAGACCAACACCCAGAAAGAAAGCTTCACTTCAAGACTGACATTATACCCTTTCACAGAGAACAGGTAGAAGACAGCCCTGGGAGCTAGGCTTGGAGAGGTTAACAGCTAAATAGGAATGCCCTGGAATCCTCTAGAAGGCTGGGGTTCAGACCATGCAGATCACAGGGCCTATATTCTGTTGTGGCCTCTATTCAATGGGAGTAATGGTCAGAGAGTACAGTCCTGAAGAAGGCATTTAATATAGTGGTACATGGCACAAGTATAAACACTGAATAGTTCTCTGGTGTGAAAAATGATAATGGTACATAAGATCCTAATGAGATAATTGACAATGTGAAAAAGGGGAGAAAAGAGCTAAGGGTGTAGGGGAAGTGGGAAGGGTAGGGGAAAGGTAATAAGGGAAAAGAAAAAAATGAGAAAATGAAAAAATGGAAATAAAGTATTTGTAAATAGGGAATGGAGGAGGGGGTGAAGGGAGGGTAGGGATAAAGGGAAAAAATGAGAACCAAGACCTGTCATGTAAAAGTACAAGATCCCAATGATGAATGTAACTGTACTGTATACCTAAAATGTACCGATAAACTCAAAGAGGGAAAAAGAAAAATATAGTGGTACATTTGCACTCTGGCACAGCTGCCTACATCTAGCAGAAATTAGTGGCCTGAACTACTATAGATCAAAATAAGGGTGGCCTAATAGTCTTTTAAATCATTGTCCTCTTTGTTTTGGTTAAGGGCTGTTTATGAGAGGTTTTTAGTGTCTGTCAATATCCAGTTGAAATTTGATGTTATTGCTAAATTTATTACTATAGTCAAGCTAACCTAGTAGTGGTTGACAATTTATTTTCTCTGTATACTAATATCTGGATTACACTGGAGCTATAAACAATACCGTGGCTCTCTCCCCCAAAGAATGGGGCAACGGGCCAAAAGTTTTGCAAAACTCAGTACAAACAAACTAGCAAACAAACAGTAACCTGAAAAGATAAGGCAACAAAATGCCTCCAAAATCTCCCAACTCCCCCCAAACTGGTTCAAAGAGTATCGAGAGGAAGGAAATAATAAACCACACAACAGATAGGTCTGAAAGGGTACTAATGATGGTAAAATAGTTCAATAAGTTACTTGAGAAATTTAAAGAAGATATAAATAATCAGATGGTGACACTAATGAAACGAATGAGCAGCAAGTCAAGAAAAGAGACTAATAAACAGCTAGTGGATATAAAGAAAGAGATACAAAACATGAATGCCCAGCATAGAAAAGAATGAGAGCCCATAAGAAAGTTCCAAGCAAAAATCTAAGAGATCAAAAACATGACTGAAAGTATGAGTAGCAGAAGCAATCAATGTGAAGGTAGAGTGTCAGACCTACAGGACAAGACTGAGGTCAATGATTAATCAATAAGAGTACCTTAAAAACAACAAGGGAACATGAAAAATGTATCCAACAACTCCTAGATGACTCAAAGAGGACTAATATGAGTAATCAGAATTGATGAAAAATCAGAAGATTGCAAAAGGCATTAAAAACCTCTTTACAGAAGCAATAGCAGAAAACTTTCCAGACATGGAAAAACAATTAGACATACAAATAAATGAAGCATAGAGAAACTCAAATAGCCATGAACGGAAAAAAACCCACTCCACATCACATAAAAATTAAAATACCAGAAATGTAAGAATAGAATCATAAAGGCTCCTAGAGAAAAACAACAAATTGCCTATAAAGGAAAACCCATCAGAATTATAACATTTCTCAACACATACCTTGAAGCCAAGGAGAGCATGGAATAAAGTATTTCAAGCTCTTAAAGAAAACAACTCCAAAACTGATAGAGAAATAAGATACTTCCATGATAAAGAAAATCTAAAGAAATTCATGACCACCAGACCAACACTCCAAAATATTCTCAGATATCCTAGAAGAAAATAATGAAGCTAACAACGTCAAAAGGTCCAATAAAATGAATTTATGAGGTAGGGCTAGTAATTAAGTAGATGGGAAAGAAAGTAAAACAGCAACAGGAAATGAATACAATTCCATAAATAAATACCTATGAATTGTAACTGTAAAGGTAAATGGACTCAGCTCACCAATCAAAAGACACAGATAAGCAGAATGTACCAAGAAACAAAATCAAAACACATGTTGTAGGCTGGGCATGGTGGCGCATACCTGTAAACCCAACACTTGGCAAGCTGAAGCAGGAGGATCACTGAGTTTGAGACCAGACTGGGCTACATAGTGAGTTCCAGGTCAGTCTCAACTACATAGTGAGACCCTGACTCAAAAAAAAAAAAAAAAAAA
>NW_022900940.1:13464108-13498979 GCF_012274545.1 Fukomys damarensis
AAAAAAAAAAAAAAAAAAAAGCAAGTAAGTAAATAAATAAGGCATGCTGTAGACAAGAAACACTTTTTTTTTGGTACTAGGGATTGAACTCAGGACCTTGCACTTGTGAGGTAGACATGGCACTACTGACCTACATGTCTGGCCCAAGACACACTTTTTTTTTTTAAAGAAACACTTTCAACAACAAAAACTTCATATACTAAAAATCAAAGGATGCAAAACAATGTTCCATGCAACAGAATTCCAAAGACAAGAATGAATAGCAATCCTATTTTCAGACAAAGCAGATTTCAAGCCACAGCTGATCAAAAGAGGCAAAGAAGGATGTTACATATTGGTTAATGGAACTATTCAACAGGAAGAGATAATAATTATAAACATGTATTTACTAAGCCATAGTGCACTCAACCTCATTAAATAATATATAATGGACATAAAAGATCAGATAAATATCAGTACAATTATAGTAGGGGAATCTTAATACCCCACTATCACTAAGAGATCAGTTAAACAAAACAACCAAGAAATATCAGAGTTGAACCAAACCTTGGAACAAAAAGACTTAATAGATATAAATAGAATTTTGCACCTAAAATAGAATATACAGTCTTTTCAGCCACACATGGTATTTTCTCCCAACTAGACCACATACTAGCTAATAAAGCATGCCTAAGTAAATACAAAAGGACTTTAATTTTACCATCTGTATTATAAGATCATAGTGCAATGAAACTAGAAATCAATAGCAAAAGAAACTACAGCAATGATGCAAACATATGCAACAACACACTCTTGCATTATCAATGGATCACAGAAGAAACAAAGAAAGAAATAAGGCAGCTCCTAGAATTAAATGATAATGTCAGTACAACATACCAGAACTTATGGGACACAAGAAAAGCAGTCCTGTGAGGGTAGTTTATAGGGGTGAATGCCCACTTCAAAAGAAAAAAAAAATAGAATGAGCCCAAATAAATATCCCAATGATTCATCTCAAAGTCTTAGAAGAACAAGGACAATCCAAACCCAGAGGTTGTATAAGAAAGGAGATTATAAAAATCAGAGCAGAAATACATGAAATGGAGACTAAAAATACAAAAAAATCAATGAATTGAAGAGTTAGTTCTTTGAAAGAATAAACAAAATACACAAACATCCACTCTTTCCCCCAAAAAGAGAAAGGACACAAATTAACATAATTTGAAGTAAAAAATATTAAATTACAACAGACCTTCCCAAAATACAGCGCAAAACAATTGGAACTCAGAAATTAGAAACTCAGAAAAAAATGAAGAAATTCTAATATACAGATGAATTGCCAAAACTGAGCCAAGATTTGAAAAAACAGGCATGTGGATCAATGGGACAGAATAGAAAAAGCAGAAACCACATCAGGCACATGCAGTTTTTAAATCTTTGACAAAGGAACCAAAAACACACCCTGGAGGTGATAGGAAATTTGGATATGCACATGAAGAAGATTAAGTATAGATCCATATATCTCACCATGGACTAAACTGAAATCAAAATAAATCAAACAGAGCCGGGGATTTAGCTCAGTGGTTCCACCACCTGCCTCATAAGCACAAGGATCCGACTTCAATCCCTGCTACCAAAAAACAAAACAAAACAAAAACAATGCAGGAGATCAAGAAGATCATACACCCTGACCAAGTGAGATTCACCCTAGGGATGCAGGGATGGTTCCACATATGCAAATCAATAAATGTATTACACTATATTAATAGAGCCAAGGACCAAAAGCATATGATCATTTCAATAGATGCAGAAAAATCCCTTAACAAAATGCAACATGCATTTATGATTAAAAATAACACTCCAAAAAATTGGAATAGATGGTCTCTACCTCAATCTGATAAAAGCCATCTATGAAAAGCCAACAGCCAATATCACACTAAATGGTAAAAAATTGAAATCCTTCAATTAAAATCAGGAACAAGACAAGGATATTCACTCTCACCACTCCTGTTCAATTCAGTTTTGGAAACATTAGCCACAGCAATTAGACAAGAGAAAGAAATAAAAGGAATAAAGATAGGAAATGAAGAAGTCAAATTGTCATTATTTGCAGATGACATGATACCCTCCCTATACAAAAGACCCTAAGAACTCCACCAAAAGTCTTCTAGACCTAATAACCAAATTCAGCAAAGTAGCTGGATACAAGGTCAACACACAAAAATCAATTGCTTTCCTGTACATGAAAAACAGATACTGAGGGAAGTAGGACAAACAATTCCTTTTACAATAGCACCCCAAAATTGAAATACCTAGGAATCCACCTAATGAAAGAAATCAAAGACCTCTACTCTGAAAACTACAACACTCTGAAAAAAGAGATTGAAGAGGAGATCAGAAAAGGGAAAGACATCACTTGCTTCTGGATAGGAAGAATCAACATAGGGAAAATGACCATACTTCCAAAACTGCTATATAGATTCAATGCAATCCCATTTGAAATTCCAGCAGCATACTTCACAGACCTTGAGAAAACAATCAAAAATTCATTTGAAACAAGAAGAGACCTAGAATAGCAAAAGCAATTCTAGGCAATAAAGACAATGTAGAGGGTATCATAATCCCCTACTTGAAAAACTGTATGGTACTGGCAAAGAAACAGACCTGAGGGCCAGTGGAATAGATTAGAAGATGCAGAAACAAGTCCAGACACACTCAGACATCTCATCTTTGACAAAGGAGCCCAACACCCTCATTGGAGGAAAGATAGCCTCTTTAATAAATGGTATTGGAAAAACTGGGTTTCAACTTGCCAGTGATTAAAACTAGACCTATATCTCTCACATGCAGTAAACTAAAATCAAAATGGATTAAAGATCTAAATATTAAAACAGAAACACTAAACCATCTGGAAAAGGTGTAGGAAAAGATTTTATGAACAAAACCTCAGTTGCCCACGAACTAGTACAATCAACAAGTGGGATCTCTTGTTATTAAAAAGCTTCTGTACAGCAAGAGAAACAACCAATAGTGTGAAGAGACAACCCACAAGGTGGGAAGAACTTTACCAGGTTTTCCTCAGACAAAGGTCTACTATCTAAAATATGTAAAGAATTTTAAAAACTCGGATCTTCCAAAATTAAAGACCCAATCGAAAAATGGCCATCTGAAATGAACAGACATTTCTCAGACAAAGAATTAGAAATAGCAAATAAACATGTGACAAAATGTTTCACTGGTCATCTGAGAGATGCAAATGAAAACAATGCTGAGATTCCACCTCACCCTGAAAAGAATGGCTGCTATCATGAAATCAACCGATGACGACTGCTGGTGAGCCTGTGGGGAAAGAGAAACCCTGCTCCACTGCTGGTGGGAGTGCAGACTGGTGCAACCACTGTGGAAAGCAGTATGGAGATAACTTAACGAACTAGGACTGAAGGTCCCATTTCACCCTGCTCTTCCCCTTCTGGGTATCTTCCCCAAAGAGTTAAAAGAACCATAACACAGTGGTATAAGCAAACCTATGTTCTTAGCAGCACCATTTGTGATAGCTAAAACTTGGAAGCAGCCCAATTGCCCATTCTCAGGAGACTAAAGAAAATGGATGTTTTTTAATAAAATGGAATACTAAGCCACAAAGAATGAGAAATTAGAGACGTTTAGCTATAAAAGCACATTGTGGTGATACTCAAGTGAAATAAATAGCATGCATATGTGTAAATACTGAATAGTTTCTCTAGGGTGAGAAAATGAAAGTGTAGATAAGGACTAAAAGGTATAATAGATAATGTGAAATAGGAATAAAAGGTGCAAAAGGGGAAGGGGAAATGGGAGGGGTAGGGGAAAAAAGATGGAAATGGAATTAATATGAGAAAAAGAAAAAATGGAGACAGTATTTTGTTTTTGTTTTTGCTTTGGTACCAGGGATCACACTCAGGACCTTGTGTTTGCAAGGCAGGCAGCGATACAGTGAGCTAAATCCCTGACCTGAAACAAAGTCTTTGTAGATAGGGAGGTGTGGAGGGGTTGAAGGGAGGGTAGGGGACCGGGGGAAAATAAGAACCAAGATAGATTACGTGAAGGTACAAATTTCCAATAATGAACGTCATTACGTTGCATACCTTAAATGTACCAATAAAATTAATTAATTAAAAAATAATAGAACTAAATAAATAAAAATGTGATTTCTTGAGCAGGGGGACACACTGGCTAATCTAATCAAGAACACAAATTAGAAAAATATATAAAAACGAACTGCAAGAAATAACTTTTAACAAGAAGGAAATTTTTTAAATCCCAAGAAACTACATTATACATTAGCACATAAGTAAATTTGAAAACTTAGATGAAATACATAACTCCCTAGGGATGCAATTTTACAAAATTGACCCTCATAATGAATACTTAAAATGCTTAAGCTAATTTTGAGAGAGGCATTTGATTGAGAAGCACTCCACTAAATAAACTGTCACACTCACTTGGTTTCACAAGGGAATTCCACTAAACCTTGAAAATCCAAAAAAGACCAATGCTACACAAATTATTCCAGAGTATAGAATGCAGAGAAAAATTTGTAATTTTTTAATAAAACAAGATTAAGTGTTCTACCTAAATTCAGCAAATATGACATACACCTAAAAACTAAAGATCATTCTCACTAATGAATATTAACACAAGAAAAACCTAGACAGAACATTAATAACAGTATATAATATTCAACTTCCAAATACATCATCAAGTAAAATTTATGTCATGAATGCAAGAATTGTTCAATGGTAGAAGTCCATTAGTATAATTCACCACGTTAATGAACGAAGAAAAATACGATGCTGTGGTATGGTTTGAAAATGTCCCCAAAAGATTCATACATTGGGAGCATGGCTCTCATTTTGGTGATTTTGATTAGTTGTGGGACCTTTGAGAGGTGAAGCCTAGTGAAAGGTTGAAAGACTGGCTCCTCCCTACGCTGGCTTCCAGTCTTACCATATGATTTCTCCCTCTCACACATGGTCTGGCTGTGATGTCATTCACCATGAGACCTTACCAGAGCTGAGTCCACCCCAGTAGCTTGCCCTCACGCCTCCAGAACTGCGAGTTAAGTAAGCCCCTCTTCCTTATGATGTACCCATCCTGAGTTGTTTCATTATAGTCATAGAAAACTAGTACAGTGAAGTGATTCCTTCTACAAATGTTGAAAGGCATTTTATAAAATTGGACATTCATCCCAAGTGAAATAGGAAGCAGTATATTTCCTTAACAAAATTAAAAATAAAAATGTAAATCCAAAAGCTAGATTTTATTTAACAGAAGAAGAAGAAGAAGAAGAAGAAGAAGAAGAAGAAGAAGAAGAAGAAGAAGAAGAAGAAGAAGAAGAAGAAGAAGAAGAAGAAGAAGAAGAAGAAGAAGAAGAAGAAGAAGAAGAAGAAGAAGAAGAAGAAGAAGAAGAAGAAGAAGAAGAAGAAGAAGAAGAAGAAGAAGAAGAAGAAGAAGAAGAAGAAGAAGAAGAAGAAGAAGAAGAAGAAGAAGAAGAAGAAGAAGAAGAAGAAGAAGAAGAAGAAGAAGAAGAAGAAGAAGAAGAAGAAGAAGAAGAAGAAGAAGAAGAAGAAGAAGAAGAAGAAGAAGAAGAAGAAGAAGAAGAAGAAGAAGAAGAAGAAGAAGAAGAAGAAGAAGAAGAAGAAGAAGAAGAAGAAGAAGAAGAAGAAGAAGAAGAAGAAGAAGAAGAAGAAGAGAAAGAAGAAACATTACCACTGGAGTCAAGTATATGGCAAGGATATCAACTATCTCTACTACTACTAACACTCTTTATGGGATGTATCAGCCAGTGTAATTAAACAGGAGGAGGCAATGTAAGGCAAAAGAATTATAAAAGAAGAAGCAAAACTATCTCTATTTGCAGATGATATGATAATATACTTGTAAAACCCAAGACATTCAATGATATGGGTGAAACAATAAAATAATTCAATAATAGGGTGGGAGATAAAATTAACATACAAAAATTAATAGTGTCATATAAGACAAATAATGATCAGTTAGAAGAGATAATAAAAGCAAAAACCATATTTACAATAGCAGCAATAATAAAGATAAAATACTTAGGTATTAATAACAAATATGTAAAAATTATAAGACATCTTTAAAGTACTCCTAAATGATGTAAAGGTACACTTGATGGAAAAATATCCTTTGTTCTTTTATAATATAGCATTATAAAGATGTCACTGCCAGGCCTGGTGGTTCCAGCTACTCAGGAGACTGAAGCAGACAGATCACAAGTTCTAGGCCAGCCTGGGGAACTTAGCAAGACTTTGACTCAAAATAGAAAAAGAGTTGGGGATGTATCTCAGTAGTAGTAGATGCTCTCCTGGTACAGTAAAACACACAGATGTGCACATGTGCACACATACACACACACACACACACAGAGAAGAGAGACTATTTATCTTTACATTATAAATTTAATTCAGTTCCAATAAAAATACTGGTAAATTTTTGTTGATTCTAAATCTCAAATATACTGTACTTTAAAAAATAAAGCACATAAGAATAGCCAGAAAAACTGAGAAAGGAAAAGCAAAGAGGGTAAATCCACCCTAACAGACATTAGAATGTATTATAAAACCTCTGTAATTAAAACTGTGTGCTCATGTGTAAATACTGAATAGTTTCTTTGGTGTGAAAAACTAAAAGTGTAAATAAGATCCAAATGGTATAATTAACAATGTGAAATAGGGAGAAAAGGACTAAAGGAGTAGGGGAATGGGAAGGGTAGGGGAAAGGAAATAAGAGAAAAGAAAAAATATGAGAAAATGAAAATATGGAAACAAAGTCTTTGTAAATAGGGAAGGGTGGAGGGTGTGAAGGGAGCGCAGGGGTATGGGGAAAAAATGAGAACCGAGACCTGTCATATAAAGGTACAAGATCCCAATGATGAATGTATCTGTACTGTATACCTAAAAAGTACTAATAAACTCAATGATTAAAAAAAAACTCTGTGCTCTTGGAACATAAATAGTAGAATAGTGAGGACTGGGGATTTAGCTCAGTGTCACGGTGCCTGCCTCACAAGCTCAAGGTCCTAAGTTTGATCCCTGGAACAACAACAACAAAAAAAGTAGAATAGCAAGTCCATAAATAGACCCAAGGACATTTGAAAATCTAACATAAGACTACTGAGGATTAATTCCCAGAAATGAAATGAATACTACAAGTGGTAAATATAGCTATTTCTAGATAATATAAAATTCCCCTCCATTGGAACTGCTCTCTCCACTAGCAAACGAAAATGTGTATCTCCCCACTGTCCCATCTACAGGATGTACTGTTATGCTTTTGTTTTCTATTTATATTGGTAAAAGTGGTATCTCAGTGCAGTTTTAATTTGCATTCTCTTATTATGAGTGAGGTCTAATAACTTTTATGAGTCATTTGTATATTTTTATACCTTTCTTTTGTGAAGGTATAATTTTCATACACAAAATTTACAGATCTTAAGTATTCAGTTCAGTGGAATTTGACAGTTGAATATTCCTGTGGAGCCACCAGTGAAAACAAGATCTAGAATATTTCTATCACCCTATCACCTGTGCTCCTTTCCACTCAGTCCCCCATTCCCTCCAGAAGCAAACACTTTTTGATATTTGTCATTATAGATGAGTTTTGCTTGTTGTTTGACTTTGCATCAATGGGATTAGACTACAATGCATATTTGATCATTTTGTAAATCTGATTATTTTGCTCAACAAAATTTTTTAAAGATTTATTTATGTTGAGCATTAGTTCAGTTTTATTATGGAGTAGTGTTTCCTTCTCTAGATATAATACTTGCAAAATCAATTAATGAAAAAAAATTCCCATAGAGACCACTCAGACTATGTCCTCCCTCTCTTACTCTCTCAAAAGAAGAGAACAATTATCAGTGGAAAATGGCACTTGCAGGCAAACAACACCAAACTCTGGCTTCATGTTTAGAGAGAAAGCAGCCTCTTCTCATGGTTTCCAGTGTCCTCTGTGCCCAGTGAAACTTCTCTATGTGTCCAGTGAACTATCAAAATTATCTCTGAAAGTATGGTCTTCAAAATTAATTTTTGTCATCATATGATTTCTCACTGGTGAAGAAACATGGAAAGGGGTAAAAATAGAGTGAAATCTGTGGTTTGGGATTAGGATTGGAACTATCAATATGCACTCTTGGTTCTTAACATAAATAGATCAATCTAGAAGTAGCTGTAGGCATACAGGTTTGTGTAAGTGCATGTATATATACGTACATGTATCGCCCAGCTCTGTCTACTGATATAGCTTGGGAGCCATGTCACTTATATAGTAAAGAGCACACCTACCACCTGTACCTTGGTGTCTCTGTCCATTTTCTGTAGCTATAACAAAATATTTGAGAGCAGGTAATTTTTATATAGAGGTTTATTTGGCCTACAGTTCTGGAGGAGTGGAGTACAAAAGCGTGGTGCCAGCATCTGGTCTGGGCATTCTGGCTGCATTACAACATGGGCATCATACACTAAGACAGAGCAAGTCTGCTAGCTCAGATTACTCTTTCTGTGCCATTAGTACCATAACTCCATCTTCATGACCTCATCTAATCCTAATTAGCTCAAAGACCTCACCTTCAAATACTATTAGCATATGACTTTTGGGGACACATTCAAACCAAAACACTTGGTTTCTAACTACCATTCTCCATGAAGAAGAATCAAGGCTCTGTAGAGATATAGCCCATTGAGTTCAGAATTGGGGTGAAGAGAATACAAGGGTAAGTCTACAATGTCTTTGGCTAGATAGTAAGGGCACTCAAAAACTGATGTGACTTAGGGGAAGGGTAAAAAGGGAAAAGAAAAAATGTGAGATAATGAAAAGATGGAAATAAAGTGGTTGTAGATGGGGAGGGGAGGAGGGGGTAAAGGGAGGGCAGGGACAAGGGGAAAAAATGAGAACCAAGACTTGTCATGTAGAGGTACAAGATCCCAACAATGAATGTAACTGTACTGTATCCCTAAAATGTACCAATAAACTCAATTAAAGCTGAAAAAAAAACTGATGTGACTATCTTAAAAGGGTAGAGGTATCAACTTGAAGGACCTTTGGCCACATTTCAGCAATACGAACACGAAAAAAAATAAAGACAGGAACAAATTATAACACACTGAGTTATTATTGCTAATTGTTACTAAAACTAAAAACATTAATGTTGTGTAGATGGAAAACATTTTATATGAAATGCCAACTAATAAATATAGAAGAAACTATACAAATCACCATTTTATAACCACCATAATAGTAACTGACTCAGATGCAAAAAGCACCATTGGACAGAAGGTTTTGGAAATCATGATTTTCACATGAAGACGTATGAATTATTCATTAATTCTACAGGGAAAATACACTGATTTAGTGGTGGACTTGGCAAGCACAATATTAACCAAATAGGCAAAGTTAATATCATCAAACAACCGTGCCTGATACCACATGCCCATAAAGAGATGCACTGCAAAGTATGAAATATTCCCACCAAAAATGTTGATTCTAATCATAATAAAAGAATCACTGAAGTCTAAATAAAGGCACATTTGGCAAGTTCCAGAAATATCAGTGATATGAAAGAAGAGAGAAGAAACTAAAGAAGAAAACTAAATGCAATGGGTTGATCTTGATTACATACTACAACATGAGAAAAAAAACTTAAACGACATTATTGAGACACATGAGAAAAATCTGAACATGAACTGACTATACATTACATAAAAATATCACATTAGAGTTAAACATCTTAAGTTCAACAATTACACTGTGGGACTATAGGTGTGTAGGAACCAGCTTGAATTTGACCAAGAGGTGACGAGGATGAAAAATAAAGAGACACAGAAATCTAGGGGTCAGGGGACTCAGGTCTCCCTTCGACACAGAGCACCAAGCGACTGACTAGAACACCTTGGTTTTATTCACTCAGATGTGGGCCTGAGCAATTAGAGTTACACAGGCGTTATCTATCTCCCACCCTCCATGGTATTTCTCTGGATAAACAACTTAATCTCAGGTGTTTTTACTTTTCCCTGCAGGGTGTTAGCACACCTGCATACCCAGTGTTCTCAGGATTCTCCAAGGTAAATGTTCTTTGTCTCATTTTCTCATCACTGGGACGAAATACCCAGCCCCCACAACTTAAAGGAAGAGAGGTTGATTTGGGGTCACAGTTACAATCCATGGTTAGCTGTCTCCAAGGCAGAATTGGCATGGCAGAGAGTCATAGCAGAGGAAAGCTGCTTAAAATAGAGTGTTCAAGGGCCGGGGATTTGGTTCAATGGTTCCACCACCTGCCTGGCAAGCACCAGGGCCTGAGTTTGATCCCTGGTACCAACATATACATAAATTTTTTTTTTTAAAGAGATGGTATTCAGGAACAAAGAGAGAAGGGAGCAACCAAGGACAAGAATATACCCTTTCAGATCATGGTCCCAGTGGCCCACCTCCAACAAGGCCTTGCCTCCTAACAGCACACTTGGCTGCTGAACTTATTAGTGAATTAGTCTACTGATGATTAGAATGTCCCTGTGATCCAATCATCTTTATACACATAAGAATTTGGGGGACATTTTAGATATAAAGCATAATAGCCTTGTTCTTAGCAAATAAATGCCAAGTATTAAAGAACAAAATGTCATCACATCTACAGTTAACTCAACTGTTGTGTTTTTGTTTTTGTTTTTGGTACTGGGGACTGGGGACTGAGCTCAGCATCTTGTGCTTGCAAGGCAGGCAGTAAAACCACTGAGCTAAATCCCTGGCCCTACCTCAACTGGTTTTAAAATAATATGTGTGTTGTGTGTGTGAATTTGTTTTAGTTACTTTACTCGGTACTAAGATAAAATACCTAACACCCAAAGTTACAGGAGGACAGGTTTATTCTGGCTCACAGTTTGTAGAGGTTTCAATTCATAGTTGTTTGGCTCAAAGGCAGGGTGGCATGGCAGAGGGGCATCCAGAGGAGAAACAGGTCATGGCAGCCCAAAGGCAGGAGAGCACCAAAGCAGAGTAGTGAGGAACAGCAGTAACTAAAGCAGCCCTCTTCCTGGCCCACGTAGTCGATCCAGGTTACACGCCCTCAGGTCAGGGCCACTCACACCCTGGTGGGCCTTCCCATTGCTTCATCAAGAACTATGTAAAACCCATCAGTGGAGTAATTTAGTAATCACACACCCTTAATCCCAGCATTACACACTCCAGATCCAGCCAACACTGAAAAGCCCCACCTACAACTGTGTGAGGCTTTGAGGGGACATCTACATACAAACCATAACACTATCTACCTATAAAGAAAGAATATATATCTGTGTGTATATTTGGCTTATATGTGGCTATCTTTATTTTACATAGAAAGAAAGAAGGTGACTGGTAAATGTTAATTGTTGACTCTGAAGGTTCATGGATGCTGCTGGTACTATTTGTTTTTTCAAATTTTCTATAAGTTTGAGATTTTTCAAAAATAAAAATTGGGAGCATTATTTTAACACTAAATGGATATTATGAAATTCACAAAATATTGTTCGTTTGAAATAAGAAACTTCCAGCTGCTCCTCAGACAAAGGACTACTATATAGAATATATAAAGAACTCAAAACAATCAGCCCCCCCCAAATATAAAGACTCAGTTCAAAAATGGGCATCTGAAAAGAACAGACATTTCTCAGACAAAGAAGTAAAAGCAGCAAGTAAATATATGAAAAAATGTTTCACATCACTGGTCATTTGAGAGATGTAGATGAAAACAACACTGAGATTCCACCTCACCCCACAAAGAATGGCTGCTATCAAGAAATCAACCAATAACAAATGTTGGCAGGGTTGTAGGGAGAAAGGAACCCTTCTCCATTGTTGGTGGGAATGTAGACTGGTGCAACCACTATGGAAATCAATATGGAGATACCTCAAAGAGCTGGGACTAGAGGTTCCATTTGACCCAGCCATCCCTCTGCTGGGTATCTATCCAAAAGAATTAAAAGTATCATACCACAGTGATATATGCACACCCATGTTTATAGTAGCACAGTTTGTAATAGCTAAAACTTGGAAACAGCCCATTTGCCCATCAGTTGGAAACTGGATAAAAAAGATGTGGTTTCTCTATAAAATGGAATACTACTCAGCCATAAAGAATGAGAAATTAGATGCATTCATAGGAAAATGGATACATATTGAGGATATACTCCCAAGTGAAATAAACAAGTCACACATGTGTAAATACCGAATAGTTTCTCTAGTGTGAAAAACTATACTGGTACTCAAGATCCTAATGGGATAATTAACAATGTGAAATAGGAAGAAAAGGGCTAAAGGTGTAGGGAAAGTGAGAAGGGGAGGGGAGGGGGAATAAGGGAAAAGAAAAAATATGAGAAAATGAAAAAATGGAAATAAAGTGTTTGTAAATAGGGAGGGGAGGAGGGGGTGAAGGGAGGGCAGGGATAAGAGGAAAAAATGAGAACCAAGACCTGTCATGTGAAGGTACAAGATCCCAATGATGAATATAACTGTACTGTATCCCTAAAATGTACCAATAAACTCAATAAAAGAAAAAAAAAGAAACTTCCAAAAGAAATGTAGTGTGACAGTGGCTACGCTGAGCTATCACCTTAGTCTCTTAAAATATAAAAACTTACTTTGTGAAAGTTTATTTCAAGATGAAGGATCCCTCAGTGGGGATGCTTATGAAACTGTGTCCCTAAACACAGGATGCACATTTTGGGGCTGGCCTAGATTTCTTGGCCAAGGTCTTGGCTTAAGCAGATTCATTTCTGTGGCAGTAGCAACTACACCTTCAGGGAACTACCTCTTCTCACTCCATGGGCTTTTTTGTAGTTGCTGATCACAAGGCCTTGTCTCCTGGCCCAAGCACGGGTAAGTGGTCTAAGGCAGGCTAACCATGGACCCCCAGTCTCCATGCTTACCCTGTGGGAGGGTATGTGACCTAAGCTGGGCCAAGTGGTTTCCTACCTCGTATTTTATTTTGGAAGCCGGAAGATCGTTTCTTTATGGATGCTTTTACTTTCTCTGGGGATCCTTTGGGCAGAATAACATAAACCTGGAGCTATCTGCGAGCGGCAGCCAAGAGTCCAGATCATTCCATCAGCAGTTGCACAGGATGAGCCTCAAGCAGAAGGAAAAGCAGTCAGCACTGCTTCAGGGTACCTCAGGTTGCTACTGCCCCTAGGTGCCAGTTCTTTCGTGTTGGTCGTTTGACTCTTAAGTCCCCTGGTTCAGCTTTACAGGTACTATCTTATGCCACAGCTTAAACTCTACGTGGAAGGACACGTGGCATGTATGCATGTTTGCACGCCTCCTTGTGCCAAATGTCTTATTTGCTCAAGGCCCTGCCCTCTTGTGGGTCATTAATTCTTTCTATAAACATGGAATGTCAACTGTGAGCAAGGTGTTGAGCAAAGTGCTATACTACAGTGCTTCCACACACCACACTGCTTGCCTAAAACACCCATCATCTTAAAAACACAGCTCTGGGGATCCCATTCTCAGAGATTTTTGCAAGGGAATCTGTATATGTAATAAGTCACTCAGAACATTTGCATGACTACTCCGGTTTAGAAAGCAGTGCAGAAATGGGCAAAGATATCAAGGTGGATGTGGCTCGAAGTGACCTTACAGGTGTGAGATCAGTGGGGAGGATGAGGCGACTGAACTGATTCTAGTCATGTTGCAGAAAGCAGAGCTGGCTCAAAAAGAATGCTCAGGAAAGTCCTCCAGGACATGGGAACCTCACAGTGCCAGTCTGTGGTCCGAGTGGGAGGTAGTGGAAGCTTTGGGAAGCAAGGCCTAAGGAAATATTCGGACCCTAGCCTCTCCTTTCCTTCTCACTTCCTGGCTACCATACAGTGCACAGCATCCTGTACCATGGGCAGATACAGTGCCTCACGACCACCATCCCAAATGGACCAGAAGACAGTGGACTAAAACCCCTGAAGCCATAAGCCAAAATAAAACTTTCTTCCTTTTAAGTTGATTCTGTTAGGTATTTTGTCACATTAATGCAAAGCTAGTCAATGCACTATTATTCAGCAAAGAAAACTTTTCAAAATGAGCATATTCTATACATAAACACCCTGAGATATTTCCTAACCAGCATTCCTGAATATCCCATGAGATGTTAAATGCATATTTCTTTTAAGAATTTGACACTTCAGAGCCAGGCATGGTGGTGCACGCCTGTAATCCCAGCACTTGGGAGGCTGAGGCAGGAGGATTGCTGTGAGTTCAAGACCAGCCTGGGCTACATAGTGAGTTCCAGGTTAGTCTCAACTACATAGTGAGACACTGTCTCAAAAAACCAAAATAAATAAATAAATAAATGAAATAAAAATAAAAATTCAACACTTCAATATATGAAGGACAGATGTGGTTAAGTAGGATTATAGGATTTCTTTACCATAGGAATTCTCAGAGTCATTAATAGACTCAGGTGCACTATGCATAAACCAGAAGATATAGGTGGAGCATCTTTAAAAATATATAGTACTACTGGGGCCGAGGATTTAGCTCAGTGGTTCGGTGGTCTGCCTTGCAAGCCCAAGGACCTGAGTTCAATCCCGAGTACAACAAAAAAAAAAAAGTATCTAAAAGTTTGTGCCATATTGATGTATAATCTGCAAGTAAATATTCTAATCAAGCATAAAACAAGCATTGTAAAATATTTGTTTCCCCTATAAATTATGAGCCATAAGGCTGTCCCCTCCAGTAGGCTAGTCTTCAGATGTGATTGACTGTACTGGTTTTATCTTTGACATATTTTTTCTTTTATGTTCTTTTAAGATTAATTTTAATCATAGCCTTTTTGTGAATAAGATATTGGATATGTATTCTTTGTTCCCTGCAGTTTAAACTTTATTTCCACCAATTGTGTGGTGTACACCTCTTAGTCTCAGAAGCTATACTCTTATTGGTCCTTCTAAAGCCTGCTTTGTAACTGTACAGTGTATAGTAGCCTTCCTGACCACTATCCTTTAATGGTTTTCCATTTCTCAGTGCATCCTCTTTTTTTTTTTTTTTTTTTTTAAAACATACATACATATAGTACTATGTATGGTAAACAATGCTTTCAAAATTTATTTGAGGGTAGACTCATTAAGGCAGGGCTGGTATGGAAAAAAAAAAGAATTAATCGTAGGAGTGGGAATAGAACAAGATAAATGAAGTACATATGGCCCCAATTTAAGAAGATACCTGCTTGCATGAAAACACTCATACCACCTTGAGACCTAAGGCATCTTAAAATATGCATTGCAAGCATGCAGTGCCACCGCTGAAACTAATATTACATGAACACAATTTGGGAAAGGTTCTGTGGCCACTCCTCACTTACAGAACTTAGGGGCCATCATTGTGAGGGTGACAATAAACGTCTCTGAAGCCTTCTGTTCTCATTTTGTGTGGTTCTGGCCCAACGCTGGAGTTGTAGAATCCATTCCTGGCCCTGCCCAAGAAAGAGCCTTCCACAGAGGTCTGGCCAAGGCAGTGGAATCCAGCTGGAGCTGTGAGCGGGCCAGGCTGCCCCTTTCACTAGTTCAGTGAAAGGAAATCCAAGTGGAATTTGCCTGTCCCAAATACCAGCAGAACTTGCTAGTTGCTCAATTTCCTTTATTCTTGAAAACCACAGAAACTACGCGAAACTCCATAGAGGACTCCCTAATGACAAGGACAAGATCTGGCACTCAGTAAATTGACTAAGTGAAGAATGAAGAAATGAACAGAAGTGGAGAAAGAAAAAGAATCACAGAATCAACAAACAAGAATCAGAGAAAAGGCCTCTGACCTCTCTTTAGGGTGCCTCCTCTGAGCCGGATGTGCTCCTTAGACCCATGCTGTTTTCCATTGTACAATCTCCTCATTAAGGTCCCTCTGACATAAGGTCCTGTTTGATGTTACAGCTAATGACTAAAGCTGGGTGGGGCACAATGTTGAGAACAGTTTGTTCAAGAAAGCTTGTAGGCTCTGCAAACTCTCTTTCCTTCAGTCATTTTCTTTCCTCTAGTTCCTTTAAATTCATGAAAAGAATCATTTGGAAGGGTTTATGAAGTCATGTACGGAGGGGCACTTAAATTCTACAGCTCAGTGTATCTTTAAAAAACTTTGCCTCTTCCTTTTCTCTTTAAGTGAAAATACTTCAGGGCAAACAGAACCTAAATAAATATAGTAAAACATATGGCTTTTAAATACCATATTGGCATGATATCCACGTCCATTCACATGGCATCTGAAACACTACATACCAAACAAAGCTTCATTTGTTTGGTCGTTAAGCTAATCAGACTCTACTACGAGCAAGTACTACTAAAGTAGTTCTGCATTATAGTTCAGTTTCTGAAAGGATTAAAAAGCCAAAGGGGCATATTTCCAGCATTTAAATTATTACTGTATTCACTAAGTATCTGTATACTCACTGGGCAATCACTTGACTTCCTGTGAATTGGTACCAGGAATAAAAGCTGAAGGAATCTGTGTTTCTCAGGACTTCGTCTGACTCACTGGTAGTTCATGCTCGTGCTGTCCCATGGAATGACCCACCTTGCCCTTCATAAACGTTCAAGTACTCCCACTCTTTTCGGTGTTTGCACATCATTAGATCAGAACCTTGTAAGAAACAACAAGCCCTTGTGTCTAAACATTTCATCTAGCACTCACAGTGTTCATCATACATTCTGTAATTTCTATCGAGGGATTGAATCAGTGAGGACCCAGGCAATGTAACAAGTTCTCAACAGTCACTAAACCTCATCTCCAAACTGCACGCAGTGAAGGTCAGGGGTGTCAATTTTATATGCTGTTCCTGCATTTCATGTGTGTGTGTTTACCAAGAACCTTTCACTGCAGCCATAAATGCAGGGAGGACTTCAGGCTCCTTTCTGCTTGAGGAGAACCTTGAATTCTACTCCTAAACACTCAAGAGAGTGATGGCAAAATACCACACTTGCCAAAAGCTCTATGAAGCAAACATTTTCTACCTTTCAAGGATTGGCATAACATCAGGAGTGTATATAAAAGCCTCTGTGGGCTTCCACACCAAAACAAAAGCTCCTCTGTGCTGGATGAGGAGGGAAACGTTTCCTAGAATGGGATTGGCTTGGTTAGAGAAGGAAGCAAGCTCTGTGGGTTTTCAGTGCCATGTGAGTGACTTTGCTTCTTCTGTATTAGCAAGTCAGCCTGCATCCTACCTAAACTTTGAGGGTCAAGTCTCCAGTCTGAGAGCAGCAGTTTTTAACTGGTCACACTGCTGTGCAAGGCTGGTTAATCTCAGCTGATTTCAGCGTGTTGTCAGATGGTCTAAGAGTTCATTTTTAATACTGTACAATAACGAAAACCTGCCTCAGAGTATAAATGGGATTCACTTCTCCCATGCAGGTAGCAGTATTTGCCTCCTCTGGGCCTCCCTAAATTATCATAAGTGATTAAGTGTCTTGATTGCAAAAGGCATCCCTGAAGGGAAATGAACTGAGGGAATTAACTTATCAACATTGGGCAATATTTTTTTTTTTTTGAGACAGGGTCTCACTGTGTATCTCAGGCTGGCCTCGAACCCATAGCAATCCTCCTGCCTCAGTCTCCTGATTACAGGTGTGCACTACCATGGCCAGCTCAACATTTGGCAGTGTTGAAGGCAATTGTGTTTAACTTATTACAGGTACCAAGGTACCAAATATCACCAGGGAGTACTGTCTACTAAGTAAACTGTAGATAATGCAGCCCTTGGCTATTACTACAGTCTTTTCTTGAGAACTCATCCTACAATGACTTTCAAATCAAACTGGTTTTGTATCTGGTCCTAGAACATGCCACGCTCCTTCAGGCCCTTGCTGTAACTTTCCCTTCTACCTGGAATACCCTTCTCCTGGCTCATCTTTAGTAGATGGTTCTTTCCCATTCCTTGGGTCTCAACTAAAATTTTCCATCATTAGAAGGGTCTGGTGTTTTCATCTCTCATCCCACTATATGCTTTGGTATCTTCGTCATTTCTTTCACAGCTCCCATCATGTTCAGGAATAAGTTGATATTGTTTATTTGTTTACTCATATGTCGTCTTTCCTCACTGTCTTGCCACCAGTTCAAACTAAGGAGGTTCACTTGAGATTCAGGCAGCCCAAAGAAGAGACACAGAGCTGTGGACTGAGTTGAACACCCATTATTCAGCTGCTTAGCCACAGTCTGTCCATTTAGCCACTTTTGTGGCCCCAGCTACTGTACACTTATGGCAGCCCACTGCCCCCTAGCCCACCCACCTGTGCTCTCACCAGTCCTCAGCTGCTTAGTCTACACTTATTGACCTTGTCTACAGAAGTTATTTACACTGGGTATTGGGAGATGAGTCTACGCTGGGGTCTATTGGCCCAGAACCCATTATGTCCCAAACTCCCTTCACTCCACAGCTTGAACCAATGTTACCACCATCTTATACTTTCATGTTCTCTACACTCCACCCACTTCAGGCTGTGTGGGGTGTGAGAGAGCTGACCTTTGTGTCCACGTATTACAACAATATCAGGAGAATGCATTACAGGACATAACAGCGTCCAATGCTTTTGAATACTCACGTGTATAGTCACTTTTAGGGGCCAGGTTGGCACAAACATTTAGCTGGCCCAAGGCTGGGAACCAAATTAGCTCTCCAGCTCTTTGCATATGTCTCATCCAGCCCCTTTTTTTGGACCCAAGCCTGCTAGTATTTCCAGTGTGCTGAATACAGGGGCTTTTTCCTACTGGGCCATTCCTGCTCTAGACATTGCCTTTGTGTGGAATGGACAGGGGCTCTCCCCTCTGGGCAAACCCCTCTTTTCTTTCTTGTGGACTTTGGTACAATACATAAACTGTGAAACTGTACAAGGTGGCCCTGCTGGCGTTTCTGCAGGCCCTGTGCTGGCCATGCCCTGGCCTGTCTAGTTTATCTGTGCATCCTATTCTGTGTGGCCTCTTATAGGTCTTGGCTCATGGCTTGGCTCCACATGGGCCAATGGCCCGTTAGCTACCCTGTGGCCTTTTACATAGAAAGCCATAATGTCAGGCCTCTAAATACCACCCAACTATCAGTGCATGTGGTAAGGGAGCCCTCAGCTCAGCCCACTGACTACTCCGTCTAGTATCAGTATCAAACTAAATATTGGGTTTCTGGGTGCACAGCAATACCTGTACATTGTATGGTGGGTCCACAGCTCAACCCATTTGCACACCAGGTACTTGCTGACCCTCTCTGAAAGAGGTTTTTCTCTAGTTCCTCAGGCAGATGGGATGATGATGCAACATCCTATGGCCCTAATGTCTACTGTAACTCAGCAGAAAGGGAATTTGTGCTCTGTACTCTTTTATTCTAGATATGCTGTCTAGTCAGAATTGGTACTTGAGTAATTCCTATGTTGGGGACAGATATCTATAAGTGTAGCCACCCGGCCAATGGGTAGATGGCTTGCATCTTTATGGGGACCTCCTCATAAAGGTCTGTATGGCTGCATGTACAGCTGCTACCTTCTCTATAAGGGAATAGTCAACTTCTATCCCCTTCTATAATTGTGACTAAATTCCTAAAGGCATGCACAGCCATTCTGTGCATTGCCACAAACCCCCAACCAGAGCCCTTAGTGGTTACATGAACATCTAACTCATAGGCGTGCCTTAGGTTGGCCATCTTCAGGATTTGTGCCCACTACACAGCCTGCTTTGCTGCCCCAAATGCCTGCTCAGAGTCTTCAGCCCTATCTCAGGCTACACCCTTTTCACTCAGGTTTTACAAGGGTTTTAAGATCTGGACTAAATGGGGAATAAAAACACTCCAATATCCCAGAAGCCCTAGGAAAGTCTGTAATTGCTTCACTGGTAGGGTAAGGACACCTCATCTACAGTGGTATTGCCTTTGTCCCACCCAACCAGAAAACTCTCAAAACTTGACAGAGAGCCCAGTTCACTGGTCCTTGGCTTCACCAATGGCCCAGCTACATGTTACCAGGTGCTGCTGGAGACCACCAGAAGTGTGCTCCAGACCTGCAAGAGAATCAGAGGATAACATGGTATCGCCAAAACAATGAGATAACCATATGTGCCATGGGGCTGGCCAGGCAGCCAAGTCCTTTGCCATCAGTAGGGCTATGCAAATAACCCTGTGATGACACAATGTACATCCACTGTCCTTTTTCTCACATGAAGATGAACTGTTCTCGCCTCTCAGCATCTATGTCCATAGAGAATACTGTTGTTTGCAATCTCAACCCCTGGAGGACGTCCACCCCCAGCATGCACTCAGGTACCAGGGAGATGCGCATGATGAGGCAAACGAACTATACCCAGAGTTACAGTCACCGGTTTCACTTTGATGGTAGGTCCCTGGTGGCCATCTGTGTAGGCTGTCTTCCCCAGGAACTATCAGGATTGCCATAAATCAGGCTACAGTTTGTCCAGTTATCCACTGAAGAAAGCACACAATACACATTTAGGGGCAACCAATAAATCACAAGCACAACATGAGGCCCCAGTCCTCTGGCATTCCCCTTAACTGGGTACCTTGGTCAAAATGAAACAGCTGCATGGCATCATCCGTAGAAGCCATGTAGTCCTGCAATTTCATGGCCTGGGTCTGGACCGCTTGCTTCCCCTGGGGAACTTTTCCCTTTCGGAACTGTTGATTGGGATGTAACTGTCTGTAAAGGGGTTAACAGCACGTCATTTGGCTCTTTTCAGTCTGCTTGAGCTCCTGCTTCTTTACCTACTGAAGCTGTTGCTCTTTTCTGTGCCCCTCAGTAGCTGCCTCCTCCACCTGGCCTTGAGCTCCCTCTCTGCTTTAGATCTGTCTCCCGGGGCTCCCAGTGACTGCCAGTTCCAGCTGGCCCAACAATCTCCATGGAGTTCCTCCCAACCCTCCCTGGCTCACTGCTTCTGCTGCCGCTGTCAGGCAGTGATGGTCTTGTCCCACATTCAGCCCCTGTGTGATGCACATCAGTCCTATGTATTTACAGTCTCTGGCTGGAATCTCCACACTGTCCACGCTGTTGCCATAAATCAGTCTCCCTCAGGCCCTGAGAGTCATAACTCAGTCACAGAGGTAGGACCTGCCACTTGCTGCTTCCTTAGTAGCAGTCCTGGCCCAGCTTGAGCCTGCCTCTGGCTCCGACTTGGGCTCAGGTTCACATTCTGCTTGTAGTTCCAGCATGGACTCCACACTCTGACCTAAAGCCCCAGGAGCAGGATCTGGTTGTGTCCGGGCTCTGCTGCTGCTCTTCTTTACCTTCATGGTCTTACTGGGCTGCAGCTCACTGCTTTGTTTTCTGTATGACCACTTGGCAGGCCTTCTTGCAAGGAAGCAGCTCAGTCTCTTCAGCCTCCAAGCTTTCTGTTGCAGAGCTCTGTTATTCTTTCCAGCCATGATTTGTGTATCTCTTTCAGTGCTCTGCTGTGAGCTGATCTCCTCATCTAACCCTTTGTTCTGAGCACCCCCTCTTCACGAGGCTTTTGCTTTCTCCCAGCCTGACACATCCTGCTTGATTATGCCAGTTGTCCCATTACCAGATCAGACTGGAAGAGGTTTACTTGAGATTCGGGCAGCCCAAAGAAGAGGCACAGAACTGTAGACTGTGTTAAACATCTTTTATTCAGCTGCTTAGCCATCGTCCATCTGTTTAGCTGCTCTTGTGGCTCCCAGACACTGTACACTCATGGCAGCCCTCAGGCCTTTAGCTGCGCATGCTCACACCAGTCCTCAGCTCTTAGTCTACATTTATACCAAAATATATAACATGGCCATGTGCCAGTGATGGCCTGGCTTATACAAGCGATTTACACCAGCCAACTTTGACCTTGGCTATAGAAGTCGTTTACTTCGGGCTATCAGGAGATGTACCTGTGCTGGGGTTCTGTCAGTAGGACACCACCTCCCAGATCCCCTACACCGCACAGGCTGAACCTAAGTGCCACCGTCTGGTACTTGTCTGTTTCCGTAACATCTTCCACTCAGAAAGCCAGATAGCATAACACAATACTAAACACAGTACCAAGAACAGCAAGTCATTTGTAATGGACTGTGCCCACTCTACTTCCAATTCGGATGTCGAAGCCATAATCCCTAGTAGGGTGGTGTTTCACGATAGGGCCTTTGTGGGGGTCAGTAGTTTAGATGAAGTCATGAGGGTAGGATGCCTTTATGGGACTAATATTTTCATAAGAAAGAAATACCAGAGGGCTCTTCTTCCAGATGACAACAAAAAAAGGTGCCCATATATGTAAGCAAGAGTCACCTAGAGCCAGTAGTTGGCTGTTGGTGTGGCACATGCCTGTAATCCCAGCCACTGAGAAAGCTAACGCAGGAACATCACAAGTTTGAGGCTAAGCTGGGCAATTCAGGGAGACCCTGCCTCAAAATTTTTTAAAAACTTAAATTAAAAAAATGTAACTCAGTACATGGCCCTGAGTTAAATCAAGAGGGAGAAAGAGAAGGAGAGAGAAAAAGACAGACAGATAGGGAAAGAGAGATGGGGATAGAGAGAGACAGAATGACAGAGAGAGAAAAAGAGAGGGGGGGGGAAACTACATTTTATAATCAGTGGTTGTTTTAAGATATTCATTGACCAGAGTTTCGTACTTTGTCAGACCATTTGTAATGCGGAGCTTAATTAAACACAACTTGTGTATTTTTCTTTGCTATTCTTATTATAAGTCTGTATTATTGCTGAACTATATTAAGTGATACATCCAGACAAAGTCCATGTGCACAGCTGGTCACCAGATCAGACGCCTTAGTTAACTAAGCTTATCTATCAATTAGCTTTAAAAAAAGTACTGACCAATTGTTTGAATCATTCCAAAGTTTTAGCACAAGGTAGATAAAACCATAAACCTCTGAACACCTCCATGGAACCTCATGAGCCTTTGTGCAATAAATTTATGCAAGCTAATTCTAAAAATTTCTGTAAGTTTTCTTAAACTCTAAGGAATGATACTTTTAAAGTGTGTCTAATCATATTGCTTTCAGTCTAGTCACACTTCTTATCAACATTAATTCATGTTCTTCAGAATCATCCATCTTTTTATATAGCTAAACACTAAAACTTAAAGGTTCCTTATTTAAGAAAAAATAACAAAAAATCAAGTTATTCTAGGAATCTTCATCATGATGGGAAAGGTCAATTTTACCTTTTTCTGGGGGAAACAACCATGTTTCCTAAATTGTTTCCTTGATATTTGTCCCAAAGAGCAACTAAAAATTTATAAACAATGTTCTTCCATCTTGGAATCCTTGTTCACCTTCAGTACATTTTGCAGAGAAAATTCTAGTTGTATTACTAATGTCTAAATTATATCTTTGTGACTATATTCTTAGATATGCTAAGTAATGTTGGCATTTTATTATACTAAGATATATACAGAGTCCACAAAAATCATGTCTTGTTTCAGCAGTTCACCACACTAATGTCTCGAAGTTAATGGCCACCACTTTGAGCACTTCTTGTAATTGTAGAGGCCAAAGGTAACTTGTATTAAAATCATGATGTCTCAATAAACTTACTATAAATATTTATACAGACTTCTGGGAAGATGTTAGAGTTGTGAGCAGTAGCAAACCAGCCTCTCCAAGATTGAGAGACCCAAGGCTGGGATATAGCAACTTGGGGAACAGAAGAAAGAGGGAGGTGGATCACTGGGACCCAGGAAAGTTCAGAAGAGAGAATTGGAGCCTGCAGGAAGAGTGAGGAAATGGACCTCAATAAAGAAAAGGAGGTGGGAAACTGTGCCTTCTCCTTGATTCCTGACTCATTGGAAAAATGCTCATTCTCTGACTCCAAGCTTTCGGCATAAGAAAAGAGGCTTGAGCCTAGAGGTGTGGGTGATGGTGGGGGACCCTTGAGACCTCCACAGAGAAATACACCAGCGGAACAGAGCAGTGTATGCTGTGAGCTGGAGCAGATAATGAGTGACCGATCCCAGTTCAAACATCCCAAGGAGGGGGTGACTGACTGGCCACCATTTGGCGGGGGGGTAGCTGAACATGGGACTCAGAGCATCCAGGGTTGGCTTCATCTTGGGGCTCCCACTGTCAGGGTGAGGTGCAGCCCTGGGAGACACCCAGGATCATGGAGCCAAGGTCAAGCCATCAAGATATACCCATAGTGCTATGGCCTGAACAACTCAGTCACAGGTCTACAACCAGAGACCAGGATTAGTCTAACCTTCTGCAGAGGTGAATCAGCACCCCACCCTATTTCTGCTGCAGGCTTGCTGAGATTATATAATACCCCACCCTAATCCTATTGCAGGCTTTCTGGGATCATACCATACAGATCTGGGCTCTGTCTGCATCCTTTTCTATCAGCAACATCAGAGACACTCCCTGAAGTGGACACTGTGACAGAACTATAGAGCCCAGAAGGTAACAAAAGGCTTAAAATCTCTCACTTTCTTTTAAATGTATATTCTTGTTTTTTTTCATAAACATTGTTTTTAGTATTCTGTTTTGTTTAGATCTTAATTTTGTTTCTTCCTTCTTTGTTTCTCTCTGGTCTTTTTCACCAGTCTCCAAAATATTAGGTAATCTTCGACCTTCAACCTTGCTTCTAATCTTTCTCTTCTTTTGTTTCTGTTTTTCCCTCTGTCCCTTACAAATCTTCTCAGAGGGTGAAATTGCTCAATTGAGGGCATATTTAGTGTACATAATTTTCTGATTTGTTTTAGATTTTGTTATTATAGTTATAAGTCTTGTTCATATAGTTAATGGTGGCAAATTAGTAATTACCAGTTTGTCACTTTCTAGGCTGTGCTTGATACTGTTATTGCTGATTGTACTACTGTCTTAGCTACTTTTCCACTTATTGAGACAAAATACTCAACACCCAAAGTTAAAGGAGGCAAGGTTTATTTAGCTCACAGTTTGTAGAGTTTTCAGTCCATAATCAGGTGGCTCCAAAGCAGGGTGGAATGGAAGACAGGCATTGCAGAGGAGAAACAGTTCACAGTGAGCAGAAGGTAGCAAAGCTATCTTCCACACAGCTCTTTCTGTCCCCTATCCAGGCTTCCCACCCTTAGGGCAGGTACACACACTTAATCTCTTGATGCCCTTGATTTTAGCATTGCACCATTAATCTCAGGGTCACACACTAGATCCAGCCACCTCTGAAAAAGCCCCCTCTATGACTGCATGAGGCTTCAGGGGAACATCTGGACACAAGCCATTAATAACTACTATAGCCAAACTCTGATCACTTGTTCTTCCTCATATGCCTTCTTGTATGCCAAGATTGAGATTGTCTGTGGGACATAAACAGTATTACAGTGTAGTACCAAAGAACTTGGCCAAATAGGCAGTAACTTCTTATGTCCAATAAATTGAAGAGGTAGGATCTCAAAAGCCAAAACCCAGCTATGCCTAGAAGACATTTCTGAAAAGTAGTCATTCCCTAAGTAGGTCTCCATACTAGTAATAAAGCTACTTCCAATAAGTAATTTACAAGCATAAAATGAGGAAAATAAAGTTTGAAAAATAGAAAATGAATACACAGAAGCAAGATACAGTACTAGACCTCCAGCTCACCCAAGGCAAACCCAGTGGACAGTGAGATGGAACAAATCAAAAGCCACCCAGTTGAACTCTCTGAAATAGTAATAGTGAAAGAAACAGAGGCCGGGTGTGGTGGCACATGTCTGTAATCTCAGCACTCAGGAGGCTGAGGCAGGAGGATTGCTGTGAGTTGGAGACCAGCCTGCGCTAAATAATGAATTCCAGGTCAGTCTCAACTATATAGTGAGACCCTGTCTCAAACAAAAAAAAACAAAAAAACCAAGAGAGTAACAGAGCAGATGAATGAGGCTCTAGGAAAACAAACAAACAAACAAACAAACAAAAAACAGAAAAATTTCTCAGATAACTAAAGAGATGATGATCATAATAAAAAATACCATTAATGAATCTAGCATACATACAGATAGAAAGTAAATGAGCTTAGGAAAATGATAGAAATGATGAATGCATGGGCCAGGGATTTAGCTCAGTGGTTCTGCTGCCTGCCTTGCAAGCACAGGGACCCAAGTTTGATTCCCGGTACCCCCCCAAAAAATGATGAATGCCCAACATAGGAAAGAAATGGAATCCATGAAATAGATTCAAACAGATATCCAGGAGATTAAATATACTATTGAAAGAATATTCAACAGAATCAAAATATGTGAGGACAGACTATCAGATCTACAAGACAAGTCTGCAGTTAGAAATCATGAAAAGAAAGACTTCTTTAAAATATTAAGAGACCAGGGCCGGGGATTTAGCTCAGTGGTTCCGCCACCTGCCTTGCAAGCACAAGGACCTGAGTTTGATCCCCAGTACAAAAAAAAAAAAAAAAAAAAAAAAAAAATTAAGAGACCATGAGAAACCAATCCAACAAGTACTAGGTAATACAAAAAGAGTAACAACATTGATCATAATCAATGAAAAATCAGGAGATAGCACAGAGAACATAAAAAAACCTGTTCAAGGAAGTAATGACCAAAAACTTGCAAAGAATAGAAAAAGAATTTGACATACAGATAAGTGATACAATAGAACTTTTTTTTTTTTTTTTTTTTTTTTGGTACCAGGGATTGAACTGAGGACCTTGCACTTGTGAGGCAGAAGACATATAGAACTTTAACCATGATAAGTAGAATCTATACGAAGGCGCACAATATTCAAGATTCCAGAAATTCAACATGAGAACAAAATATTAAAAGCTGTTTAAAAATCACCTATAAAGGGAAGCCCATCAGAATCACAGCAGACATTCCAACATAAACCCTTAAGTTAAGGGGAGTGTGGAGTGAAGTATTTCAACCCATAAAAGAAAACAACTTCCAATCAAGACTGATGCATCCCACAAAAATATCTTTCAAAATTGATGGAGAAATAAGATACTTCAATGATAACACCTGCAGAAATTCATGGCCACCAAACCAGAATTTCAAAATGTTCTGAACTATATTCTAGAAAGAAATTATGAAGACTACTATTCCATGAAAACCAAAAGAATGAATCCAGCAGGCAAGGCAAAACTTAAACAGAGGGGAAAGAAAAAGAATCAACAAAAGGAAAATAACATGACAAGTCAATATATAAGTTATAGCCATCAATGTAAATAGTCTCAATTCACCAATAAAAAAAACAAATTGACAGAATGGATCAGGACATAAGATTTAACAATATTCCTCTTTTGGGTTTTTTGTTTGTTTGTTTGCTTATTTGTTTGTTTTTTGAGACAGAGTCTCACTATGTAATTGAGACTGACCTGGAAATCATTATGTGGTCTCAAACTCACAGCGATCCTCCTGTCTCAGCCTCCCGAGTGCTGGGATTATAGGCGTGTGCCACTATGCCCAGCAACAATATTCTTCATATGAGAAACACATGTACAAAAAGAAATTCATAGGGTCAGGGATTTAGCTCAGTGTTCCGCCACCTGCCTTGCAAGTGCAAGGACCTGAGTTTGATCCCCAGTACTAAAAATTAAAAAAAAAAAATGAAAGAGAGAAAGAAGAAAGAAATCCACAGGCTCAAAGTCAAAGGGTGGAAAAAATACTCCATGTGACATGAACCCAGAAAAAAGGAGGGGTAGCTATTCTACTTATTGACAGTGAATTTGAAGCCAAGACTGATCAAGAGAGACAAAAAAAGTCACACTATATACTTGTTGAGGGAACAAGCCAAGAGGAAGAGATAAAAATCATAAATATATATGAACCAAAATCAATGCACACAACTATATAAAACAAAAATTATCAGACATGAAAAATGAACTAAGCACTAATACAGTTGTAATGGGGGACCTCAATACCCCACAGTCACAAATAGAAAGATCATCTAAACAAAAAATCAACAACGAAATATGAGAGCCTAACTGAAGCTATGAACAAATGGACTTAGTAGATACCTATAGAGTGTAGAATACACATTCTTCTCAGCTGAATATGGGACTTTCTCCAAACTAGACTATATACTAGCTCATAGAACATGTTAAGCAAATGTAAAGGAACTGAAAATATCCCACACATATTATTAGATCATACTGCCATAAAATTAGAAATCAAAGGCAAAAGAAACCACAAAAACTACATAAACACATGGAAATTAAACAACATCCTCCCCAAAAAAGCAATGAGTCACAGATGAAATGAAAGAAGAAATTAGACAATTAAACAATAATGCCAATACAACATACCAGAACTTATGGGACACAATGAAAACAATCCTACAAGGAAAAATCATAAAAAACAAAGCAAGCTCAAATAAAAAACTGAATGTTGAAACTCAAGCTACTAGAAAAAGAAGAGCATGGGGTCAGGGACTTAGCTCAGTGGTGCCACTGCTTGCCTCCCAAGTGCCAGATCCCAAGTTCGATCCCCAGTACCAAAAATAAACAGGAGTAAGTTAAACCTAAGCCATGTACAAGAGAGAAAATTATAAAAATCACAGCAGAAAGTAAAGCAATTTAGAATAAGAAAACAATACAAGGAATCAACAAATCAAAGAGTTGGTTCTTTGAAACATTAAATAAAATAGACAAATCTTTAGCCAACTTATCAAAAAAGGAAAGTCTCAAATCCAATTACATATTGGGAATAAAAAGTATGAAATCACAATACATCCTGCAGAAATACAGAAGATCATCAATACATATTTCAAGGACCTGTGCTCTAATAAGATGGAAAACACAGAAGAAATGGATAGATTCCTAGATACATATTAATTATCAAAGCTGAATCAAGAAGATATAAAAATTCTAAATAACTTAATATCAGTTAATGAAATTTAAGATCTATTTAAAACATATCAACAAAGGCTAGGTCCTAACAAATTCAGTGATGAATTCTACAAAAAAATTAGACAAGTTCTAATGCCACTTCAAACTCTTGAATGAAACTGAAAAGGAAGCAATATTTACAAATTCATTCCTGGAAGTAAGCATTACCAAAACCAGAGAAGGATCCAATCAAAAACGAGAAATACAGAACAAACTCCCTAATGAACACAGACACAAAAATCTTCAAAAAGATGCTGGCAAACAGAATGCAGCAAGTTATCAAGAAGATTACACACCATGACTAAGTAAGATTCATACCGGGGATGCAGGGATGGTCAACATAAACAAATAAACAAATGTAATATGCCACTTTAACAGAACCAAGCACAAAAGCCACATGATCATCTCAATAGATGCAGAAAAGCATTTGACAAAGCCCAATACTCATCCATGATTAAAATAAAAACAACTTACAAAAAATTGGAATAAAAGGTCTCTGTCTCAACCTGATAAATGCCATCTATGACAAACCAACACAGCATATCAAATGATCAAAGCCTGAAATCTTGCACTCTAAAATCAAGAACAAGACAAGGAAATCCACTATTACCATTCATATTCAATATAGTTCTTGAAACAGAGGCCAAAGCAATTAGACAGGAGAAAGAAATAAAAGGAATATGGATAAGAAAAAAAAAGTTTAATTATCATTATTTGCAGATGACATGATATTCTCCATAGAAGATCCCAAAATCTTATCTAAAAGACTCCTAGATTTAATAACCAAATTTATTAAATGTGTAGTATAGCAGAACACAAAGTCAACACTCAAAATCAATAGCAGTCCTGTACACAAATAACCAACTCACTGGGAGAGAAACTAGAGAAACCACACCTTACACAATAGTATTAAAAAATGAATATGTAGGAATCGATCTAACTAAGGAAGTTAAAAAAAACCATTACACTGAAAAAACTATATAGTACTCTGAAAAAGGTGATCAAGGAGGATATCAGAAAATGTAAAGATACCCCTTGTTCTTGGGTAAGAAGAACCAGTATAGTGAAAATGCCCATATTTCCAAAATTGATATACAAATTAATTCAATCCTAATGAAAACACCAATGGCATACCTCACAGAATTAGAGAAAATAATTCTAAAATTCATTTGTGACCAGAAGAGACTTAGACTAGCAAAGGCAATTCTGGGTAACAAAGGCAAGGCAGGGGTTATCACAATCCCTGACTTGAAATTATACTACTAAGTTGCTGTAATAAGAACAGCATGCTACTAGCAAAAACAAAACAAAAACAGACCCAAGGATCAATGGAACAAATTATAAGATACAGAAACAATTCTAAAAACTCTCAGCCACCTTATCTTTGCCAAAGGGGCTAAACACCTTCATTGAAAGCCTGTTTAATAAATGATGCGGATAAACTGACTTTCCTCACACCAAATATTAAACATAGACTCATACATCTCACCATGCACTAAACTAAAATTGAAATGGATCAATGATCTAAATATTAAAACAGAAACACTAAACCTGCTGGAAGATAAAATGGGTAAACTCTTGAACACATGGGTATAAGCAAACACTTTATGAATAAAACCCTGCTCACACAGGACTTATTACAAAGAATTAACAACTGGAATCTCATCATATTAAAAAAGCTTTTGCATAGCAAAAGAAACCACCAACAGATTAAAGAGACAACCCACAGGATGGAAAAAATTTTTTTGCCAGCTATTCCTTAAAGGATTACTATCTAGAATATATAAAGAACTAAAAAAAAAACAAACAAAGAAACAGCCCAAATTGAAAGACTCAAGCCAAAATGGACATCTGCAATGAATAGATACATCTTAGATGAAGAAGTGCAAACAGCAAAACAAGTAAGTACATGAAAAGATGTTCAACATTACTGGTCACCTGATAAATCACTGAGATTCCATCTCACTCCAGAAAAAATGGCTATCATCAAGAAGTCAACCAATAACAAATGCTGGCGGTGATGTGGAGAAAAAGGAACCCTTGTCCATTGTTGGTGGGAGCGTAGACTGGTGCAACCACTGTGGAAATCAGTGCAGACATCAAAAAACTAATGGTTTCATTTGAACCAGATTTTCCTCTTCATAATACTGTCCCAAAAGAATTAAAAGCATCATACCACAGCAATACATGAACACCTATGTTTATAGCGGAACAATTTGTACTAGCTAAATCTTGGAAATAGCCAAAATCTCTAACAGATGACTGGATAAATAAGATTTTTTTAATGCTTTGAAGTTCTATTCTGCCATAAAGAAGGATAAACTTGAGACAATGTAAATGGATGCACCTTGAGACCATACTCTTAAGCGAAATAAATCAGAAACACATTTAAATATGGCATTGTTTCTCTGATGTAAGAAATGAAAAGGGTGGATAAGAACAAAAGTGTATAATAAATATTGGGAAATAGGAAGAAAAGGTTCAAATGGGGAGGGGAACAAGGGAGGAGAAGGGGGAAGGAAGAGAAAAGAAAAAAAGAAGGAAAATGTAAAGAAAGCTTTTGTAAATAAGGGGGTGAAGAGAGGTTAAAGAGAAGGGACGGAACGGAGGAAAAAAGAAGAATCAAGATATACTATTTAGTGGTACGAATTCTCTACAATGAATAAGATCATTATGTATATCTAAAGGGTACCAATAAAATGAATTTTTTAAAAATTTTATACAAGTTTGTTTCTTGATGTATACATTTTTGGCAGACTCTATAGAATCTTACCTGATATCTGTATCTATGTAAGATATATAAACCCTAATTGAGTTATTATTATTGCTAGGTACTGTGATAAAGTGTTAAATTTTTTACTGGTACAAATTTACCATACATAATGGTCACGCTCATCACAGGGAATTTGTACCTGTGCATAATATATCTTAATTCTTTTTATTTTCCCCATTTCCCTCCCCTCCCTTCAATCCTTCTTCCCTACCCCGAATCCCAGTTTTATTTCTGGTTTTCCCTTTCATTCTCTTTTAAATTCCCTTTTCCCTTTCTCCTTCCCTTTGCCTTGCTTCTCCTCCCATTTGAACATGTTCTTTCCATTTCCCATTATTTATTGCTCCTTACTTACCATATGGATTTCCAGAAAGGGAAACAATGTGATATTTACATTTGTGTGTCTGATTTCTTTCATTTAACATTATAGTCTCAAGGTGCATCCATTGTGATGGGTCCTGTGCATGCCGAGCACCACCACAGCCATTGCCGAGGCCTGGGCTCGCCTGGACCACAAGTTTGATCTGAATATGCCAAGCGTGTCTTTGTTCACTGGTACGTGGGTGAGGGGATGGAGGAAGGGGAGTTTTCTGAGGCCCTGGAGAACATGACTGCCCTAGAGAAGGATTATGAGGAGGTTGGTGTGGATTCTGTTGAAGAAGAGGGTGAGGAAGAAGGAAAGGAATACTAGTTATCCATTTCTTTCAGCCCTGCAGTATATAATGCTCCCAGAACCTCAGCTTCAGCATAGCAGAGAAGCACTGCTAGATCATCTTCACTTGATCGTGTCCCAGATCTTCAGTGATCGTGTCTCTTTTCCATGTGTATCTCTTGAGTTTTCTATCATGTCTCAAAGTAAAATACTTTAAGAAAAAAAAAAAGATTTCCATATTTTCTTCCTAATAAAGTGGTCTGTCCCCTAGTTATATCCATTTGAGATTGCTACTGCATAGTGAAACACAGACAATGAAGGAAAATTTATTCAAACTTCCATGGATTCATTAATAGCCTATGAAGTAATAGCTCATAGCAGAACTATACAGTCCCAACTGATAATTCTCTCCTGGTGAAACAAAGAAAGAAGTATGCCTACTAGAAGGACAGGACACAACATGATAGAAAAAAACTATTAGAATTTTATTGGCCAAGGCTTATTGTAGTTGATGAAAGATATGAATTTAAGAAGCTCAATAAATCCCAAGAGAAAAATAGCACCTGAACAAATCATAGCCACTTTACTGAAAAGCTGTAGTAGAGATTAGTAGAAAATCTGAAAGTATTCAGGCCAGGTACGATGGTGCATGCCTGTAATCCCAGCACCCAGGATGCTGAAGCAGGAGGATTGCCATGAGTCTGAGGCCATCCTGGGCTACATAGAAAGATGCTGTCTCAAAAATCCCAAAAATAAAATAAAATAATTCAGAAGGAGTAAAAGCATAAATATAAGGGAAGAATAACACAAATAACAGATGACCTCTCACTTGAATCAATGAAGGCCATGAGACAACAGAACATCTTCAGTGTGCCAAAAAAAAAAGTGTCAAACACGTGTAGTAGTACATGCCTGTAATCCCAGCATTTGGAAGGCTGAGGCAGGAAGACTGCCATGAGTTTGAGGCCAGCCTGGACTACATTGTGCGACTCTGTCTTAAACTCCACCCCCAAAAAAGAAAGAAAAATAGAATCAACTTAAATTTTATACCCAGTTAAAATACCCTTCGAAAATGAAGGTGAGAACTGGGAATGAAGCTCAGTGATAAGAGTACTGATCTAACATACGTGAGGCCCTGGATTCAATCTGTAGTACTGCCAAAAAAAAAAAAATCATAAAAATGAAGAAGAAATAAAGACCTTTTTCAGTAAGACAAATGTTAGGAGAATCCATCCTACAGGAAAACCTAACATAATCTTTTTCAGAATGAACAGATAGCTTATCAGAAAGAAGCCTAGATCTGAAGGAAGAAGTCAAGAATCCCAGAAAGGTAAATAGATGAGTAAATGTTAAATACCATTCACATATATCTTTCTGCATAGACATAGATAGATGGATGGATGGATGGATGACAGATAGATTTACAAGATTATGGACTGTTCACAGCAAAACCTCAAATATATTATGATATTCATAATCTATATAGAAGTCAAAAGTAAAATGTCAGGGCCAGGGATTTAGCATTACACAAGAATGGACTGTTCACAGCAAAACCTCAAATATATTATGATATTCATAATCTATATAGAAGTCAAAAGTAAAATGTCAGGGCCAGGGATTTAGCTCAGTGATGCCTCACAAGTGCAAGGTCCAGAGTTCCATCCCAGGTAACAAAAAAAAAAAAAGGAACATGTCAGATAAAAGCACAAAAAGTGGAGGGGGACAAAGTAGAATTATGCTGTTGTGAGGTCCTTGCACTGTAAGGCTGTATAAGAATATTTTTGGTGTATTATTTGAAAGTAGACACAGAGGTAAAGATACAGAGCACTGGGCTGGGGTACAGCTCATGGGTAAAGTGCCTGTCCAGCATGTGCAAGGCCCTGGGTCAGTCCCCAGCAACAAAAACAAACAAGAAATAAAAAATAGCCAGATCATCATTTCTATAGCAGCGTTCACCAAAGCACCGTCCTCAGATATACACCACAAACATCACGTAAAAAGATCTTAGTAAAAATGTAAGAAGTTTTACCTCTATCACAGACCTACTGAATAAAAAGCTCTAGGGATATGTCCCATAAATCTATGTATTAATAAGAGCATGCATATAAAGTAGAACTACTAAATAGCTACTAAGAAATGTACTACAAAACTATACATCTAAAAACAGGAGAAAAAAATAGGAGGAAAATGGAATGATTTTTCAAATGTAATATAGTCACAGTAAGCCAAATAAGTAAAAATTAGTAAAACAACAACAACAACAAAAACCAAGTAAGTATATAAAAAAAGAAAGTATTCTGAGCTAGGTCACAGACCTAAATACAATAATATCTAGCTAGGTGTAGTGGTGCACATCTGTAATTCCAGCACTCTGGGATGCTGAGGCAGGAAAACTCCAAATTATAGCCCAGCCTGCACAACTTAGTATGATCCTATCTAAACATTAAAAAGGTCTGAGAATGTAGTTCAGTGCAAAGGCCCTGGGTTCAATCTCCAGTACTATCAAAAACAAGCAAACATAGATAGATGGATGGATGGATGGATGACAGATAGATTTACAAGATTATGGACTGTTCACAGCAAAACCTCAAATATATTATGATATTCATAATCTATATAGAAGTCAAAAGTAAAATGTCAGGGCCAGGGATTTAGCTCAGTG
>NW_022900940.1:13499037-13504541 GCF_012274545.1 Fukomys damarensis
CAGGGTCTTGGTATGTTGCCTAGGCTGGCTTTAAAAACGAAGTCATAAACTATCCTCTTGCCTCAGCCTCCTTAGTAGCTAGGACTACAGACCCATGCTACACTGCCTGGCTCATAAAATCATGTTTCTCACAAAGAAGTTGTAGTTCAAATATATTAGGAATGACTACAGTTGGCTGTGGCAGTACATACCTGTAATCCCACCACTCCGGAGGTAGGGGTTCAAGTCCAGGGGCCAGCCTGGACTACAACAGAAAGTTCAAGGACTACTTGGAGTATATTATGAAACCTTGTCTCAAAGAAAAAAAGAAAAGGAATACTAACAAATCAATGATAAAATGTCAAGTTGCAGAATACAAGGTCATTATGCAAAACAGAATTATTTTTCTACATACAACATTTTTAAAAGGAAATAATCTGAGTTAAAAACTGAACAAAAGATTTGGACAAATACTTCACAAGGGAAAATATACTAATGGCCAATAAAGGCATGAAAAAGTGTTCAACTCCACTAATTTCAAGAGAAGTGCAAATCAAAACTACAATAAGGCCGGGCATGGTGGTGCACACCTGTAATCCCAACACTTGGGAGGCTGAGGCAGGAGGATTGCTGGGAGTTCGAGACCAGCCTGGGCTACATAGTGAATTCCAGGTCAGTCTCAACTACATAGTGAGACCCTGTCTCAAAAAATCAAAAAACAAAACAAAACAAAAAAACTACAATAAGATATAATTTCATTACAGTCATGTAGAATAGCTAAAATACAGTTATAAAAACCTGTTTAGACCTAAATGTTAGTAAGGATATGGAACAACTAGAAACATCATATATTGTTGCTAATGTTGTAAAATGATATCGCTTCTTTGGGTATCTGTTAGGAAAATTGGAATAAAGTTAAATATACATTGGGCTGGGGATGTAGCTCAATAACACTGAATATGCGTGTCAAGTGCAGGGTTCTGAGTTCAATCCCTGGTACCAGAAGAACAAACAAACAAACAAAAGAAACCTTAAACATACATATAACCAGCTGGGCATGGTGGTGCACACCTGTAATCCCAGCACTCGGAAGGCTGAGGCAGGAGGATCACTGTGAGTTTGAGACCAGCCTGAGCTACATAGTGAGTTCCAGGGCAGTCTCAAATACATAGTGAGACCCTGTCTCAAAAAACAAAAACAAAACAAACAAACAAAAAAAAACATACATTTAACCTATGTCCTAAGAATTCCACTCCCAATGTTTACCTAAGAGAAATGAGAATGCACATTTACAAAAAAACTTGTACAGGAATGTTAATAATAGCCTCGTTCATAACCATTCCACAGTGGAAACAAAACAAATATGCATTCACAAGAAACTAGATAAATTGTGTTAAATGTGTATAATGAAATACACTTGGTAATAAAAGAATGAGCACCTGACATCTGCAACAATGTGCAGAACCTCAAATATATGTTAAGCAACAAAAGTTTTACTCAACAGTACATTCATTGCCTGAACACGGTAACACATGCCTGTGATATCAGCATTTGGGAGGCTGAGGCAGAATGAGTTACACAGCGAGTTGAAGGCCAGTCTGAACTACACAGGGAGAACTCGGCTCAAAAAAAAAAAAGAGTGCATTCATTTATATGAATCCCAATAACAAGTAAAAATTAATCGATAGTGAAAAAAAACAGAAAATGATTGTGAGGATGGGAAAAGTGACTGGCAAAGAATATGAAGAAACTTTCTGGAGTGATAGAAAATGTCCTGTACTTTGTTTTGAATAGTATGTTCATCACTTTCCATCACCATGACAAAATACCTGAGACAAACAGCTGAAAAGGATGACTTACTTTGGATCACAGCATCGGAGATTTCATAGTCAGCTGGCTCCATGTTGGGGGCTTGTGGTGAAGCAAGGAAGGCAAAGCCACTCACCTGCTTGCAGCCAGGAGCCAGAGAGAGAAGAGAGGACTGGGGTACCTGTATCCCCTTCAAGCACATGCCTCCAGTGACATACCTTCCTTTCATTAGGCCCACCTTCTTTTGTTTGTTTGTTGGCAGTTTTTTGTTTTTCTGAGACAGGATCTCAACTCACTATGTAGCTCAAACTGGCCTCTGATTCATGGTAATCTTCCTGCCTCAGCCTCCCAAGTTCTAGGATTCCAAGCAATTGCCACCCTTCTACCCTTCCATTCCTGGCAAACGCAGTTTCTCAGTAGTGTGTGCCTGGGGCTGGTGACCAAGCATTTAGCACAAACCTTTGGAGAACACTTAAAATCTAAACCATAACAAACAGTGACTCTGCAGATGTATGTAGTTTCCTAAATTCATGAACCAAACATTTAAGATCTGTGTATTTTATTGTATGTTTTTTTATAAAACAATTGCATATAGTTGTTGTTGTTGTTTTAAATGCAAAGAATGAGCAGCAGGACTGTATATAAAGAACAAAGGCTAGGAGCCGGGCATGGTGGCGCACGCCTGTAATCCCAGCACTCGGGAGGCTGAGGCAGGAGGATCACTGGGAGTTCGAGACTACCCTGGGCTACATAGTGAGTTCCAGGTCAGTCTCAAGTACATAGTGAGGCTCTGTCTCAAAAAACCAAAAAAAAAAAAAACAAAGGCTAGGAATTAACAGATGGTCTCCTGGACAGAGACATTTATGACTTTGAATCTAATCAGTCTTAACATTTTTACTTTTAGTTCACAAGATCTTCAAGTGTGCAAATACAACTAATCTCTTTTTTGGCAGGGGCAAGGCCAAATGACAACACTCTTATAAATCATATTTTAAAATTATAAATCAATCTATCAATGGTTTGTGAAATCAACTTAGTAAGTCAACACCAGAATATTTTTCTTTTAATAAAATAGACTAGCATAGAGAAGAAAATATCAGAATACATAAACGAAGGGGGAAGCACTGTTTTGTGAGAGTTTTGTCTGGAATATATCGGACTTACTTCTTCCTAAGCAGTTTAAAATTTTTCAAGTGAGCAACAGTTACTCAGAATCACAGGTGAGAAAGTAGTGATGGCTTCCGCTATACCCAAGCTCTCACTGCCCTATGCTTAAGTGTACTTAAGATACGCATGTGCCTGCACACACACACCTCATAAGTCATGATAAAACGGATTTCTTACTGTGAGCCACAATACAAAAATTTGAGGCTCCACGAACAGGCCAAGTGATCTCCAGAAAGGTGTGAACATTGCAGGGGGGCTGTGGATGCTAACTTCCTGCACAGGAAAAGTGGGAATCATTATAGGCAGTAATAGTATAGACTCTTGCCAACACATAACCTCGCCCACGGAGATGCTGAGCTCCACTGGAAAAGGAAAAAAGCAAAACCAAAAAACTTCCCTCTCCCTTTGTACAAATTTGTTTTCCCCATACTTCGAAGAAACAGTACAGAGGGGAGGGCTCTAAGATATAAGATGGCAGGACTCCCCAGTGCTGCTCAGGACTACACTGTACAAAGCCAGAGGGTCTCTCACACCGACTGCAATGTGAAGGGCTCCCCCTGGAGTTGAGCTACACAACCAAGAGTCCTACTAGGCAGCTGTAAGTACTGTATGTGAATAAGAGCACAAGACTTGGAGTTCCATACGCCTAGGGTATTTTCCCAGATCTAATTCCAGGCTGTATACACTCAGACAGGCTATTTATCCTTCTTTGAGCATCACCTGTCCAAAGGGGATATATTATGTATCCCTCAGCCCTAGCTCAAGGTATGTACATTGCGATTCTCAGTAAATATAGGTAGGTGTTAAGTGAACTGAGCTAACACTAGTACCAACCTTATAAAGTGCTAGTGAGGAGTAAATGAATTAACATAGGTGAAATTTTTAGCTTATGGTCTAAACACTAATAGACAGTAAGCACTAAACAAGTATCCACAAAAGATGATAGGTTAAAAATAATAAGATTGTTCAGGAAGGAGAATTAAATGCTGGGCAGGAAATATTATTTTAAATAGCAATAAACTATAGAGAATAACAAATTTATTTAAAATATGAAGAAGAAAACAATATGGTAGAATGGGGATACTTCTTGGAATTTTGAAGTATAACTGGAACATGTCAGAAATGCATATATTTTATTATTTACTATTGCAGAGTAAGTAAGGGTAAAAAGTAGTGATAACCTTAAAGGATTTTAAGAATGATTCGGTCAAGAGCCACCCAAGCAGAAATGCTGGGCTCACCACTCTAGGCATGAAAGGTGACATGGGATGGGACATTCCTCTCCCAGAGCCTATTTCCTAGTGGAACTGTGGTTTTGATGCAGTCGTGACAACAGTTCCACTATTAAAGTGGTACAGTGGAGTAGGCCACCTAGACTGAAAGCACATGGGGGGCTGGGGTCGTGCCTTGCTTCACCTCTGGTCCCGCTGCCCATGGCCCAGGGAGGAAGGTGCACCGGTTCATATCCGCCCCGAGAGACGGCTGATAACAAGCCTAGAAAAGTGCATTCTGGGAGGGAGGGCTAAGGCAGAAGTGAGGTCACTCCAGTTAGCAGTTAGAAGAGGAGGCATTTCTCACACTTGCTGATAGGTTTGACGCTTGTGAAACATAAACAGGAAGTAGAAGCTTTCCAAAGCAACCTGAAGGAAACACACTCCTAGTTTGGTCAACGTGTGAATCCCGGTTCTCAAGTCGTTGAGGACACTGCCAGTTAATACTGACCCCTAAACTGCACCCAGTCCCAGGAGTCACTGTGACCCCCTTTTTTCAGTCCTTCCCACAGCCGGGTCACTCAGCAGCGGGGTGACTGACCCAGGCGCGGTGGGAAAGGTTTACAGTCATCTCTCAACTCCCCAAACTTGCAGGGCAGGGGAGCTCAGAGGTCAGTGAAATCCCCAGTCAGGCCTTATTTTAGTCATGAATTTCCACTGGCTCGCTCCTCTGACTGTATCAGCGCTGCTCACATTGCAGGACTGGAGTTTCAGCTGTTTCCCTGCTCCAACCTGAGTTAGAAGGTTATTGAGACCGGACTTTTCCGGGGAAGGGGGCCTCTGGCTGCCTAAGGGAGATTGCAGCAGAAATCTAGAGCCACTGGAGGAAGAGTTTCTGCCCCAGGCTAGGGGCAGCAGGTTAACTTCTTCCCTCTGGTCCTCCACTTAAGCGTGATTAGTATTACATTTAAAAACAAGAACTCATCTCTTTTGCTCTGCCAGCCAGTGGCCTCGATATATTTTCGGGGCTGCCTCCCTCGTTGCCCAATCTGCCCTTCCCAGAGGTTCCTCGAAGTTCAAGGGCAGGGCCGGTGTTTGAACCACCATCTCCAGGGACAGGCACCTCGCCTGTCAGAGTGAGGGGCTCAACAAATGTGTGTCGACTGCATGAATGTTAATATTTCACTGCGACAGGCGAAGAACTTTTTCTTTCTGGTCCTTCTGTGCCCTCCTGCTGAGCGAGCAGCGCCGCCGAGGGAACCGGTGCCAGGAGACCGGGCAGCACGACACCTGGGGACCAGCCCCAAGCCTACGCGGAGGGGCTCTTAGGCCGCGGCG
>NW_022900940.1:13504913-13505716 GCF_012274545.1 Fukomys damarensis
GAACACGGGCACGCAGCCCGGTATCTTTCTGTGTTTGACTAGCCAGGGTGGGTGGAGGCAGTGGGACACGGGATGTCGGGGGAGTGGGTGCCCGCCCGCTGGCTGTGCCCGGGAGCGAAGCTCCGGAGGAGCAAGGGGCCTGTGGCTCACACCCTCCGCGGTAAGGGAAGCTGGGACAGAAAGAAACCCCAGCCTCTGGGGAAGGCAGGGGGTCGGCGATTCTCTCCGCTGCGAGCGGGCTACTCGGAGCGGGCTGGGCGGGGGAGGAGGAAGAGGGCTGGGCTGGAGCGAGCGAGGGGATATTCCTCTCCCGGCTTGAGTCAGACGCGGGCGGATCCGTCCTCCCCCGGTCCCTCCCAGGAGACGGGAACTTACTTCATTTCCCTGGGGCAGGTTCGCCCACGTTACCACCTCTCCTCATCCGTCCCCCCCACCTTCTCCGGTTCCTTCCAGCTTCCGCGCCCCCCACCCAGCTGGGCAGGACTCAGGCCGCGCTGCCACCCCCTCTTTCGGGGAAAGGAGGCCGCAGCCGCAGACACCTGGGGACAGAGGTTGGGGGTGGGGGCTCCCTCGCAGCTGCCAGAGCGTTGTCCAACACGTGAGCCTCATGTGATGAAGCAGGGGGAGGGCGGGCAGGTCGCTCCTTCCCTCCCCGGCAGCGGCCAGACGTGCCTGGAGTCACAGGGTAGAACACGTAGCTCCAACCCACCCACACGCTCCCATTTAACCCAGCCCGCAGCCTCTCCATTACTCCTCGGCTCTACCCCCTGCACACCCCGCCTTAGCCGCCCCCCCGTCCCTCC
>NW_022900940.1:13505742-13532388 GCF_012274545.1 Fukomys damarensis
TCCCTCCTCCCAAGCCCGCCCCACTTCTCATTCACTTGGCTCGCAAGGCGCAGACAGCACAGGGAGCACACACCGCCAGTCTGTGCGCAGAGCCAGAGGCCGTGGGGACACCGGGCCATGCACGCCCCCAACTGAAGCAACACCTCAAAGCCACAGTTCCCAGCAGCACAGCGCATTTCGGAGAGCTCAGACTCAGAGGAAACCTCTGCAGAGACCCTCGAAGCCCCTCTAGGACAGTCCCTCACCTCGACGCTGTCCTAGTGCAGACAGGAGCGCGCAGTGGCCCTGGCTCGCAGTGCCATGGAGCGGATCCCCAGCGCGCAACCACCCCCTGCCTGTCTGCCCAAAGCGCCAGTGCTGGAGCACGGAGACCTGCCAGGGTAAGTTGGCATTCTGGCTTCTTCAAGCCACCACTCCAGCCCTGTATTCTGTGCCGCTCTCAACTTGGAGCGGCGCTGGGCGCATCTGGGGGCTCTTGCCTGATGGGGCTCCTGCAGCCAGTGCGCACGCAAAGTCACGACCCTTCTGGCCCCTCTCCCTGCAGGATGGATTTTGCCCACATGTACCAAGTGTACAAGTCGAGGCGAGGAATAAAGCGGAGCGAAGACAGCAAGGTAAGCGCGCACCTCTGGGGACCCCCACCCCCACCCCGCACCTCAGCCCCTAGCGCGCTGAGTTTCCAAGAAAAGTTTTCTCGCTGAGGTTGGTGAGGAGGGATGCAAGATGTGGGCTCGGTGCCACTATCAAGGGGCTTGGGGCAGAATGCGGCTTTGAATGCGACTCTGCTTCCTTGTCCGACTTTCTCTCGCCTTGGAGCTGGAAGTGGGGAAGCTTCATATCCCCTTCCCCAGGCACCCATCGCTTCCCCGTGCGCCTTGCAGGAGACCTACAAATTGCCGCACCGGCTCATCGAGAAAAAGAGACGTGACCGGATTAACGAGTGCATCGCCCAGCTGAAGGATCTCCTACCCGAACATCTCAAACTTACAGTAAGTAAGAAGCTGGCCCCTGTCCAACCCCGCTGCTCTGTCCAAAGGGCGGGCGGCGGCGGCCGGTGGGGGTGGGGGAGGTGTCAGTCGCCGCCTGCAGGCGCCGCGGGGAACTGCAGACTAGGTGACCAGCTCGAAACTGGCGGTTGGCTAGGTGTGTTGAGGTACCCTTCCCCAGCCCTGGGATTTTCTGGCAGCCTCCGTACTTGAGATGAGAGCCGCTTCGACCTCTCCAAATTGGCTCCAACACCAACAGGTCTTCCTTTTCAGGAGTTTTAAGTCTTTCCTTTCTGATGATTTTCAGGGTTCTCTAGTTTTCTTGATTTAAATGAGCAAGCAAGTAACCTGCTGAAGCCCTCCCCAGCTTCCTCACCTCCTTTTTTTTAAACTAAGGGGACCTACTTTGGTGTGTGACTTTTTGTCCACCCTGTCCTTTCTTGTTTGGCGGCCTGTGGTTGGGGAAAGGAAAAAAATAGTATTGGGGAAGGAGGAAAAAAGCTTGGATGAGCTACAAGTTTTGAAAGGGTGTCAGGAAAAAAGCTAGGGAAAGCCTCTTCGCTGCCAGACACAGTAGAAGTCCCTCCTTGGATTGTGACAGCACTGCAGAGAAATGTTATCTCCGGATTCCCCCGAGTTAAGGTCAGCAGCGGCTGCTGGAGAAGTTTATCTGTCAAAGCTTTCTCCTGAGGTAGTTGCAGCTTCCAAAGATAGAAGCCACATGTTTTTTATTCCTTAATTGTATATATGTATTTAAAAAAAATCTTTAGGGGAGAGAAAACAAACATGATCTGCAAACTTTAAATTTAGCCAACAGGAAAGACTGCTCCATGGTGTGCGTGCGTGTGCATGTGTCTTTTAGAGACACTCCTCAAAGTGCTACTAAATAATAAGTGTGTCCCAAAGGAAGGAACGTCCTGACCTCTGACCTCACCTCTGATTAAGGCTCTTTTTATTCCAGACTTTGGGTCATTTGGAAAAAGCAGTGGTTCTTGAACTTACCTTGAAGCATGTGAAAGCACTAACAAACCTAATTGATCAGCAGCAACAGAAAATCATTGCCCTGCAGAGCGGTTTACAAACTGGTGAGTGCTGAGTGTGATTAGCATCTGGTTAAGCTCAGTGCAAACAGAGAGCCCCTGGGCTCCACTTTGGATGTGAGAAACATTCCTGCAGCCAATTGCCCGTGCACCGCGTTCACTGGGGAAGACAGGTTTTATCTTTCCAAAAGGTCAGACTCTCCATTTGGAATGCTGTGCTGTGCCACCTGGCATGAATACGTATTAGTCAAATGATAGAATGTTTCCGTGGCATTTTGGCTTCAGAGTCTCTGGATTCTGGGACATTTCCCCACTCTCCTTTAAAATGCCGAAGCACCTATAGTTTGCAGCGTGGGTGTTTTACAGTCGGTCTCTTAGCCCTGTATCATTGGAGACTATATCGTTGGTATGTCCCCAATGTTTTCCTGTTTCTTTGCTTCCTTATCTCTCACAGTGGGGTGCAATCTTGGCAGGATGACAGCGGGAGTTTTTCCTGCATTTCATGTGGTTCCTTGAATAGCCATTAGGTATCTTGGTGAATTACACAATCTAATGAAACCACTGAAGTTTCATCATTTTGTTTCTACTGGCTTCTAGAGAATCAGACTCACCTTCTAACCTTCTAGTCTCACCCCTCCAAATAATACGGCACAGTTTGTGGAAAATTATGTCCACTCCTTCATCCATTTTTCTTGTTCCTTTCCCAGGCCAGTGTGATAGGAATCACAAAAACCTAGCAAGTACTTCTGCTAGTTTCCTCAATAAAAAGAAAATGATCAAACCTAACTTCTTGATCATGGATACAATACATGGAAAAGACTTAGCCTAATTAAAGTTTACAGGGGGGCTACAACTTTTATAAGTCACTGAAAACCAGCTTACTTCAGGTCGTAATTGTTCCTTGCTCCTTTATTTCATTTTATGACTACCTGACCTTGTTCACTTGCCACAGTGAGACTGATGTTCTTTAAATTGCCTCTTAGGCTTATAAACATACCAGAATTCATTGCTACGTCACATACAATGAAAAGTCAAGAACAATCTAAAAATGAACAAGAACAGAAGTAGTACATCTCGGGCCAGGGATTTAGCTCAATGGTGCTGCTGCCTGAATTGCAAGCATAAGGTCCCGAGTTCGATCCCCAATACCAAAAAAAAAAAAAGTAGTAGTACATCTCTACTAACTATGGGATACCATGTGGCCATTAATTAAAAATCATATTTAGGGCCTGGGGTTTAGCATGTACTTAGCAGGTGCCAGACCCTGTGTTCAGTCCATAGCTCCACAAAAAGTAATCTCTGGTAGGGCCTGTAGGTTATGTTTTATTCTTTACAACGTTAAGTTGTTACTTTTAGAGTTATAAATGCAAATTGGGGGCTAGGGATTCAGTTCACTGGTGCCACACCTAACTCACAAGCACAAGGTCATGAGTTCGAATCCCGATACCAAGAAAAAAATGCAAATTGGGAAATGTTTTTTAACAAAAAGGAAAGACTCCAGTCTTTGGAGTATAGGTATCCAGATATACCACAGGGCCATCTGAAATGTTTTACTTTGGGTCTGTGTGTCTCCAGGTGAGCTGTCAGGGAGAAACATTGAAGCGAATCAAGAGATGTTTTGCTCGGGATTCCAGACATGTGCACGGGAGGTGCTTCAGTACCTGGCAAAGCATGAAAACACTCGGGACCTGAAGTCTTCACAGCTTGTCATGCACCTCCACCGCGTGGTCTCTGAGCTGCTGCAGGGTGGTACTTCCAGGAAACCATCAGACCCAGCCCCCAAAGTGATGGACTTTAAAGAGAAACCCAGCTCCCTGGCCAAAGGCTCGGAAGGCCCTGGGAAAAACTGTGTGCCAGTTATCCAGAGGACTTTCGCTCCCTCCAGTGGGGAGCAGAGTGGCAGTGACACGGACACAGACAGTGGCTACGGAGGAGAATCAGAGAAGGGTGACTTGCGTAACGAACAGCCGTACTTCAAAAGTGATCATGGACGTAGGTTCACCATGGGAGAACAGGTCAGCACAATTAAGCAGGAGTCCGAAGAGCCCCCCACCAAAAAGAGCCGAATGCAGCTCTCAGATGATGAAGGCCGTTTTACTAGCAGTGACCTGATCAGCTCCCCATTCCTGGGCCCACACCCACACCAGCCTCCCTTTTGCCTGCCCTTCTATCTGATCCCGCCTTCGGCGACAGCCTACCTGCCCATGCTGGAGAAGTGCTGGTATCCCACCTCTGTGCCAGTGTTGTATCCAGGCCTCAATGCCTCTGCTGCAGCCCTCAGCAGCTTCATGAACCCAGACAAGATCTCCGCTCCCCTGCTCATGCCCCAGAGACTCCCTTCTCCCTTGTCAGCCCATCCATCCCTTGACTCTTCCGCCCTGCTCCAGGCTCTGAAGCAGATCCCCCCTTTAAGCTTAGAAACCAAAGACTAAACTCTTTAGGGGACCCTGCTGCTTTGCTTTCCTTCTTCCCTACTTCCAAAAGCACACACAAATGTTTTTGTGAGTGCGGCGAGATTGTGCATACCTAATCTAAGGCACGGAGAGAAAATGCAGGTTGTGTGCGTGCAAATATGTGTATGTGTGTGTGTGCGTGTGCGCCTGTGTATTTGTGTAGAACCTTAAAGCTCCTTTTGGAGTATGGAAGACTCAAAGGATTGCTTGAAATCGGGAGGTGTAGGGGACGCTTGTAGCACATCTCTGGGCCCTACCCAGAGAATAGCCCCCTTTGATACAAATCAGCTGGATTTTCAAAAGCTTCCAAGAGTCTTAGTCTGTGAGTCACTCTTCAGTTCGGGAGCTGGGTCTGTGGCTTTGAGAAAAAGGTACTTTCAACAGATGGTTTTCCAGAGCACAGCTTCCAGCCAGCTGTTAGGACCCCACCCTGCTCCCTTTATGGTGGACGTGACTCACCAGACGAGAGAGCAGTCAGACAGCTTTCTGCTGAAGTGGAGCGGTAGCAGACACTGGCATAGCACGGCAGTGGTTTGGGGAGATTTCCACAGGTCTGCTCCCCACTCCTGCCTCAGATGAATAAAGAGAATGTAATTCCCTACTCAGGCTTTCCTAGTGATTAGCTTATTAAGGAACTGAAAATGGCCCCTTTGTGAGCTGAGCTGCCAGGGAAGGAAGGTGGAGTTCCCCAGGTCTCTGGCACCTGTTTCTAGCCTCACCAGAAGGACATGCTGTCCAGGGAACCAAGTGAGGTCTGAGATGCAGATGCCTCAAGTGCCCCAAAGTGCACAAAGCTAAGTAACCAACTGCTACCATTAAGACGGAGATAGACTTGGTTTAAAATTCTATCCAGAAGCTTTTAACCAAGCTTAGCTTCTCAAAGGCCTACGCCAGCCTTGGCACTGCAGGGTCATTTCTGTAGGTTAGTTCCTCCGGCCTGACAGCATATGGAGTGTCTTTACTGCTAAAAGGGATTATATCTCCTTCAAAGAAGTCTTATTTTTGATCCAGAGTTCTTGTTTCCCCGACTCGTCCAGCCAGCCCTGCACCAGCTTTCAAAATGCACTATGCTTGATCGCCAACGTGTTTTAACTTCCTCTCTTCCTGTTTTTATTTTGGTATAAAGTCGTTGCCTTTATTTGTAAAGCTGTTTTAAATATATATTATAAATATATTAAAAAGGAAATGTTTCAGATGTTTATTTGTATAATTACTTGATCTACAAAGTGAGAAAAAAAATGAATGTATTCCTGTTTTTGAAGAGAAGAAGAATTTTCTCTAGGGAGAGGTACAGTGTTTATATTTTGGAGCCTTCCTGAAGGTGTGAAATTGTAAATATTTTTATCTATGAGTAAATGTTAAATAGTTGTTTTAAAATACTTAATAAAATAATCTTTTTCCTGTGGAAGAGAAAGATGGTCTCCCGTATTTTTAAAGTAAGTTGGCTGGGTGATGTGATTGTTGTCTGCTTTTGTCTGAAGGCAACAACTAGTTAATTGTGGTGCAATTTCATTCAGCTTTTCATATGCCTTGTATTCAATCAGAATAAGCTTAGTTAACTTAGGTAAATATTGGTTTAGTTACCTGACTCTTGCCAGGGGTTTATGTTCATTCTTTTCCTTCTTTCCAGAGTTCAGCAAAAAGTACATTTTTGTCCAATCTGTATTAGTCATGATCTTTAGAACTTGACAAAAAAAACCAAGATAAGAAATCGTGGGCAGAGCGTGCCTGGGGAACTTAATGCAGGGATATGCATATCGAGAAAAGATTGAGTAGATTTTTAGGCACTAATAGTTGTTGTTGGAGATAATATTTTTTTTTGCCAAAGTAGGCTAGCTTTTTCTCATTTACCAGGTCCCAATGGATTTGCCATGTCCTGTCTTACTAGTGCTGGAGGCAACATTCCATAATTATTTTCTACATCCTTCCTGACTTCCTCTCCTTGGGTGTGTTTGTGTGTGAATGAATATTGGTGTTCCTTAGTCAAGTGCTCTTATTAAAAAAAAAAAAAAATTCCATGAGAAAAGAAGTGGGAAATGACCCGGTCAAGTATTTTTGCTTCTCCTGGCACCTTGATTTGCAGCATTTCTGTCAGATGCTCCCTTTCCTGATGGCCACCTTGTGGGTTCAGGCTCAGCGCATCCAGAATCTTCCAGAACTCTCTAGTTGTTTGGATCCCCGAAGCCACCCCCCAGGGAATTCTCAGCCAGGCAGAGGCACCACCTGCCTGTTCGGATTGCTTGCTTCAAATGTCACCTTCCTCATCTCCTGATGGCCCAGCGGGCGGAGTGAGCACTTCCTCACTGCTGCTAGATGAAAGGCACAATTTTCCCTGGGCCAACGGTGCTGTGGAAGGAGCCAAGACCGAGAGGACAAGTGGAGCCTGGTGGTCTATCACTGCCCTCTCCACATAAGCCCTTCTCGCTTATGGAGAGCAGGCAAATGGCAAATTCTGCAAGTCTGGCCTTGTGCTGGCTCCGAGGGCTTGTCCTTGCCAGTCAGCCTGCTGAGCTCCCGGATCCATCCAGGAGTTCCCAGACCTTTCCGGCTAGACTTTCCCTGTGAGAGAAGGCTGGGAGTGGCAGCACAGGGGAGTGAAGATTGAAATCACCTCCCTTTCTCTTCTCTGAGCCATGACTCAAGGAATAGCAGTGGGGACAGCAGGAAATGGTTGGAGCAACAACTAAAAAAAAGATCAGAGGGTTCCACACATTGTCAACTCAGAATCCCCCTACTGAGTCTGCCCGCTTCCAGCCCCGCAGAGGTGCAGCTGTCTGTCTCCTCTTCGGCCTCTGATGTGCCCTTGACCTTGCTTCTGGCCCAGTTTCTGCAGGATCCAAGTGCACTCACAGGGAGGTGGGGGGGGGCGCAAAGAGGACCTCCGTTTAAAAGGGGTGTGTGTGAGCCCGAGGGTGAAGCCCTGGCTCCGGGGCCAAGGAGAGGTGGCCGGAGGCAGAGCGGAGGACTGGGATCTGGCGGCCTTCAGACGGGGCGTGATCGCCGGCTTGCCGGGATGGTCTCACCCAGCGCTGACCTGCCTTGCCTGTTGACACAACGTCACGTTTCCGACTGCAGTCCTTTCATGTGCGGCCCGCGGCTAAATGCGGCTGCCGGTTCCTGGAAGCAGACGTGCCTGGCACCGCGTCAGCAGAAACCCGATCCCCGGGGAAGCTTGGCAGGGCCTCGGGATCGCTCGGGCCCCCAGAAATAGGGCCTGGCAGCGGGTGCGGCCGCAGCCCCCCCACCCCCGGGCTGGAGAGAATCCGAGCACGAGTGGGAGGGGAGGCTGGGTGGGGCAGCGAGCTAGATGTCGGGACGAGGTCTCGCCTAGCTAGGAACTAGAGAATTCTCAGGGGTCGTCCCTCAATATATGAGCAGGTTGAGAAAGGGGAGGTAGGTTGCCCACAGACACACAGCTTTGGGTAGTTCTACTGGGTTGTGGCGCTTTTGAGCAGATGGAGATGAAGGCTTTCACAGAGCTCAGTTGTCAATAACTATAATAATACACATATACTGACGTTACTGCTAGCGAGGATACCCGTGTTGTTTGTAGCACTATGTGCCTAGCACTCTTCAAAGCCCTCCACAGTACAATAGCTTAATTATCACAGGCACTCCACAAGATTTGTTCAATTTCTGTTCCCGTTACAGTACGTGGAACATAGGCACAGAGAGGTTAAGTGTCTGCTCAGAGTCCCACAGCTCCGGTGGTAAATGGGAAATAAAACCTCTTGAGTACTGTTCTTATGCCAGGCCTTTATTAAGCACTGTTGGAATTATCTCCATATTTTATGGCAGCTGTAGGGATAGATACTAACATGTCCCCCTTTTTAAAATTAAAAACAATTTTTTTCAATACTGGAAATTAAACCAAGGGCCTTTGTTCTGAACTACATTTTCAGCCCTTTTATACTTATTTTGAGAAAAGATCAAAATTGCTAGGCTGGGCTCAAACTTGCGATCCACTTGCTTGAGCCTCCCAGAGGGCTGGGATTATAAGCTTAGAAATTCTTTTTTTTTTTTTTTTTTTTTAACATTCCTCTTTTGAAGATGAGAAAAGTCAAGCTCGGAGAGGGAAAATGCCCTGTCTCAGATGAAATATCATGTAGCAAACAAAGCATACCCTTTCTGTGGTAAGGATCTGGGCCACAAGACACACTATCTCATTTAATCCTCAAAGTAGCCCTGAGGAGGTGGTGCTCTGAGCCCCCACGTGAGGATGAGATAACCGAGCTCAGACCGAAGTTAGCTGCCCAACTCTTTATTAGCGTCCTTACAAATACCGACCTACTTGCCACACCACCCCACATGCAAGAATAAACCACTGCCTGCAGAAACTAACCAGCACACAATGGTTCATCTGGGTGGCACCACAGTTTCCGTATGCTGAGAACCAGAATCTGGGTTTGAGGAAACTACTTAAAGAGTTCTAGGGTGGGAATAGGAGACATACCCCCACACACACACACTTTCTCTTTATGACAGTCTTGCTATGTAGCTCAGGTTGGCCTTTGACTCACTATGTAGTCTAGGCTAGCCTTGAACTCATGGCGATCCTCCTGCCTCAGCCTCCAAGTGCCTGGGATACAGGCGTACTCCACTATGCCCAGCTCATTTCCTCTTCTCCTATCTCCCTCTCTCACAGGAGATTAAGCCCAGGCCTTCACAATGACTTACACCCCCAGTCATATTTTTCTTGTTATTTTTAGACATTCTCTTTAAATTGCTAAATTACAGAGGCTAGTCTCAAACTCGTAATCCTCCTGCTTCAGCCTCCTGGAGTGCTGGGTTTATGGGCCTGTGTGCCTTTTCACAGCTCCCTTAAGGTCAGGAGAGGTGCAGGTAGATGGGCCTAAGGCATAAATGTACATGGACCACTCGGGGCAAGAGGTTTGCGGAAGGGAAGGAGAGAGACCCAGATCGAATTCCAAACTCTCTTGCTGGAAGGAAGCCTCATGGGCTCAGAGACCAGGCCAATGAAGTTCCTGCTCCTCTCAGGTTCTCTCAGCCTATGCACACACTGTCCCTTGGACTTGGCTGGTGAGGAGCAAGAAAAAGAGGTGTTTCACCCATGAGACCAGGCCAGGATCTCGGATTAGAGCTAGGCGGGCCCTCCTTCTCTCTACAGGCCTCTGGAGCTACTCAAGGGGCTCAAAGAAGAGACAGTTTGTGGAGTTCCCACATGGTGTCCTATAAAGATAATGTCTTGTTATGGGGCCAGTCTGTCCTGAGACCCAGCACCCCCTGAGTCTGTCGCATGGCAGGGAGGGAAGAAGGCTCTGGGCTTCTCACCCCTCTTCAGGGGAGACAGCTTCCTTTCTCTCTGCCTCATAGTGTAATGGTTTGTTTGAACATGCGTTTACTGCTGAAAAAGCATCCCTAACAAGTCTGGGAAGCACCATACCGTGGTCCCTTCCTCAGGCCTGCCTTCCTCTCACTTGATTCCTTCCCCAGGATCCAGAGGGAGGCTGAAGCCACTCAAAGCCACCCTCACGGTCTACCCAGCACCACCCTGTTTATCCCAAGCCATCTGTTTGGTCGGGTGGCTGCAGCAGAACGTGAGCGGGCAGTGCCTCTCCCGTTGGCCTGGAAGCCACTGACATGCTGGTCTCCTGCTGGGCCACTCAGTCTTGTGATGGGGCTGGACTGGGGCCCAGAAGGTTGCTTCTGTTATAGTCGGGCCCTCCCTTCCTGGGAGGACCTCAGCAAAGTCGTGGAGGGGGGATCTGAGGGCATTGGAAAGCAGCTCGGCAGGGGACTCAGCCTTGGGCTGGGACCTAGGGGTCAGGCTGGGTCTTGGCCCTGCCCTCCTGCCCTCCCAGCCCACTTTCAGTTAGAGAAAGAAAGAAACGAGTATATTTTCTGGTTTAAAAAGAAAGTTTTAGAAAACTGAATTGTGACAGGGATACAGAGGTGGGGATCATGCAGGGATCACAAAAAAAAAAAAATTCACATGGCAGAAAAAGTGAAAATGACTCTATTTTCAGAAAGAAAAGAAACATGTTCCTTAAATAAAAATCTTGTATACATTGTATCTTTTCTACTATGGAGAATTTAAAACATACACAAAAGTAGACAGAAACTGTGAAAGAAAAACAACCTGATTTAAAAATGGGCAAAGGACATGAAAAGCACAAGACATAAATGGCCAACAAGCACATGAAAAGATGCTCGACATCATTAGTCATCAGAGAAATGCAAATCAAAACCACAGTGATGTATCACTTCACACCCAGTAGGATGGCTATGATTATAACAATCATTTTTTTTCTACAAAATAGAAAATAACAAGTGCTGTCGAGGATGTGGGGAAGTTGGAGCCTCAACTGTGGCTAGTAGGAATATGAAATGGTACAGCCTCCATGGAAAACAGTTTGGCAGTTCCTCAAAACGTGAAAGAGAATTATCATATTACGCTGCGATTCCACCCCTTGTGTATGCCCAAAAGAATAAAAAACTGGGATGCAAATAAATACGTGGACACATGTTCATGAAAGCACATCTACAAGAGTCAAAAGACAGAAATAACCCAAAAGTGCATCACAGAGCAATAGATACACTGAGGTACACACATACCACGAGTGTCATTCAGTCTTAAAAGTGAAGTGTTTGTATGTGCTACAACACGGATGAACCTTGAGACATTATGCTGCCAGGTGTGGGCGTGCACACCTGTTACCCCAGCACTAAGGAGGCTAAGACAGAAGATCACCATGAATTCGAGGCCAGCCGGGGCTATATAGTGAGTTCAAGACCAGCCTGAACTATATAGTGGGACCCTGTCTCAAAAAAAATGAAGAAACAAAGAATTTTACTTCAATGTATTATATATATATATATATATTTTTGTTTTTTTTAAAAATGTAGCTCAGTGGCACTGTGCCTGCATAACAAGTGCAAGGTCCTGAGTTCAATACCAGGTACCAAGAAAAAAAAAATAGAATGGGCATAACTCAGTAGTACAGCATTTACCTAGAGTACATGAGTATGAATTCAGTCCCAAACACCAGAGGGAAAAAAGTTGAGTAGTACAATGAACCCTCCATTTATCAATATATATCAATATTCCAGGACCTCTTCTACTTCTCCCGTTTCTCCTACTCATATATTACTTCAAAGCAAATCCAGGCATCATATGATTTCATTCATAAATATTTTAGTATATATCTCTAAAAGATAGATACAGTATTCTTTAAAAACTGCTACCATAACATTATTGTATCTTTTTTTAAAAACTAGCAACAGGGCTAGGGACTTAGCTCAGTGGTTCTGCTGCCTGCCTCACAGGCACAAGGACCTGAGTTCAATCCCTGGTACCAAAAAAACCAAAACAAAACAAAACAAAAACACTAACAACACTAGAAGGCAGTTGTTTTTTGTTTGTTTGTTTTGTTTTTCTTTTTTTACTAATTTGCTGAATGGAAGTGTAGAGTGATTTCAAAATTTAAAAACACAAAAAGTGAAAAAACTTGCTCACTCTTCTATGTATCACCCTAGTCCTCTATTCCCACCAAGCTCAGCCACAATTAGGCAAATAGGAACTATTCTTATGTCTACACATACAAGTAAAAACGCAGATGATCATTTGTCTCCTTTTCACACAAAAAGAGCAGGCCATCCACACTGTTCCGTACTTATGATTTAGCTTAAAGCCCATGAGCGGAGCTGTCCACTTGTAGGAAGATTTTCAATACTTCTTGGCAACTGTACAGTATTTTACTGAATAGCTACATGATAATGTATTTGACCAGTTCCCTGTTTTAGGCATTTGGATCATTCTGATCACTTGCTATCACCAGCAGGGCTATTGGGTTGTTTTGAGGACTAAATGAATTAGAGTGTCTAAGATGCAGCTGGGCATGATGGCACACACTAGAATGCAAGTTTGAGCCCAGCCTGGGCAATTTAATGACTTAGCAAGACTCTGTCTAAAAGGGCTGGGGATTTAGCTCAGTAGCACTGTGCCTACCCTGCAACTGCAAGGTTCTGAGTTCAATTCCTGGTACAAAAAAAAAAAAAGAGAGAGAGAGAGAGTAAAGAAAGAAAAAAAGACAAAGGAATGTATATCAGTATAAAGGCCATGGGTTTGATCCCTAGTACCTCCAAAAAACCATCTAAGATGCTTAGGACAGTGCATGACTTAGAGAAAGCTGCATGTCTAGGCTAGCTAACATTAGTATGGTCAGAATTATTGCTACTCTTATCATTATTAACTGTATTATATGTACACAGGGGAAAACGTGGCAAAAAATACAACAAAATTTTAATTGTCTTAGTAGGATTTGGAGTTATTCTTCCTGTTTTTCTATATTTCTTTTATATTTTCTTTCTTTTTTTTTTTTTTACAGTGAACACGTGTTGCTTCAATATTTCTGTTTCTTCCCATAGATCATGAAGTGCAAGAGTAGGCAATGGAATGGAGTTCTGAAGTAATGTTCAAAATTTGTACCCAGCAGAGTCCCACGAGGTGATGTGGAAAGAATAGGCAGGATACTTTCTCGGTTCTGCCAGCTCAGCTTTGGGCAGAGCTGCCCTCCACACGGGGAAGAAGACAGCCCCCGCTCCAGTGGATGACTGCAAGGCTCTCTCCTTGCCTCTTTTAATGGGACTTTGATGGCTAGAGAGGTTAGCAACAGGTGCAAATACACTCAGTGGTCCATGAGGGTCTCGGGAAGGGGTCCTGACTCGTTCACTGCTGTACCCTTGGTACCCATTTTGGAAGTACTTCCTGAAGGAACAAGTGAATCTACACTCTGCTGTGTGACCTCGGGAAAGTTTCTTTATTTCCCTGAGTGTGTTTCCTCAACCACCAAATAGGGATATTCGTGAGGTTGTAGAGATTTCTGTGAGGATGAAAAGCAACATGTACATGGTATAGATGGTATATAGCTCAAACCAAGTATGTACTAGGTGCTCAAGCATCTGTTGGCTAAATATAGTATATGAAATGAATGAAAAGTTCAAAGAATTTATTTGCACTAAAATGTGGATGACTGACTTCTTTCCTCAAAGACACTAGGGAGAAGCTCAAGAGGTCTTTTGTACATATCCTAGAGTACGCTAAATACTTTAGCAGGCACTAAGTATGTAATGCAGTCTCCACTTCACAGTGATAGAAGTGAGGCATGGTGAAATTAAGGGACTCACCCAAGGTCACACAACAAGCAAATGGCACAGGCATAGTTTAAAACAATGTTCTGGCAGGAAAACTCCTGGGTGTCAAAATAGACAATGGCAAAAAGAGGAAAGAGAGTCAAAGACAAAGCCTCAACTCTGTGCCCAGAGCCAAACTGCCATCAGGTAGGCTGAGGATGGCAAACAAACTCTTTCGCATGGGAAAGGGATCAAAAGATGGAGGAAGGAGGCCGAGGATGTAGCTCAGTGACGCGGTACCTGCCTGGCAAGCGTAAGCGGGGGAAGGTGGAGGAAGGAGAGAGGAAAGGGGAAGTAAAAAGAATTAAGGTATGTTATGTACATGTACAAACATCCCGCAATGAATGTAATCATTATTAAATCATTAAGCTTTAAAAATTTTACTAGCAAATGTACTAATACAAATTTAAAAGATTTAAATTGTTTTTTATTTTTTAAAAAAAGCACCAAGATTATCCAGAGAAGAAAATCAAGAGCTTACCGGAGCTTCTCTCCATTTATTTTAAGTTTCAGGTTATGTTTAGTTTGCATTTCCTGCGGGAATAATAATAATACTAATACCTCCCCAGAGAAGGAGAGAGGAAAGGGGAAGTAAAAAGAATTAAGGTATGTTATGTACATGTACAAACATCCCGCAATGAATGTAATCATTATTAAATCATTAAGCTTTAAAAATTTTACTAGCAAATGTACTAATACAAATTTAAAAGATTTAAATTGTTTTTTATTTTTTAAAAAAAGCACCAAGATTATCCAGAGAAGAAAATCAAGAGCTTACCGGAGCTTCTCCATTTATTTTAAGTTTCAGGTTATGTTTAGTTTGCATTTCCTGCGGGAATAATAATAATACTAATACCTCCAGACATCAGGGCTTCGTTCTTCAGGGGGCTCAGGCTGTCTCAAGACCTTACCCAGCCCAGGTCATTCCAGATCACCCAGAGCTGGGGAATGGATGAGGACCCATCTGGCCCCTGCTTCCCCTGGGGCTCCCATGGCTATGTGCGAGGTATTTCCCAGGCCAGGGGCCTCAACTCCTCTGACCCCAGCTTCTCACGGACCAACCACTCAGACAAAGCATTCACTGTCCGGGCATGTTCCAAGCCACCGGCTCGTGTCCCAGCCAGCCCGGGCCTGTTACAATGAGTCAGCCTTTCACTGGGGAAAAACGTAGCGACTGGCCTCCAAATCACTTTTTCCAGCTTGGCCCCTTTCCTGGGCTAGGTTTTGGAAAGCCTTTATTTTTCTCTGTAGGATTCTGCTTCCTATGAGAATGGCAAGCATAGGGGCACCAGAATCCCGTTGGCAGACAGCTTTGAGACAGCAAGGCTAGCATTCAGTCTTAACAGATATACCGAAAACTTGGAACATTAAAAAGTGGGCCAGTCTTCAAAACTCTGAACATACCTGTAAACAGGAGGGTGACAAGTCAGCCCAGCCTTCAAAGACTATGTGGTCAGCAGAGACAAGAAGCCAGGAACCCACACACACGCCAAAATTAAGACCACTAAAATCAAACTCACTGAGGCAGAGGAATGATCTGCTCTGCTCCCAAACCCAATCAGGAACTTTCCCAGATGACAAGGGACAAATTCTTGGTGGCAACAGACTAATGCATACAGAGTATTGTCACTAAAGTAACCTATAGTTACTTTCACCTCATTAGCACGGTAAAAATCATACCCAAGCTAGAGACTTGAGACAGCAGTGAGACCTACAACTCATGAAGACACGTGGTAAAAAGCAGCAGAGGTGCAACTGAGACTCCACCTCTGCATGTGATGACAGAAGAGACCTGATCCCGCTCTATCCCAGTGATGCCGGGAGGGCTGTACAACTGTGACCTTCACTTAGGTCAGCCTGGGTTTCCTGGCCCCCGTTGTTTCCCCACTGTTGCTCAAGCACAATAATAAAAGCCTCACTCCTGTGCCAGGGTGCTTCTGCTGGAGTCAGTCACAGATTGAGTTGCTTCAGTTCAGCCAGATGAAGATCCCTCAAAGTGTCTGCAGGTCTCTATTTCTTTCTCATCTCACCCGTACAAGGGAAAGCAGGCCACAAAGGGTCCCTCTTTATCTCCTGTCCAGTTGGGGCCAGGATGCGTGGCACCCTGGTTACCTGTCACAGGGCACAGCCACCCTGGCTACCTGGAGCTCAGGGCACAGCTGGCCTCTTACCAGTTAGCAGGGCCTTTCTGAAATTCGATGCTCCCTCTGGCCCTTTGCATTTTCAAGCAAGCACCTTTACCTTCAGTGAACCTTCCCACCCCCAGCGCTAGGCCAGAGGTTGGGTTTCAGAGCCCTTGACTTCTTGTTCTGCTGACTCAGCCTGAGACCTCTCCTGCACGGCCTGGCTGAGATGGAGTCTCCCAGCTGACACTCCAGAAGACCAACCGTGCGTCTAGGCACCACCAGGGAGTGTGAGGTAGAGGTCTGGACTCAGTGTAAAGAAAGAATTTTCTTTCCCACTGAAGGAAGTACTGACCTGCCTGGCTCCAAGGCTTTTCCTTAGAAGCGCCTCTCTCTCTACCTTTGTGATTAGGAAATGTTAATCTCTCAGTTGTTCACTCACCCAGCTCACAGAGAGTTACTGCTGTTCCTTCTATTCTCTGCACTGGCTTTGAGGTGACAGCTATGCACCCCTAGAAGTTGTGTTTCTGTCCTCGTGAGGTTGACAGTAGTCTGAGGGAACACCGTCAACAAACATGAGGATTACACAAATAAACACTAACATTTCACAATAAATTTGAAGGCAGAGCCAAGGAGGGCAGATGACAGGTCCAGCCAGTGTGGTCTGGGGTGTTCAGGACAAGTTTGGTGAGATGGGATGGGTACACAGGAGCTGTCTGGGTGAGATGGGATGAGGAAGAGCGTAAGAACACTTTGTGGTGGTTTCAAACGCACCTCCCTCCCACAAAAAGATGTCAGTGCCATAATGCCCAGTATATCAGAACATGAATTTATTTGGAGGGAGCGTTGTCACAGAGGTATCGAGTTAATATGGGGTCACTACAGAGGACCCTAATCCTGAGCAGCATTTTTATTAAAAGGGGAATTTGGACAGAAACAGACACACCCAGAGAGGATGTCATGTGAAGATGAGGGCAGAGATGGGGTGACGTCTCAATCAACAAAGGAATGCCAGAATTGGCCCGCAACCACCAGAAGCCATGGGTGAGTGACATAAGGAACAGATCTCCTCACAGCCGCAGGGGGAACCATGCATGCCGATACCTTGCTTTTTGACTTCTAACCTCCAGACCTGAGACCAGATATTTACGGTGTTCAAGTCCCCCTGATAGTGTCCCTTTGGCAGACAAATCCAGGGACATAGGCAGAGGTGAGGGAAGTGAGGCAGAGTTGAGAATGAAGGCTGCCCTGGCCTGATGGGAAAGCAGGGTCAAAAGTGTCCTTATCCTGAGTGGGGGAGAGTGGATCAGTGTGGGTGCCTCAGACAGCTATAAAAATCACCACCTTGGAAATGTATAGAACACAGGAGATGGGAGGGGGTGACTGGGCTCTGCACGGGCTTCCCCAAGAGGTTAGTAATGGGGGTCTCTATCCCCAGGACAGAGGGGAGCTGGCAGAGCACTCGGGGCAGGCAGCCCAGAGCCTTGTAGACCTGGGGCTGTGTGACCGCAGGCAAACCGCCTCCAGTCTCTGGGCCTTTTGTGCTCCCTCTTTTTTTATCTGGGACATTCTGTGACCAGGTGACAAGCAGCATACCTGATACAGTATTGGCAGCCTGTGTGCAGTGGCAGGGTGGGAGGGAAAAAGGAATATGAGAATAGTATCAGTCATAGTTTTGTTCTTATGGAGCTTGTAGTCTAAGTGGGGAAATGACATTTATATAGGCCAATGTACATGCATTAGTGCTATGTGTGTGCTACAAGGGAACAGGGTCAAGTTTCCTCAGGCTGAAGTAACAGCCTCCTTTCTAGGGTCCTCAACATGTAGCTGAGCCCCTTGACCCACCGTGTTTGTGCTTCCCAACTCTGCTTATCAGAATGTTTCTGGTTTTTGTTTTGTTTTATTTTCTTGAAAGTGGGCTGGATGGATTTAGGGAAGAAAATCAGCTTCGGGGTCTGTGCTCGCAACAGCTGTCCCATATTCTGCACCCACATTTTTCTTTTTTTGGCCTAGGCCAGGTGGAGCGGAGTTTCTGTTACCTGTGAGTTTTGACTCAGAGGGGTTCACCCTGTCAACCACAGCCACTGTTTGTTAACAAGGTGACTCGTGTTGGTGGGTGCTGTTGTGTCTGGGCCCCAGAGGCTGTTCCTGCCTTCGTAGGAAACCTCTGGAGTGAGGGAGGTTTCCTCATTTGCTGAGTCTCCAGGGCGCCTGACCTCATTTGTTCCCCTCTGAAAACCCAAAAAGGAAGCAATGGACACTCCTCTCACCCATCTCACAGCTAAGGAAATTCGGGCTCATAGGAGAAATACCTTAGTCTGCACATGGTAGAACCTTTCTCAGGCCCTCTGATCCTTAAGATTTCACACTTAACAGAAGGAACCTCACACAGTTCCAGCCCTTATGGAAGAAGGAATAATCATCCTGCTTTTATGAGTTTATCAGTAAACATTTCCTTTTAGATAAAGAAAGGAAATTACCAAAGGTTGGTATGGAGCCTGAAGTGTGAGTTTAGGAAGGCAGATGCCATCTTTGATCTCTGTGAGCCCAGTGATCCTTAGACACACAGCGCTAGGCATAGATTAGGTGCTCGGTAGATGTTTGCTGAAAAAGAGTAAGAACGTCATTTCATTTATTTCTTGAGTGGCTACTATGTGCCAGGAACTATTCTGCATGCTGTATGGGTACTTGTGTAACTGACTCTCACACAGTCTTGTGAGGGTGACACTATTATGCCAATTTAGGAGATGAGTGGGCTGAGGCGGAGAGGAGGAAGTAACTTCCCTGAGCTCACACAGTTAGTAAAAGTCAGAATAACCTCCAGCTGTCTGGCTCATGTGTGCACCCCTAACCATTGAACCATACTGCCTATCTTCGAGTGAATGAATACATAAAAGCACACTTGAGCTGGTTATGGAGCCACATGCCTGTAATCCCAGCACTCCAGAGGCTGAGGCCATCCCGGGCTACACAGTGAGTTCAAACCTAGGGCCGGGATTTAGCTTAGTGGCCCTGAACCTGCCTCGCAAGCACAAGGTCCTAAGTTCGATCCCTGGTACCAAAAAATAAAGAGTTCAAACCTAGCCTGAACTATATAGGAGAACCTAGCTGGCTACAGGCAAACACATACACATCTATTCAGGGAGCTTGCATAGGAAAGACCCACAGAGTAGCGAGGCCTGGAGAAATTTAAGCTCCAGAAAATATAAAAGAGAAAGATATAGATGTCTAGGTCTGGAATCTCCTTATCCTCCAATCAATGCCATAGTTACTTTTGTAAATTGAAAGCTCTTTCCATGCCCCCTTACCCTGACCCCTTAGCCCTTGGAATATGTCCACCCTCTGCATCAGAGCACCACAGCCTGTCTAATCTCTCTTCTAGACTGTTCTCCCCTTACCCCTGCAGTCCTTAGCCTCAGCCATGTTCTAAAACAAAAACAAACAAATTAAAAAATTGATGCGACATCCAAAGGCCCCAAAGATTCGAGATGACAAGAGTAAGAACTGCTACCTGGGAAGTGGCCAAGACCCAGTCCTGGAACAGATCCATGGCTGAGGGTGGATGAACCAAGCCTGCAGAGACAGTCTCTTTATCTGTAGGCTGCTTTGCTGGAGGACTAGGTTTCACTCACAATCTGCCTAGAAGATCTTGAGAGCACCCACTTCAGCCTGGTGCCGAGACAGGCTGCTTGTTAGCTTTGAGGCCAGGCCAAACACAGGACAAGAAAAAGCACTTCCCAGCTTCAAAGGGCAGCAGATGACCAGGTTTTAAGCAAGCCCCTGTGCCCCAGGGTGCATCCAGCTACACCAGGATAGAGCAGGGGCAAGTTTGCATGAGCCTGAAGGCTCAAGGAGTAGCTAAATTACCCAAGGGAGATTGGATAGGAATTTATTTTCCATACAGCCTTATCTTTCAAGGAAACAACCCTGTGGTTTCTTTTGGGATATAAAAGTCCTTTGGGAGAAAAATGTACCCTCCTTGCTAGACATGTTAGAATTTCAAGAATGCTTTTGAGCTAAGCATTTTATACACATGGCCCCATTTTATCCTCAGACAATTCTCCTCGTTATGCACTCTGGGGAAACTGAGGCTCAGAGAATTTCAAAGTCACACAGCTAAAAAGTGCAGAGCCAAGCTAGGCACTACGGTGCAGACATGTAATCCCAGCCTACTGGAAGACCGAGGCAGAAGGATCCCGCATTTCAGCCCAGCTTGGGCAATGTATCAGCTTGACAAGACCCTTTTCTTTTTTTTTTGGTTTTTTGTTTGGTTTGGTTTGGTTTAGTTTTTTGAGACAGGGTCTCACTATATAGTTGAGACTGACCTGGAGCTCACTATGTAGCCCAGGCTGGTCTCGAACTCACAAAGATCCTCCTGCCTCAGCCTCCCAAGTGCTGGGATTTGAAAGATACTTTTGCAGTATACATCAGTCTAGGTTTGAGGTTGTTTTCTTTTAAGGCTTGAAATACCTCACTCCAGACTCTTCTTGACTTGAGGGTTTGTGTTGAAAAGTCTGCTGTAATTCTGATGGGCTTTCCTTTGCATGTGATTTGTTTCTTTTCTCTAACTGCTTATAGTATTTTGTTCTTCTGTTGCGCTTCGAGTTATAACATATCAGGTATAACCATCAATGTTAATGGCCTCAATTCACCAATCAAAAGAAATAGACTGGCAGAATGGGTCACAAGGCAAGATCTGACAATATGCTGTATACAAGGAACACACCTAGCTAAAAAAGAAACTCACTCATAGACTGAAAGCAAAAGGATGGAAAACAGTTCTCCATGAGATAGGAACTTGGGAAAACACAGGGGTAGCTATCAAAGTAAATCTCAAATGAAAACTAATTAAGAGAGACAAAGAAGGTCACTACATCCTTGTAAAGGGAACAATCCAAGAGGAAGAGATGACAATCATAAATATATATGCACCAAACACTAATGTCCTCGACTATATAAAACAAATATTAAGGACAAGAAAAGCCAAATAAGCACTAATACAATTGTAGTGGGGCTCTCAATACCCTTACTGTCACAAACAGATAAATCATCTAGACAGAAAATCAACAAAATACTAGAACTGTACCAGCTTTTGAACAAATAGACTGAATAGACATCTGCAGAGTATTCCACCCCACAAAATCAGAATATACATTCTTTTCAGCTGCACATGGGTTATTCTCCAAAGAGGGGATGCACACTGAGGCCATACTCTTAAGTGAAACTAACGGGACACACATGTATAAATACTGAATAGTTTCTCTGGTGTGAAAAACTAAAAGTATAAATAAGGATCAAAATGTATAATAGATATTGTGTAATAGGAAGAAAAGGTCTAAAGGAGAAGGGGAAGTGGGAGGGGGAGGGGAGAGGAAAGAAGGGAAAAGAGAAAATATGAGAAAAGGAAAAACATGGAAATGAAGACTTTGTAAATAGGTAAGGTGGAGTGAGTGAAGAGAGGGCAGGGGAACAGGGAAAAAATAAGAACCAAGATACATTATGTAAAGGTACAAGGTCCCAATGATGAACTGTAACTGTATTGTATAGCTAAACTGTACCAATAAACTTAATGGAAGAAAAGAGAACAAAATAAAAAGTAATTTTTAATTGACTGGGGATATAGCTCAGTGGGACAGCACTTGTATGCAGGAGGCTTTGGCTTCAACCCCAGAATAAAATAAAAAAGGCGGAGCCAAAGGTCAAGCCCAGGCCTGACTTCAAACTCTTCACCTTTTAATCACAGTGCCATCTTGGGTCCAGTTCAGGTACACGCAATGAAACCTAGGTGTTTTACTCTCACTTACTCAACCTGCAACTTTTTAACAAGCACCTGCTCTGTGACAGGCATTGTTTGAGATACTGGGGATACAGCGGGGGTGGGGGGACATACATAAAACAGACCAAAACCCCTGCCTTCATGGACCTCAGACTATATCAGTGAACTCCAAGCAACATTAAAAGGCAGGGATTACTGTCTCCTTTTAATATGCAAAATGACTGAAGAAGGTGTTTTATACAGTCTCTTTAGCCCCCGAATCCACTGATCTGTGGGCTTGTTGCTATTGTTCATCAAATATTCCTTGACACCTGACCAGGGTTAGGTGGTGGTGTGGCCCAGGCGAGACCCAATCAGCAGCGCTCCTGCCCTTGTGAAATTCACATTTTCGTCAGTTGCTTTAGTATGTGTTTCTAACCTTAGGTTCTGCTCCAGGAACGTGAACAAGCTGTGCTGACTTGTGCCCCTGGGAAGCCCAAGCCGTCTCAGACAAGCCCCGAGCAGTGGGGCAAGGTCAGTGGGGTGCACAACAACAGAGCACAAGTGCTCGTGATCACAGATGCCCTTTTCCCTCCCTGGGAGATGACCCCTGATCCGAGTGTGTCGGCAGGAGCTCTGTGGTAGCTTTGAGTGCCAACTGGCCTGGTGGTATTCTTTTTCTTTCTGTTTTTTGTTTTGTTTTGTTTTGTTTTTTGTTTTTTTCCTTGCCCCATGCCCAGCTAAAGCTCAATCATACTTAATGGTACAAAATGACTAGGGCCTGACAAGATAATTCCCTCAGTGTCTTCCACTCAAGTCAAAATCATTCCTGGTGAAAGTACATTGGACTAGAACACACACTCCCTGAGGGCAGGCACTTTTGCCCATTTTATACTTTGCTGTATCCTCAGTTCTCAAGGGGTGTCTGACACATGGGAGGCATTCAAAAACTCTTTGTTGCATCTTTTTTTGGTTGGTGTTTGCTTGTTTGTTTGAGACAGGGTCTCGCTCTGCAGTTTAGGCTGGTCTTGAACTCACTACACAGTGCAGGCTGGCCTCAAACTCTCAGCAATCCTCCTTCAGCCTCCCAGGAGCTTGGACTATAGGTGGACGACACCACCCCTTGGCTCCTCTGTGGAATCATGAAAGAATGACAGGCAACGTCACACTTTTACAAAGATGAGGGGAAGTGCTTATTCTGGGCAGAGGTCTCATCTAGAGCCCCCCAAATCACCCACTGCTTCAGGCCTGCCTGCCTGACAAATGCAGCAGATCAGCCCTCCCAGGAGAGATACGACCCTCTCCACAGCGACAGCTCTGTGGGGAGGGAGACCTCTTTGAGCCCTGTCATGAAGCAGGAAGAGGGAAGCTTTTACTCATTGATAACCATCACTGTGAACTCCTCCCCAGACACCCCCTTCCTTCAAGCCCCAGCCTGCTTACTGGAAGGCACGAGACCCGAGACCCGGTTTTCTACATCCTGAGAGCAGCAGTAAGAGTTCATCACAGGCTCAGGATAGCACAGAGAAGGCTAGGTGTCAAAGGCCCCGGCCGTAAGTCGTGTTGGCTTTGGGTGGTTATGGTTAGCGTGGGGGGGTGGCAGCTGTAAGTGTTGCCACATTGTTTAGACGCCTGTGCTCATTCATTTCTTTATCTTTTTGTTGCATCCACATCGGTTTGGGGCACGCCTTGTGTGTGGGGGCTCCAGACACAAGGCAAAAAAGGACACAGATGGAAACCCTGGTGATCAGACAAATTATAAAAGTCACTGTTTTCTGAATGCTTCAAAAAGCAATGTATTGGCATGGCTAGGAGCATGGCTCCAGTTAGGAGACTTGGGTTTCTAGTCTGAGCTCTGCTTCTTAGCTGCGGTGACTCTGGGTAAGTTACCTAACCTCTCTGAGACTCCATTTCCTCATCTCTGCAACAGAGCTGTTGTGATAAATTAGTTAACAGTGCTGTTTTAAGCCCAGAAGACAGCTCCTTTGCCTGGTGGTATGTTAAACAATTTATAGCCTTCGGGGGGTGGGGGGTGAGAGCATCACTGCCCTGAAGACTCACTCTATGATCTTCGGCAAGTAACTTAACTTCTTTGAACCTCACTTTCCTCATCTGGGAAGCGTGCAAAGTAAACCCCATGAAAGTGTGCAATTCTTTTTTTTTTTACTTCTCCTTGAACAGTGGTTTTGTGGGTGCTCAGTAAATAACTCTTGGATATTGGAATGAATGTGGAACAGTCAGGACCAGTTACATAACTTGTGGGACTCAGCGCGAAATGCAAACTCAGAGCCCTTGCTTTTTTTGTTTTGTTTTGTTTCCCAGCAGTACTGGGGATTGAATCCAGGGCCACACATGCCGTGTGAGTGCTCTGCCACTGAGCTATATCCCTCCCCATCCCTTCTTATTTTATTTTGAGACAGGATGTCACTAAATTGTCCACATTGACCTTGAACTTGTGATCCTCCTGCCTCAGCCTCCCAAGTAGCTGGGATTACAGGCATGTGCCACCATGCCCTGCCAGAGTTCTTGTTTTTAAAGTTATGAAGAATCAAAGGCTGGGAATGTAGCTCTGAGGCAGAGCACATGCCTTGCATGCACCAGAGCCTGCCAGGTGTGGGTTCCTGAACCACTGGATTACAATCCAGCCTCGGCCCTTGGCAATACCTTCCAACCCACGCTGTTGTTCCTTCCCCTACCTGTTTTTCCATTTTCTGCCTCCACCTCCTCCCTGCTTGCCTCAGTCCCACTGGCCTCCTTGGACCTCCTGCAAACCAACCCCTTTCCCCACCACCGTTGCTGTAAACCACCTTTCCCAGGTGCCTTGGCATCCACCAAACACCAGCTCCATGGTTGCCTCTTAACAAGGCCTCTGGCATCCTTTCCTGAACACTACCATGCTCACATTCTGCATTTCCTTTTCTGTGGCTTCCTACCCAGATCTGTGATTCCCTTTCTTGTTGACTTGCTTGTTTGTTCACTGGCTGACTCATTTCACTAGACCACACATGGGCTTGAGGGCTGGGGCCACGAAGAAGACGCTGTGCCTCTCAGCTCAAACATGGCTTCCACACGGCAGGGACTCAAGAAACAGTTATATCAGTGGACATATTGGTAGCTATATGACAGTGAGAAATAATGCACGCTCTTTGAGCCTCAGTTTCCTTTTCTGCAAAATGCCATTAATGCCTGCTGGAGGAGGATGAAGATAAGGCTATCATTTATTGAGGCCTCACTGTATGCCAGGTACCATACTAGTTACATAAAGCCTAGCATCTGAGCCAGTCACTAGGCCACACACCTGTAATCTCTGCACGCTGCGAGGCTGAGGTAGGAGGGTCACAAGTTTGAGTCCAGCCTGGGCAACGTGGTGATTTAGCAAGACCCTGTCTCACAATGAACAGTAAGAAAGGACGGAAGATGTCATTCAGTGTGAAGGCTCAGGGTTCACCCTTTGATCCCCAATACTGCAAAGTAAAATTACATTAATGAAAAAATTCCGGCAACTGGAAATGCTTCAATAATGACAACTACTCTTTGGGCTGGGGATTTAGCTCAGTGGTTCTGCCGCCTACCCTGTAAGCTTAAAGTCCTGAGTTTGATCCCTGGTCCCCCTCCTAAACTCATAGGCCAGTAGCCCCAGCTGAGTGAGGAGCTGGTACCCTCAATGCCTAGATGTACCCCCACACCCAGAGGCTGTGCGAAGTTAGGATGATAATTCTGGGGGCTGGAAGGGAAGGAGTTGCTGAGATCCTTAGCAGGCTTCTCCCTGGGTGGATTTCTCTTCTCCCATCCCGCCCCACCCCCAGCCAGCCCCACCCTTCCCAACCACATACCAAGAGTAACCCCCACAGCCTGCGTGCCGTGAGTGTCACGGTTTCCTGCCTGTACGGTCACAGGCTACTCGGGCTCTGAGGGATTTTCCAACTCAGGGCAGTGCTGGTGGGACTTGAGGCCGTGTCACAGAAGAGGAGGTGTGATGTAGACCCTGAGCCAGGAAAACCCCATGCAGGCTCTGACAGAGAACTGGAGAGGGGCCCTGGAGGGTACTGGGGTGGAGGCCCTGGGAAGAGCAGCCAAGTCTTCTCATCCATGTCCCTAGGCACCCTAAGAGCTGGCCTTTGGGCAGCTTGCTTTCAGCCAAGTCTGCGCTGGCTGTACTGTCCAAGGGCCTCCTGGCTGACCAGGCCCACAACAGGATTCCCCACTGGGTGTCTGAGCAATCCATGGCAGGTTGGGTCTGAGCGATTCCAGTTCAGAGACCCACCCATTCCTTGGGCAGGTCCTGTTTTCTTACCACCTCTTTCGCTTCAAGCAGGGACCTGAACTCTCATACCCTGCTCTAGCCCTCAAAGCCCCCCTGATAACCATCACAGACAGATACTGTCCCTCAAGAGCTGTTTCGCTGCCCTGCTTTCTCTTCTCATTTCCACTCCTGAGACCTATTGCCATCTTGTAAATCTGTCGGGGGACCTGGTTTCTAGTCTTGCTCTGGCTCTGACCTGCTGAGTTGTGGAGAAATGTCCGGCCCTCCTCTAGGCCTAGGTTGCCCCCTCTGTGAAATGAGGTCCCTAATAGTTCTTTTCAGCTCTGATCCTCTTGGATTCAAAGTGCGGAGGTTCATCACACAGATCCTTACCAGAAAGGTGTAGGGGCTGGATGGGGCCATATCCCCAGGGACACAGCACTGCCTGCCTGTCCAAGATTCAAAAGGATCTTCTCTGCCTTCCTAGCTGCCACCATAGCTACATTTCTGTTAAGGAACAGTGGACAACATATTTGGAGAACTGAAAGTTGTAATGCTGCCTAACACCCAGCAGGCGAGTATTAAGAGGAACCCAATGCTAGGTGTGGTATAAGCCTATAATCCCAGCTATTTAGGAGGCTGAGGCAGGAGGACCACAAGTTGAAGGCCAGCCTAAGCAATTTGGTGAAACTGTCTCAAAATATTAAAAAAATGGCCAGGGGTAGTGATGCACACTTGTAATCCCACTACTTGAGATGCTGAGGCAAGAGGATCACCATACGTTCAAGGCCAGCCTAGGCCACATGGTGAGTTCAAAGCCAGCCTGAACTACACAGCAAGACCCTTTCTCCAACTACATAGTAAGATCCCCCCTTTTATATATATATATATAT
>NW_022900940.1:13532404-13567228 GCF_012274545.1 Fukomys damarensis
GGGGGGAAAAATGGCTGGGAATGTAGCTCATTGCCCCCTGAGTTCAATCCCTAATACTGAGCTAGGAGGTTAGGGTGTGTCCAAAGCAGACTGGGGAAGTAAGCATGGCCTATTAACTGCAGGGTTCTGGACTCATGCACAGAACCAAACCCCTGCACAAGAACTCAGGCTGACCTGAGGCACGGGATCCCAGCATCACCACTCAGGACCCAAATAAAGAAATTCCCATGGGTGTCCTCAAGATTTAGAGAGCACAAAGGACACGGTGATACCGTGAAGGCTTTGCTGTCATGACTTTGCATCATAGCCCATGCTGTGCTTCCCAGATGCAGTGACTCTATCTTTGCTCTAACCCTCTTTTTCTACTTACCCATTCCAAACTCACTCTGCAGAGCCAGTTTCTCTCTCGCTCTTCATTTTTGCTTTCTTGAATAAAGTCTGCCACAGCTTTCTGCTCATTTCGTTCGATTCTTGTTGAAGGTGAGAAGAACCTGGAATCCAGCTCCAGAAGGAGTGCTGAGCAATCTAGAACCTGGTAATGTTTAGTTCGTGAGGCACTTTTTAGAAGCAAGCTACCCAGTAACAGGCAACAGTACCATTAAAAAAAAAAAAAAATGCAGCCAAAGAACAATTCATTGATTCAGCAAACATTAGGAGCATCTCTTGTGTGTGATGGGGTTTACACACATGAATGTGGAAATCAAGAATTCAGAATGCAAGGCATTGAAAGTGCATAAGACGTGCTGGGCATGGTGTTTCTCACCTCGGACTCAGGCAGGAGGATTGCTGCAAGTTCAATACCAGCCTTAGCTACATAGTGAGTTCAAGGTCAGTCTGAACCACAAAGCAAGATCTTGTCCTAAAAAAAAAAAGGCAACTGAATAAGGCAGAGTCTTCAGTAAGTGCTACTGCTACCTTCTGATGATTCCTCAGCATTTAAGACCATTGTATAGTTGTGGCTGCAAAGGTTACTGGCTAAGGGTTATAATAGGTCAGAATTCAGGCCAGGCCCTGTGCCCTTAGGGTCCATGGGGCTGTCTATGGCCCAAGAGACACTTTCTCCTAATTCTAAAACAGATGCCAGCTGGACTAGCTCAAACCCTGCAGCACCCATGTTGCCTTGTTCTGACCACTTACCCCTCCCCCTAGCAACCAGTGTTGCTTTAAGTACACAAGCATAACCTCATCTCTCTCTCTCTCACACACCCGTGAACACGCTGTGGACCGTCACGTGACCTTCAAGCTCCTTTGCATTGTCCTCTCCGTTCCATCTCTGTCGTCTCCACCATCTCCTTCCCCTCAGTCTCCTCAGACGACGCAGTCCGCACTCTAGCTTCACTTCCTTGAACGAGCCACGGTTCAGCTGGTCTTCACACAAACTACTTCTGCTCTCTAGAATAACCCCCTCTCTGGTCAGCTAACACCTGTTCAGATCCCAGTTTAGACGTTTTGTCTCCAAGAACTCTTTGAATCCTCTCAACCATTCCTTGACTTGACGAGATCACGTTCCTTCTTATATGCCTTCATAGTGCTCATACTTCTCTAAAGCAATTTTCAAAATTATAACTAAGTGGCTAATATATTATGAGTTCACTTTTGCCTTTCTTCCCCAGAAAATAAGCTCCTGGTACATAGAGACTAGGGCTGTTACAGGCTCTGCATGCTAAATAAGTTATCTATTTGTCTAGTCATCCATCCATCTGTGATATGCTGTAATGCAATTGCATAGAATTGGTTATTAGTAAATAATTATTGGATAAATGAATGACTACAGCTCAATACAATAAAGACAAATGGAGCAGTAATTCCACGTGTTTGAAGAAGAGCAGGTGCAGACAGGGAAGGCTACAAGTGAGGAGGTCCCGGTCTCCGAGGGGTCTGGAGAGACAAGCCTGATTCCTTGAAGAAGGGTAGGAGCTGAGCTCAGGGGCCTTCCCAAAGGGCCACTTCCTGACATTTTGTCTTCACGTGGCAGTCAGAGATCTTGCCTTCCCCCAAATTCCTGGGTGTCCCAGGATATGGGCAGCCACTGTGGCTTTGCTGGGAACATTTCTAAGTAATTCCCTGAGCCTCCTGACTGGTTGGGTAGGAACCACAGATGGTCCCAAATTCCATCATAAAACCACAGTGTGGCTTCAGGAAACCTAACACACTGTCTCCACTGCACCAGCAATTTGGGGCAGATTGTTCTCTTGGAAGCAAAGCAAGTGGTTGTGGTGCAAGGAGGGCAGTCCCAGAAGGCTGTAATGAACGCCTTCTTGAGGCTGCCTTAAAGTGCTTTCAGCTGTGGGGTGGGATCAAGCACCATGGCCCCATGACAAGCCCTTCCTAACACCAGTTCATTTATCTGAATTACAGTTGACTGTCTGTATCTATGGGTTCTATAGCTGCGATTCAACCAACTGTAGTTCAAGAATATTTTTTGAAAATGATCCTGGTTTGGGGGTTTTGTTGTTGTTGTTTTGGAAAATGTATCTGTACTAAACATGTACAGTCTTTTTTCCCTTGTAATTATTCTCTAGACAATACAGTATAACAACCATTTACAAAGCATTTACCTTGAATTAGGCACTATATTATAAATCACCTAAAAATGATTTCTAAAGATGATTTAAAATATATGGGAAGGCATGAGCAGGTTCTGTGCAAACCCTATGTCTTTGTATATAAAGAACTTGAGCACCCATGGATTTTGGTATTTGTGAGGATCCTGCAGCCAGAGTCTCATGGACGTGGAAGGCTAACTGTAATTACTTATTCAATTTCAAATATGAATTATTTTTCTAAGTTGTCATGGCCATTTTCAAACACATTTACAGTGAAAAATATAATGAAATTCATACACTGCCAGCTTCTGAGGCTATTGATTCATGGGCAACCCTGCTTTATTTTTACCCCCTCCCTCAGAGGTAGATTAATTTTAATCAAATTCCAGACAACGCATCCCATTATCTGTAAAGGCTTCGATAGGTGATTCCTTTTTAAAACATAGGTTCGTTGTAGAAAGGAAAATATTTTTAATTTAGAAAGGAAATTACATATGACCCATTCACCCAGGATTGAATGGAATAGAATGACCCTGGAAAGACTCCCTCAGGAAGGGTTTGAATCGCTGCCTCATCACCCACCTTGCAGGTAACCCTGAACCTCAGCTTCCTTGGGGGTTAAACGGACATAGCAGCACATGCGCCTTTTGCACAGTTGTTATGAAGATGAAAGGAGATGGGCACTCTTGGCTCTGTCCGCAGCCCATGGAAGGGGCCAGCACAGGTCAGGATGTATAGTTTTGCCAGAGTAGCCCACTGCTCTGAGACCCACACGCTGGACACTGGACCTCTGAAGAAAGTAGCTGCTTTACCACAGCATCTGAGCCCAGCTACTTGGGAAGGGAAGTGGCCCTGAGTGGGAGGCACACTTCTGCTTGCCCGTAGAGGTTAGAATCTCTGATCTGGGGTCATGTTAAAGTGCTTCCAGAGGCTAACCTCAGTGATGAGTTATTTCGTGTTTGTTTGCTCTTTTGCTGCAGGAGATGGGACTCAAGGCCATGCACATGCTAAACACATGCTCTACCACCGAGCCACACGCTCAGACCCAGTGCTGGGTCAATGACTAATCCACACCATTGGGTCAGGGTGACTTTTGCCTCAGAGTCCACACCCTTCACTCTGGAAGGAAGGGAAGAGCAAGGCCTTTGAGGTGAATGTGGTTTAAACATCTCCATTTTACAGACAGGAAGCTGAGGTATCACTCTTAAAATCACTTGGATCTCAGAGTTCCTGATGGCAGAGCTAGTCGCAGAGGCCAGGGCTCAGCCTCAGTTTTTCTCAAGTATAAAATGGATTGGCAGCAGGGCATGGTGGTGAATGCCTGTAATCCCAGTGCTCAGAAGACTGGTCAGCTTGGACTACACAGTGAGTTCAAGACCAGCCTGAACTACATGGTGAGACCCTGTCTCAAAAAGCAAACAACCCACAACAGACTGGCTAAAAACATGGTCTATAGCAGCTATCAGCAGAGGCTGCAGGCATAGCAGGCAAATGGCCAGAAAGCAGCTGAGACTGTGAGTCACATAAGAGGGCAGCTTCTAAGAATCAAGGACATGTATTTTCTCCCCTGAGACTTTTGAAAGCAAAACTTGCAGAGACCCCTTCCTTAGAGACAGGCGGTCATAGCTGAGGTATCTGGTCAGATGCAAACAACTTCCCCCTCTGTTCTTGTTAATGCTGATAAAAGGGCTTCCTTCCGCTTTCTCAGCACAGCTCTTCACCCCTCGCCGCTGGACTGTGCAGCCACTGGTGCCACTCTTGTCACACTATCTCCCCACTGCCTCCACCCTCTCCCCGCCCTGGACTTGACCTTGCCCTAGACGGTCGGTCTATAGACAGGATCCCCGGGCCACACGCCTCGCCTCACCTCAGCTAGTTCCTTCTCTTCTTTCCTGCCCCGATGGGTTTGTGTTTCACTTCTCCTCCAGGCTGGGGTGGAGGCGGCAAGGGCGATACCCGCATCTCCTTCTGGCAGCTGTGGTGGCTTTGGGGACATAGGATGTCCAGATCTGGTTCTGCTACCCAGCAGCCTTCTCCACCTGCCAGGCCCAGTTCCTCCTTCTGCACCCTGGGGATAATCACATCTGCCTCGCAGCAGATACCAGCAGTAATGGCTAACGTAGATCAAGCATCTCCTGCGTGCCAGGGATGGTGTGAGACTTATCACTGAAACCTTGTGACAACTCTAGTTTACACACAGAAGGACAAGCTCGGAGAGATGAAGTGGTGGAGGAGGGCTTGAACCCAGGCATTCTGACCCCAGAGCATGAGCTCTTAACCATATCCCCCCATCAGCATCCTAAAAAGGTAGCATTCCCCCCTGGCTTTTTTTTATTTCTTCTTCTTCTTCCCTAGTACTGGCGATTGAAACCAGGACCTTTGCACTGAGCTACGTCCCCAGCCCTTTAGAAAAAGTAATTAATTAATAAAGTTTTGAAATAGGATCTTGCTAAATCACCTAGGATGGGCTCAAACTCACATTCCTCTTGCCTGGGCCCCCCAGAGTGCTAGAATTAGAAGCATGCAGCCCTATGCCCAGTTGGCCTGGCCTGTACAGTACTTTTGTTGTTGTTGTTACCAGGGATTGGACTCAGGACCTTGCTCTTGTGAGGCAGGTGCGATGCCACTGAGCTAAACCCCTGACCTATACAGTACTTTTAATGGCACATTCCCATTGTACTGATGAGGGAGGTAGCAGCCCAGGGAGGATGAGGAACTTGAGCAGAGTCACAGAGCAGTAGGAAGATAGGAATACATGGTAATTAATTTATTCAGTTATTGGGCACCTACTGTATACCAACCTGGATGTCAAATGCTGGGTATGCTGTAGGGTTCAGTGAGAGAGCACCTGTCTTTCAGGGCTTACAGGCAAAGGGCGTCTGTGGTGGTGGTGGTGGTAAAGATCATAGATGTGGTGATAGATCTTTAGGACCAGCCTGAACTCATATCATAGGTTTGTTTACATTCAATCATCAACATTCAGTAGCCACCCGAACAGGATGGATGAAGGCACCCCAGCAACAGGGCTATGGGAGTCAGACCCTGTGGCCACGGGCCAATGGGAGTGAATTGGAGGGGCTTCCGGTACCCTGGTGTCTTGGTTTCTCCTAATAACTCAAAGCAACTGACAGAGAGAGGCCAGGAGAGGCCTTCTGGGGCTGGCAGGGGGGCTGGGTGCGGCCCTGAGTCACCAGTGCCAGCCCCGAGCCTTTGTCTGAACACTTCCCTCTAGGGAGCAGGAACACCCACTTGGAAACCAAGGTGAAAGAGTGGGTGGGGCTCTGACTGGGATTTGAGCCTGGGCACAGTAGTGTGGTGTGCATTCTTTCCACCAGAACCACCCAGATAGCTGCCTCCAACTGCTGCAGTTTCACCTCAATTTTTAAACAATCCCTGTCGCTCTCCCTCCTCTCTCACTTCTAAATCCCCCTGCTGATGCCCCTGCTTCACTTCTGTTCTCTTCTCTCCCTCTCTATCAACCCTTCCCCCTGTCTCTCCGCTCACTCTGAGGATGCTGAAGAGGAGGAGGAGGAGGAGGAGGATCACTCTTTTCCGCTCTATTGCTTTACTCCCTATTTATAGATTAATAGGAAGGTACTTTTTTCCTTGGCTTCAAAATAACATTCCAAGAAAAAAAATTCCAAGAGTATTTTTTCCTTCAAGAGACATTCATTCCCTGTACTTTGAGTGTGTGCATCAGAAGGATTACTCTGCGAAGAATTAACTCTAGTAATCCTTCCCTTGCTAAAGAGACACGCCATTAACCCTACTGGCCTGTGGGTCCCCTGACAGAAAGGCAGAGGGCAGCCCAGGCTGGTTCTCTTGCTTCAGGCCTGCCTGCTGAAGGGCAGCCAGCCACTGTCCAGCTAATTGTTTCCAGGGAGGACAGAGGCTCAGGCTGGTAGCGTGGAGGGAGCAGCTCCCCAACGGGATCCTGAATCTCCCAGCTTGAGATCTTTGTGCCTTTGTCCTCACAGGGGTTCTCACCAAAAGTGCAGACAAGGCGCAAGCCTGTTCAATGGGATTTCTGCAAGGGAAGGCTCACAGGGAGCTATGGAAAACCCATTCTGCTCTCACAAAAGTGTTTAGTCATGGTTGGTAAGGGTGCATGACAGGGTGGTGGAGAGGGAAGGCAGGAGAGGAGGAAGGGAGGTGTGTGTGTGGGGGGTTAGAACAGAGGGAACAGAGAGAGTGACAGAATCTCGAAAGAGAGAAGCCTCAAGACATACAGAGACAGAAGGAGGGATCCCAAGAGCCAGCACAAGAGACACAGGGTAAGACAAAGAAGAAACAGGTGGGAGAGACAGAGAGGGCAAGAGTAAGAGAAGCAAGAGAGACAGAAAACAAGTAAAAAGACAAGGAGATTGCTTCTTGGATGTTGGGCTAAGGTCCAGTATAAAGATACAGAGACTAGCGCTGAGGATTAGCTCAGTGGTACTGCACCTTCCTCACAAGCGCAGGGTCCTGAGTTTGATCCCAGGTACGGAAAAAAAGATACAAAGACAAGAGTGTGAAAAAGAAAAGAAAATACATGTAAGAATCAGAGAAAGTTGTTATTTTTATTTATTTATTTATTTTTGGTTTTTTGAGACAGGGTCTCACTGCATAGTTGAGACTGACCTGGAACTCACTGTGTAGCCCAGGCTGGTCTTGAACTCACAGTGATCCTCTTGCCTCAGCCTCCAGAGTGCTGGGATCACAGGTGTGCACTAGCGCTCCTGGCTAAAATATGTTCTTTATATGTACCATTCTCTCAGAGCAAATGTAAGTATCATGTATTGCAAATATATTCCAATAAAAAAATTACCCCCCCAAAAAAGAAAAGAAAAAACTCAGAGAAAAGAGGAAAGAACAGAAAGGAGAGATGAGAGAAAAGGAGAAGACAAGAAAACAAATCAAAAGAATTCAAACACCAGAGATTTTTAGAACAGGAAAAGGCCTTCAGTGAGTTTTTGAATAAGCCAACCTTCCCTCGATTTCTACCCTCAGACTGTGTTGGTTTCCCATTTCCTAGCTATGGGATCAAGACAGCAGCTAACATATCTGCACCTCAGCTTTCTTATCTGTAAAATGCAAAGAGTTCCTACCTTGGAGAGGTCTGGAGAGGACTGTGAAAGTTAGTACAGCAAGCAAGTGCTCAAGAAGTGCTGGTAGTGATTTATCCTTTATTGAGCCTTTGTGTGACAGGAAGTGCGTAACATGGAACCCAAAGGTGACCAAGACCCCTACCCTGGAGTTGGGGGGTGGTGTTCGAGTTTCTCTGGGCTTCCAGCTTGTATGTGGTTACTAATCGCACCTCCCCTTAAACTGATCATGGTAGTATACATCTGTAATCCACAGACTGAGGCAAGAGGATTGAAAGTTTAAGGCCAGTCCAGGCAATTTAGTGAGACACCATCTCAAAACAAAACAAAAAACCAGAAACAACAAATATCAAAAACAAACAAAAAAAATCCTTTCTCTCTGAAAGGTGTTGTGATGCGTGAGATAGGCTTCTATCATCTTTTTATATGTAAAGCAGACTATGAATCACAGGGCTGGGTGAGCTTTGCAGAAAACGAAGCACCTGTGTCCCCTGAAGGTGACGCACCTGCAGGTGAGGGTGGTGATAGTGGCTTGTATTAGCAGAGTTTCTCATGTTCCAAGAAAAGCCGGAAATACATATTTTAGGTGAAATTTACTCAAGTGTAGAGAAACTTTACTTTTAGGATCCTTAAGCACAGGCTTCATTTTTGGAGATGCATCCTACTTTCAAAGCTCAACATCTAATTTTAAAATTTTCTAGTTCCTCACTAGTCCAGGTAAAGCTCGCCTGTGGTTTAGACCAGCAGGTGGTCCATTTCTAAATGCTAGACTAGAGGAAGTGACCATCTGTTGAGAGGAGCTAGGCAAGTAAACAGGCAGTTACCACACAGACTGTAAGGCGTGAGTCAGGAGTCAGAGGAGGGGCAGCTACCTCAGCAGAGGTGGGAAGGAATCTGCAAAGGCTTCTGGAAGAAGGTCACAACTGAGCTGATTCCCTGGACCTGAGTGGGAGCAAGTTCTAGAAATTACAGTGATGACATGGAATTTCTTGTCTTGTTGCTTTCGGGATGTCAGACATGGCTGGAGACATCTCCTCGCTTAACTGTTCAGTAACCTTGGAAGTTAGGGGGCCTTGTTATTCTCCTCCTTCCTGGAGAATGACACATTGGGAGGGTAACTTGCCCAAGGGCACATAATCACCTGCTGTACAATCTATCATATACTCTTTTTTTTTTTTTTTTTTTGGTGCCGGGGATCAGACTTTGGTCCTTGTGCTTGCCAGGCAGGTGACGGAACTATTGAGCTAAATCCTTGGCCCCTCTATCTATCATATAGTTTTAAGCATTATTCTTGAAAATTCTGGGAAAGCAGAATGGTACGTCCAAAGGGAAGGCAAGAAAGAGGAGCAAGGCACATGAACAAAACTGAAGGAGGACCAGTGGGGTGCCTGGGATATGTTTGCCCAGTGGGACAAGGAGCTGGGCAAACGGCAAGAAGGTGGCAGGAGGGCCGGGAGTGATGGCTCAATACCTGTGATCCCAGCACTCAGGAGGGTGAGGCAGGAGGATCACTGCAAGTTCAAGGCCAGCCTGGAATACATAGCAAGACCCTGTTTCAAGAAAACAAAACAGAATGGGTGTGTGTGTGTGTATGGCACTAGGCCTTACTAAGGATCTTGGGCTTTATCTCAGACCAGAGGAAAGGTGTAAAGACCAGTTCGACCCCTACTCCTCACTAGGTCGCACAGCCCAGCTCCGGGTCATGCAGCCAGCTCTGGGGCCAAACCCAGGTCTCCTCATTCACGCTAGAATAAGGCCCCACCCCAGAGAACTGAAAGAAGGGAAGGGAGAAGGCTTAGAGCAGTGGCTTCCAACACTTCAGCATGAAGATTAAAGAGTCTCTGAACAAGAGGAATTAATCTGCCCGATTCCGGTTCCTCGCACGCCCTGGGTGGACCCAGTTGTTCTTTTGGCCACACCCTCTCCACCCACCGATCTCTAGCAAAGAGGGCGGACTGGGAGGTGAGTCTCCGAAATGCCGGGTCTGGGCTCCACAAGGGCAGCTGCTAAGAAAAGGCGGAGGATCAGATGGCCCGAGCCAGCCCTCTGGAACCCCCACTGGGAGGTGAATACAGTGGCTGGAAACCAAAGCAGCCTGCAGTGCAGAGGCCTGGTGGGCGGTCTCCGCTGAGATGAAAGGGCTGGCAAGGCCGGGCGGGCCGTGTGCAGAGGCCAGACAAGTCTTTCAGAGACAATTCCTATCTCTGCTGCCTGGATTCGTGCCCGCCTGCTGATAGATTGATTAATGTGCAGTTGCAAGGGCAATCAGTCAAAACCCGTGCGCTTAGCTTTTGCTTTGTCCTAGCTTGATTTCAGGGCGCAGCAGTCTCTCCGCGTTGTGAGGCCCTTGGCTGGTGGGCCTGTGCTGATTTGCATGGATGAATTCAAACCGCTTGACTGGTTCAAGTGTCTAGAAGGAAAGATGCTGCAGAGAACCTGCAGGCCTTCTGCTAGCAGCCACCGGCAGGCAGGGTCCCTGATCTCACAGAGCTCAGACAGTAGCAGAGTAATTCAGCAAATAACATGAATCCAGAATCGCAATGATGCTAGATGAGAATTTCTCAAGCTTAGCTGTCAGAAGGGACATTTTGGAAAGGGGTAATTCTTAGCTCTGTGTGTGATAAGATATTTAACAGTGTCCCTGGTTTGTCCCCCCACTAGATGCTAGTAGCAACCCCAGGAATTATGACAAAGCAAACTAAATATGTCTCGGATCATTGCCACATATCCCCTGGGGCCAAAATCAACCCTGCCTGGTTGAAAACCACTGCTCCAGACCACAGCCATTCACTAAAAATATAATGCTAGCTCCTCAGGTAATTTGTGTGTGCATTAAAGTTTTAGAAGCGCCAGGTAAAGGAAATCCTGGGTGTAAGGCATCTTGGGGTGACTCAAATCTATGAAATGAAATAGTTCAGTGACTAGACATTGCATCTTCCTGTAAATGACCTCTTTTGAGCCTCAGTTTTTTCATCTATAAAATGGGGATTATTCGTACTCTTTCTTGAGGTTGGGAGGATCCTTAGTATGGACTTTTCACCAAGCCCTCTTTCTTCACTGGCTACAATTCCCTCTATATTTCACAAAAGCCTTCTCAAAATCTGACTTTGTTAATATTTATGACCTAGGTTGGAAAGGGGGTAAAATACGAGATAGACTTTGCTGCCAGGGATTCTGCCCCAAGAGGGGAGACCCTGACCCCAAATGCACTGCCCACTTGGGCGAGGAGGAAGCACATAAAGCTGCCGGAAGGGCAGGGTGAACCTCTCCTCCTCCTCCTCCTCCTCCTCAGCAAACAGGTCACATGGTGCGTGCAGAACGCTGGAAACACTCAACAGTCAGTAAGTGGCCAGGGAACAGTATGGTGCCTGTCGCCTAAAGTGGGCTTCCTGTTCCCAAGGCCAGAACATTCTAGAAAAATAGTTTTTTTTTTCAGTTTTTTTTTTCTTTTTATTGAGTTTATTGGTACAATCTAGGTATACAATACAGTTACATTCATCATTGGGCTCTTGTACCTTTACATGACAGGTCTTGATTCTCATTTTTTCCCCTTGTCCCTGCCCTCCCTTCACCCCCTCCTCCCCTCCCCATTTACACACACTTTATCTCCATCTTTAGAAAAATAGTTATTAAGAAGCTGGAGGTTCACTGTTTTCCACTTTGTAGGTCTTGTCCCACATCTGTCCTGGAGGGTCAACCCCCACCCCCGGCCAGGGTAAAGCCCAGATCTGGGTAAACCCCAGCTCTCCCTTCAGAATCCTCCAGATTTGTAGTTGCAACACATTCAGCGTGGAAGGAGCTTATCTCCAAACCCCATGGTTTAGCCCAGTTCTCACTTCCTTTGTTTCGTGGGGCTTCTGGGTGGGGCCTCAGGTAGGCAGGAGGGAGGTGAAACAGGGGTCAGCCCAAAATTGGCAAGAGGTCTGTGTCACCCTCTGTCCTCTACCCCCACCCCGTTACACAGGCTGATAAAACTCGAGCAGGGACCAGGGAGTACTATGCAAGCAGTGAGGATGGAAGGAATCGCAGGGGCCTTGGTTTTCCTGCTCAGGGAGGTAGAACAAGGTCTTGGTTAGGCTGAAGAGCTAGGTTAGGATCATGGCTAAGGGTGCCTGTGAGGGTGACATCCATAATTACAAGTAGGAGGTTTTCAAAGAAAGTAAGGCCGCTGGGGGTATGGCTCAGTGATAGAAACACTTGCCTAATGTGAGAGCCCCACCGTCCATAACACTGCAAATAAGAATGATGATAATAAAATAACAGATTCCCAATGTTTACCTTCGCCCAGGTGGTGACTCAGAAACATTATCTTGGACAAATGAAATACTTTAAAAATAGGAGAAGTGGGTCGGGGAGAAGGAGAGAGACAAAGAGAAAGAGAGGGATTAAAAATAGTGGAGTAGAGTTCCTCGGCTACAGTGAGGAAGGGAGGTGAAAGCCTGGGACTTAGTGTGTGACATCAGCACTGGGAGGAGTTCCAGGATCTGTCAAAAATCAGAAGAAAAATGCAGCCTGTCCGGGACTTGGAAGTAGGATATGTGGAAAACAACAAGTTGGTGAAGAAAAAAAAAAGTAGATATTCAGGAAGCAGGAAGGAGTTGACAGGAAAACTAGAAACTACAGAGAAGCTAGAGAAATGGAGGACAATGCAGAAAAAAAAGAAATCTGGGGAGGGGTACTTATCTCTACTAACACAAAGTAACCCCTGAAAGGATCAGCAGCTCCAAGTAGAAACAGCAGAAACCTGCAGTGCCAGACGCAAGAAAAGGACATGATTACTATAAACTGCAGAATAAGATGGACATGAAATCCAGTGCATCGCTGATGTGGTGTGCCTATAATCCTAGCACTTATGAGGCTGAGGCAGGAGGATCACTTCAAATTTGAGGCCAGCCTAGGCTACATATGAGCTGAAGATTGTCTCAACCCCTGCCCAAACTCAACAAAACAAAACCAAAAAACCCACTAGAGTTTAAGCTTAGACTGGGAAGGACATGAGGATCCTGCCCTCTGTGGTGAGAAAGCAGGCCAGTTAGTTGTGTGTGGCTTTCACATGGGACTGAAAGCGCTACCCCTCCGCCTACCTTCAACAGGGAACTCAGGGTGCTGTGTGCTTTCCCCATTTACCAACAGGGTCAGGGATACACCTTGGCTTGAACAGTTGCCACACCCTGGGCTACATGGACAGAGGGGGCTCTGGTGTGTCGCAGGGGCCACCTCACAAATCCAAAGGTCTTGGAGTAGTGGGAATTTGGGCTGGGCTGACAGAGGGATGGGGAAACTAGGAGCAGCTAGTGCAACTAGCCCCATGGTAGACACCACTGACAAATCACACCCTGCAGGAAAGGTGGGGTAGGATTCAGCACTCACACACAATAATGTGAGGGGTACCAGGGATCAAACTCAAGCCCTTGTGCTTGCCAGGCAGGTGGCAGCACCACTGAGCTAAATCCCCAGCCCAGAATTGGTCTTATAATGGCTGAATATCCCTCTCCCAGGTCTAGTGCATTCCGATACTGCAGACCCTGAAAATAAATCATTCATTCAAAAAAGAAGAGGATTTTTTGGACTATCTTTTCTTTTTCTTCTTTCTTTGTTTTGTTCTGTTTTGAGACAAGGTCTTGCTCTGTAGCTCAGGCTGTCTTTGAACTCACTATGTACCCCAGGCTGGCCTCTTCCTGGTGGTGATACTCCTGCCTCAGCCTCCCCAGTGCTATTATTACGAGTATGCACGACCATGCCAGGTTAAATTTCTCATATGGTAAATACTGACATCTATAACCCACCTCAACAAAGCTCATTAGATTCACAATATGTTTTAAAAATGAAAAAGCATCCCGAGCAAAGAATGGGGGTGGAGTAAAATGAGACCTGAGACCAAAAGCCTTCAAAACAGTTGCTCTGCGTAAAGTAACCTCTCCCAGTCACTGTCATATCACCCTGTTCTACTTGCTTCACACACTTTTAACTAAAGAAATTATTTTTATTTGCATGTGCTTATGAGTCAGTTGGGGATCTTGTTAAAATGCTGACTTGGATTTAGTAGGGCAAAAGTGGGGCCAAACTCTTTTTTAGGTGGGCGGTTTTAGGGATTGAACCCAGGGAGTCCTGGGCTATATCCTTAGTCCTTTTAACAGGAAAATAATGCAACGGTAGGAATAAGTTAATAACTCTTTTTTTTTTTTTTTTTTTTTTTTTTTTGAGACAGGGTCTCACTATGTAGTTGAGACTGACCAGGAACTCACTGTGTAGCCCAGGCTGGTCTTGAACTCACAGCGATCCTCCTGCCTCAGCCTCCTGAGTGCTGGGATTACAGGTGTGCACCACCACGCCCGGCTAAATTAATAACTCTTTATGTGAATGGTCTCAACTCTCTAGTCAAAAGACAGAGACTGGCAGATTGGATCAAAAAAACAAACTGTCTTTATGTTGTATATAAGAAACACGTTATCAAAATGTATGATAGATAAGGTGAAATAGGAAGAAAAGGTCCAAAGGGGAAGGGGAAGTGGGAGGAGTAGGGGAAAGGAAAGAAGGGAAAGGGAAGGAGTACTCGAAGTCACTCCTGGAAGCTACAGTTGCCCTGATTCCAAAACCAGACAAGGATCCAACCAAGGAGAGAACTACAGTCCAATCTCTTTAATGAACATAGATGCAAAGATCTTCAACAAGACACTGGCAAATAGGGTGCAGCAATCATTAAAATGATCGTACATCATGACCAAGTAGACTTTATCCCAAGGATGAAAGTAAGGCTTGACATATGCAAACCAATAATTGCAACACATCTTATAAATAGAATCAAGGACAGAAATCACATGATCATTTCAATAGATGCAGAAAAGGCCTTTGATAAAATCCAACACCCATTCATGATAAAAACCTTGAAGAAAATACAGAGGACATTATCCCAATCTGATAAAAGCCAATTATGACAGACTTACTGCCAACATAATATTAAATTGGAAGCAGCTTATACGTATATCAACAGATAATGGATAAGGAAAATGTGGTATTGATATGCAATGGAATACTATTCTGCCATAAAGAAGGATAAATTTGGGTATTTGTAGGAAAATGGATGTACCTTAAGACAATAATATCAAGTGATATAAATCAGACGCACAAGCTTAAACAGTGCGTGGTTTCTCTTATTTATGAAGCCTAAAGTATACATAAAATAAGAGCAAACTAAAAGGTAGATAATAGGATCGAGACCAGCCTGAGCTACATAGTGAGTTCCAGGTCAGTGTCAACTACGTAGTGAGACCCTGTCTCAAAAAAACAAAAAACAAAAACAAAGGTAGATAATAGGAAGTAGATCTTTTGTCGATGGGCAGGGGACTGGGAGATGGATCAAAGGAGGAGGGAGGGGAGGGAAAAGGGAAGCAAAAAGAATTAAAACGTTTGGGTGGGGATACATGGGAACGTAATTCTCACACTTTTTTTTTTTTTGGACGGGGATGGAACTCCAGTCCTTGCGCTTGCAAGGCAGGCGGCGGAACCACTGAGCTAAAACACCCTGCCCGGGGAATGTAATTCTCATATGCTGCAAACATGTACTAATAAAAATAAAACTTAAGGAAAAAGAAGGGGACAGAAGGAAGGAAGAGGGAGAGGAGGAGTGAGGGAGGGAGAGAGGGGCTAGGGAAGGGAAAACCTTAAACTTCATGAAGTCTTCACAAAGAGAAAAGAAAGAGTAAGTAAGCGAAGAGCAGAAGGACCAACAAAATGAGCGTGCTCCTTGGCACACCTAACACACCATGAGTATTTCGCTGCATTTTTTCCCTGTGCTGCTGATGACTGAACTTAGGCCCTGCAGCGCACACAGCAAGTCCTCTACCTCTGAATCACACCTCTCGCTGTGCATTTCACTGTCATTCCTCCTTTCTCTTTCCTTCTTCCTCCACCTCCTCTTCTCCCATTTTGCAGTTGATAAGATAAGGCCTAGAGAGGAGACTGTGAGTGAGTGCCCTGGGCTGGAGTCCCTTACTACTTTAGTGACCTTGGGAGAATTATATACTCTGCCTGGCTTTCAACTTTCTCACCTGAAAGATGGAAAAAATGACAGCTGCTATGCAAGGCTGGGCTAAAACATGAGCTTAGCAGTGCTAGACCTTGAGTTTGATCCCAGGCACCAGAAAAGAACGAAAGAAAAGAAAAACTACTTTTCAGAGCTGTGGAGTAAAAGCAATAATATGTAACACCTAGCGCATGCCTCACACTCAGACCATGGTAGTGATTAGCGCTATCGCTTTTAAGTGAGGGGCCTGGGGCCACACAGCTAGTGAGGAGCCGGAGTGTCACCTCAGGAGTCCAGAGTGCACATGTCCGGCCACACCAGGCTGACTCACTAGAGAGTCACCGAGCAGGAAGGTGGCACAGGCATGCATTTGCACACAGGGAGTGACACCAACTGTTTCTGTCTACTCAGTGACCATTCCGTTTTACTGTGAGGACCACGTCTATCTGTCTTAGTCTGTGAGGATTAGATAGATTTGACACCATCCCAGGCCTAGGGGTGAATATTTAACTCAAGTCAGGCCAGATTTAATCCTGATAGTATGTTGAGAAGGAAGATTTGCTTTTAATGAGGTTATTAAGATGCTAGACTATAAGCCTAGAGCTACTGGGAATATTCTTTGCCATTGTGGGGTCCATGACAGCAGAGTTGAGAGATAAAGAACAACAGATCCCTGACATTATCACTTGATCACCTGGATACAGCTAAGCCTGAAGCCAGAAATCAACTGCATTTTTCTCCCTGTAGCTGATTTGAATTCAGTTTTTGTCATGCAACCAAGAGTCCTCACTGACTAGTCAAAGGCTTGTCTGACAATAATGCCCATGTACCATAAACAATACCAGACTTACTCAACAACACAGAGACTAAAGAAGAAAAGGGAAAGACAAATACTTTCTCTTTCTCACTTTCTTTCATCTTACATATATGAAACAATATAAGGGTGCTAACAATTGCTGACTGAGTGTGCAAGCATGTCCAAGAACAGTGCCTTTTCCTTACCATTCATTAATCACCTAGTTACTTGCATAAATGTCATGGTCAGTGTCATACTGTCCACATAAAATCTGTGTCAATTCCATAGAAATATATCCAGCTCCAATTCTGACACTCCATTAAAAACACTAGGGTTGGGCTGGGCATGGTGGTGCGTGCCTATAATCACAGCACTTGGGAGGCTGAGGCAGGAGGACCACTGAGAGTTCAAGGCCAGCCTGGGCTACATAGTGAGTTCAGAACCAGTCTGAACTACATAGAGGAAGCCTGTCTCAAAACACCAAAAACAGAAAACAAAACAAAACAAAACAACAAAAACAGAGTTGGTGAAACATAAGAGACTGTATGTGTGGTGTGGTGTGTGTGTGTGTGTGTGTGTGTGTGTTCAGCACTGGGAATTGAACACAGGGTACTCTACCTCTGAGCTTTTTACTTTGAGACAGGATCTTGTTAATTTTCCCAGGCTGGTCTTGAACTTGTGATCCTTCTGCCTCACCCTCCTGAATAGCTGGGACCACAGGCATGTGCCACTGAGCCTGCCTAGGAAAATACATACTTTAATTCATAGCTTTGAATTGTTCTTGTTGTTGAACTGCTCTAAAGTCATAATTATTCAATAAATACTTACTGAACCCTCCCATGTGGGAAGTCTCCCGAGTTTTCCTGGGATAATCAAGATAAGAAGGATCATCCCGTCATTTCTTACATACTTAGCATTCCCACAGAGAGAAAACAAGTCCTCTGCTCTCCTTTCAGAGGAGGAATGTCTTCTGTCTCCTTAAGACCGTGACTTGGCAATTCAGGTCTCCGTTCTGCAATCTGCCGGGGATGTTGACCACTGAGTCACACGGAGGAATGTCTCCCACAGAACCTCACACCAGAGAAGCCAGACTTCCAGCTAAGCCAGCTGGTGACCTGGCCACCCCTGTGAGGAGCTGGGAGGGCTGTTCCCGCAGACGGTCACCCCATGGTGACCTCACCTGCCAAACCAGTGAATCACATCCCAGTTCCATCCCCGCCAGCCCAGTCTTGCTCATGTGGAATACCTGAGGGGAGTACTGGTCTCCAATGTTTCGTGAAAACATACAATTGTGAGCTATTTTTAAAAGCATGATGATTTCTTTCAAGTGAAGACAGCAACCCAGGCAACATCAAGTAATGGGTGTTGGATGAAGGGTGTGAGAAATCTCCTTTTAAAAGAGAGCTGAGTAAGAACAGGTATGGTTTAAGATGACTTTCTTTTTCCTGCTTTAAATTTTTTCATCAAGATGCAATATGTGCAACACAGAATTTACCATTTTAGCTACTGATCTGTGCACAACTCAGTGGTAATAAGTACATTCTCAATGTTGTACAACCATCACCACTGTTCATTCCTAGAATTTATTCATCATTGCAAATAGAATTTTTTTTGTTTTGTTTTTTTGTTTTATGTTTTTTGAGACAGGATCATGCTGTGTAGTTTGGGCCAGACTTGTACTCACTGCGTAGCCCAGGCTGGCCTTGAACTTGCAGCAATCCTTTCTCCTATCTCAGCCTCCTGAGTGCTGGGATTATAGGTGTACACCACTAGGCCTGGCTGTAAATAAAGATTTTATACAGATCAGACAAAACTTCCCGTGTCCCCTTTCCCAGCTCGTAATTGTTACACTACTTCTCTACCTATCCATCTATCTGTTTGAGGTGTCTCAAGTAAATGGAATCATATACTTGCCCTGTTTTGGAACTGACTTTTTCACTTAGCATTATGTCTTGAAGATTCATCTAGGCTGTAGCCTGTCTCAGCACTTTTTAACAGGGTCTCGCCATGTACTTCAAACTGGCCTTGAGTTCGTTATATGGCCCAGGCTGGCCTAGAATTTGCCTCAATCCTCCTGCCTCAGAGGCTTTTCTTTTTAAGACTAATATCCCATCATAGGTACGCATTCCATTTTATTTATCCATTTATTAATTGTTGGCTATTGTGGTTGGTTTAGATTGGAGTCCTTAAGGACCATTTGTTTTTGTCAGCAATTAGAAAGTCTTCTCTACAAAGACTGGTATTTCTCTGTAAACTGGGACTAAAATGGCCAATTCTCAGTACTCACCTCGAGCTCTGGGAAGATGAAGTTAGATCCTGGGTAACTTTCTAACTCTCAACTCTACAAAAACTTTTCTCATCTGTTCATTCTATTTGCTTGGGTTTTTTCCCACAGAGAAAAACGGAACCCAGAGCCAGCCTCTTTTTTAACTGTAATCTGTTTTGATAGAAATGGCCCAAATGAAGGAGTTTGTCCTGGCTTTTTGTATGTCCCACACCCTGCCTACCCTCTCCAAAGCAGAGTGCACGTACACCACATACTTACCATGGGCCTGGACATTGTTCTGCTCATTACCAAGTAGCACCCTCACTTTCCTCACCTGCACAGCGAGCGAGGACCAAAGTAGCAGAATCAACCTCAGCAAGTCCTCAGTGTACTTAATGTGATAATCATTGTGGAGAATTTTTAGCGCTATGCCTGGCATACAGGGGCATTCAGTTGATGTCAGCTGCCTTCAGATTTCCTTCCTCCCTTCCTCTCCTCCCTCTCTTTCTCTTTTTTTTCTACTGCTAAGGATCAAATCCAAGGTCTCATTTACGCCAGGCAATTCCCCAGTGAGCTCCCCCCAACCCCTTACTATATATTTCTTACTTAGGATTATTATTATTCTAATCCTTCTAAATTATTAGCACATAAACATAGATTGAATGCATGGCCTTAGTGTAGTAAACAAAACAGCAATTTCAGAGCAAAACAGCCAAGTACACCACGCTCACTGACATTTTAAGAGGTGCCTGAGGTGGTAAAAGAGCACCGGTGTTGGGCTCAGATCTGATTTTGCTTCCTTGGCAGCTCACACTAACTGCGCAGTCACTGTCCTCTTTGCTGCAGCATGGGGCCAGCACCTACCTCCTAAAGTCATGCCGAGGACTGGCTGAGTTTATGCCTGTGCAACTTTGCAAGTGTTCCCTACACACTTGCGGCTATAATTATCACAGCCCCCTCCCCCTGCCGAGCAATTGTGTGTACTCAGTAAGTATTTGCCAAAGTGAATTGAAACAAACGTTTCACCAAGAATGCACGAGGCCAGCGAATCTTAAAAGATCCACGGGAAAGCTCTCCATGGGTGAAAAAAAGCTAGGAAAAACACCAAACCACAGAGGATTAGAAAGCCACTTCTGCCAGCAGTGTGCTGTCTGGGCTCTTTTCTAGGCGGAAATATTCTGAAATTCTCAGAGTTGGTTCTAAGACCCTGGGGTAAGAGAGCTTTAATTTTTTGATACATGAGCAATGGGGGCAGAATTCGGAACCCGCGGCCAGCACCCAACACAGCCAGTGGTTTTCTGGCTGGGACAAGGCCGGACTCACTTCCCGGGGACCGGTTGGCCTCGCCAAGGCAGCCAGGATGCTGTGGTCTCCATGACAACAGACTGTACGAATGAGGAGATGCGGCAAAGAGGTGGTGTCATCCTGCGAAACCAACCCGCCCCCCTCCCCGGGCCCACGCACAGCGGGCCGGGCCGCAGGAAGTGGAATTCTTCTGGGAAAGCGGCTGACGTCGCCGGTGGCCAGGCCGCTGCCCCTGCCCAGGCAGCGCTGATGCAAGCGCCGCGCGCGCCAGGAGGCGGCTGTCCCCGGGGAGGGCGCAGCGCTCCGTCCCGCTCCCTTCCGGCCACCCCGCCCGATATTCCCTGTGAGGAGTCAACAGCTCCTGGGTGGTTCCCCACGGAAGGCTCAGTGTGTGCGCGCGCGTGCGCGTGTGTGTGAGCGTGGGGGCGTCCTTCGCCCAAACCAAATCCTCCGGTCTGTTCTTCCAGCCTGGCATTCGATCTGAGCCTCCCAACTTGGCCAGGTTTGGGCCGACGTGCAGGGCTGTCGCCGCTCCCTGCCGCTCCCTGGGGACGGCCCGGGTGGCCCGGATACCTAATGTCAGCCAGTGCCAAGGAAACCGCCCGGATCTCGAGGGAAACTTGGGTCTGCGTGGGGAGGCGGCGAACGGCCTCTGGGGTGGAAGTGGTCCGGCCTGGGCAGGTCTCTATTGCCATCTGCTGGGGAAATAAGAAAATTGCTTTAAATTCCGCTGGGCTCTCCCAGAGATTTGGGGAGGGGTGGGAATATTAGGGATCATTGTCCTCATAAGACAGATAGGGAAACTGAGGCTCAGAGAGGACAGGGAATTTGCCAATAGTGCCACAGCTACTCTAGGACCAGAATTTGCACTGAAGACCCTATCCGTGCAGCAGTTTTGGAAGTGAGTAGCCCAGTACTTGACTGCTCCCCTCTGAGGGGTCCCTTTGAACGCTGCCTGTCAGGCGTCTGTCACTGCATCCCATCGGCTATGCTAAAGCGTGATTTGGAACCTTGTTTGAATGGCCCTGCGAAGTCGAAACTATTTTCAAACAGTAGTAAGAGGCTATTTGCTTTTTCATTCTTTCTCTTCCAAGCACGTACATGGGAATTTTTAAAAGACCTCATGACACATGTTGCTGCAATCGGCCGAATACAGAGACAAGTATCAGAATCCAGCCCTCTTCTATTAAGAAAAGAGAAGATATTTACAATGTGAAATGATGTCATGCTTCTCATTCACGATTTTTGTTTTAGAAAATACAGCTATTTTCATAAAATATATGTTAGTATGTAATGAGTTTATTATTTTTGAACAAATTACATATATTTTAAAGTTAATAATTTAAAACAATTTTTGAGATAAGGTCTTGCTATGAAGATCAGGCTGGCCTTGAACTCACTGTGTAGGCCAGGCGGGCCTCATCCTGGTGGTGATCCTCCTGCCTCAGCCTCCCCAGTGCTATCATTACAGATACGCACCACCATGGCAGGTTAATTTTAATTTCTCACATGGTAAATACTGACGACCATAACCCACTTCCACAAAGCTCATTAGATCCACAATGTGCTTTAAAAGTGTTAAAGGATCCTGAGTAAAGAATTGCGGGGAGGTCCGGGAATTTAGCTCAGTGGTTCCAGTGCCTACCTTGCAAGGGCCCAAGTTCAATCCCCAGTACAAAAAAAAAAAGGAAAGAATTGGGGGGGAAAGTGTAAAATGAGACCTGAGACCAAAAGCCTTCAAAACAGTTGCTCTGCGTAAAGTAACCTCTCCCAGTCACTGTCATATCACCCTCTTCTACTTACTTCACACACTTTTAACTAAAGAAATTATTTTTATTTGCATGTGCTTATGAGTCAGTTGGGGATCTTGTTAAAATGCTGACTTGGATTTAGTAGGGCAGAAGTGAGGCCAAACTCTGCTTTTGGTGGGCAGTTCTAGGGATTGAACCCAGGGAGTCCCGGGCTATATCCTCAGTCCTATTAATTAATTTGTCTATTTTTAGTTTGAGACAGGGTCTTACGAAGTTTCTCGGGCTAGCCTAGAACGTGTAGATTTACCTCAGTGTTCTGAGCAGCTGTGATTAAAGATACACACCTTTACTTCCAGCCAAGGCTGCATTTCTAACAAGCTACTGAGTGATGCTGATGCTGACATTTCTGGTCTGGAATCCACATTTTGGGAATCACAGGTATAGGCTATGAACTGACCTACAGGTGGACTTGCTTGGGACCTTTCAGGTGAAGTTATATCAGGTGGCTGTCCAGTGTCAGCCATTAGAGACCGTGTACACAAGTAGGACACACCTAGGACCAGCTTCTCTCTGCTTGGGGCTGACTGCAGGAAAAAACTGAGGGTCAGTCAATTTGCACACTGGGAGACGTAAGAAAATGACAGGGGGGCTCAAGAGGAACTTGGAGCTACACTGCTGAAAGCTATTCGGAAGATACATGTCAAGTTTATTCAGTTACAATTCTAGAATCAACTGGAGTCATTCTCAAATATCAAAGCACAGAGTAGATAGTTATATGATGGGAATTTCAGTTGTGATGAAACAGGGGGTGGGGTAGGGGATTTCTAAACATGCCAAGTAACATTTTTGCTGTGAGGTGGAAAATGTATTTAAAACCAAACTATTTGTAACTGCTTCTGCTATCTAAATTGGGGTGCTAGTATAATTTACATCAGTGGAAAAATGAATCTCTACACTGGGTCTTTCCACTTACAGAAGGGAAGAAATAAGATTGACATTGTGAAACCTCTGCCAGTTGAGTTTTACTGCCAGAGGAGGGATTACAAACTCCTGTCCAGAAGTCGGACAGGACACACAAACCAGAGAGCCTGGTGAATTCTGGTGAAGAGACACCCTCCTGCTTGAGCCTGCAGTCCTCCTGCCTCAGCCTCCTGAGTTGATGGGATTACAGGCACACGCCCCTGTGCCCAGCTAAGTGTCATGTTACTTTGGTGATATTCTTAACCTTATGCTGGCCAATATATTAGAGACTGTTAATCATGTGTGCTCTTTTTAAAATGATGATATGTTAATGTATAGCAGTCGTGCTCATTCAGTAGGATTTTTAAAATATCATTTTAGTAGATCAATTAACAAATGTGTGATGAATACTTACTGTGTACCAGCTTCCATGCTACATAGTAGGAAAAAGCCTATGAACGAAAGACACAGGATCTTTTGTCCTCACAATTGCAAGGTGACCACAGGGAAACACCATTAAACAACTGCAGCTGCAGGTGCCAAAGGGGGAATGCTTTGCATGGCATCTGAGCTGAGGCCTAAAGGGTTAGGCAGAGGAGGTGGAGGGCGGGAGAGTGGTCCAGAGAGGGTGAAAGAGCCTGTACGCCCGCCCGGGACAGCAGGAGGTGATGGGGGAAATGAAAGTAACACCTCGTGGTCCCAGATGGGGCGGGGGGCGTGGTGAGAAATGACACTGAGGGTTCAGGGACAGATCACACAAGGCCTGTGTGCTGTGTTAAGACATGTGAACACGAAGAATAAAGTATTCATGGTTCACGTTAAATCAAAGTATGCTGCTACAATATTGATCTTAATATTCACTGTATATTTGAATGCGTATATTAAATGATGTCTAAACACATATGTATGTATATATGTGTACATATATATAATAATTTTTTCTTGTAATCCAAGCGTGACATACTTCTGTATCATAGCACTCTTAGAGGCTGAGGTAGGAGAATCCAAGGTTCAAACTCAACCTGGACACCTAAGTGACTTAGCAAGACCCAGTTTCAAAATTTAACAAAATAAATAAAATAAAAAGAGCCGTTGCTATAGCTGTAGCTCAGTGTGAAAGCCTTGGGTTCAATCACTAGTATCACAAAACTAAATAAGAATCATGCATAGTGCTGTTTTTTAAACTTTGTTGGCATATAAGTGACACACAACAAATAACTAGCCCTTAAAATATACAATTTGATGAGTTTTGACAGTCGTCTACATGTGGGAAACTGTCACCACATTCAAGGCAAACCCCCCCCCACAAACCCCAAAACAGGAAAACCTATCACCTTCCAAGCATAAGTGTTATGTCTCCTTCCCTTTGTATGCCTCTTCATTCCCTGATCTGTTTTCTGTTGCCTCTTCCAGAATTTGTTAAATCGCAGGTGTCGTGTAAAGGAAGCCTACTGTCTGTACTCATTTATCTGGCTTCTTTTCTTTCAGCAGCATATGAAGGCAGCAGTACATGAGAACAGCTGGGCTCTAGGTCAGGCTGCCAGAGTTCAGACGTCAGCCACACTATTTACACAAGGATGACTTCCAGCAGGAAACTTCAATACGTCTGTTATACAGTTGCCCCAGGCCTCAGCGACCATGTCTTTCAACCCGGAATCTCAGTAAGTCCCTGCTTGGTAGGTAGGTTGTAGGAGTTGGGTGAAATGATGTGTGTGGCTGGGTATAGCAGCTGCTCAATAAAACTTTCCAAGACCATTATTGCTGGGGCTGTGGCTCAGTGTTACAGTGTGTGCCTTGTGTACACAAGAGCCTGGGTTCAATCCCCAGCACAGAGAAAAGAGTGTCATTGCTGTCAGTACTATAACCTGAAACATTTTCAGCAAACCCTAGACGGCTATGGAACTTGAATGGGCCCCCAGGACCAAGAAGCAGAAACCAGAGGCTAAGTTCTCTTTTGGTGACATCTCAGGCTCCAAGGTGGCCATTGCTAGTTCTTTCACCTCTTTGCTCCCCAGATTCAGGCACAGTGGCACCCAGAAAGTGGAGTTTGGGTTGACAAAGAGCTAAAACTCTACAGGCAAGAGAAAAGGGAAGCAAGAAAACCACAGTCAATTTGATCACGCAGTCGTACCAGATCTTTCCAACCCCAGGGACCCACATCTCCCTTGCTTGTGCATTCGAATAACAGATTTGATTGTCTCTATCATGCAGCAACTGTGTTAGGTTTTAAAAGAAACTTTTAGATGAAAGGAGGAAGATCACCAGTTCAATACTATCCGGGGCTACACAGTGAGACCTCGTCTCAAGAGAATCAAAATACTCAGCACTCTGAGGGCTGAGGCAGGAGGATCACTGTGAGTTTGAAGCCAGCCTGGGCTACATAGAAAAAAAAAAAAAAGAACCAAAATAATAACAAGATAAACAAATAAGAAGGAGCTTCTCTGAAGCTTCAATACAAAGGAGACAGGTCCTTTGTGTCGTGGCCCCAGTGATAAAAAGTCTTCGAGAATTCTCTTCACTGATGCCGTCTTTCCTGGCTCCATTTGATTATTTTCCAGGGCTCATTAGTCCATAGCAAAGAGAGCTGTGTCTGCTCTCAGAGGCACACTGACATGCCCCAGCTTTAGAGTCAGGTGAGACCTGGGTGCAAATCCTAGCCCTGCTGCAGACACTCTTATCATTGAGCCAGCTGCCCAAACTTCTGGGTTTCATCTTTTGAAAACATTTTTAGCCTCCCCCGACTCTGGGTGGCTGAGACAGAGGATTGGGCAGCTTAGTGACTTTGCAAGACCCTACCCTAAAATAAATATTAAAAAGTGCTGGAGATATACGGTATCTCAGTGTGAAGGCCCGAGGTTCAATCCCCAGTACGACAAAAAAAGAAAAGAAAATATTGATATATATTTTTAAAAGATGGAAACGAAGACTTTATTCAAGGGGGGGCCATGGTGATAGACTTAGGGACCCCTGCAACCAGGTCTTGTGAGAAGAAATCAGTGTGAACAGCGCCTGGACAGGGACTTGCCACGCATGGGAAGCAGTGGGTGGGGTTGCTATAAATTTCATGTGTGTTTTTATAAATACTTTCTCTACTTCTTAGCCTGTGGACTCTATGCTTCTCCTTAAATTGCACCTTGAGCAGGAGGCTGCTTATTTTTAGGCATCGCACCAGCTGGACATGAGGCCCCCTGAGGAACCATCAGAAAGAACTGAGGATGCGAAAGCCGGTCACTAAGCAGGACGTGAAAACTGTTTGCAGCAACGGCTGCAGTAGCAAAGGTGTATTTAATTAGCTCTGTTTACCGCCAGAGGACTGGGACTCATGGGCGAGTGTTACCAGACTACAAAGGAAGGACTATCCCGCTCTCAGAGAAGTCTCAACGGAAGTGCACTGCTCAAGGCTTACTCAGCTGCTCACGGGTGGACGTGCACAAGCTGAGGCTAGGTGACCAGGTGTCAAAAATGTGGTCAAGGTGATTCCTGATGTAGGAAGTCAGACTTGACTGTTAGCTTTCAGGGGATGCTGGGGAGGGCGCTGCCAGGGTTCAGGGTCTCCCTGCCCTTACAGCTGCAACCGCGCCTCCTCTTTTTTCTGTTTTATCTATTTGAGTTCCTGAAAAAATTGAAAAGAAGATTCTGCCCTTTTAAAAAGTATTTCGGTTTGTATTTTAAAAGGTATTTTGGGGATTTGAACGTAGGGCCTCTGCGCTGAGCTACATCCTGAGCCCCTTTTTAATTTTTACTTTGACACAAGGTTAAAGTCACTAAGTTTTCCAGGCTGGGCTTGAACTTGACATCCTTTTTGCCTCAGTCTCCCAAAGTGCTGGGACGACAGGCATGTGCCACCATGCTTGGCTGTTTCCTTTATTGTTTATATATATATATATATATGAAGGCTTTCATATCTCCTTCAAAGAAAAGGTGTATTTCCAAAGCTACTGGTGGTAACCTTTTGAGACCTTTTGGAAATTTGTGGCTGTAAGAAGCAGGTGATTCAGAATCGCCTGTGACCTTGAATGTTTGTCAGAACTCTTTTTGGCTACAAATGTCAAAACACCTCTTAAGTTTTCTAAGAAAAAAGGGGGATTTGTCACTCTAAGGAACTTGCAGTGCTGGTGAGCTGGTTCACAGAATGGCAAGAAGAACTTGGACAAGCACGGCCTTGGGCTTTAGACCCTGCACCTGTATGCTGCTGAACTCTGTTCATCTGACTCTCAGCTCTGATTTTTTTCCAGTCCCTCTGCTTATTTCCCTGTGGTGCACATGGCAGCTATTAACCCCATCTAGTGGAAAGTCAGACTTCTGGCTCTCAGCAGCAGCAGCTCCCAGTACACATCAACCCCAGCGCAAGGGCCACAACTGGCCCATCCCTGTATAGGAGATGTGGAGTAATATGAGTGATTAGGCCTGGCTTAGACCCTCCTCCTCATAGTGAGTTTACTAAAGAGGATAAAAAGGGCTCTTTGGGTAAACAAAATGCAGCAGGAACTTCCAACAAAATGGACACGGGAACAGTTCAATAAAAATCTCTGACTCTGTCCCAGAGAAGGGAGTCACGATGAAATGAGTTCCTATTTATTGAGCACTGGTCTTAGGTCAAATACACTACATGCATTACTTTTGTAAATTGTGCTAACAGTGATCTGAGGTGTTTTTTAAAAAATCACTTTACAAATAAGAAATGGAAGCCGGGCATGGTGGTGCATGCCTGTAATCCCAGCACTACAGGAGGCTGAAGCAGGAGGATCTCTGTGAGTTTGAGACCAGCCTGGGCTACATAGTGAGTTCCAGGTCAGTCTCATCTACATAGTGAGACCCTGCCTCAAAAAAAAAGGAGGCCCAGAGATGTCGGTTATCTCTCCCAAGACCACCCAGCTAGACATAGAGAACAGAGATTTTTTTCAGGGAATCTGTCTGGGCTTGCATTTTAAGCTCTTCTTCCTTCTTTCTGAAAAAGTAGAAGGTAAGGAAGGGGATGAAGGGATTTAGACACAGAATGGAACAACTTTCCTCAAACAGCAGGACACCAGTTCTGGGGCTGTCAATACACACTGTCCAGGGAGACACTCTTCTCTAAAGCTGAGGCCTAGCTCTGTCTCTGCTACTGATCTGCCATAAGCCAAAAGAATGTTTGAAAAATGTACAGCTCCAATGGCGTTGCTCCTCTGCCGGCAGCATTTCAGGGTCCTCAGCACAAGGTCCACACCCCTCACCCAGGCAACAGGCTCCTAAGCCTCCGCCCCGCTCTGCACCTACTCTTTGCTGTTCTGTTCTTGTGTTTCTTACGGGCTTCTGGCTGCTTGTCTGTTTGAAATGTCTGTTCTCTTCCCCGTTTCATTCAAGCACTTACTCTTACCCGCCACTTGTGGCTCCACCATCTTTTCAAAGCCTTCGTCTTCTGCCAGTACTTGAGACCCCGAGGCAAACTCCCGCAAGTCCCCCGAGCTATTCTCTAAAGTACTTATCCTGGGGAAAATGAATGATGGTTTTTTTTGGCTCCTTGGGGGCGGTTTCTGCCTCATTCATCTGTATGCACAAACCCAGCAGAATGCTTGGTACAAAGTGAAAGCACAATCGGTATTTTCTGAAAGCCTCAATGGAGATCTGAGCACCCACCCTCGCCGTCATCAATGCCATCCTGCGTGGGTGCCAGCTTCTGTGATTCTAAGAGCCTTCAACGCAAAGCACCTGAGTACAGAGGGCGCTAGAGTCAGTGGGTGGAATTCGGTCAAGTCACAGAGGCTGCTGCATTTTATTTGAAGCCCGTGGAAGAAAAGGCTAGCTGGGTCCATCTGGTCTGCTAACAGGTGGACTCAAAAATGAAGAGGAGAAGTTCATTTAAAATCAGCCCTGCCTGCAAAAAAATCTCACACTCTTTCCCTGAAGAAGGCTGTCACTTGGTTCCTTTCTCTGGCTCTGACATATGCTTCAATTCCTCGCTCCCAAATGCAGTTGGTATTCAGTTTTCTGCCATGTGAGGAGAGCTGCTGGGAGCCTGAAAACAGCTTCTCTGACAGAGAACAGAAGAAAGAAGAACTTGCTGTTGCCTCAGGAGACTCTGCACCCTGTGCCCCTGCCTTAAATCTGGACAACAGAGACTCAAAGCAGAACAGTGGCTCTGACTGTTTTGCAGTGGGAACAGATTTGAATGAAGCTTTGGCTGGAATAAAGAGTTTACTAGATCTGCTATGTGTAGGTGTCTGTCTTGGCTTGACTGCCCAATAACTCTGAGGCTGAACTGAGTTCAAATCCTGCCTCTGCCCCCTTACTGGCTATGCAATCTTTTTTTTTTTTTCCCCCAGTACCAGGGATCGAACTCAGGACCTTGGGCTTGCCAGGCACATTTGGTGCCAGCTATAAAGTCTTCTGCAAATCACCGAACTTCTTTGGGCCTTAGTTTCTTCCTATGTAAAATGGGGATAATAAGAGTACCTACTTTTTAGTATAATAGGGAGAATTAAATGAGTTAGTTTGTGTAAAGTTCTAAAAATTGTTTCTGGCCCCATAGTAAGGATGCTACTATTGTTTTTAATGTTATGTTATAAAAATCTCCATGCCTCATCTGGTATTCAGCAGTTGGACTAGTTTTCCTTAGACTTGTTTGCAGATTACCTGCATCAGAATAGCTTGGACCAGGGCTGGGGATTTACCTCAGTGGTGCCGCTGCCTGCCTTGCAAGTGCAAGGTGCTGAGTTTGATGGCCAGTACCCCTCCCCACCAAAAAAGAATAGCTTGGACCAGAGGTGATGTTCAAATACTTAAGAGGCAGGAACATCCATTAATCAGAACTGACAGTGGGTGTAGTCTGGGGCAGAGTAGGAGACATCCTATGCCAGATAGTAGCCCTGTGGTTTTTGAACCATGGTAGATCTGGACAAGATCAGCATAGCTGGGGTCATCATCAGGTGTAGTGACCAACCATTGTGCTTTACCCAGGATATAGGACCTGGATTGTGGAAACCTGGACATTCTAGGAAAATCTGGAACAGTTGTTCACCTATACTTGGGCCCTCAGGGCCATGTCTCTTTTCTAACTGTTTTAGAGGTCTGTGGATATTTTAACAACCAGTAGAGTCCCCAGTACCTACTGGTTAAATGTCAGCTCTGCCTAGAACCTTCTGAGAAAACAGACGCCTGAGCCTACCCAAAATAATTTAAATCAAAATGTCCAGAGGTAAGCAATTTGCATGCACCCGCATGCACATCAGGTGATCCTGAAGACGTCAAATTTGAGCTCCTCTTATTAGTTTACCTCTTCAAGAAGGCAGGGACTGTGTGTATACCTTCCTCGTGCCTCTGTCCAGGACCAGCACCCAATAGGTACCCAGGAAATGCTTGAAGAGTGGATGTATGCCATTACATTGTGGGAGCCCACAAGTGTGGCAAACAAGAACATGGCAGTTTCCAGGCACAGTGGTATACATACCTGTAATGTCAGCTACCCAGAAGGCTGAGCCAGGAGGATGAAAAGTTCAAGCCCAGCTTGGGCAACTATCTCAAAATAAAAGAAAAATTTTAAGCGCTCAGTGGTACAATGAATACCCTTGGGTTTGATTCTCATTACCAAAACAAACAGACAAATGGCACAGAAATTAGACTGAATTCCAAATATTTTTCTTTATTTGGTGAGTGAATTCACCTCTCAGAGACTCAGCTTCCTTATTCAGAAAAGGAGACAATAATAGAATCGTCTAAAATACATATGAGGCAATTAACCACAGTGTCTGAAAACATTTTCAATAAGAAGTAGCTCTCACCATTGCTGTTTTTGTTTTTATTATTTTTAATTATATAGTTTCCTTTGATTCATCAAATAATTACTGAGCTTTATACTGGGCAGTCTTAGACATTGGGGTTTCCAAGAAGAGTGAGAATTGCTTTGCATTTCAGAAGGCAATTGATGTTAATAAATGATGAGAGCAAAATGTGCTGGGGGAGTAGTGGTGTGGCCTCTCTGTACTGCTGCTGCCCAGGGGATTAGCCCAGGTACTGAAGCACCTAGTCAGGGGTTAGGAAATAGGACAGGTGACAATGGAGGATTGGGAGTCTGTGAAAGAAGATTGGAAGCACTTTGAGAGGAGATGCAGCCATGCAAAAAGATGTGTCTTATGGGGAAAGGCCAGAGTTCAAGGTAGATAGAAGGTAGAATTCATACATGGGGCAGATAAGTGGCAGATTATGAAGGATTGTATATTTCTCTTTGATAAATGATGCTTATGAAAAGCCACAGGCCTATCTTGGACTGCAGTTTCTACATTTGTGAGGAAGCTAAAAACAACATGAGTGTCCAATGTGAACATCTGGTAGAAATTTGATGTTGATTTTCATCAGGGAATAAAATGCATGATTTAAAAATAAAGCTATAGAGGGGCCGGGGATTTAGCTTAGCGGCTCGGTGGCCTGCCTCGCAAGCGCAAGGACCCGAGTTCGATCCCCGGTACCAAAAAACAAAACAAAACAAAACAAAATAAAGCTATAGAGCTAAGTGTGGTGGCGCTCACCTGTAATCCTAGCACTCTCAGAACTGAGACAGGAGGATTGCAAGTTTGAGTCCAGAGAAGGCAACTTACCAAGATCTTGTCTCAAAATAAAACTATATTACAAAAAGGACTGGAGATGTAGCTCAGTATAAAGTACCTCGATGCAATCCCAAATCGAAAAAAAAACAACAAAAAACAAAAACCCAAGATATATGCCCAAGAAGATGATGCCCAGGACATACAATTTAAGAGGTTTATTCACATCAAATACAGTGTGTGTGAGTGTGTGTGTGTGTGTGGGGGTATGGGTGTGTGTGGGTGGGTGTGTGTGTGTGGTGGTAAGGATCCAACCTAGAGCCTCATTATACCACTGAGCTACATCTCCAGCCCCTTTGAGATTTTTTTTCAGTATTGGGGATTGAACTCAGGACCTCACACAAGTTAGGCAAATGCTCTATCGCTGAGATATATCCATTCTTTTTTATTTTATTTTGAGCCAGGGACTCACTAAGTTGCCTAGGCAGGCTCAAACTTGTGATCCTCTTGCCTCGACCACCCAAGTAGCCAGGGTTATGGTTACGGGTGTGCACCACCACACCTGGCACCTGAGATCTCTGAACAAAGGGCAAAAGGTACAGAAATGGGGGGGGGTTTAAAGTATATTGTGGGTTTGTGCAAATCTTCTAAAATTAAACCAATAAATATGTATAGCCAATAGGAACTAGTAAAAAAAGTTGGAAATAAAGGTACAAAATAATATGATCCTATTTTTAATATGGCAATACCAAAAAACTGCCTTTATTTAATCCCAGCACCACCATGTACTAGCCATGTGATTTGGTACAAGTTCCCTATTTTTGCTGTTTCAGTTTTCTAAATTAATTAGCATAATAAAAGTCACTTCTTCACTGAATTATTGAAAAGACAAAGCAAATAATCCACATAAACATTGAGCCTAATGCTTGACATGGGTAAAACACTCAAGAAATTATGCCTTTTATTATATGTGCACAGAAAGAAGTCTGGGCCAGTGTACATTGGAATAGTCATAACAGTTCTTGCTGAGTTGTCTTAGTTACTTTTCTCATTGCTGAGATAAAATACCCAACACCCAAAGTGAAAGGAGGAACTCAGAGTTTACAGAGGTTTCAGTCCTTAATTGGCTGGCTCCAAAGCAGTATGGCATGGCAGAGGGACATGGTAGAGGAGAAACAGTTTATGGCAGGCAGAAAGAGCACAAGCAGCAACAGGCAAGCAATGAAGTGGCAAAGCAACAAGAGATAATAGCAGTCCTCTTTCTGTCCCTTATAGTCTACCCAGTCTATATATGATTAGAGTGGGTTGAACTCACAACCAAGGTGGGTCTTCCTATTATCCAAACCCAGAACTATGCCAAACCAATCAGTGGACTGATTTAGTAATCACACACTTAATCCAGAATTATACACTCTTGATCCAGTCACCTCTGAAAAGCTCCACCTAATACTGCATGAGAATTTGGGGGGACATCTAGGCACAAGCCTAGGTGATTTTACTAGAAATGATTAGAATAATTCAGTTTCTGCATGCCTATATTTTCTGAATTGTCACAGCAAACATAAATTATGTGTAGATAAAGAAGAGGAAAAAAAATGAGCCTTGATTGCTGCCCAACTCCTAGCAGAGCCTGGCATATGGCACATGCCTGGGGAATATTTCTAGAATAACTGGATAAGCGTTTGTATGCCCAGGACATACAATTTAAGAGGCTTATTCACATCAAAATACAGCTGTTTAATTTACCAAGGATTACCACACTCTAGGTTTTAAAGATAGATGGTTCTCTAAATTCTTTCAGTATTGTTTCACGAATTATTCACTGAGAACTGGTACCTTCAATTTACAAGCTATTTTTTATTCGATTAAATTTTTGAAATACGTCTTTACATTGATATCAGTTTCAATACTTTTGGATAGAAATGGCAGGTATTCAAATGAGACTGCTTCAAACAAACCTTTTGGGGGTCACTTCTAAGGGTGACTTGTTTTGCCTTTTGAGGGACCTAGATGATTCCATCATGTTTCTCTCTTTCTGTACAGCAAATGATGCCTACCATCATCTTCAAGCTTGCAGTCTGAAAGAGATATTCCCCAATGGCTCCGGCAAAAATCCAAGGGAAGCCTCTGATTTGGTTAAACATGGTTCATGGCAGAGGTCAAAGACAGTGGATTGAGTATGTTAGTAAGGAATGGGGTAAAGAATGGGGCCCAAAGAAAACATCGCTGGTCAGGCCAGAAAAACAAATGGTCACTCTGCATAAACAACCAGGTCCCTTGTGCCCAAGGAAGATTCTTTTGTAAGGTTCTTTGAGTTTACTGGGGAATGATGCAGTAGAAAATACAAGAAATTATGATTTTTTTTCTGACAGACCAATACTGTTTAATCAGATTCCAATCTTTCTGGGTTATGAGATGGAAAATAAGTATTGAAATAATGCCTCATTATTAGACATTAAGCTGTTGTATCATTCACACAGTGAAGTTTTCAGTTCTCTTCTGCCACTTACAGATGTCTTTAGTCCTCTGCTTACTCTTTGGTAAAATTAAAGAGTTGACTTTGAAGATTTGTGGTACCTCTTTTTGCTGTGACTCAGGACATGGCTACATAAAAGCCCTTATGTCTGAATTCCAAAGCAACTTTCATTTCATTTCCACAGGCCTATCATTCCCTGAATGAAACTGACCTTCAAGGAGTAATTTCACAGAATGAATTATTAGGATGCAAAGAACATTATTTAGCTCTTTAGAAGTAGCTATGCGTTATTTGTTTCATTTGGCCTTTACAACAATTTTTTTTCAGTCCTGGGGCTTGAACTCAGGGTTTCACACACACTAGACAAGCACTCAACCACTGTACTGTATCCCCAGCCCCTTTAAAAATTTTTTATTTTGAGAAAGTTCTTGCTAAGTTAACCAGGAGAGCCTGGAATTTGCTACCCTCTTGCCTCAGCCTCCCAGAAAGCTGAGACGATGGGCATGCCATGCCATCCTTGGTGAATTCTCCCTAGAGCTTCCAGAAGCTCTAGGATGCCATCTGTCAACCATGTGGAAACTGATTTTTATCCTAATGAGATCAATTTGGACTTTGGACTTAAAATCTGTAAGGTAATAAATTGATGTTTTAAGCCACCAAATTCATGGTCGTTTGTTGCAGCAGCAATGGAAAACTATATAGGAAAATACTGTAAACCTAAATTACTGACAGGGCACTGTTATAGAAAATATATATAACTTGCCCAAGCTGAGATGGCTACTAAATAGCAAAGCTGAAATGTGAGTTTGAGCATATTTGGCTTTATGGCCCGTCCTTTTAACTATCACACTGTATATGCTGAGTGTCATGTATGGTGCAGTGCTGGGACTGTTCAGGATACAAGGAAGTATAAGAACCTGGTTCTTAAACTGGGTGGTACATACCTGTAATCCCAGTGCTCCAGGAGACTGAGGTAGAAGGATCACAAGTTCATGCCAAGCATGGGCAGATTAATGACTTAGCAAAACCCTATCATAAAACAAGAACAACAGCAACAACAACAACAAAACTGGGATCAAAAAAAAAAAAAAAAAAAAAAAA
>NW_022900940.1:13567363-13568776 GCF_012274545.1 Fukomys damarensis
AAAAAAAAAAAAAAAAAGATTGGGAGCTATGGGTTGTAGTGCATACTGTGATCCCAGCACTCAGGAGGCTGTGGCAAGGGGATCACCTAGACTTCAAAGCCAGTCTGGGCTACATAATGAGTTCAAGACCAGCGTGAACTACACAGTGAGACCCTGCCTTGAAAAACAGCAAAACAAAACAGCAAAGCCAAAACAAGAACAGGTTGGGGACATATCTCAGTGCAAAGGTCCTGGGTTCAATCCCTAGTACTCAGAAATGCATACATACATACTAGCTTCAGAGAATTTGCACACCTGGTGTGATAAACAACAGAACAGTATCAGTTACTTTTATTGGAAATGCAGAGTACCAGGCAATTCACATACATAAATGGAGTACTATTACCCTTGTTTTCAAAAGAAAAGGTATTACTGTCTGTTACAGGTGGAATTGTGTCTGCCACCAGAATTCATTTGTCGAAACTCTCTTAATTCTTCAGAATGTGACTTTGTTTAGAGACCATGCCTTTAGAGAGTGATTAAGGTGAAATGAGGTTATTTGATTGGGCCTAATCTGATATGACTGATGATTTTATAAAGAGATTGAAATAGGGAAGGGTGAAGGGGGTAAAGAGGAGGCAGAGGCATGGGGAAAAAACAAGAACCAAGATATATCACGTAAAGGTACAATACCCCAATGATAATGTAACTGTATTATTTGCTTTAAAGGTACCAATAAACTTAATGGAAAAAAAAAAAGAGATTGAAACATAGATGAAAGAAAACCAAGGAAGGAGGTCTCAGAAGAAATCAACCCTGCTGACACTCTGATCTGAAACTTTTAGTCTAGAACTGCAAGAAAAGATATGTTTGTTATTTAAACCACCCAGGCTGTGGAATTTTGTTATGGCAGCCCAGAAAACTAAGATGTCACTGAGAAGTAAATGGAATTGATATTAGTCAAACTATACACATACATTGTTTACTTTGGGTTTTAGCGGCTTATTCTAATCCAGGACAGAGGAATTCTAGAGCGATTTCTGTCCTCAACAATCCATTTGCAGCCACTTTGGTGCATGCAAAGCTTTGAGCCTTAGTACCTGGGAACTCTGTGTAACCTCCCTCTCTGACTCTTGAAACTTTCCTTTTCTCCCCTTCTTCCATGTTCTCCCACCATTAAATTTCTGTCCTCTGTATTCCCCTCCTTCCACTCAAGGTAGTCTTTTTTTCTCATTTCATCTCTAGTGTTGCTTCTCTGTCTAATTCTACTGACAGATTATGCTTGAATCTCAAAGGCAATTGTGAAGAGGGGATATGAGTTCTGTACTGTAACCTGGATTTAGAGTGAATTATCTAAGAAGGAACCAGACTGTTCACAGCACAAATATTAACCTTATAAAAAATGGATGAAGCTTCCTCTCCTCCTCCTCCTCC